>NW_028270172.1:10612500-11212500 GCF_037043375.1 Chiloscyllium plagiosum
ATAATTATTCCACTCTTAGCCCTGTGTATGTTGCATTCGAATTGTGTTCCTGTCCTAAACAAAAGCATGAAGAAATCTATCAACACCTCACAGACAGCAGGGTCCAAATGTAATAAAATACAGAAAATTGTGGTGATATTTAGCAGGTGATGCTGCATCTGTCTGGGACGGATTGATTTGGAAGGTGAGGATACGTGGTGGGGGGTTATCGATTCCAGGGGATGAGTTGGTTGGATGGGGAAGAAGGAATAAATCCAGGTGGAGGGGTGGTGGAGTGGGCTGTGTGGGGCAGAGTAGTGATCTCAGGAGGAGTGGGAGAAGGATTCTCACATTGCTACTGATCCGAGATTCCCTGAGCTCACTGGAAGTTAGTCATCTGGAAAGGAGGAGGCGTTTAGAGACTCATGGGGAAAGTTCATAGAGTCATAGAGATGTACCCACCTTTTCCTTTTACCTATTGATTTCCTCACTGAATGAACATCTGGCTCAGTCTTAATTACCCAACTTCTCCAGCTCTCTGTGGTAAAGATTCCACAGAGTCCTCACCCTCTGGGAGAAGAAATTTCTCCACATCTCTCCTAAATGTGTGACGCCTCATTCTGAGATTATGCCTCTGGTCCTAGACTCTCCCATAAGAGGAAGCAACCTTTCCACATCTCCCCTGTTAAATCCCCTGGGAATCTTGTATGTTTCATTAGGTCACCGCTCATTCTTCTAAACTCTAGTGAGTACAGCTCCAGCCTATGCAAACTCTCCTCTTAAGACAATCCTTCCATCAGTGAAGTGAACCTTTTCTGGACTGCCTCCAATGTCAGTATATCTTTCTTGAGAAATGGTGTGCGAGAAATGTTCCCTTTGGCTTTTAAGGCTTTCGCTGTGTTCTCCACCCAGTCTGATTGCACCTTTCTCAATGTTCCACACGGGACTCTAGAGAGAATGCAGAGATGATTCACAAGAATGGGTTCAGGGATGAGGAACTTCAGCCACGTAGATGGACTGCAGACATTGGGGTCCCAGGGGCTGAGAAATACTAAGAGTCTAGTGAGCGGTTCAAAATATTATCATTAGTCCAAAGAGAGAAGTGTCTGGAGAACTTGTTCCCGTTGCTGGAAGGCTCAAGGGCCAGAGGAAACCGATTTAAAGTGATTGGCAAATGCAACCACAGAGCGAGGGGGAAATTGAGGATTGAGTTCCAGAATGGGCACCCTGAGGGTGAACCGAGAGCAGGTTCAATTGTGGCTTTCAAAAAAAACAATTGCTTCATTAACAACAGAGTAAAGATTTGTAGAGCTACATGGAAAAGGAGGGATGCTGGGACTGAGTGAGTTGTTCTTGCAGAGAGTCAGCAGAATCTTAATGGGCCAATTGGCCACTTCCTGTACTGTAACAGCTCCATGGTATCACTCAGAGCAGAATACATTTATTTTTACCGGTGAGAATTTAGGACTTTTATAGCAAGGAGCACAGGGACTCCTCACTAACTAGTGTCACCTGCTGAAACTATCAATACTCTCTCTTTAAACAGAATACATTTTAAGAAAATCAAACAAGAGATTCCAAAGGTAGAGGAAACAGGATGTGAAAATGAAAAAGACTCAATGTCTCATGCGGAATAAATACCTCCCACCTGCATTCCAGCGTCTGTAGCACCTTTTATCCTCTGAATATGCTTTTCCTAATTCGTTTACACAGAAGGTGCCAATTAAACTTTAAAACAAAACCTTGCATGATGTCAAAGGTCTTGTAATAACAATATTTTCCAGGCAAATAAGCACATTGAGTAATGGTATGAGGGTGGCTATCTTTTGAAAAGCACATTACTAACAAAAAAAAATTCAGATGCAGTGGATACTGAACTATGGGATTATATGTGTTTGTGAGATCTCATTAAATGAGCTAAACAGTTAGTCCCATTGCCCTGCTCATTTCTCCAGGCCCTGAAAACTGTGCAGAACATTGAGAAATACACAATAAAATCAAATTCAGTCAGCACGGCTTCCTGAAAGGGAAATCATGCCTGACAAATTTATTAGGATTGTTTGAAGAATTAATAATCAGACAGATAAATGGGGAACAAAAACAGAAATTGCTGGAAAAATTGTGGAGAGAAATAAGAGCTAACATTTCGTGTCCAGCGATCTTTCCCCTGATTTGATGGTAACTAGGAAAAATTTGTTTTTTATGCAGGAGGTAGAGTGAAGGGAGGGGGTAAGGAGTTAAACAATAGTTGGGGACTATCAGTGACTCACAATGGGTGGTGTGTAATGGTAGATCATGCGATAACAAAGTTGGGATAGGGATAAGTAGAAAATGAGATGCAGTTTCTCCATCTTGTACTGAGCTTTACTGGAGCACTGCAGCAAGCCTGAGAGAGAGATGTTGGCTGGGGAATAGGATGGGGGTATTGAAATGGCAGGCAACTGGAAGCTCAGGGTCTTTTCAGCGGGCAGAACCTCGATGTTTTGTGAAGCAGTCACCCAGTCTATGCTTTGTTTCCCCAATGTAGAAGAGTTGAAACTTTATTGCTGGAACAGCACAGCAGGTCAGGCAGCATCCAGGGAACAGGAGATTCGACGTTTCGGGCACAGGCCCTTCTTCAGGAATGAGCAGAGAGTGTTCAGCAGGAGAAGATAAAAGGTAGGGAGGAGGGACTTGGAGGAGGGGAGTTGGAAATGTGATAGGTGGAAAGAGGTCAAGGTGAGGGTGATAGGTCGGAGTAGGATGGAGGCGGAGAGGTCAAGAAGAAGACTGCAGGTCAGGAAGGCGGTGCCGGGCTGGAAGGATCCGGCTGAGACAAGGTGGGGGGAGGGGGGATGAAGAAACTGGTGAAGTCCAAGTTCATCCCCTGCGGTTGGAGGGTTCCCAGTCGGAAGATAAGACGCTCCTCCTCCGACCGTCGGGTTGTTGTGGTTTGGCGGTGGATGAGTCTCATCCACCGCCAAACCACAACAACCCGACGGTCGGAGGAGGAGCGTCTTATCTTCCGACTGGGAACCCTCCAAACGCAGGGGATGAACTTGGACTTCACCAGTTTCTTCATCCCCCCTCCCCCCACCTTGTCTCAGCCGGATCCTTCCAGCCCGGCACCGCCTTCCTGACCTGCAGTCTTCTTCTTGACCTCTCCGCCTCCATCCTACTCCGACCTATCACCCTCACCTTGACCTCTTTCCACCTATCACATTTCCAACTCCCCTCCTCCAAGTCCCTCCTCCCTACCTTTTATCTTCTCCTGCTGAACACTCTCTGCTCATTCCTGAAGAAGGGCCTGTGCCCGAAACGTCGAATCTCCTGTTCCCTGGATGCTGCCTGACCTGCTGTGCTGTTCCAGCAATAAAGTTTCAACTTTGATCTCCAGCATCTGCAGACCTCACTTTCTCCCCAATGTAGAGGAGACCACACTGTGAGCAGCGAATGGAGTAGACTAGATTGAGTGAAGTGCAGGTAAAGTGCTGCTTCACCTGGAAAGTGTGTTTGGGCCCTTGGATAGTGAGGAGGGAGGAAATAAAAAAGCAGGTGTTATGCAGTTGCAGGGGAAGGTGCCCTGGGGCATAGATAAATGGGGAGCTAATATAAGAAATATATCTGGATTTTCCAAAGGTGTTTGATAAGGTGCTGCACATAAGGCTACTAAAAAGATATGAGCCAGTGGTGTTGGGGGTAGCATGGATTGAGGATTGGTTAATTAATAGAAAACAGAGAATTGGGATAAGGGAAGGGGGTGCAGATTCAGGAGAGCAATCTGTAACTTGTAATCTGTAGGTGAGTACCAGTGGTATCAGTGTTGGGGCCACTGTGGTATGCCAGATATCAAACAACGATGAATCAGAAAACAGGAAGGAGGGCTTGGTGTCGTGGTGCAATGCTAATGATCTCTCTCTCAATGTCGACAAAACAAAAGAATTGATCATTGACATCAGGAAGAAAGGAGGAGAACATGCCCCTGACTACATCAATGGAGCTGAAGTGGAGAGGGTCGAGAGCATCAAGTTCCTCGGAGTGATGATAACCAACAATCTGTCCTGGACCTCTCACGTAGATGGGACGGTCAAGAAGGCATAACAACAGCTCTTCTTCCTCGGGAGGCTTAGGAAATTCGGCACGTCCATAAGGATCCTCAACAACCTTTACATTTGCCCCATAGAAAGCATTCTGTCCGAGTGCATAACAGTCTGGTACGGCAACTGCTCTGCCCAGGACCGTGAGAAACTACAGAAAATTGTGTGCACAGCCCAGACCATCACGAAGCCCACCCTCCCATCCATGGACTCCATTTACACTTCACCTTGCCCGGGAAAGGATGCCAACATCATCAAAGACCCCTCCCCTCCTGGTAATGCTCTTCTACAACCTATTCCATCAGGCATAAGATACAGAAGCTCAAACATGGGGAGCTGAAATAGTAGTGAGAGCAGTCCCGTGTGAAAATCACAATCTAAGAAGTGGCCTGGAATTTCCTGCATTGACACACTTGGCCATGAACACCTTGAGAATGTGATGGGTGATTAAAGCAGTGATTTCCACATCATCCTCCCGCCCCCTTTACTCAAAGTGATAATGATTTCCAGTCTAACTGAAATGGGCAGAGATCAATATTAACAGATCAGAGATTCAACATTGGTTGAGCACAAGGGTCTTGATTTGTGACTTCCAGTGACAGTTGTGTCAGCGTGTAAATTTACATCCTCTCTGTGATTATAATGGGAGCTGAAATTCACTGTCCCTGCAGCATGATATTAATAGGCTCTGTTCTTAAATGCAAACTGTCCTTCTTAAAGGGAAACTGTTTTGAACACTAAATACAAGGGAAATGGAATACCAAGGGAAGAGGTGTTATATTGTTCGTGATTCACTTACTGAGGCAGGAAGCAATGTACCTTTAGAGTGTTTGTTGTCTTTCACAGTTCAATACAAACCACAGTCTGCTCCCACCCCTTCCTCACCAACTCCTCAAACTGAGAGAAACCAGCCTTTTGTTAGTAAGTAACCACCAGCTCTCCCAATTGCCTAGTACATAGAACAGTACAGCACAGTACAGGCCCTTCAGCCCTCAATGTTGTGCCAGGCTTTTATCCTACTTTAAGAGCAGACTAACCTTCATGCCCTTCATTGTACTATCTTCCATGTGCCTATCCAAGAGTTGCTTAAATGTCCCTAATGAATCTGAGTATACTACCACCGCTGGCAGTGCATTCCACGCACCCATCACTCTCTGAGTAAAGAACCTACTTTAGACATCTCTGTTAAACCTTCTTCTATTCATTTTAAAATTATGCCCCCTCGTGATAGACTTTTCTGCCCTGCGAAAAAGTCTCTGGATATCCACTCTATCTATGCCTCTCATCATCTTGTACACCTCTATCACCTCTCATCGTTCTTCACTCCAATGAGAAAAGCCCTAGCTCCCTCAACCATTCTTCATAAGGCATGCCCTCCAGTCCAGGCAGCATCCTGGTAAACCTCCTCTGCACTCTCTCTAAAGCTTCTACATTCTTCCAATACTGAGGCAATATTCCAACTGTGGTCTAACCAGGGCTCTATAGAGCCGCAGCATAACCTTGTGGCTCTTAAACTCAATCCCCCGCTAATGAAAACCAACACACCGTACGCCTTCTTAACAACCCTATCAACTTGGGTGTCAACTTTGCGATATCTATGATCATGGACACCAAAATCCCTCTGTTCTTCTGCACTGCCAAGAACCCTGCCTTTACCCCTGTTTTTTGCATTCAAACTCGACCTTGCAAAATGAAACACTTCACACTTTTCCAGGTTGAACTTTATCTGCCACTTCTCAGCTCAGCTCTGCATCCTGTCAATGTCCCCTTACAACCTACAACAGCCCTCCACACTATCCAGCACTCCACCAACCTTTGTGTCATTGGCAAACTTACTAACTCACACTTCCACTTCCACATCCAAGTCATTTATAAAAATCACAAAGAGCAGAGATCATAGAACAGAACCCTGCGGAACACCACTGGTCACCAAGCTCCAGACTGAATACTTTCCATCTACTACCATCCTCTGTCTTTTATGGCCAGCCAATTCTGTATCCAGACAAACAGATTTCCTTGTATCCCATGCCTCCTTACTTTCTGAATGAGCCTACCATGTGGAATCTTATCAAACACCTTACTAAAATCCATGTACACCACATCCACTGCTCTACCTTCATCAATGTGTTTTGTCACATCCTCAAAGAATTCAATAAGACTTGTGAGGCATGACCTGCTCCTCACAAAGCCATGCTGCCTACCTCTAATCAAGAGTGTGCTGCTGGAAAAGCACAACAGGTCAGGTAGCATCCGAGGAGCAGGAAAATTGATGTTTCGGCATAAGCCCTTCATCAGGAATGAGGCTCATTCCTGATGAAGGGGTTTTGTCCAAAACGTTGATTCTCCTGCTCCTCGAATGCTGCCTGACCTGCTGTGCTTTTCCAGCAACACACTCACGAGTCTGATCTCCAGTATCTGCAGTGCTCACTTTCTTCTATCTCTAATCAAGCTATGGTTTACCAAGAAATCATAAATCCTGTCCCTCAGACTCTTCTCCAATAATTTTCCCACCACAGACCTGAGACCGATTGGTCTGTGGTTCCCAGAATTATCCCTATTCCCTTTCTTGAACAAAGGAATAATAATTAGTGGGCGGCACGGTGGCACAGTGGTTAGCACTGCTGCCTCACAGTGCCAGAGACCCGGGTTCAATTCCTGCCTCAGGCGACTGACTGTGTGGAGTTTGCACGTTCTCCCCGTGTCTGCGTGGGTTTCCTCCGGGTGCTCCGGTTTCCTCCCACAATCCAAAGATGTGCAGGGTCAGGTGAATTGGCCATGCTAAATTGCCTGTAGTGTTAGGTAAGGGGTAAATGTAGGGGTATGGGTGGGTTGCGCTTCGGCGGGTCGGTGTGGACTTGTTGGGCCGAAGGGCCTGTTTCCACACTGTAAGTAATCTAATCTAATTTACTACCCTCCAATCATCTGGCATCGTGGACAGTGAGGACACAAGGATCATTGCCAAAGGTGCAGCAAGCTCTTCGCTCCGCATCGAATTAAACAAAGAACAAATGACACACATTGTCCACCGGGGCAGTGTGACAGTCACAAAAAGGGGAGCTGAAGGAGAGAGGAAGGGGATTGAATTGTAATGGAGCTGGAGGAGGGAATAAGGCATTCCACTCTCTTCCCCCAATCTTCACCCCATGTTGCCCACCTCTTCCTAAAGGCCCGTGAGGGTGTTAGTGGACACTCTGTGCTCCCCTCTGCACAGGCACCTGGGCATAAAGGCAGCTGGGGTAGACAGGCATGCAGTCAGGACAATTACCTCCTCCTTGCTCGCTGCCTGGACCTATTGATGACCTAACTAATGACCCTCAAATCTCCTGAACAAATAAAAAAACCCAGCTGAGCGCCTTTTCAAAATGATACACCATGTGGATCCCAGGGATTTGCTAATGACACAAAGGTCGATGGGAAAGTACGTTGTGAGGAAGACATAAGGAGGCCATAAATGGATCTAGGTAGGCTAAACGGGGAGATAAAAGATTGTGGAGTGAAATATGAACTTGTCCATTTTTGCAGAAGGAATTGAAAGACAGCTTATTATCTAAATGGTGAGCGAGTACAATGCTCCGAGATGCAGAGGATTCTGGATTTCCTAGTGCAAACGGATAATATGCAGGTACAGTAAGTAACTGGGAAAGCCATGAGCAAGTTATTATGCCTTGTGAATGCAAAAGTAGGAAGGCACATCTCCTCAGGAAGGTGATAACTACCATCTGCAATGACACCCTGGGGCAACTGGAATTTTACTCTCTGACGAACGAGGTAACTTTGCAATCAATAATCCTGCTGGGGACAGCAACCTGCACTAAATAACCTTGATGCATTTCTATTAGTAAGCCAGATTCACCAAAAGCATGTACAACAGTTTTATTATACTTCTCTAAGGCTAATAAATGTTCTCATAATTTACTCCAATAATAGCTTATGTCTGGGTAAATGTTGGGAAAATGGAGATAAACGTTCACAAAACATTGAGGAATGATTTCCTCAACAGGAATATTAAATCATCTGATAATGCTGCCATTATTATTCAGTATCAGTGAATGTTTCCAATTAGAGATTGTGGAGATATTTATGCAACTTGTTTGATATGAAGGTATATAAGAGGTTTGTAGGAAATAGCATGAGGTGAACATGAACATTTCCAACATCTGCATTTCTTTTTTCTTTTTTAACCTGCTTTGCCATTCTGCTTAAAGGATGAAAAGCTAAATATTGGTGCTATTCAATAGAGAATCTTATAAAATAAACCATTTCAGAAATGAAATCAAAGAAGTACATTTGTTTCCTGATATGAAACATTAGAAAATTTCCATTTGTGAGAGCTCAAAGATTCTATCATTAATCTACTTCCATTATGAATCGATACTGGATCACTTAGGACCATATTCTCTGGAGTTGAGAAGAATAATGGGATATCTCGTAGAAGCCTGTAAAATTCTAACAGGGCTTGACAAGATAAACACGGGAAGGATGTTCCTAATGACCAGGGAGCCCAGAACCAGGGATCACAGTCTAAGGATACAGGGTCGGCCATTTAGAACTGAGATGAGGAAAGATTTAGGAGAGGTGATGGCCTAGTTGTATTATTGCGAGATTATCAATCCAAAGACTTCGGTAGTGTTCTGGGGTCCTGCATTTGAATCCTGCCATAGAAGATGGTGGGATTTGAATTCAATAAAAATCTGGAATTAAAAGTTGAATGGTGACCATGAATCCATTGTTGATTGTTGGAAAAACCCATTTGGTTCACTATTACCCTTAGGGAGGGAAACTACCATCTTGACCTGGTCTGGCCTACACGTGACTCCAGACCCACTGGGATATGGTTGACTCTGAACTACAATCTTGGCAATCATGGATGGGCAATGATTTGGAGATGCCGGTGTTGGACTGGGGTGTACAAAGTTTAAAATCACACAACGCCAGGTTATAGTCCAACAGGTTTATTTGGAAGCACTCGCTTTCGGAGCACTGCTCCTTCATCAGGTGGTTGGAGAGTATAAGATCGTAATACACAGAATTTATAGCAGAAGTTTACAGTGTGATGCAACTGAAATTATATATTGAAAAAGACCTGGATTGTTTGTTAAGTCACTCATCTTTTGGAATGACCTTGTTGGTTTCAGTTCTTTCATATGTAAATCGCAAAACATATTTTAAAAGTTACATTCTCGAGTGCACTTTAACAATTGGTGTCATGTCATCCCTGATAATGATTTGAAGGTGCTAGCTGCCCTATGTGAGGCTGTCTGTGCCACAATAGTCAGGCTGATTCTAATCTAAATTAAAACAGATTTACAGATAGGCATGAATGCTGGCCCAGCCAGTGATGCCCACACCTTGTGATTGAATAAGAAAGAATTCTTCACTCAGAGTGTGGTAAGTCCATGGAATTTCGTGCCATAGCAAGTGTTTGAAGCCAAAAATATTGAATGTTTTCAAGAAGGAGCTAGATATAGTCCTTAGAGCTAATGGGATCAAAGGGTATGGGGAGAAAGCAAGAACTGGGGACTGAGTTAGATGATCAGTCAGGATCATATTGAATGATGAAGCAGGCTTGAGGGACCGAATGGCCTCCTCTTGCTCCTATCTTTCTATGTTTCTATGTTTCCAATATTTGCCTTACTTCCAGTGGATGCTCTGTGCTTCACTGAGATAGTCAGGAGTAGATCAGGCAACTTAGGAGAAAGAAAATCAATCTTTTTTTATTTTAAAACTCTAGTCAGATGTTCAATTATCAGCTTAAAACAATGAATTCTCCTAAAGCTGTCTATGAGATCAAGAAGATTGCAGCATAGATACAGTTATAGAAGTAAGTTGAAACATCAGATGTCTTTTTGATGTTTTTATTTTGATAAGAGGAGGATAATTGCCCCAAGAGACTGCATTGCCATTCAATTCAATTAACAGTGACTGTAAGCTCAGTAACTGCTGCTGATCGTGTCATGGTTTTGGTAAGTTAACTTTTTGTAAAATGCATTTGAAGTTCATTTTTTTAAGACCCATCAAGACTCATTTATTTCAAAGATGCAATCAATTTTCATGTTTTGTGAATGTAATCATAGCTCTCTTTAATTAAACAGGCTCCCAATTAGCCCCTTTCTCTTGTGGTCGTTAAACGTCACACATTAACCTCTGTTCAGCTTTTCACAGCTTCACCTTTTGGTTGCTGACAGCAACAATAGCATTTTGACTGATTAACCATATGCACCATCTGGATAAAAGGCTTTCTGTTCCATTCTCTTTATTGTTCACTATGTCACAGATCAAACCAGGGAAAAAGAAATGTGTGTTGACAAGCCGTAATACTTTCTGTTTGAAGTCAAGTATCTGTCATCACAGGGTTCCCCAAGATAAGTTTAATTGAACCACTCAATGTCAGAGGAATTTTTAAAAGTTGTCATTTGAGGTTGACGTGAGACATCTTTTCTTGAAACATTGAGGCATCCCAGAGATTTTCAGTACATCATTTAAAACTGCAACTGCTTCTTTACCACCAAGATAATGCATCCTGAAAGAACCTTTTGTCTCCACTGCACTAAAAATACTTAAGGATTTTAATCCCCCCATAGAGAGGAGAGATGTAAAGCTCGAAATAGCTGTATTTGCTGCATTACTCAAAGCGAGATTAATTCCCGAGGACAGGACAATATGAAGACTTCAATGTAAGGATCAGTTGAGCAGTAATTCAGTGTTAACATCAAGTCTCTCTCTACTACAACTGTGTACTTATGCATTTTGCGAAGAAAGTTAAACTGTCTTTAAAAATGAACACAGGTTAATTTCCAAGATAGGCTCCAGAAGTCACATGACCACGATTGTGGACTCACCTGGTAATGGTACTATCCTGTCTCAAGAATAAACCGCAAAAGACCTCTGGACATTTCAAAGAGTAATTAGAAACTCATAGACAATGGTCTCCCTAGAGGCATGAATAGCTTTTCTTATCTTACCAAATAAACCTAACAAAATGGGAGTCACTGAATTTAATTGCTGAGACACTTAAGAGTTTAATTATTTTTATTCACTCTTGGGTGTGACTGGCTGGGCCAACATTTATTCCCTGTCCCTTTGAAAAGGTGGTGATGAGCTGCCTTCTTGAACTGCTGCAGTCCATGTGATGTGGGTTGACCCACAAAGCCCTTAGGGAGGGAATTCTAGGATTTTGATCCAGCGACTGAAGGAACAGTGATATATTTCCAAGTCAGGACAGTGAGTAGCTCAGAGGGAAACTTGCAGTTCTTGGTGCTCCCATGTATCTACTGCCCTTGACCTTCTCGATGGATGTGGGTATGAGTTCGGAAGGTGCTATCTAAAGATTTTTGGTGAATTTCTGCAGTTGTGTACACTGTTGCGACTGAACATCAGTGGTGGAGGGAGTGGATGCTTGTGGAAGTTGCGCCAATGATGTGGGTTGCTTTGTCCTGGATGGTGTCACGTTTCTTGAGTGTTGTTGGAACTGCACTCATCCAGGACAACTGGGGAGTATTCCATCACACTACTGACTTGAACCTTGTAGATGGTGGAGAGGCTTTGGGAAGTCAGGAGATGAGTTACTCACTGCAGTATTCCAAGCCTCTGGCCTGCTCTTGTAGCCACTGTATTTACCTCAAATGATTAAAAAAAGAGAAAATGTATCTGTTTTTGCTCCAGACCTAGGAACCCAATACCTAACGCAGAAGCATGATTCAACATTTTGGGGTAGCAGTTCGTTTTTACTGAATGGCACAAAAATTAGATTGTGAACAATTAATTTTTGCAGAGATCTCAGGAGATCATCTGAACACTGACAGGGAGACAGAAGGAAGCTTCCAGGGCTGAACCAAGCTACCAAGAGCCACAAGTCCCCCTTTCCCTGGAAATGCAGTAAAAATGAAACAGAGGAGCTTTCAATCAATGCCAGGGCCAATTCTGCTCAAAAGCAAAACCATAAATAGCTGGAAAATCTCAGCAGGTCAGGCGGCATACAGATGGTGGTGCGTGTGTGGATTGAGCTGCAAGAGGAAGGATTGAGGTGGTACAACATTGAAAAGGCATTTGGATGGGTATATGAATAGGAAGGGTTTGGAGGGATATGGGCCGCGTGCTGGCAAGTGGGACTGTATTGGGTTGGGATATCTGGTCGGCATGGACGGATTGGACCGAAGGGTCTGTTTTCCGTGCTGTACATCTCTATGATTCTATGACTCTATGAGCACAGAAACGGACCCTTCTGTCCAACTCATCTGCTCCAACCAGATATCCCAATCTGAAATAGTCCCATTTGCCAGCATGTGACCCATATCCCTCTAAGCCCTTCCTATTTATATACCATACAGATGCCTTTTAAATGTTGCAATTGTAAACACTTCCTCTGGCAGCTCAATCCATACACGCACCACCATCTGTGTGAAAACGTTGCTCCTCAGGTTCCTTTGCTATCTTTCCCCTCTCACCTTAGACCTATCCCTCTGGTTTTGATCTCCTCTACCCTTGGACTTACCCAACCCTGCTGCATTATGACTCCATCATTTAAATGTGCTAATCATCTGGAATCAACCACGTTCCTCTGTGCTTGATCAGATTTTTTAGATTACATTACAGCGTGGAAACAGGCCCTTCAGCCC
Organism: Chiloscyllium plagiosum; assembly: GCF_037043375.1. Classification (NCBI taxonomy): domain Eukaryota; kingdom Metazoa; phylum Chordata; class Chondrichthyes; order Orectolobiformes; family Hemiscylliidae; genus Chiloscyllium; species Chiloscyllium plagiosum. The sequence goes on from NW_028270172.1 coordinate 10,625,171, forward strand.
AACAAGTCCACACCGACCCGCCGAAGCGCAACCCACCCATACCTCTACATTTACCCCTTACCTAACACTACGGGCAATTTAGCATGGCCAATTCACCTGACCCGCACATCTTTGTGACTGTGGGAGGAAACCGGAGCACCCGGAGGAAACCCACGCAGACACGGGGAGAACGTGCAAACTCCACACAGTATCTTCTGGGATTTGTTTTCAAACTCAGTAAAAGGCATTTATACTTAATTGAATTGTTCTGAAGGGTAAGCCTTTGAAATGGTTTACATTGGATTACACATGTTATGTGCCCCAGCAGCAGGCCATTCGGCCCAGCCAGCTCATGCCTGCGTTTATGCTTCACACTTGCCTCCTCCCATCTTTCCTCATTTATAGCCACCATTGTTAACCTTTATTCTCTTCCCCTTCATGTACTCCTCTGGTTTCCCTATAAAATGCATCCAATACTAATCACTTCAACCACTCCCCTCTGGTTGCGAGTTCCACATTCTCAACTCTGTTTGGATGGAAAAGTTTCTTATGAAGTCCCCATTGGATTTCTCTCTGATCATTTATGTTGAAGACCTCTAGTTATGCTCTTCCACACAAGATGAGACATTTGTGTCCACTCAATCAAAACCTTTCATCATTTGAAAAACCTTCATTAAGTCACCTCTCCTGAGAGACTGTCAATCCATTCCTGCCATATAGACACTCATCTTTCTGGTGTTAATCTTGTAAATCTTCTCTGCACACTCCCTGCATATTCTTGTAATGCACAATTGCAAATATAAAATTGGAATAAAAAATAGATACACATTCCGAAAATGAAAATGTAAATACACATGAAAAAGCACACTTTTGTAGAAGCTTTTTGTCTTTTCGTATCAGCCCAATTCACAAGAATGTCAATTCAAGTTGGGGTGAGGGGTGGGGGGAAAGCAAACTTTGATCAGTATGAGAAGTCAGTGCTGGTTGGTTGGCACAAGGACTCTGGTTGGTAGAGATGTCCATGCCTTTCAAGAATGCATCAGCTAATGATAATTGCAAGTTAACTGCCAGGATTTGTTTACATTTTAACTTGGCATGTTGATTCTGATTAGTTGAGCCATTGCCTTGAGAAATTAACCAGAAAATGGCTTTCAAGCATTTGTTGAGTTGAAACAGGGACAGTCCATGCACATGCTCTTCTGTCTGTAAAGGACAGGGCCCTGTGGATAAATGATGTGGAGGAGCCGGTGTTGGACTGGAGTGGGCAAAGTTACAAATCACACAACACCAGGTCATAGTCCAACAGGTTTATTCGGAGGCACTAGCTTTCAGAGCACTGCTCCTTCATCAGGTAGCTACCTGATGCTCTGAAAGCTAGTGCTTCCAAATAAACCCTGTTGGACTATAACCTGGTATTGTGTGATTTGTAACCCTCTGGATAAAGATAGCTCCAATCATCATGTAGCAAAATCATCATTGACTGGTGCATTTTTTAGGGCAATGTATGTACAAATCAGAACTCACTTGCCAACTAATCAGCATTCTCCTTTCACATGATATAAATGTTGGTCTTCCCCTTAACTTGCTATTCTTGCAATTGTGCCCTGATGAGTGCGAGACAAAAGGTTTTCACAAAATGTAAGTGTTGGAACCCAATATAAGTTAGTTTCCTTTTGGTCGAATGCCCCAGACAATGGAACAAACCTAAATTCTAGGATTAAGCAATCTGAATTTTATTACTTTTATCTCAGAGGATTAAAGATAGCAAGAGATTGGATAATATGGGGTAGCATGAATGCAAATAAATACAAGTTAATTAAAACTTGTGTCAAACAGACAAGCTTTGTACCTTGTAAGTTTAGGTAAATACCATTCCACTTCATTGTTGTGGGCCATTAAACAGTGAGTTCTTAATCATTAGGTGTCAGCAGTAATAATCCTTTAGTTTAATAACAAGTCTTAGATGTATGTTTTTGTCAGTAATACAATACAAGAAAACAATGGAAAAGCAACAGAGTTCTATACCGTAACATGGAAAGTAGTAAATATTTCAAGTTTCTGGTAAAACTTGAGATTTCACAGGCATCTCCAGCATTTTGTGGAAAATTTCTACTTTTTCCTATCACGGCCAGATGTAAATTATCTCACATTGCCCTCACACAAGAGTGATGACCATTTATCATTTAACTATGTAGGATCAAATGATGGCAGATGCTGGAATCTGTACTGAAAATAACAAATGCTGGAGATCACAGCGTGTCAGACAGCATCCACGGAGAGCGTGCAAGGTAATGTTTCGAGTTGAGATGATTCTTCATCAAAGCTCTGATGAACAGCATTGCGACTCAAAGCTGTGATCTCCAGCATTTGTTGCTTTCAGTATCATTTAACTATGTTGTTTTTGCTAGCTGGTATTTCACTGAAAATATTTAAAGAGGACATATATAGACTTCTGCGATATTGTAGGGAGGGGATTGGTAGGACTGTCTGCGCTCAGTTGACATGAAACGGTAATTGAGAATTGGAGCAGATGTTCTTTCTGAATGGCAGGGCAGGCTTGATGGGCTGAATGGCCAAATTCTTCCTCTATTTCCACCAATCAATCAGATTGTGGCGATCTGGTAATCCTCAACTCCACTTTCCTGCCTTTTCCCTATAATCCTCGATTCCCCTACTAATTACAAATCTATCTCAAATTTGAATATACTTAATGACCCAGCCTCGACAGCCCTCTGTGTTAAAGAATTTCACAGATTCACAACCCTCCGAGAGACGTTCCTCCTCATCTTGTTCATAAATGTGTGACCTCTTATCCTGAGATTCGCCCTCAGGTCCCAGACTCTCCCACAAGGTCCACATCTATCTTGTCAAATTCCCCGAAGAATATGTATGTTTCAGTCAGGTCAGCTGTCAGCGTTCTAAACTCTAACGAATCCAGGCCCAATCTACTGAACCAGTTCTCATAAGGAAATCCCTCCATGGCTGGGCTCAAACTAATGAACCTTCTCTAGACTGCCTCCAATGCCAGTTATATCTCTCCTTAGATAATGGGACCAAACTGCTCACAATATTCTAGGCTTGGTCTCACTAATGGCAAAAGTGAGGACTGCAGATGCTGGAGATCAGAGTTTAGATCAGAGTTTAGCACAGCAGGTCAGGCAGCATCCAAGGTGCAGGAAAATCGACGTTTCGGGCAAAGGCCCTTCATCAGGCAATGCCCGAAATGTCAATTTTCCTTGGTCTTACTACGGCCTTATATAGTTTTAGCAAGACTCTGATGAAGAGTTGTCTAGAGTCAAAACGTTAGCTTGTTTTCTCTCCATGGATGCTGCCTGACCCCCACTGTGATCTCCAGCATTTCTTTTTTGTTTTTAGCAAGACCCCTCTATTTTTAATACTGCATTATGACCAATACTCCATTTGCATTCCCTGTTACTTGCTAAACTTAATGTTAGCATTTTGTGATCAATGGAAGAGGGTGTCCAGATCTCATTGTGTTGCAGCTTTCTGCAGTCTTTCTGCATTAAATAATATTCAGCTCCTCCGCTCTTCCTACCAAACTGCATGCCCTCACATTTCTCCATGTTATTTTCCATCATCTTTGACCAGGATTGCTCCAGGACATGGAGTTAGCCTTCCAAGCTCTATTATTCACCACAGAGAAAGGGACAAGAAAATTGTAAAACAGTGTCATTTTATTATAGACATGCAAAATACAGTCCATGCACCTGAAAAATCCATCATTAGTAGCAGATGGAGCCATTGCTGCTCACTATCAACTTTCAATAAATGTTCCAAAATGCTTTACAGTGTAAGAATATTAAGAAATTTAGTAAAATCCCAATAAACCTGTATAAAAAAAAGACACTGATACATTTCAAGGCGACATGCTGTTATGCAAAGTAGTCCATCTTGTAAAAATTTGTCAACAGTACAACAGCTTTAGGAGAATGCAGGCCATGTGTTTACACATGCAAAATATTTTCTCTCATTCATTTTAAAAGTCACTTAGACGTGCTATGCATCATGGTTTGTACTAGGTGAGAAGTCACTAAAGTATTACGGTGCAAGTGTTCGGGAAGACTCATAATCCGACAGACATTTTGGCGGAATTCCTTTTCCGTTGTAATAGTCCACCACTTGGTTCGGGACCTCAGCGAGGACACTCTTTGCGAGAGCAGCAGGGGATGCCTGCAAAGAAAAGCAGCCAGTTATTTACCCTGCTCCTGATTAGCAACAGCAGAGAGCTGCCTGGACTGAGTATTTTTCAAGCCAAGTTCGTGCAACGTCAGCTGTCTCCTTCTCCTAACCCGGGGCTCAGTTTGCAGCCAGACTAACAATCCCTCGTGCAGCAAGAGGATACCATGTTTAGACAATCAATTAATGCCTATTTCAACAGGATCATTGAACGGTTACAAGGTAGATTGAGGCTATTCGGCCCTTCATGTCCATGCGGGTTCTCTTAATGAGCCATTTATCTAGTGCCATTCTCCCACCTACTCCCTGGAACCCTATACATTTTTCCCTTCAGGTAGAAATTCCACTCCCTCTTGAATGGCTTCATTGCACCTACCTCCACCATGGAACTCAAGTCAACATAGTCTTACCAGACACATGGCCTGTTCCCTCGTTAGAGGGCAACATCTGGTGGTGGTATAACCTGAGGGCCACCAGCCCTCAAGCGAGGGGCTGATGGCCTAGTGGTATTATCACTGGACTGTCAACCCAGAGACTTGGAAAATGTCCCAGGACCTGGGTTCAAATCCCATCATGGCAGATGGTGGGATGAATTCAATAAAAATCTGGAATTAAGAGTTTAATGTTCTTAATTTGGCAATGAGGTTTACCAAGACTAATCCATGTATTGTTACAGTAGACTTATACAGCATGGAAACAGACCCTTCGGTCCAACTTGACCATGCTGACCAGATATCCTAAACTGATCTAGACCCAGTTTCACGCATCTTGTTAATTTAGATTGAATGCAAATTTGGATTAATCAGTACTGATTAAAAGGGAACCCAGAGGGAATTGCAGTAAAAGCAAAGTACTGATGGTATCAGTCCTCTATTTTGAAATATACAGTACAAGATAAATTGGCCAAGATGTCTCATTCACCAGTCTTCCTGTGACTTTTCCCTCTGGAAAGCCGGTTACTTAAAGATCCATTAGCTGTGCTGTTCCTTGCTCTGCAACCCTCACTTTCTCACTGTTCCTTGCTGTACCTCTGTTTGCATAAAACTATAATGTAAAAATCTCCTCAGTTAAATTTCACTGCTGCCCTTAGTAAGATTTGAACCCATGACGCGCGCACACGCACGCACCTCTGTACCTTAGATGAAATATCCTTTAGCCCATGTAAGAACTCTGCGCCCACACACTGTGGAACCACAGCCATTTCCCTGAAAACATTGGTGGGTGGATGCACCATTGCAGCTAGTGTCATAGTGATCCAGAAATGATCCCGTCACTCAAAACCTTTTCAGAGTGCAGAAGCCTCCAGCTTTGATATTAGGGGAACATCCATGAAGTGTAGAGGAGACTTCCAGTGTGGAACAGTGCCTTGTCCCAATCCCTTCCGTTTTGTTAGTGTAGCAAAGCCATTTACATTTGTCTGATGAATTCTGAACTTTGAGGATTTTTGCATCACAGTCTCATGCAAACCTAGGTATAGCAAGGAACAGCACAGTTAATGGAGTTTTAAGTAACCGACTTTCCAGAGGGAAAAGTCAGAGTAAGACCTGGTGAATGAGACATCTTGGCCAATTTATCTTGTACAGTAAACTTCAAAATAGAGGACCGATAGCATTGTTCTCATGCTTTTTTTTATTGCATTTCCCTCTGGGTTCCCTCTTAATCAGTACTGATTAATCCAAATTTGCGTTCAATCCAAATTAACAAAATGTCTGAAATTATACCAAGATGTCTTGGTGAACCTCATCATGAAATTAAGAATATTATTGATTGCTTGGGTTCAATACCAAGCATTGAACACAATATTAATCACCATCAACACAGATCTCAATTCTCCGAAGCCCCTCAGAAATGAGCCAGATGTTGATGTCAACTGACTGATTCATTTTTATAACCCAGTGACAGGTCCCTTGTGAAGTAATAACATTGTACATATTTGCATTATTCTTCCAATTAGGAGCGATCGTCAACAATTTTGGTGCATTACATGAATGAATGGTGTTCTTCTTTACCACAAAACTTCTTTCCCCTCACAGCTGTCTCCTTTCAGTTCATACAATAGCTCAGAAACTTCGGCCTGGTTTTGAGGTTATTAATAATGATTGGGAAACTGACAGTGGATGTTGTCAGAACTTATCTGACACTGACAGTGAATTTTGACATCTACAACGGTGCAATTAAACACACAAATCCACAAGGTACTGCCTGCGTTGTCAAGGTATCTTGAGACGGGGCCCTGCTCTGAGTCTTTTGGTTGGTTTACAATCAGTTAGAAGTCATTGAACTGATGAAAAGTTCCACTTTTATGTCATTATTTTTACCACAAAACCGTGAGCAAAATAAACTCTTTCTCACGTGGTTTAACTGGATTTTTAACTGGTACCAAGTTCACAATTCCTGTAGCACAATGTCACAAACGCTGAAAAGCTAATTTTATAGTTGTCACCTGACAGACTTCTTTAAAGACCCCTCATCAAAGACCCATCACTCTCCTATAAACTCTTCCATCAGGCAGAAGATACAGAAGGAGAAAGGGAGGACTGCAGAGGCTGAAGATCAGAGTCGAGAGTGTGGTGCTGGAAAAGCACAGTAAGTCAAGAAGCATCCGAGGAGCAGGAGAATCAACGTTTCGGGCATAAGCCCTTCATCAAGAATGAGGGTGGTGGGCCAAGGGGGATGAGAGATAAATGGGAGGGGGGTGGGTTTGAGGGGGAGGTAGCTGAGAAAGTGATAGGTGGATGAAAGTGAGGGAGAAGGTGATAGGTCAGAGGGGCCAGCGATGGACGGGTCCAGAGGGTGGAGGCTTGGGACTGGGATAATGTGGGGGGAGGGGAAATGAGGAAACTGCTGAAATCCACATTTATCCCGTGTGGTTTCAGGGTCCCAAGGCGGAATATGAAGCATTCCTCCTCCAAGTGTCAGGTGGTAATGGTTTTGCGGTGGAGGAGGCCCGGGACCTGCATGACCTTGACGGAGTGGGAGGGGGAGCTGAAGTGTTCATCCGGGAGACAGAACACCTTCTGTCTTGCGGATCATTTCAGAGAACATCTTTGGGACACCCGTAGCCATCAACCCTACCGCCCCGTGGCTGAACACTTCAACTCCCCCTCCCACTCCATCAAGGACATGCAGGTCCTGGGCCTCCTCCACCGCCAAACCGTTACCACCCAAAGCCTGGAGGAAGAACGCCTCATATTCCATTTTGGGACCGTGCAACCACACGGGATAAATGTGGATTTCAACAGCTTCCTCATTTCTCTCCCCCCGCCGCCCCACATTATCCCAGTCCCAAGCCTCCACTCAGCACTGCCCTCTGGACCTGTCCATCACTCCCCCCTCCGACCTATCACCTTCTCCCTCACCTTCATCCATCTATCGCTTTCTCAGTTACCTTCCCCTCAACCCCACCCCCCTCCCATTTATCTCTCAGCCCACAAGCCTCATTCCTGATGAAGGGCCTATGCCCAAAATGTCGATTCTCCTGCTCCTCGGATGCTGCCTGACCTGCTGTGCTTTTCCAGCAACATACTCAGAAGATACAGAAGCCGAACACACACGCACACACACACACACACCAGGTTTAGGAACAGCTTCTTCCTGGCTGTTATTAGACTGATGAATGGATTCCCTAGTCTCAAATAATGCTAATCTTGCTAATGTTGAACTCCCCGAATACACACCCTGTGCAATGTAACCTGTACATCTCTGTTCAAGTTCTTACATCCTTGTTTACTATGATCTGCCTGTACTGCTCATGAACAAAGGTTCTCACTGTACTGCAGTACATGTGACAATTAATCAATCAATCAATTCAAATTTTAAAAAGTATAGCTTCTTAAAATAACATTTGAATGTTTGTTTATAACATTCCAGCTTCAAATGTGAATCCATAGGTCTGATTCACTCATTCCTTTTACTGCCTGTAAAATTTTAACTAAAGGTGAAATATTCACACATCCAACTTTCTGGTTTGCTGTCTTTGAGAAGACTTCACCGTGACTGCTTATTTACTCCGCAATAACGGCAGCACCGCGAATGGTTAGCTGGAGGTTCTCCACATACAGCATCATACTGACATTGACATGAGGAAGAGGATCATCATGTCACATAGTTCCCTCAACCTTCCTGGAGTTTTCTTGTGACTGCTGAAATTCTGGCCACTGAAAGCCACCTTGATTGAGTTCATAATTGAGCATCGTTATGCACAGTTTCCAGCCCAGCGCCCATTTCTCCATGGGACCTCCCTTACAAAAACCCCAGGAAAACTGCACCGAATGATGGAATCCTCATCCTTCCATATTCTCAGCTGAGGTGGCAGGTGAAAAATGGAAAATCAATTTTGCATCAGTGTTTACTGTGGAAAAGGACATGGAAGATAATAGAATGTAGGGAAATAGATGGTGACATCTTGAAAAATGTCCATATTACAGAGGAGGAAGTGCTGGATGTCTTGAAACGCATAAAAGTGGATAAATCCCCAGGACCTGATGAGGTGTACCCTAGAACTCTGTGGAAAATTAGAGAAGTGATTGCTGGGCCCCAATCTGAGATACTTGTCTCATCAATAGTCACAGGTGAGGTGCCAGAAGAATGGAGGTTGGCTAACATGGTGCCATTATTTAAGAAAGGTGGTAAGGAAAAGCCAGGGAACTATAGACCAGTGAGCCTGACATCGGTGGTGGGCAAGTTGTTGAAGGGAATCCTGAGGGACAGGATGTACGTGTATTTGGAAAGGCAAGGACTGATTAGGGATAGTCAACATGGCTTTGTGCGTGGAAAATCATGTCTCACAAACTTGATTGAGTTTTTTGAAGAAGTAACAAAGAGGATTGATGAGGGCATGATCTATATGGACTTCAGTAAGGCATTCGACAAAGTTCCCCATGGGAGATTGGTTAGCAAGGTTAGATCTCTTGGAATACAGGGAGCACTAGCCATTTGGATACAGAACTGGCTCAAAGGGAGAAGACAGAGGGTAGTCGCAGAGGCTTGTTTTTCAAACTGGAGGCCTGTGACCAGTGGAGTGCCACAAGGATCGGTGCAGGGTCCTCTACTTTTTGTCATTTATATAAATGATTTGGACGTGAACATAGGAGGTACAGTTAGTAAGTTTGCAAATGACACCAAAATTGGAGGTGTAATGGACAGCGAAGAAGGTTACCTCAGATTACAATGGGATCTTGATCAGATGGGCCAATGGGCTGAGGAGTGGCAGATGGAGTTTAATTTAGATAAATGCATTTTGGTAAAGCAAATCTTAGCAGGACTTATGCACTTAATGGTAGGGTCCTGGGGAGTTTTGCTGAACAGAGACCTTGGAGTGCAGGTTCATAGCTCCTTGAAAGTGGAGTCGCAGGTAGATAGGCGTTTGGTATGCTTTCCTTTATTGGTCAGAGTATTGTGTACAGGAGTTGGAAGGTCATGTTGCAGCTGTACAGGAAATGGTTTAAGCCACTGTTGGAATATTTACAGAATCTTACATGAATCCGTTTTTTAGATTAGAATCAGTCTGACCATTGTGGCACAGACAGCCCCACATAGGGCAGCTCACACCTTCAATGCATTATCTGGGCCAACATGACACCAATTGTTAAAGTGCACTTGAAAATGTAACTTTTAAAAAACTTTTATGTTTTGTGATTTACATATGAAAGAACTGAAACCAACATGGTCATTCTAAAAGATGAGAGACTTAACAAACAACCCAGGTCTTTTTCAATATATAATTTCAGTTACATCACACTGTAAACTTCTGCTATAAATTCTGTGTATTACGATCTAATACTCCACAACCATCTGATGAAGGAGCAGTGCTCTGAAAGCTAGTGCTTCCAAATAAATTTGTTGGACTATAACCTGGTGTTGTGTGATTTTTTAACTTTATAAAATCATGAGGGGCATGGAAAGGGTAAATAGACAAGCTCTTTTTCCTGAGACGGTGGAGTTCAGAACTAGAGGGCATGGGTTTAGACTGAGAGGAGAAAGATATAAAAGAGACCTAAGGGGCAACATTTTCACGCAGAGGGTGGTACGTGTATGGAATGTGCTGCCAGAGGAAGTGGTGGAGGCTGGTACAATTGCAACAATTAAAAGACATCTGGATGGATATATGAACAGGAAGGGTTTGGAGAGATATGGGCCGGGTGCTGGTGGGTGGGACTAGATTGGTTGGGATATCTAGTTAGCATGGATGAGTTGGACTGAAGGGTCTGTTTCCATGCTGTACATCTCTATGATTTTATGACTCTAAATGTTACACTATAATTCAGCTTCATACGTAACTTCATCACGTTTCCAACATCAATCATAACGAGGAACAACCAATTTGCATTCATACTGACTGACTTGTGCAAACTCGAGTAGCACTTTCCTGACTGACTGCATCTCTAAATCAGGGGACATCTCAGTCAGCTGTAACACCATCGAACCAGAGGAGGAGCAGGGCAGCTCTGACCTTAAGGATCCATCTAAAACAAAGGCTAACAATCTTAGTCGCATTTTTATGTTCATTTAAAAGTATGTACGTGTCATTTCATTTCAGTCTGTGTTTATTCAGTGGGTTAATTGCTGTTGGTCACATTATGTGCAGGCTTCGAAATGCTTCCTCAGTATTTTTGAGTCTCTCTGAAATATTTATATCCAACTCGAAGGCCAAGGTAAATGGAAATTAGTTTGAGGTTCGATTCTGGGTGCACAACGGAACGTTTCAGATGCCAGTCATTCACTGAGCTGACCACTTCTCAGAGCAAATTAGCAATTCCCATTGCACTCTAAGTTAACTACACTGAGTACAACTCACTGTAACACTGACCGTTTACAACACATTGTCACACTGATCAGATACAGATCACAATAACACTGACCAGACACAGCTCATTGCGACACTGACCAGATACAACTCATTGCGACACTGACCAGATACAACTCACCGTAACACTGACCAGATACAACTCACTGTAACACTGACCAGATACAGCTCACTGTGACACTGGCCAGACACAGATCACTGTGACACTGACCAGATACAGCTCACTGTGACACTGACCAGATACAACTCACTGTGACACTGACCAGATACAACTCACTGTGACACTGACCAGATACAGCTCAATGTAACACTGACCAGATACAACTCACTGTAACATTGACCAGATACAGCTCACCCGAAACACTGACCAGATACAACTCACTGTAACACTGACCAGATACAGCTCACTGTAACACTGACCAGATACAACCCACTGTAACACTGACCAGATACAACTCACTGTGACACTGACCAGACACAGCTCATTGTAACACTGACCAGATACAACTTACAGTAACACTGACAAGATACAGCTCACTGTGACACTGACCAGATACAACTCACTGTGAACTGACCAGATACAGCTCACTGTAACACTGACCAGATACAACTCACTGTAACACTGACCAGATTCAGGTCACTGTGACACTGACCAGAGACAACTCACTGTAACACTGACCAGACACAGCTCACTGTAAGCTAGAAGAGATACTTGTTCGGAAGGAAGATGTGTTGGGCATTTTGAAAAACTTGAGGATAGACAAGTCCCCCAGGCCTGACGGGATATATCCTAGGATTATGTGGGAAGCAAGAGAGGAAATTGCAGAGCCGTTGGCAATGACCTTTTCATCTTCACTGTCAACGGGGGTGGTACCAGAGGACTGGAGAGTGGCGAATGTTGTGCCCCATTCAAAAAAGGGAATAGGGATAACCCCAGGAATTACAGGCCAGTTAATCTTACTTCGGTGGTAGGCAAAGTAATGGAAAGGGTACTGAGGGATAGGATTTATGAGTATCTGGAAAGACACTGCTTGATTAGGGACAGCCAGCACGGATTTCTGAGCGGTAGGTCTTGCCTTACAAGTCTTATTGAATTCTTTGAGGAGGTGACCAAGCATGTGGATGAGGGTAGAGCAGTGGATGAAGTATACATGGATTTTAGTAAGGCATTTGATAAGGTTCTCCATGGTAGGCTTATGCAGAAAGTCAGGAGGCATGGGATAGTGGGAAATTTGGCCAGTTGGATAGAGAACTGGCTAACCGGTCGAAGTCAGAGAGTGGTGGTAATGGTAAATATTCAGCCTAGAGCCCAGTTACAAGGGGAGTTCCACAGGGATCAGTTCTGGGTCCTCTGCTGTTTGTAATTTTTATTAATGACTTGGAAGAGGGAGTCGAAGGGTGGGTCAGTAAATTTGCAGATGATACAAAGATTGGTGGAGTTGTGGATAGTGAGGAGGGCTGTTGTCGGCTGCAAAGGGACTTAGATATGATGCAGAGCTGGACTGAGGAGTGGCAGATGGAGTTCAACCCTGTCAAGTGTGAGGTTGTCCATTTTGGAAGGACAAATAAGAATGCGGAATACAGGGTTAACGGTAGGGTTCTTAGTAAGGTGGAGGAACAGAGGGATCTTGGGGTCTATGTTCATAGATCTTTGAAAGTTGCCACTCAGGTGGATAGAGCTTGTAAGAAGGCCTATGGTGTATTAGCGTTCATTAGCAGAGGGATTGAATTCAAGAGTCGTGAGGTGATGTTGCAGCTGTACAGGACCTTGGTAAGGCCACATTTGGAGTACTGTGTGCAGTTCTGGTCGCCTCACTTTAGGAAAGATGTGGAAGCTTTGGAGAGGGTGCAGAGGAGATTTACCAGGATGTTGCCTGGAATGGAGAATAGGTCGTAGGAGGATAAGTTGAGAGTGCTAGGCCTTTTCTCATTGGAACGGCGAAGGATGAGGGGTGACTTGATAGAGGTTTATAAGATGATCAGGGGAATAGATAGAGTAGACAGTCAGAGACTTTTTCCCCGGGTACAACAGAGTGTTACAAGGGGACATAAATTTAATGTGAAGGGTGGAAGGTATAAGGAGGGATGTCAGGGGTAGGTTCTTTACCCAGAGAGTGGTGGGTGCATGGAATGCACTGCCTGTGGGAGTGGCAGAGTCAAAATCATTGGTGACCTTTAAGCGGCAATTGGATAGGTACATGGATAGGTGTTTAAGCTAGGACAAATGTTCGGCACAACATCGTGGGCCGAAGGGCCTGTTCTGTGCTGTATTGTTCTATGTTCTATGTTCTACTTTGACCCTGACCAGACACAGCTCACTGCGACACTGACCAGATACACTTATTGTGACACTGACCAGATACAGCTCACTGTAACACTGAACAGATACAACTCACTGTAACACTGAACAGATACAACTCACTGTAACACTAACCAGATACAACTCACTGTGACACTGACCAGACACAACTCACTGTGACACTGACCAGATACAGCACATTGTAACACTGACCAGATACAGCTCACTGTAACACTGAACAGATACAACTCACTGTAACACTGAACAGATACAACTCACTGTAACACTGACCAGATACAACTCACTGTGACACTGACCAGACACAACTCACTGTGACACTGACCAGATACAGCACATTGTAACACTGACCAGATACAGCTCACTGTAACACTGACCAGATACAACCCACTGTAACACTGACCAGATTCAACTCACTGTGACACTGACCAGACACAGCTCATTGTAACACTGACCAGACACAACTCACTCTGACACTGATCAGATACAACTCACTGTAACACTGACCAGACACAGGTCATTGTAACACTGACCAGATATAGCTCACTGTAACACTGACAAGATACAGCTCACTGTAACACTGACCAGATACAACCCAGTGTCACTGACCAGATACAACTCACTTTGACACTGACCGGATACAACTCACCGTAACACTGACCAAATACAACTCACTGTGACACTCACCAGACACAATTCACTGTGACACTGACCAGATACAACTCACTGTAACACTGACCAGACACAGCTCACTGTGACACTGACCAGACACAAATCACTGTGACACTGACCAGATACAGCTCACTGTGACACTGACCAGATACAACTCACTGTAACACTGACAAGATACAGCTCACTGTAATACTGACCAGATACAACTCAGTGTCACTGACCAGATACAACTCACTCTGACACTGACCAGATACAGCTCACTGTAACACTGACCAGATACAACTCACTGAGACACTGACCAGATACAACTCACTGTAACACTCACCAGACACAATTCACTGTAACATTGACCAGATACATTTCACTGTGTCACTGACCACACTCAACTCACTGACACTGACCAGATACAGCTCACTGTAACATTGACCAGATACAACTCACTGTGACACTGACCAGACACAGCTCACTGTAACATTGACCAGATATAACTCACTGTGTCACTGACCACACTCAACTCACTGTTGCACTGACCAGACACAGCTCACTGTAACATTGACCAGATATAACTCACTGTGTCACTGACCACACTCAACTCACTGTTGCACTGACCAGATACAGCTCACTGTAACAGTCACCAAATACAACTCACTGTGACACTGACCAGATACAACTCACTATGAGAGTGACCAGATACAGCTCACTGTAACACTGACCAGATACAGCTCACTGTGACACTGACCGGATACAGCTCACTGTGACACTGACCGGATACAGTTCACTGTAACATTGACCAGATACAGCTCACTGTGACACTGACCGGATACAGCTCATTGTGACACTGACCAGATACAACTCACTGTAACATTGACCGGATACAGCTCACTGTGACACTGACCGGATACAGTTCACTGTAACATTGACCAGATACAGCTCACTGTAACACTGACCAGATACAGCTCACTGTGACAATGACCAGACACATCTCATTGTAACACTGACCAGATACAGCTCACTGTGTCACTGAGCAGATACAGCTCACTGTAACATTGACCAGATACAACTCACTGTAACACTGACCAGATACAACTAACTGTAACACTGGCCAGATACAGCTCACTGTAACATTGACCAGATACAGCTCACTGTGACACTGACCAGATACAACCCACTGTAACACTGAGCAGACACAACCCACTGACCAGCCCTTCCTGAAGAAGAGCTCATGCCCGAAACGTCGATTCTCGGGCTCCTTGGATGCTGCCTGACCTGCTGTGCTTTTCTAGCAACACATTTTCAACTCTGATCTCCAGCGTTTGCAGTCCTCACTTTCTCCCACTGACCAGGCGTATCCGATGTGATAGACAGAGTAAAATGAAAACATGGAGAAAAGGTGCACATGTTGGCCATTTGGCCCTTTGTTCCTGCTCCACCATATAATAAGATCATCCTGATGATCTAACTGAGACAGCATTCCTGCTTCCTCTCCCTTTGATCCCTCCTACTTGGAAACATTCAATGTTTCACCCGCAATTGCTATCTGCGGCAGAAAATTCCACTGACTCAGCCCCCTCTGGGTGAAGAACATTCTCCTCATCTGAGTTTGAAATGACCAAACCTGTATCCTCAGACTGTGACTCCTGATTGTGGACTCCCAGGTCTTTGCGAATATCCTTCCTGTGTTGACCGTGTTAAACCGAGCCACATCACTTTGTCAATTATCTTGCATATACAAGCCTATGTATTGAGGGTCTAACTTGATCCAAACAACAAGTGTAGACCTTCAACTTTAGACAGGGGCATAATTTTTTAGATTAGATTGCTTAGTGTGGAAACAGGCCCTTCGGCCCAACAATTCCACACCGACCCGCCGAAGTGCAAACCATCCAGACCCATTCCCCTACATTTACCCCTTCACCTAACACTACGGGCAATTTAACTTGGCCAATTCACCTAACCTGCATGTTTTTGGACTGGGGGAGGAAACCAGAGCACCCGGAGGAAACCCACACAGACATGGGGAGAATGTGCAAACTCCACACAGACAGTCGCCTGAGGCGGGAATTGAACCCAGGTCTCTGGTGCTGTGTGGCAGCAGTGCTAAGCACCGTGCCGCCCACGTAATGTCGAAGCTAGAATCATTCCTCACTAGGAGGCCATTATCGAGTAAACAAATACATAACTTTAGCTTTGATCAAGTATCCTAGGATTGGTTACTTACACACATCACTGTTCTCTCTCTTTGGTTGCCTTGAAGACAGAGGTCCAATGGTTTTATGTGTAACAAATTACATAATGCATTTTAGGAATTAGCCTTCACTAAATAACTTTTAGAACTGGACATATCAGATATTCTTTGAGAGGGCTAATTACAGGATAATGTGCAAAAATTCAGAGGATTCAGAGGAGATTGGAAAGAATGATTCCCTGGTTGAGGAACTTGCAACACATGGATAAACGGGACAAGCTGGGACTGTTTTCTAGGAGCGGAGAAGGTCTTCCAGTCATGACGGGTTTGGACAGAGTAGAGAGGACTAAAACCTGTTTCCATTGGGAGAAAGATTGAGAAACAGAGGACAACAATTTCAGGTTGTTGACAAAAGAAGCCCAGCAATAGCAGGAAAGATGTGAAATAAACTCAGCAAGGGGAGGGATGGCCACAGGGTATTATTGTGAGATTGTTAATCCCAAGATCCGAGCAATGCTCTGCATGTCCAGGTTCACATCCTGCCATGGTAGAATTGGAATTCAATACAAATCTGCAATTAAGAGTCTAATGATGATCATGAAAAAGCTGTCAATTGTTGGAATGTCCTGAATGCCATTTAAGGAAGGAAACTGCCATCCTTACCTGGTCTGGACGACAGCAATGTGGTTGACTCTGAACTGACCTCTGGGCAATTAGGGATGGGTAATAAATGCTGACCTTGCCAGAGACACCCACATCCCATGAGTGAATAAAACACATGGGGTGGCACGGTGGCTCAGTGGTTAGCACTGCTGCCACACAGCGTCAGGGACCTGGGTTCAATTCCCGCCTCGGGCAACTGTCTGTGTGGAGTTTGCACATTCGCCCCGTTTCCTCCAGGTCCTCTGGTTTCCTCCCACAATCCAAAGATGTGCAGGTAAGGTGAATTGGCCTTGCAAAATTGCCCACAGTGTTAGGTGAATTAGTCAGGGGTAAATGTAGGGGAATGGGTCTGGGTGGTTTGCTCTTCAGAGGGTCTGTGTGGACCTGTTGGGCCAAAGGGCCTTTTTCCACACTGTAGGTAATCTAATCTATCTAAAAAAAGGACTGGCAGTATCTGTGGAGAGAGAACCAGAGTTAAAGTGTCAAGTCCAGTATGACTCTCCTTCATAACGATTCCAAAGCACACTCAGAAATACAGAGTTCTGAAGAAGGGTCACTGGACTGAAAGAATTATCTCTGTTTCCCTCTCCACAGACCCTGCCAAACCTGCTGATTTTATTCTCTGTGTTTGTCTCAGAGTTCCAGCCTTCACAGTATTTGACCTTTATTGAGTACTTTTATTACATGAGGATAGAACGGACACTGTAGGCAAATGTGGTCCTCATTTTAATCAGCTGAAAGAAAATGCTTGGGAAACATTTGAAATGACAACTATCAAAGTGCCAACAGGATTAATCAACTCTTTGAGCATGCTCCATGTTCCACGTTGATCCTGGCTGATTCAGCCTTCACTCCGTTTCCTGTCCATTCTCCATTTCAGGTAAGGTGAATTGGCCTTGCAAAATTGCCCACAGTGTTAGGTGAATTAGTCAGGGGTAAATGTAGGGGAATGGGTCTGGGTGGTTTGCTCTTCAGAGGGTCTGTGTGGACCTGTTGGGCCAAAGGGCCTTTTTCCACACTGTAGGTAATCTAATCTATCTAAAAAAAGGACTGGCAGTATCTGTGGAGAGAGAACCAGAGTTAAAGTGTCAAGTCCAGTATGACTCTCCTTCATAACGATTCCAAAGCACACTCAGAAATACAGAGTTCTGAAGAAGGGTCACTGGACTGAAAGAATTATCTCTGTTTCCCTCTCCACAGACCCTGCCAAACCTGCTGATTTTATTCTCTGTGTTTGTCTCAGAGTTCCAGCCTTCACAGTATTTGACCTTTATTGAGTACTTTTATTACATGAGGATAGAACGGACACTGTAGGCAAATGTGGTCCTCATTTTAATCAGCTGAAAGAAAATGCTTGGGAAACATTTGAAATGACAACTATCAAAGTGCCAACAGGATTAATCAACTCTTTGAGCATGCTCCATGTTCCACGTTGATCCTGGCTGATTCAGCCTTCACTCCGTTTCCTGTCCATTCTCCATTTCTCTCAATTCCCTGAGACACTAAAATTCTGTCTGTCCCAGCCTTAAAGCTATTAGACAATGGAGCCTCCATAATTCTCTGGGTGGAGAGTTCCATTTACAACACCTTGAGTGAAAATTCTTCCTTTTGTCTGAGTCCTAATGGATTGACCCCTTCGATCCTAACCAGGAATTGCGGCATGTCCATACACACCTTCACTGATTTTTACAGATGCATGATAGAAAACATTCCACTCGGGTGCATAATGGTCTGGTCCAGCAGCTGCACTGCCCATGGCTATGGGAAACTAGAGAAAGTTGTGTGCATGGCCCAGATCATCACAGAAGCCAAGTCTCCGTCCATGGGCTCCACTTACACTTGCTGTTGCCGTGGAAAGGCTGCCAACATCATCAAAGACCCCTCCCACCCTGGCAACGCTCTTTTTCAACCTCTTCCATCAGGCAGCAGATACAGAAGCTTGAACACCCGCGCCAACAGGTTCAGGAACAGCTTCTTCCCCGCTGTTACTAGACTGCTGCATGGACTCTCTACCTTCAAAATAATGTTGATCTTGTTAATGATGCACCTTCTGTGCAGACATAACCTTGTATACCTCACTCGGTCTAAGCACCCTATGATCTGTATGTCCTTGTTTGCTTTAATCTGTCTTAACTGCTTGCAAAACAAAGCTTTTCACTGTATTTAGGTACACGCGACTACAATAAAACAAATCAAATTAAATGTCTAACCACCTTATCCTAACTCTGTGTCTCTGTGTTTTAGACTTGCCTAGCCAGAAGCTAACAGTGTCATCCTGCTGTGCCCCTTCACAATTTACCTTGAAGATTGAAGATCCTCGGAACTCCAGACAGGATTAGCCCGATTTACTCAGGGACCTTTCTCTGTGAGCCGTGCCCTTAAGTCATTCCGAGCTATCAAAGCCACACACTCCTTTGAAGCAACACCACTTCAGCTGGAAATAAGTGTGACTGATAAATCAAACACCAGCGCTTGGAGCTAGTTTCAAAATATTAACATATTTGTTGGATCTGCCCACCCCCCATCCCCCCAATCACCTCAATTCTGCTTCGTCCTGTTCAAAGTGTGGTAACCCTCCGATTTAGTCCCTACCCAAACATCCTGTCATTTGGAAGCTTCGAAAGCTAGTGCTTCCAAAAAAAACCTGTTGGACCATAACCTGGTTTTGTGTGATTTTTTTTAACTTTCTGAGAGGTTATTTGAATACTCTGCAGTACCATAGTGTTTTTTAATCAAAGTGGGAATCTTGCATTAATTAGTCATGCATGCTCAAGGTAGCGGTCCTTCATTAAATATTTACTTTATTGAGTTTGCGATTTAATGCTTTCAATACTTTGATGTTTAATCTTTGAAGAAAACAATTATGGAAATGATTATAGCAGTAACTTGCAGAGTTTTATCCAAACTTGTAACCAGTTTGAGTTCTGAGGACGCAACCAAGTTACCTCACCGCTCAAATTCCACCCCCTCCCCCCTCGCCCCATTGTTTTAGACATATCTGTTTATCACTTTCCAGTGTAGACCTTTTCAAAATGTAACACTAACGCTGAGTGTTCGCTGCAGGGAGACCCGTCCGTCCCCATTTGGATCTGATCACTACCTGATCAGCAACGTGTTACACCAGCCAGCACATCCTGAGGTCACGCCTGAACTGAGACCTTTCATTCCAGACCTAGTGACACTACCAGCATGCCACAAAAGCCCTTATAGGCACCACTGAGTTCTGCCCGATCTTTAATGGGTATACAAAGGAATTGGTCCAAAGAGGGTTCTTACCCCTCCCACAGCATTGGGCACTGTCATTCCATCGACTATAATCTCGAGCCTGACTTTCCCTTTTGCTCAGGTCTGTGTAAGAATGTGAACATATGCAAACACTCTGCCCATCTCCCTCCCAGCCTCCTCAATTCACATTTGAGTGACTCTTTACAGATGCTCTCCCATTGATGTATTTGGAGGTGGGGGCCATATCGAATAGAGTGGGTGGCATTCTGCCCAGCCCAGCCTGCCCAGTGTATTTCAGGGGTAGGGTGGGTTAGTACTGGGTGTAAGGCATCAGGCAAGCCTTCCCATCCTCAGGCCTATTGAGATGATTAAGGTGAGGAGATCAACACAGGCCGCTGGTGGGCAGGAAGCAGGGGATCCATGTGCCAACTGGGGACACCCTTCAAAGGCTGGAACCACTCTTGATGCCTCACTTTCCCCCCAGCCTCTCGAACGCAGCTCCCCATCACTGGGATGCTCACTGTGAATTGTTTTGCTTTACTCACATTCATTTCTTCCTCAGAACTCCTTATGGTCATTGTTAATTAGAATTAGAATCCCTACAGGTGAAAACAGGCCCTTCAGCCCAGCAAGTCCACACCGGCCTTTCCATCCACCCAAACCCACCCCCCTCCCCTATTACTCTAACATTTCCCCTAACTAATGCACCTAGCCTACATATCTCTGAATCCCCTAACCTGCACATCTTTGGGTTGTGGGAGGAAACCCACGCATACAGGGGAAAAATGTGCAAACTCCACATAAACAGTCGTTCGAGGCTGGAATTGAACCCGGGTCCCTGGTGCTGTGAGGCAGCAGTGCTAACCACTGTGCCACCACAGCTTTCGACCAATCATATTCTCTTTTGAAAAATTCATTCACAGGACATCGATGTCATTGGTAAGGCCAGGGCTTACTGCCTGTCCCTAACTGCCCAGGGGGTAGTTGTGACTCAGTCACATTGGGTTTGGAGTCACATGTAGGCTAGACCAGGTAAGGATGGCAGATTTCCTTCCCTAAAGGACATTAGTGAACCATCTACCAGGCCCACTGTCAAGGAAAGGCTGCCAGCATTCTCAAAGATCGATCCCACCCTGGCAATGTTTATCCACAACCTCTATCATTGGGGAGAAGGTACAGAAGCCTGAACACATGCACCAGCCGGTTTCAAAACAGTTTCTACCCTACTGTTGTTCGAATACTGAATGGACACTCAAACTCTTAACATTCGCCTGTACCTGTGTTTTTGGTTTTGCCGCTGTTTACCTATTATTTACTTATCTATGCTATTTAACTCTGATCTACTCGTATTGCTCGCAACACAAAGCTTTTCACTGTGCCTCGGTACACGTGATAATAAATTCAATTCAAATGTTTTTTTTTCCGACAATTGATAATGGCTACGTTGCTGTTGAGACTTATAAGCCCAGATTTTTATTGAATTCAAATTCCACCGTCTGTCACGGCAGGATTTGAATCTGGGCCCCCGGAACATCACCTGCATCTCTGGATTAATAGCCTAGTGGCAATATCCATCATGACAGCTCTCCACAATGGGACCTCCAACTGTTGTGTAGACCTTTAGGGTTTGGCCTCAACAGTGACTGCTGGAACCAGATGTCAATGTGATGGCAGACAGAGTGGGTCCCCCTGGTGGTACCACACCAGAGGGTTAGCACTCGAGACTCTCCTCTCCACCTACCTAGCCTCAGGCTACTCAGAATGGCAACCCCTCATCTCAGTCACGCCATCTTCTGCTGTGGACTTTTTGAAGCCACTGAGAAGATGTGTCGAGTTGAAGATGTCTTCATTCCCCCTCTTGCTGTTCGTCCCAAACTGCAGGATCTCTGGGTGGATCTCCAGGCTTGGCCGCTGTTATATCCCGACCAAAACCCGACGCGGTCACTTTTGGGGAAAATTGTTCCCAGGTGAATGTGTGGGGGTTGGGGTGTCACAGCCCTGATCTGATCCCAACATTGGGGTTTTGAACCCAAAAGCTAAAATCCTGCCCTGGGTGTCTTGATGAGGAGAAAGTGATGCCTCACTTCATTCTCATCTCTCTTGCAGACTCTCCAAAGATCACTGATCAATTCTATGATTGATAATGAGCACAAGCGGCTCTGTGGTTGGAGATGTGAAGGCTGGGCCTGACAGACCCTTCACTAAGACAGAGGGAGCCAGGTCTCAGACAAGAAGGTTGGAGTTTGATTCTCACTTACATGCTTGAAGTTCCTGAACGGTACAAACTGGACAATGTCTCGCAGAACAGGCTCTCCTTTCGGGGAGCGGAGAATCCCGTCATCTCCATCCAGCATCTGCATGTCACTGAAATCGGCGTTGCCCACTCCCACGATGATCACTGACATGGGAAGGTGGGAGGCATGGACAATGGCATCCCTGGTGTCAGCCATATCCGTGATGACTCCATCCGTCAGGATCAGGAGGATGAAGTATTGCTGTCAAACAGAGGAGGCGTATTTAGAATCATCCAACAATACTGCACTGAACGCCGCTCGGCCCATCATGACTATACTGGCACTTTGCCTAATGAATCCAATTCCCCTCAGTTTATCAAATGCCCTGCAAAATAAACAGGACAATGTACAATATAGAATGTGTCCCTCCTTTACACAACAGTGGATAGAGTTGCGTACAATATAAATTGTTGTTTCCCCCTTTACACTGGTATTTCTTCCGAATGTCCTGATGACCATAAGATGAAAAGCTTAGACAAAATGTCTCTTTTCTTTTCCATCAATATTTGCTGCATGAAGAGGGAGCTACGTTAACTGGAACAGGGATGATGGTACCAAAATGTGATTGTTAAAGGGCCATACATTTGCCCCCCACCCCCAGAGAGTCAGGGCAGGATTATGAACCAGCTGTGGGCAAAGGGAGAAGGTAGACCCACCCTACCTCCGCACCCCCCTCCCCTCCCCCGGGCGTGTCTTCTGTAGCTGACTGCTTGCTCCCCCAAGTGTTGCCCACGGCGACCACTCACTGTCGCTTCCTTGGTGTGCATTTCCTCAGACGCTGAGCTGGCCACTTTCTGGATAATTGGGGCAATGTTTGTTGGTCCGTAAAGTTGGATTTTCGGAAGGCACTTCTGATAAGCTTCTACAACTCCTTGTATACCTTGTGGAAAAGCAGTTAGGAAGGAGAATGAGCAGGATGCAAAAAGCTTTTGGTGTAATATTCTACCCCCCACTTACCTTTCTTTCTGTCTTCTCTCAAGGAATGTTTGTGTTGCTGGCAAGGCTCACGTTTATTTCCCATTCCTAAGTGCCCTGGACCTGACAGGCTTACTGGGACATCTCAGAGAGTAGTCATCGAGATGTACAGCTCTTTCAGACCTTTCCGTCCAACTCGTCCATGCCAACCAGATATCCTAACCTAACCTAGTCCCATTTGCCAGCACTTGGCCCATATCCCTCCAAACCCTTCCTATTCATATACCCATCCAGATGTCTTTTAAATGTTGCAATTGTACCAGCCTCCACCACTTCCTCTGGCAGCTCATTCCATACACATACCACCCTCTGAGTGAAAAAGTTGCCCCTGAGGTCCCTTTTATATCTTTCCCCTCTCACCCTAAACCTATGCCCTCTAGCTCTGGACTCCCCCACCCCAGGGAAAGACTTTGTCTATTTACCCTATCCATGCCCCTCATGATTTTATAAACCTCTATAAGGTCACCCCTCAGTCTCCAACACTCCAGGTAGTTAAGAGTCAAAGTCATGTGTAGTCCAGAACAGGTAAGGATGGTAGATTTCCTTCCCTGAAGCACATTAGTGAATCAGATAGAGTTTTACAACCATGCATGGTGGTTGCCATAGTTACCATGATTGAGTATTAGTTTATATTATTTTATATTACAAATTGATTAATTAAGTTTAAGTTCCACTAGCAGCCATGGTTGGTTTTGAGCTCATGATGTCAGTAACTTTCCTCAAAATCAGCTTGAACCCTTAGTTTTAAGTATTGAGGGTGGGATTATGTTTTCAGAAAACCCAGAACCCACAATGTCTTGGATGAATTGCACAGTCGGCACATGATGAGTTAAAAACAGCTTTAAGGTCAGGAATAAAAAGAGAGAACTGCAGATGCAGGGAATCAGAAACAAAACCAGAAATTGCTGGAAAAGCTCAGGCGGTCTGGCAGCATCTGTGGAGAGAAGTCAGAGTTAACATTATGGGTTGAGTGACCCTCCCTCTGAGATGCTGCCAGACCTGCTGAGCTTTTCCAGCAATTTCCATTTTGTCTTCGAGTTCAGGGATGTTTTGTAAAGGAAGCGAAGCTGAAGGGATTGGGAAAGTCTGTCGTCCGTATCTGTAGAGTTTAGGATATAGCATTTACAAAGCAAGAAAAGCTTGAGTGGTTGGTGGTAATTGGAAGAGACTGACAAACGTGGGAATATTCTTGGTTCCATGTTCTCTGATATCGACTCTGGGTGTTTTTCTCACGTCTTGTAAATTTGCGATAATATGCATGGAATGCAGAGGTCAGAGGTCGAATCAGCATTAGCATTTTGAGCAAACCACTGACTGCTAACCTCCAGCCAGGTAGGAGAAGCTCAGAACCTGAAGACTTACTCAGTACAAAGGAGTTAAACAAATGGGCTCATGCTGTATGCTTTAATTCTATTGGACTGTGTGACATGAGATCGTTGAAAACAAAGAATTCTTCCTGCAGTTGTTTTGGCTGTATTTGAAGTAATTGTGGAAAAATAACCGGAAAGACAGCTCAACCTTAGGATATAGAATGGGAATTCTATCCAATGTTGTGAACATTTAGGATGAACATTGTCCAAACCGAGACTCGCACCTGATGTGGAAATACATCACTGTACCTGCACTGGTGCTGGGTCAACACCCTGGCACTACGCACCCCGTTGCACAGTCTGTCCCTACACCCTTGCCATCGCCCAGTATCTGTCCCTACACCCTCCCCATTGCACAGTGTCTGTCCCTACACCCTCCCCATTGCATAGTGTCTGTCCCTACACCCTCCCCATCACCCACGATCTGTCCCTACACCCTCCGCATCGCACAGTGTCTGTCCCTACACCCTCCCCATCGCACAGTGTCTGTCCCTACACCCTCCCCATCGCCCAGCGTCTCTCCCTACACCCTCCCCATCTCACTGTCTCTCCCTACACCCTCCCCCTCGCCCAGTATCCGTCCCTACACCCTCCCCATCGCCCAGTATCTGTCCCTACACCCTCCCCATCGCCCAGTATCTGTCCCTACAACCTCCCCCTCACCCAGTATCTGTCCCTACACCCTCCCCCTCGCCCAGTATCTGTCCCTACACCCTTCCCATCTCACTGTCTCTCCCTACACCCTCGCCATCTCACTGTCTCTCCCTACACCCTCCCCCTCGCCCAGTATCTGTCCCTACACCCTCCCCATCACCCAGTATCTGTCCCTACACCCTCCTCCTCGCCCAGTATCTGTCCCTATACCCGCCCCATCGCATTGTCTGTCCCTACACCCTCGCCATCGCCCAGTATCTGTCCCTACACCCTCCCCATTGCACAGTGTCTGTCCCTACACCCTCCCCATCGCCCAGCGTCTCTCCCTACACCCTCCCCATCTCACTGTCTCTCCCTACACCCTCCCCCTCGCCCAGTATCCGTCCCTACACCCTCCCCATCGCCCAGTATCTGTCCCTACACCCTCCCCATCGCCCAGTATCTGTCCCTACAACCTCCCCCTCACCCAGTATCTGTCCCTACACCCTCCCCCTCGCCCAGTATCTGTCCCTACACCCTTCCCATCTCACTGTCTCTCCCTACACCCTCGCCATCTCACTGTCTCTCCCTACACCCTCCCCCTCGCCCAGTATCTGTCCCTACACCCTCCCCATCACCCAGTATCTGTCCCTACACCCTCCTCCTCGCCCAGTATCTGTCCCTATACCCGCCCCATCGCATTGTCTGTCCCTACACCCTCGCCATCGCCCAGTATCTGTCCCTACACCCTCCCCATTGCACAGTGTCTGTCCCTACACCCTCCCCATCACCCATGATCTGTCCCTACACCCTCGCCATCGCACAGTGTCTGTCCCTACACCCTCCCCATCACCCATGATCTGTCCCTACACCCTCCCCATCGCACAGTGTCTGTCCCTACACCCTCCCCATCGCCCAGCGTCTCTCCCTACACCCTCCCCATCTCACTGTCTCTCCCTACACGCTCCCCCTCACCCAGTATCCATCCCTACACCCTCCCCATCGCCCAGTATCTGTCCCTACACCCTCCCCATCGCCCAGTATCTGTCCCTACAACCTCCCCCTCACCCAGTATCTGTCCCTACACCCTCCCCCTCGCCCAGTATCTGTCCCTACACCCTTCTCATCTCACTGTCTCTCCCTACACCCTCCCCATCTCACTGTCTCTCCCTACACCCTCCCCATCGCCCAGTATCTGTCCCTACACCCTCCTCCTCGCCCAGTATCTGTCCCTATACCCGCCCCATCGCATTGTCTGTCCCTACACCCTCCCCATCGCCCAGTATCTGTCCCTACACCCGCCCCATCGCACAGTGTCTGTCCCTACACCCGCCCCATCGCACAGTGTCTGTCCCTACACCCTCCCCATCGCACAGTGTCTGTCCCTACACGCTCCCCATTGCCCAGTGTCTCTCTCTACACCCTCCCCATCACATTGTGTCTGTCCCTACACCCGCCCCATCGCACAGTGTCTGTCCCTGCACCCTCCCCATCGCACAGTGTCTTTCCCTACACCCTCCCCATCGCCTAGTGTCGGTCCCTACAACCTCTCCATCACATTGTCTCTCCCTACACCCTCCCCATCGCACTGTGTCTGTCCCTACACCCTCCCCATTGCCTAGTGTCGGTCCCTACAACCTCTCCATCACTGTCTCTCCCTACACCCTCCACATTGCACTATGTCTGTTCCTACACCCTCCCCATTGCACTGTCTGTCCCTACACCCTCCCCATCACACTGTGTCTGTCCCTACACCCTCACCATCGCACAGTGTCTGTCCCTACACCCTCCCCATCGCGCAGTGTCTGTCCCTACACCCTCCCCATCGCAGTGTCTGTCCCTACACCCTCTCCATCACACTGTGTCTGTCCCTACACCCTCCCTGTGGGACTTAGCGTGATCTTACATCCCATGGACTGCAGATGTTGAAGTGTGCAGCTTACCACCACTATGTCCAGGGCAATTAGGGATGAGCAGCAAATTACATTACATTACAGTGTGGAAACAGGCCCTTCTGCCCAACAAGTCCACACCGACCCGCCAAAGCACAACCCACCCATACCCCTACATTTACCCCTTACCTAACACTACGGGCAATTTAGCATGGCCAATTCACCTGACCTGCACATCTTTGGACTGTGGGAGGAAACCGGAGCACCCGGAGAAAACCCACGCAGACACGGGGAGAACGTGCAAACTCCACACAGTCAGTCGCCTGAGGCGGGAATTGAACCCGGGTCTCTGGCGCTGTGAGGCAACAGTGCTAACCACTGTGCTACCGTGCAAATGCCAGTGATGCCCTCATCCCATGAATGTATTAAAACATGACATACATCATCAGCCCAGAGCAGTTGGGTTATTACAGCTCGGAGAAACACTGAAGACATTTCTAAGTCTGTTGGACGGTTCCTCTGTTTTACCTGCACATTCTGGGTTGTCTTCATTAAAGTTGATTGCAAAGTCATGAGACACCTGGAAACGAAGGGACAAAATAATACAATGTTAACCTTGATCAATAGAACCAAAGTCATTGCAGAAACCTTCAGGGTGGAGCGACATGGTCACCACACAACTCCTGTCACAAATGTTGAGATATTCACAGTGGTGAGGCTCTGGGATCTCTGAGGAATGGACTCCATCATCAGTCACCCAGCAAGAAAGGTGTGGTGGGGGAGGACGAAAAGCAGGAGGTTGTATTCAGGTCGTACGTGTCCCTGACAGTTCCAAGTTTCCCCTCGCTTGCATTTATTGCTGGCCCACGGGAGAAGAAGGTGACTTGAAACAGCAACGCGTGCCCCAATGACATAATTGGAAAACAGACAATATGGCGAGAGCTCAGCTGTGCAACCCCCAAACCCTTCCTATCAGACCTGTCCTATGAGGGGAGGGAGAGTGGAATGGACCTGTACGCTTTGGAATTTAGAAAGACAGGTAACTGCATTGAAACATAAGAGATGCAGAGAGAACTGTACAGGAGAGATGGTTTCCCTTCTGGGAGAATATTGGAAGACAGGGCATATTCTCAGAATAATGGGCCACACGCTTAAGATGGAGATAAGGAGCAATTTCTTGTCTCAGAGAGTATTGAGGGTTTACTGGAGTAGTACCTGGAATGAGCTGTTGAGCAAAGGCTGGGCCTGTCTCCTCTGGGGCTTGGATGAGTCAGAGGTGACTGAATGGACCAAAGCAAGATTCTGGATGTGGAAAGGATGTTCACTTATGTGAGGGGAAGTTAGAATTAGGATTATTGATTTAAAAATAAGGGATAGCCCAGTTAAAACAGGGACGAGGAAACAAAATTCTCTGAAAGTTGTAAATGTTTGGAACTGCCTTCCACAAAAGACAGTGGATGCAAAATGTTAAAATATATTCAAGGTAGAGGGAGATGGATTCCTGATGGGCAGGGGTGGTGTGTGGGGGAGGGGGGTGGTGGGGAGGAGGGTGGGTAGAGATTCTCAGGGATATGCAGGGATGTACAGTTGAGGTTAAACTGTGATACAAACAAGGAACGCGCAGCCTTTTGAACTTGCTTTGCCACTCAGTAAGATCATGACTGATCTGAGCTGTCTCTAACCGAAACTCAGATCAGCTGCAATCTTACAGAATGGCAGAGCTAGCTGGAAGGGCTGAGCGGCCTTTTGTTCCTTGTTCATCTGGGAATTATTGTGACAGTAAGGTCTCCAGGTTCCTTCCATTTCTCTCCCACTCTGATATGAACAACAGAAACAACAATATCTGGGCTGGTCTTTCCGTCGGGTAACGGGATGGTTTGGGAACCTCGGCGTGACCCCTGGAGCAATCTCACCCGAGGGGCAGCCTCTGATTGGCCAGCTCTGCAATTAAAGATGGCGGCTGGCCATGCACTCCCACTGCGGGGAGGAGGGCACAGCCGGTGAAGAGGACACTCTGAAAACAAAAACAGAAATTGCTGGAAAATAATCGGTGGAATCGGTGGAGAGAGACAAACAGAATGTTTCAGGGCTATGACGGGTGGCACAGTGGCTCAGTGGTTAGCACTGCTGCCTCACAGCGCCAGGGACCCAGGTTCAATTCCCGTCTCGGGCGACTGTGTGTGTGCATATTCTCCCCGTGTCTGCGGGGTTTCCTCTGGGTGCTCCGGTTTCCTCCCACAATCCAAAAATATGCAGATTAGGTGGGTGAGCTATGCTAACTTGCCCATGGTGTTCAGCGATGTGTAGGTTAGGTGCATTACTTAGGGGTAAATGTAAAGTAATAGGGTAGGGGAATGGGTCTGGGTGGGTTACTCTTCGGACTGCCGGGTGTAGACCTGTTGGGCCAAATGGCCTGTTTCCACACTGTAGGGATTCTATGACCACCCATCAGATCTGGAAAAAATTGGTGAAGTGATAGGTTTTGATCACAGGGGACATGAGACAAGGAAGGTCTGTGGCAGGATAACAGAAGAGGTAATACTCTAGGGCCAGAATGGCAGTGGGGCAAGACACTAAACACTAAGACACTAAGGGTCACTGGACTCGAAGCATGAATCCCACCTTCCCTCCACAGATGCTGCCAGACCTGCCAAGTTTGACAACAATTTCTGTTCTCACTTCAGATTTCCAGCATCAGTAGCCCTTTGCTTTATTTTTCTGCAGTTCATTGCTTTATTTAAAAAGAAGATGAGCCTGGAGAAGGACCGCTGCTGTCCGAAAGCAGAAAATAAGGGAAACTCACAAAAGAAAGGAAGCAAATTGGAGGGGACAGTCTGGAATTGTGGAACTTGAGTCCAGGAGGCAGAAAGTGAAGAGTGAGGTGCTGTTCGCCAGGCCTTCTGTTGAGCCTCACAATAACAATGCAACAGGCCAATAACAGAGAGGTCAGGATGACAGTATGCAGGACGATTGAAAGCATGGTCACTTTGGTGGGATGAACAGGCTTGTGAAGCAGGAGGGGCTTGGCTGGAGACCTCAAATAGGAGGCCGTCATAAAGACCTCCCTCTTCAGTGGTAACGGGGAAGGGATGTCCCCAGCTTTTCTCCTTTCAGGAGTACTGCCAATGGCTGATGTGTTGGCAGGAGCACTGCCAATGGCTGATGGGAGGCAGGAGCACTGCCAATGGCTGATGGGAGGCAGGAGCACTGCCAATGGCTGATGGGATGGCAGGAGCACTGCCAATGGCTGATGGGATGGCAAGAAGCAAATTGGATGTCCAGCGCTGGTCCCCTGGTTTGAGGCTACCTGTGCAATGCCGATGAGTCTCCAACACAATGAGTCTCCATTCGACATTGGGAAAGTTGCTGTGTGATCTTGAAGAAGGGGGCAGTGATAATTCATCAAAGAATTGTCTGCCAACCTCCTCCCTCCACAGAAGGGAGCTGCTCATCCCTCCACGCCCCTGCTCCCCCAAAGGACACCCCTTCCTGAATGCCAATAATAGACAGGATGAGGTTAGTTACAAGAGTTCAAAACACAGCTGGTGCTTTGTATTTTATCATGGAATCCCTGCAGTGTGGAAGCAGCCTATTCAGTCCATTGAGTCCACACCAACCCGCCAAAGAGCATTCATCCAATCACTGTAACCTGCATTTCCCATGGCTGACCCACCTAGCTTACACATCCCAGGACACTATGGGCAACCCACCTAACCTCCATATCTTTGGACTGTGGGAGGAAACCAGAGTACCCAGAGGAAACCCATGGGGAGAACATGCAAACTCCACACAGACAGTTGCTCAAATGTGGAATCAAACCTGGGTCCCTGGTGCTGAGAGTCACCAGTGCTAACCACTGAGCCATCGTGCCGCCCCATCTTCAAGTTAAATTAACATCAGGTTAACAAAGAAACATTCTCTCTGTCTGTCTCTCTCTCTCTCTCACTTAAACACACACACACACACAGAATGCTGGAGAATCCCAGCAGGTCTGGCAGCATCTGTGCAGAGACAATGCTTCAAGTCCGGTGACCATTCTTCAGAACTGGAAGGTGTGGAAAAGTGGTTTCTTTAAACATTTAACAGAGGTGGGGGGGTGAGGGGGGAGGTGAAGTGGAGGCCCAGTGTAAGAGATAAATCTAGAAAGAGAGCTCATAGTTTTAGGATAACGGTAGCAGATATGAGAACTGAGATGAGAAGGAATTACTTTTTTCAAAGGGTGGTGAATCTGTGGAATTCACTCTCCCAGAGTGTGGTGGATGCTAGGACATTGAGTACATTTAAAGAGGGGATGAACTTAACATTAGTTAGTAATGAATCGAAGATTAAATAATTCTTCAGCGGCTGGCATCCCACCATCAATCACCCTTCACTTACAAATGCATAGCCTTTGGCAATGCATGACCTCTCACTGAGTCAGGAATTCCCCATGTTCAATATCCTTGACTTTCATCCTTTTATGTCAGCGAGGGCTCCCTGATTGGGTTTGATTAACAGCCCCAATCATATTGTATGAGGTCCACCTGGGTTACCTCGTTACACCTGCAATTCTTAATACTGCCTGACATGCTGTGCTTTTCCAGCACCGCACTCTCGACTCTGATCTCCAGCATCTGCAGTCCTCACTTTCCCTACCTGACCTCATTACACTCACTACAGAAGGGGAGCAGGTGGGAATGTGGAACTGAGGCCGAGGTAGGATCTGTCATGATTGCATTAAATGGCAGAACAGGCTCAAGGGGCTGAATGGCCTCCTCCTGTTCTTAGTTCTTACATTCGAAGGGGTTACCAATGACGGTGAAAGACAAAATGTGGGTTAATTAAGGTGTGAAAGAGAGAGAATGGGTCTCTCTCTCTCTCTCTCATCATTGCCTTGGATTAGAGAAGGAAGGCCTGACAGCCCAGAAATCCCTCGGGATGTTTGCACTGGATGGAGATTGGCAATACCCACCCAGGGAAACATGGGAAGATTGCTCTGCAAGATCACCCATGTAGGCACCTTGGGACAGTGAACTGTAGTTGACAACCCTCCTTTTTAATTCTATAGTGAGAGTCAGGCAGGGAGCATGAAGGTCAGTAGCAGAGCCAGCTCGTTTCCCCATTATTAGGCGGCATCACGACAGAATGCAACTGGAAGGCAGTTGAACATGGGCAGATGGCCCTGGAAATTGCGTGCATGAGGACGAGGTTGTACTGATAAGTGCTCTGCACCTTTGGGAATATTTGTAATTGGCTTCAGAGCATCCTGGACTGTGGAAGTTTATTCTTAATGCTCCTCTTTCCAGTGGGAATTTCGAATATACCTTGTAAAGACAAAATTCTTGTGTGATTTGCCAGCATGGAAGCAATTTCCTCAAATTGAGAGTCTCACAAATGGACAGGGAGCTTTTTGTAATGTGCAACCTGCTTCACCAGCTAAACTTCCGACAATAACTTGCAGACACTGCAAAATGTATTTTTAAAATGTTCACAAGATGTGGGCGTTACTGGCTGGGCCATCATTTATTGCCCATCCTTAGTAAGTGAGTCAGTCTCCTCTTCCTTGAGAAAACATGATCAAATAAAACATTCCTCTTGTCAAAAAAAACCCAGCAATCAGCTTTCAGTTTGGTGTATGATGCTCATGACAACTTGCATTTATATATTAGCTTTAACAGAGTAAATCATCCCAAAGTGCTTCACAGGAACATTATCCAAGCGGACTGTAACACTGTGTCACATCAGGAGATCAGGAATTACACAGAACATTTTCCTCATTCCTGTATGGTCATGATTCAAAGGCTGACAAAGAGATAAGTCTCCGCCAGGCTTCATACTGAAGAGCCTGACAAGGATATGGGTCTAAAACCATAGAATCCCTGTAATGTGGAAACAGAATATTCAGCCCATATTGACCCTCTGAAGAGCATCCTACCCAGACACACCCTCTACCGTATCCCCATATTTCTCATGACCAATCCACCTTGCCTACACATCCCTGGACACTATGGACAATGGGAGGAAACTGGAGCACCCAGAGGAATGTGCAAACTCCACATAAACAGTCACTTGAGGGTGGACTCGAACCGAGGTCCCTGGCACTGTGAGGCAGCAGTGCTAACCACTGAGCCACCATGCTGGGTTCTCCAAAGGATTGGCATTAGTGTAGCTTGGATGAGGAGTTCATCAACTACTTTTAAGTTTGTTTCTTTGAGTAGTATGTTTTGAAACCAATGAGAGAACAGATGTTATCATCCTGGGTGTTGTTTAATGAGAAAGAAGTGATTCATAGTCTCAGAGTTAAGGCACCACTGGGTAGCTATGACCACAATGTGAGTGAATTCTACATTCAATTTGAAAGGGAGAAGATTGGGTCTAAGACTAGTAATTCACACTTAAATATGGACAGGCATATGGGCTTGAAAGTTGAGCTCAATGAAGTGAACTGGCATACTGGACTAGAGGTTAGGTGACCAGAACCCGGGGTAGATTTGAATGGAATATTTCAGAATACTCAGAATAAGTATATTCCTGTTGAAAAGAAAAATTCTAAATGGTGAACCCACTATCTGTGATCAACTACAGAAATTAGGGAATGCATCGAATGAATCACAAAAGCATTTAACTGCGAAAGATCAGTGGTTGGTCTTTGATATTGAGCAGAGTGGATTGGGCAGGGCAATGGCAG
Source organism: Chiloscyllium plagiosum (assembly GCF_037043375.1). Taxonomy (NCBI): domain Eukaryota; kingdom Metazoa; phylum Chordata; class Chondrichthyes; order Orectolobiformes; family Hemiscylliidae; genus Chiloscyllium; species Chiloscyllium plagiosum. The sequence continues at coordinate 10,659,045 of NW_028270172.1, forward strand.
ACTGAATTGAACCCCGATATGTGAAAGGTGATGCATTTTGGTAGGTCTGATGATGGAAGGATACAATGGATGGTAGACCCCTAAGGTGTGCTGAGGAACACAGGGACCTTGGTGTACAAGTCCATAAACCCCTGTAGGTGTCAGCGCAGGTGGGCCGGATAGTGAAGAAGGGAAATGGGATGCTTACCTTCATTGGACAATATGTAGAATTTAGGAGCACAGAAGCCTTGCTATAATTCTTGCTATAACTTTACAAAACATTGGTTAGGCCACAGCTGGAGTACTGTGTGCAGTCTGATCACCACACTATCGGAAGGTTGTGATTGCACAGGACAGGAGGCAGAGGAGATTCACCAGGATGGTTACTGGGGTGAAAAGTCTCAGTTATGAGGAGAGGCTAGATAAGCTGGTCACAAATCTATCTATCTCCACCTTAGAAATAGTCCAAGTCCCAGCCTCCCCTATTCTCTGAGGAAGAGAGTTCCAAAATCTCATGATCCACTCTGAGAAGCAAATTTCTCCTCAACTCCCACTTAAATTTGAAGTCCTGAAGCCCTTTAAGCAAAGTCTCTGAGTCCCAGCCTCTCCCACCAGGGAAGAAGTGGTCTGTACTCAATGGAGTTTAAAAGGGCGAGAGGGAATCTGATTAAAACTTACAGAATACTGAGTGGGCTGGATAGTGTGGATGTGGAGAAGATGTTTCTAATAGTAGGAGAGACTAGGGCCCGAGGCGCAGCCTCAGAGTGAAGGTACAACCTTTTAGACCTGAGATCAGTGAGAGGCTGGTGAATCTGTGAAACTCATTGCCACAGAGGGCTGTTAAAGCCGAGTCAGTGAGTATGTTTATGACAGAGGAAGCTAGGTTCTTGATTGGTAAGAGGAACAAGACTTACTGGGAGAAGGCAGGAGATTGGGGTTGAAGAAGTTATCAGTCATGATTGAACAGCGGAGGAGACTTAATGGGCCGAATGGCCTAATTCTGTTGCTGTATCTTATGGTCTTATGTTCTTATGGAGAGCAAGAGTCTGCAACCACAAACAATAGAAGGTTTGGATTTGCTAGCAGATGTTGTACATGTTAATCTATCATTCAGATATGCTTTGGAAAACAAAGACCTCTGGGAATAACTTACGAATTTAGACATTTGAAACATCAGGCCATGAACACTATCCTTCGTTCTGATTACACCCCAGCCCAGCCTCAGCCAGTGTCTCGTTTGCATGGGTTTGCTCTCAGCAGAGATTACCTATTTCTACCATTTGTACCTACCATTAACACCTATTCCGCTCTCTTATCACTCCTCTATCACCATGAACATTCTCTTTGTCTTTGGTTTTAAGCACCCTCACCAGCTGCACCTCCTCCCCCTTTGTCAACAGCACAAAAAAAATCACTCATTTACCATCACCCTTCAGCTCCAAAGGGGAACCTGAATTTGAAACGATAACTCTGTTTCTCTTCCCACAGATGCTGCCAGGCCCATTCAGCCTCTCAAGCACTTTCTGGTTTCAGTTTGCTTTCATCTGGAAGAATGTCTGTGCTCAAAGAGTGAGGAATGCTTGAAATAATTCCCAGAGTGGGTAACAAGCAGAAGCTTTAGGGAGATTCAGGGCAGATGCCACCATGGAGAAATGGAACATGATCCCTCAAGGGATAGGGGGCTTTTAAATTTTAATTAAAAGCTTTGACCTTGTATCTCGAAAACTGTTGTTATTAAGTCATTCTTTCCCTCCATTCTGTCACGACCTTCCCTTGGGTTTATCTTCCCCTAATTCACTTGCTCAAAACCCATTACCATTTTGAACTTTTCCCAGTACTGAAGGGCACCTTCCTGAATAATTAACTGTTTTTCTTTCTCCCCCAGTGCTGCTGCCAGACATGCTTAAAGTACAGTGAAACAGGTTTGATGGGCCGAATGGCCTATACCAGCTCCTGTCTTACTCGATCCTCTAAAAAGTGATGACGTGAAATGTAGAAATTCAGCAAATTTCTATGCATTATTTATAACCGTTGTAACAAACTCTTCTTAAAACGTTCTAACTAACTGAAGGGTTTTGTCCCATATAACAGGGCACAGGCCCAATGTAAAAATGTTAAGAGGAGGCCTTTTTATGTCATCCTACAACAGTGGGATGTTTTATGAAGGAAACAAATGGAAGAAGGAGTTTAGCCCGTGTAAATGTAAGATGATACACTTTGCGAGCTCAAATGTTCAGAATATTGTGTTCAGTTCTGGTCGCCACATTACAGGAAGGATGTGAAGGCTTTGGAGAGGGTGTCAAAGAGGTTTACAAGGATGCTGCCTGGATTAGAGGGTATGAGCTATAAGGAGAGGCTAGAAAAACAAAGTATCTTTTCTCTGGAGTGGCAGAGGCTGAGGGGAGACCTGACAGAAGTCTAAAATTATGAGATGCATACATAAGGTTGATGGTCAGAATCTTTTTTCCAGAGTTTAAATATCTAAAAGTAGGGGGGCGTGCATCTAAGGTGAGAGGGGGGAATGTTCAAAGGAGATATGAGGGACAAGTTTTTTACACAGAGAGTGGTGTGAGCTGGAACAGGTTGCCAGGAGTAGTGGTGAAGATAGATATGATAGAGGCATTTAAGGGACTTTTAGATAAGCAGATGGATATGCAAGGAAAGGATTAATATGGACCCAGGGCAGGCAGAAGGGATTAGTTTAAATTGGAGTCATGTTCAGAGCAACATTGTGGACTGAATGGCCTGTGCCATGCTGTCCAGTTCTGTGTTGTATTAATTTCCAATGGTGCTCACTTTAGAATCTGGTGGTATTCTTGCTCCAAATCCAAAGGCTGGGAACATCTTGTCACTGGAATGAGATAAAAACAATGTTAATCATTGCAGTACCAGTGAACACTCGCGGCGAGGGATATTTGAACACATGAAATTACTTATTTTAGGGGAACAGTGAAAGAATAGAAAGCCACTATGCCTTAAACTGCCCATCCCCTCTTGCTTCCTGGCATTAAGTAGGCTTTAATGGAGCATTCATGTCCCAAGCTAGAATGATTACTAAAAGCAATGATTATGAATCAGTCAAGAGCATCATTCTTCACTTCAGTATCAAAACAAAATCCACTTGTGAAGTAAAGTGCAGCATCTATAAGCTGCAATTCACTGAGGCTCCTCTGACAGCACCAAAAATCACACAACATCACTCCAACACCAATGGGGGCAGCCTTGTGTAAATTTTGTAAAAGGCTAGAGTGCCATTCCAAAGCTCAGGTTTGCTTTCCCCCTGAAACAGCCTCCTCTGCAAATGAAGAAACTTCGACTTTACCAATCAAAGATAGGGCCCTCTTAAAAAGTGAGTCTGCTTCCAGCGTAATGCCCCTTAGCTACGATTGGGCTGTGAACACTGTATGCAACATCAGGGTGGCTGGCTTTCAATTGACATTGACCAGCTTAGCGATGACAATGCCACAGAGCTGACCTTACCTGTCATAGTCTTGGCAGATCTCACCCACAGCCACCAGAGCTTTCAGGTATTCGTTAGGCTGGTATGGGTGGATGTAGTGGAGGGAGCAGCTGTTCCTTGGATCCCCATTCGAGGCTGTGAAATCTATAGCGACCTGGGGAAACAAACGCATATACACACACACGGCCGTAACTATCCTCTTAGACGTGACTCGGATACACCCCAACTGAGGAATTCAGGAGCAACTTTTTTTCCCGAGATTGTGGTGGGAATGAGCGATTCAACTGGGACAATACGCAATGTCAGCAGAAGTAGGCCGTTCGGCCCCTTGAGCCCGCTCTGCTGTTCACGGCAGATCCGACAATCCTCACATCCACTTTCCTGCCTTTTCCCCCAAAATAAGACTCATGACCACACAGAGTGGTCCAATGGTCCCAGATACATTTTAGGAAAGCTCAAAAAGGAATTAGGAATAAAAGGACATACCGAGACAATGATGGGAAGCTGATGTTGTTTCTCTTTAATCCTTTAGAGGAAATGGACACCACTGTTCAAGGCCAGCATTGATGCTCAAAGCGAACTGCCCTTGAACGGTACAGCTTACTCAGCCATCTCTGAGGGCAGTTATGAGTCAAGAACATGGTGACAAGAGTGAACCAAATGGGTTTGTAACCAAATTCCTTGGTAGTTGTCATGACGACTATCACAAAGATTTGTATTTCGTTTAAAACATCCTGGTTTATGAACCAAGTTCACATTTCACCAGTTACCATGGATGGGATTTGAACCCAGGCTCCCCAAGCATTAACCTTGGCTTCTAGATTCCTAGTCCATTACTACTATTTTGCTATTCCTCACAATCCACATTCCTCCCACCAATGTGGGGTGTGTGTGTACACCAGCATAGACTGTTGTGTAAGGGCTTTTGGTCCCTGTAGCATCCTGGTGATAATGTCAGAGAGCTGTTACCCACCGGGTATGAATATGCACACAGTTACTTGGATATTCATGGAGAATTATTAGAGAGCAGCACATGAAAAGAATAAGTTCTTCAATTATGCAACAGCAAGCCTAGTGTCTAGTATAACTCAGGTATAGTGGTAGTTATAAATCAGGTATAGTAGCAGTTATAACTCAGGTATAGTGGTAGTTATTACTCAGGTATAATGGTGTTATAAATCAGGTATAGTGGTAGTTATAACTCAGGTATAATGATAGTTATAACTCAGGTATGGTGGCAGTTATAACTCACGTGTGGGGGTCGTTAGCATGAATATGCAATATATAAGAGTTCAAAAGAAGCCCAAGCTTGAAGAAAGTTCTTGATCTTCACTTTAAGATTACAAGAGGTAGAATCAGAAGTAGGTAATTCAACCCATTGAGTCTGCTATGCCATTCAATGAGATCATAGCTGATCTGATCATCCTCAACTCCACATTCCCTGTAACCCTTGAATCCCTTTCTGATTATGAATCCGACAGGGAATCAAAGGTTACTCTCCTCAGCCAGGCCGAATGAACCCAAACTTTTGAGGTGGGTGTAAAACCAAACAACAAAAGTTGGATTTGTTAGGTCAGATGTCTTTCAGCTGTTGTCTTGATGGAATTTCCTGTTGGCCTGAGGGATCACACATTGCCCATGAAGACACTGCAATGCTTGTGCAGATATTCCTTCAGATGCCAAATCATTTCGGACGACTGTCTGTGTGGAGTTTGCACATTCTCCCCGTGTCTGCGTGGGTTTCCTCAGGGTGCTTCAGTTTCCTCCCACAATCGAAAGCTTGTACAGGTTAGGGTGGATTGGCCATGCTAAATTGCCCATAGTGTTCAGGGATGTGGGGGTTAGGGACATTAGTCATGTGCTCAGGGGTAAATGTAGGGGAAATGGGTCTGGGTGGGTTACTTTTTGGAGGGTCAGTGTGGGCTTGTACACCTCTTCCCACCCTACCTCCTGCAAAAATGCCATCCCGTATTCCCAATTCCTCCGCCTCCGCCATATCTGCTTCCAGGAGGACCAGTTCCACCACAGAACACACCAGATGGCCTCCTTCTTTAGAGAGCACAATTTCCCTCCTCACGTGGTTAAAGATGCCCTCCAATGCATCTCGTCCACATCACTCACCCAACGCCCACGCCCCCCAACAACACACTCTCCTGTCCTGGCATCTTCCCCTGCCACCGCAGGAATTGCAAAACCTGCGCCCACACCTCCTCCCTCACCTCCATCCAAGGCCCTAAAGGAGCCTTCCACATCCATCAAAGTTTTACCTGCACATCCACCAATATCATTTATTGTATCCATTGCTCCCGATGCGGTCTCCTCTACATTGGGGATACTGGACGCCTCCTAGCAGAGCGCTTTAGGGAACATCTCCGAGACACCCGCACCAATCAACCCCACCGCCCTATGGCCCAACATTTCAACTCCCCCTCCCGCTCTGCCAAGGACATGGAGGTCCTGGGCCTCCTCCACCGCTGCTTCCTCACCACCTGACACCTGGAGAAAGAACGCCTCATCTTCCACCTCGGAACACTTCAACCCCAGGGCATCAATGTGGACTTCAACAGTTTCCTCATTTCCCCTTCCCCCATCTCACCCCAGTTCCAGCCTTCCAGCTCAGCACTGTCCCCATGACCTGTCCTACCTGCCTATCTTCTTTTCCACCGATCCACTCCACCCTCCTCTCACCTATCACCTTCATCCCCTCCCCCACTCACCTATTGTACTTTTTGCTACTTTCTCCCCACCCCCACCTTCCTCTCATTTATCTCTCCACCCTTCAGGCTCTCTGCCTGTATTCCTGATGAAGGGCTTTTGCCCGAAACGTCGATTTTACTGCTCCTCGGATGCTGCCTGAACTGCTGTGCTTTTCCAGCACCACTAATCCAGAATCTGGTTTCCAGCATCTGCAGTCATTGTTTTTACCTTGTTGGGCCAAAGGGCCTGTTTCCATACTGTAGGGATTCTATGGATTCATCTAACAGGGGAAACAATGGTCTTGATATGCTCAAGGACTTGTGTTATTGCCATTGCTAATAAGGGACGCTGATGTCAGTGGGCTAGTAATCCTGACAGGCTGAAGTTCCAAGGGTATAATTTCAAATCCTGCAATAGGAGTTGGGACAATCAAAATTAATTGATTCATCTGGAATAAAATGTTCATCTCATTTGTAATAATCTGAAGCCAATGGAATCTTGTGAAAATCTGCCTGATTCAGTAACACTGTTCAGGGGAGGATATCTACTATCCTTACCTAGTCCATCCTACAGGCGGTCAATTCTTATTGCCCATCTGAAATAGCCAAGCCAACTGCTCTAGGGAAGGATGATAAACACTGACCTTGCCAGCAATACCCACACTCAGTCATGGAGAAATATATCATTCTCAGAGAATGCATTCTGAAGCAGAATCTCTGCCCCCTGCCCATGTGTGTCAACAACAGCTTAAAAGGTAGGAAATGCTGTAGGAAGTGAGTATTAAAAATCAAGAACAAATATCTATTAGCCTCATGTTATAAAAGTGAGACCAGTGGAACAATTCAGTACAAATATCTTCCCTTTGATTTGATTTCCCTGGTTTAAATTGAAGTCAAATTTTACACTAGAGGCATTTAGAATTCCAACAGACATGCTCCCTGAATAATTTCCTTTTAGATTTTTCAGTGTAGAGGTAACAATGATTACAATGTCCTGTTGGATAGTGTGTACACGTGTGTCTTGGTACATGTGCACATGCTTACTTATCTGCATATGTGTACATGTATGTGTTTATTTACAGAAGAGTACATGAGCGCCATGAACAGCAAGGTTTTAATTGCAGAAAGGTTGCAGAGCAGAGGAGGACATTCATCCTGTTGTTTCTGTACTAGCTCTCTACAAAAGCAGCTTCACTAGTTCCACTGCTTTGCCCTTTCCGAGTGTTTTTTAAACACAGAATAATACAGCACAAGAAAAGGCCCTTCGGCCTTCCAAGCCTGCGCTGACACATTTTGTCCTTCCATACTAAAACTGTCTTCACTTACAGGATCCATGTCCTTCTATTCCCTTCCTATTCATGTATTAATCCAGGTGTCTCTTGAATGCTGTTATTGTGTCTGCTTCCACCACCTCCTCGGCAGCCTGTTCCAGGCACTCCCCACCCTTTGTGTGAAAAATGTGCCTCACACTTCTCTTTTAATCTTCCCCCTCACACCTTGAACCTGTGTCCCTCAGTAATTGACACCTCCACCCTGGGGAAAAAAAAACCTCATACTTTCCACTCTATCCATGCCATTCACAGTCTTATAAACTTCTATCAAGATGCCCCTCAACCTCCTGTATTCTAGTGAAAACAAACCCAGTCTATCCAACCTTTCCTCATAGTTAAAATCCCCCATATTAGGCAACATCCTGGTAAACATTTTCTGTACCCTCTTCATCCTTTTGGTAGTGTGGCGTCCAGAACTGAACGCAATATTCCGAGTGTGGCCTGACTAAAGTTCTATAAAATTGCAGCATAACTTGCCTATCCTTATACTCAATGCCCTTCCAATGAAGGCAAGCATGCCATAGTCCTTTTTTACTCCAGCGCTGCCACCTTCAGTGATCTGTGAACCTGCACACCCAGATCCCTCTGCTTATCAATACTCCTGAGGGTTCTGACATTCACTGTGTATAACTTCCACCTGTACTTAATGTTTTGAAATGCATCACCTCACACTCGTCCATTAAACGTTTTCTCTCAGGATAATGATCCAATGCTCCTGTGAAAACCGTAATTGAATCTGCTTCCATCACATTCTCTGGCAATCTATTCCAGATCCTAGTCACTCTAACAAACGCCAAATACAGCAGGTGCTGGAAATCTGAGACACTCGCTGCATGAAACACCTTTCCTCACGCCAACTTAGGTTCTTTGGACTTTTACATCAACCACGTATCTCCGCCGATGAGAACAAAGTTTTCTGATTCATTCGGTTCAAACTCATCACGGTTTTGAAGACAAAATAAAGAATTGCAGATGTTGTCAATCAGAAATCTCCACAGATGCTGCCAGACCTGCTGAGCTTTTCCAGCAATGTCTGTTTTTCTTTATGATTTGGAACACCTGTATCAAACCACCTGTCACATCTTCTCTTCTTCAAAAGAAAACAGCCCAAATCCCCCCCCCAGCTTTCCTCACTAAATCCCTCACCTCTGGAAACCTTGTCATGAATCCTTTCCTGCACCCTCTCTAAGGCTTCACTTGTTTCCTAAAGATAAAAGGTCTTGTCCGAGGACAAAGTCAAGAAGTGTGGTGCTGGGAAAGCCCAGCAGGTCAGGCAGCATCTGAGGAGCAGGAGAGTCAACATTTCAGGCATAAGCCCTTCATCAGGAATGTCGATTCTCCTGCTCCTCGGATGCTGCCTGACCTGCTGTGCTTTTCCAATGCCACACTTTTCCACTCTGATCTCCAGCATCTGCAGTGCTCACTTTCTCTTTGTCTGAGGACCAGTGACGACAGAGCAACAGTCAGACCCAACTCCGAACACTTTCATTTCCTGTTCGGTTCATTTCAGGTCTGTGCCCTGTTGCACTGCACATTTATAACAGCAGATGGCTCACCTGGTATTTAGCCCTGTCAATGCTTGCCTCCCTTTCAGGTAAGTCAGCCTGAGAGGCTGCAGCATCTCCCTCCAAACCTATTAAGAGTCTCCACGATGCTCAGTTGGAGATCCTCAGGGAGAGCGCAGAGAGTGTTAAATTCAGTTAACAACCACAGCACTGCTGCAATTGTTAGTTAAACCGACATCACACTTCCCTTTCTCCCAAATATCAGGCAACCTCACTGTGTCTGCACCAAAGTCATTGGAGAATGAACAAAGTGTAAAGAGAGGAAGCAAAAGTGATACAAGTAAGAGATAAATTGAGGCAGATGCAATGCTTAATAAAATTAGTAGACAGACAGTGACGTTTCCCTGTGCATCTGTTTATTAATTTGTAATCCAATTCAGCAAGTCTGAATGATAGAAGCAAATTTAATTACAGATCTGTGCCTACATAATAATGCAACATAACAAACACTGGGCAAGATCTGAATGTTGGATTTGTGCGGAATCTCTGATCATTTCTGCATTTTAATGATAAACATATTAATCTGAGCAGTACAAGCAAACAGTTATTGTTTCTCATACTAGCAGACAAATTAGCGTAAGGCCATTCGGCCCCTTGCATCTCCTCCATTCTATTACAGTGTGGCTGATTATTTCGCAATCCCACCTACACCCAGTAGCCTCTCACCCCTTTGTTTATGAAGAATCTATCTATCCCTGACTTTGAAATATTCAATTACTCTTCCTCCATTGCTTTTTGATGAGCAGATTTCCAAAACCTCACAACCCTAAGAGAAAATAAGACAGGTCCACCATTCAATGAGTCTATGACTGATCTGTGACTTAAATCCATATACCTTCCCATGTCTCCAAATACCTCATTCTCATTGCTGACCCAGATCACTGAACCTCTTGCTTGCCATAGATCCATCCCTCTAACCACCCTGGTCACTGCCAACCTTTCCACTTTGTGGCACCATTGGTAAGACTGGGCAGGGCAGTAGGCATCCAGCCACCAGCTCTGTGTCATCCCCGAGGTGGCACATACTGATGAGGAAGCTTTCCTGTAGAAATACAAATAAATCTTGATGGGTACTGCAAATAAGTAGGTGCGTTAATGGAATGTTACCATTTATTGGGCGGGGAGATGAGTAGAGAAGTGGAGAGGTTATGCTGTAGCTGTGCAGAGCTTTGGTGAGGTCACATCATATTGGTGTCCTTATCTCAGAAAGGACATTATTGCATTGGAGGCTGTTCAGAGAAAGTTTACTGACATGGAATGGACTGTCGTCAGTGAGATTAGATTTGATTAGATTCCCTACAGCATGGAAACAGAATGGTCTCCTCCTGTTCCTTTGATCCTATGAGTGGGAGGTAAGTAGTCAGGTAACATATTTGTTTATTGTATATTTCAACAGGTATGTATTGTAAGAGGTTTATTATATACCAATATAAGAATTTAGTAACATAAAGCATCTCAATTTGCAGAATATGGCACTTAATGTATTTTTTAATAGGGTAAAAGTTCCTATAGAGCTGAGCCACAGCTTTTACTTTGGTTTTATGGGAAAATCTTTTTCACTCAAATTTGCAATTTTCAGGAAAGCAAATACAACTTTAAGTGAGACACGCCTCTTCTATATACATGCGGGAGATCTCTTTGCGAACTTTTTGTATCCTCCTCACAGTTTACATTCTGAATTAGCTTTGTCTCATCATCAAACAAGCATGTATTGTCTCTGTTTCTTTGTATAGTCTTTCGTATGCAATTAGCAGAAGCTCCAACAGAATTGCAGAATTCCAACTATTCATCGTCTGCCAACTTGAAAATGTCTCATTTATCCCTGCTGTCTGATGTCTGTGCATTGACCCAACCATGCTAATATTTCCCCTTCAACCTCCACAAGCCATTTTCCTGCATATTAATCTCTTGGTGCTTGAGTAAACGCCCTTCTGAAATCGAAATATAGGACATATACTGGTCCCCCTTTATCTACCCTATAAGTTATATCCACAAAACTCCAATATATTTGTCAAACCAAATTTTCACTTACTTAGAACCATGTTCACTTAGTCTCACTATGCTGTGCTTTCCTAAGTGAGCTGTTAAGATTTTCTTAAGAACAGATTTCAACACTTGTCCAATAATTGACATTAGGTTAGGAGCAAATTATTGCAGATGCTGGAATCTGAACTGAAGACAAAATGCTTGAGATCACAACGGGTCAGGCAGCATCTGGGGAGAGACAGCAAGGACGTTTTTGATTCTAGATTACTCTTCATCAGAGGTGACGTGAAGTGTGGAAGGGGAGTATTTATGCAATAGTGTGGGAAGGGGGCTGGAGTGCTGGGAGAGAAAGGATGTGGAAAGTTCAGATTAAGAGATCGAAATGTGAGAATGGCCGAACAATGGTGTGTCTAACTGCCAGACTGGAAAGGACAGTCAGTCCCACTGGGGTTGGGGTGGGGGGGGGGGGGGGGGGGGGGGTGTAGAGAGGGAGACAGAGAATGGAACAAGTAAAGTTAAAAGAAAGGGAAGGAATGGGTTCATAATTTGAAGGCGCTGAACTCAATATTGAACCCAGAAGGTTATAAATTGATGTTAGGTTTAACTGGCTTGCAGTTCTCTGTCTTGGCTTTCTTGAAGCATCGTGCTACATTTGTGAACTTCCAACCTGCTAGGACTTTCCAGAGCAGTCATAGAACATAGAACATAACAGCGCAGTACAGGCCCTTTGGCCCTCGATGTTGTGCCGACCAGTCATACCAATCTGAAGCCTATCTAACCTACACTATTCCATGTACGTCCATATGCTCGTCCAATGATGACTTAAATGTACTAAAAGTTGGCGAATCTACTACCGTTGCAGGCAAAGCATTCCACACCCTTACTACTCTCTGACATCTGTCCTATATCTATCACCCCTCAATTTAAAGCTATGCCCCCTCGTGCTCGCCGTCACCATTCTTGGGAAAAGGTTCTCCCTGTCCACCCTATCTAACCCTCTGATTATCTTGTATGGATACAATTACAACATTTAAAAGACATTTGGATAAGCACACGAATAGGAAAGGTTTGGAGGGATATGGGCCAGGAGCAGGCAGGTGGGACTAGTTTAGTTTGGGATTATGTTCAGCATGGACTAGTTGGACCGAAGGGTCTGTTTTCATGCTATATGACTTAATGTGATTTCAGTGAATGATACAGATGTCCACCAGTGCTAACATACTGCGGCTGCAACACATCACCTTCCTTAGCATCTTTATGGTGCTTTACTAAATAGTTCACATTTCGAAATATCACTCAACTGTTATCTGATGCACAATGTTATTTAATGCAATATTTATACCTCCCAGCTACTGGTTTCATCTACTATCTCCAGTTAGAGGGTGAAATCTTAAAACTTAACAATAAATCACCTGCCTGCTCCCTTAGTTGATGGCTTTGGACATTAACCAGCTACTGGAAGCTTAAAAATGGGGTAACACTATTTCCCCTCTGCAGTCAGTTCTCACCTGCACCAAATTCACAGTCACACTTAGTCCTGATTTGGAGATGCTGGTGTTGAAGTGGGGTGTGCAAAGTTAAAAAAATCACACTACACCAGGTTATAGTCCAACAGGTCTTATTGGAAGCACACTAGCTTTTGGACCAGTGCTCCTTCATCAGGGGGACAACCTGGTGTTGTGTGATTTTTAACTTTGTACACTCAGTCCTCACTGTCCCCACTCCACACCGTCACAAAACCTGCCTGCTTTTATAGAGTATTGGTGACTAAATGCTCACTCAGCTTTCTGCTGCATCAATAAACACCTCCTTAAGTAACCATTTTCAACTGACTGAAACCTCTGAAACTAGAAGACAGTTTCTGTTGAACTAGTTTTGCAGTTATTAGGTTTCTGATCAGAATGTGACTGTCTAGGCTAATTTAGAACTCAAGAGGAAAAACTTACCAGATTCCCAGGTCAGCACTCATTCCTTGTCTTTGTCCTCTCCACTCTGTGCTCCCATTCTCAAGTTATAGGAGACACTGATTGCAGATTTAATTTGATGAAATGTGGTGACATTTGGAGGGACAGGAGGGTTTCAGTGGTAGACCATGTTAATTGGGTTGCTAATGTGGGGTACATGGACTGTACCTTTAACATTGTACAAAGTCCCAAAATGTTTGGAGCGTTACAATTGGAACGGAGAATCGGACACTGAGCTACATACAGTAAGGATGGTGCACAAAACTGACAGCTTGGGCAGTCAGGTAGGTTTTGAAGGAGGGAAGTGGGATAGTACAGGTGTAGAGGTTTAAAGAGGGAATTCAAGATCTTAAACTCTAGACAGTTGAAGGTACGGTCCCCAGTTGTGAGAGGGCAGAAATCAGTTGATGTACAAGAGGCCAGAATAAGAGGAGGACAGGCACCTTGGAAGGTGGTGGAGTTGGTGGAGATGATGGAGATGGGGGATTGGTGGGGGGAGGAATGGAGGAATTTGAAAATGTGGATGAGAAAGTTAAAATTAAGGTGTTGATCCTCTGGGACCCAGTGTGGGGTGGCGAGTACAGGGGAATGGGATTCACTGTAAGATTTTGACGATTGCAATCTTACAGGCAGAGCAGATTAGGAGCTACCAGAATGGCCAGCACTGGTACAGGCACCGATCTCTCAGTGCCCAACACAAACCAGGAGATTTCAAGACAATGGTTTATGCGATCACCAGTGAGTGGGTTAAGGCAGTTTGATCCATGTGCATCACCACCCCTAACCCCACTCCCAAACCGAGGGAGGGTCCCAGGTCACTGGCTGGGAAGTGTAATCTCTCTCTATCCCTGATTGGCTCAGGGGAGAGAGGCTACCACTTCCAGAAGTAGGGAGAAGTCAGCATTGTCCCAGAGGACTACAGGGTCTGATCTCTCATCCTAGAGCATCGAAGGGTGGTGGGTTTAACCAGAGAGTCATTCCAATTCAGGCAAGGAGAGAGACTTTTCAGTAAAACCTTTGACTAGGTTCCACATAGCAGACTTATCAAGAAGACAACATGCACATGGGATACAGGGTAATTGGATAGAATGGATTCAAAATTAGCTCAGTTGTAGGATACAGAGAATGACGACAGAAAGTTGCTTCAGTGACCGGAAGCCAGTGTTCAGTGCTATGCCACAGCAATCTGTGTTGGCTGCCCTGTTATTCGTTCATTATATAAATGACCTAGGTGAGTATGTTGGTAGGCAGAGGTTGGGTTGTAAGTTAGTGGAAGGCACAAAGATTGGTTAGCTGGTTAACAATGAGGTTGTGTCTTGGCCTACAAGAAGGTATAAACAGGAGAGTCAACCAGGCAAGAACTCAACCCTGAAAAGTGTGAGGTGATACACTTTGGAAGGAGTTATTTGACAAGAAAGTATTCAATGAAAGGCATGACACTAGGAAGTTCTGCGGAACAAAGGGACCTTGGCATGTTTGTCCACAGATCTCTGAATGCAAAAAGGCTTGCTTGTAGGATGGTGAAAAAGGCATTTGGGACACTTGCCTTTATCAAACCATGATGTGGACGTGCCGGTCCACTGGGGTGGACAAAGTTAAAAATCACACAACACTAAGTTAGAGTCCAACAGGTATATTTGGAAGCACTAGCTTTCAGAGCAACGCTCCTTCATCAAGTAATGCTTCCAAATAAAACTGTTGGACTATAACCTGGTGTTGCGTGACTTTAACTTTATCAATTGTGACACAGATTACAAAAGCAGGGAAGTCACGTCAGAGCTGTATAGAACTTTGGTGAGACCACACGGTGTGTGGTTCCAGTCACCACATTCCAGGAAGGATGGATTAGCACTGGAGGGGGTGCAGAGGGCATTCACCAGGATGCTGCCTGGGACGGTCCTGAGGGAAGGTTGGATAGGATTGGGCTGTTTTCCTTGGAGCAGTGAAGACTGAGGAGTGATCCGATTGAGATGTACAAGATTGTGAGGGGTATGGACAAAGTGGATAAGGAGCAGCTTTCCATTTTAGTTAAAGGGTGAGTTACGAGGGGACATGGGTTCAAGGCGAGGGGCAGGAGGTTTATGGGGGATGTGGGGAAAAGCTTCTTGCCCAGAGGGTGGTGACAGTTTGGAATACTCTGCCTGGGAGAGTGGTGGAGGCGAGGTGCCTCATAACCTTTAGAAAGCACCTGGATGAGCGCTAGTCACATCAGAACATTCAAGGCTATGGATCAAGTGCTGGGAAATGGAATTAGGTTGAGGGTCAGGTATAGGTCTCGTCAGCTCTGTATGATTCTATGAGATTGAGAAGATTGGACCTTCAGAGGACACTGTAGTTGGTGTGCGGACATGCCAGTGGTGGAGCCAGAGGGTGAGAATAGTTTCTGGATGTGGTAGCGTGTGGGTTCAGTGAGACAGCAGCAACCTGGGCTAGAATGGAGCACTGAATGGCCACACAGCATCCCGATTGTACTTCCGTTGGAGTTTTGTTTCTTTAAATGTTCCTTCCTGCTCGGCGGGCCTGAACAGCAGCACACCCCTGCTCCCCCTAGGCTCCCCCCCCCCCCCCCCCCCCCCAAACCCGTCAGTAACACTTGGGTCTCTGAGCAGAGAGGTGTTTCAGTGTGGGCTAGATTTGAAAAGAAAAGGTTATACAAGTAAGCAGTTAGAGACAAAAAAAACTGCAGATGCTGGAATCCAAGGTAGACAGGCAGGAGGCTGGAAGAACACAGCAAGCCAGGCAGCACCAGGAGGTGGAGAGGTCAATGCCCCCGGTGTAACCAGGTTCCTGAAGAAGGCTTACACCCGAAACGTTGACCTCTCCACCTCCTGATGCTGCCTGGCTTGCTGTGTTCTTCCAGCCTCCTACCTGTCTACAGGAGTAGACTGTGTCAATTTTTCCCTGCCCTCATCGGTCAGCTGTCTCTGAGGGAGTCCTGCTCTGGGCTTCCCACTTGGAGCTCCCCAGTTGTTGCAGCCCTCTCTAATTAAGACCCTCGTGGCCTTTGCTAAGCGTTTTATTCACGGTGTGAGTTTGCAGCATCAGCAAGTGGAACAGTCTATATCAGCGACAGGGGAAGACCACTTGACTGTGTGGTGCTCCCTGCACAACCTCAACACCAACAGCTCCAATACTCAAAGCCATTAATAACCAGCTCGACAGTGACAGCAGCAAAGGGCACAGAGCTGGATTTACAATCGGATGAAAACCTGTAACAAAGAGTCACTTACTGTAAACTGAATCTGACACCCGCCCATGATGTAATCCAGGAACGAGTGCATCTTGTGGATCTGCAGGTCAGGAAGAACGGCGATTATTTTCAGCAGCAGAATCAGAGCCTTCACTCAGATGCTGTCAATGATAACCACTACCATGTTAAAATACTTGAAGGTGTGTGGGAAACATGCTTACCAAAGGCTCCTCAGACTGCACCTTCCAAACCCGTGACCACCACCATGTTTTATTGGAGCAGAAGTTGAAACTTTATTGCTGGAACAGCACAGCAGGTCAGGCAGCATCCAGGGAACAGGAGATTCGACGTTTCGGGCACAGGCCCTTCTTCAGGAATTCCTGAAGAAGGGCCTGTGCACGAAACGTCGAATCTCCTGTTCCCTGGGTGCTGCCTGACCTGCTGTGCTGTTCCAGCAATAAAGTTTCAACTTTGATCTCCAGCATCTGCAGACCTCACTTTCTCCTCCTTATTGGAGCAGAAACCTAGAATACCCTGCCACAAGGTGTTATCATGTAGCGCTTCTAGGACTCAGATTGAGTAAAGGTAACGAGGATCATGCAGGTGAGGTGCGAAATAGAATTGAGTCAGAGATCAGATGCAATCTAGATGGATGGCAGAACAGGTTGGAGGGGCTGAATGGCCTCCCTATGAGGGAACATTGAGCAGGGTGGGTCAATACCCATTGGACTTTGAAGGAATGAGATCCTGTTAAAATACAGAAGATCCAGGGGGGCCTTTGGCACCAGGAAGGTGGTTCCTCTTCTGAGGGTGTCTGGAACGAAGCAAAACAATATGAAAATAAGAGGTCTCCCATTTCAGACAGAGCTGAGGAGAAATGTTTCCTCTCTGAGGGTCCCGCGTTTGTGGAATTCTCTCCCTCAAGAGAGCAGTGAAAGCTGAGTAATTGAATATTTACGGCTAAGGGGGAGAAGCAAGAGAGCCAAGGGTCAGGGGGAGATTGGAATGTGGAGTTGAGGCCACATTCAGATCAGCCACAATCTTAACAAATGGTGGAGGGGACTGAGGGGGCAGAATGGCTGATCCCTAATTGCCTTGTGTCGCTGATGTGGGAGTTCACAGCAGCTAACGCTAATTGAAAAATGGCGTTTGTCCATTCGCTATGTCTGAAAGCCAGTGACAGAGAAATCAGCACAGTTCCTTTAGCCTTGTGGAGAAATTGCCCATCTCAATTGTGAATCCCTGTCCCCCAGAGGTTTACTTTGCTGGCAGGAGCAAGATGGGGGTTAGTCAAAGCAGACACCAAGACTCAAACTCTATAATATCCCAAAACACAAGGAGCAAACTGCCAACAACATAGCTACCTCATGGGCAGGGAGGGAACTGGGGGGTTGGGCAGATGACAGGGGCAGGAGTAAGGAATAGAAGGAGACCCATTGTTAGGCAGAAGATTGAAAGAGCACATCTCAATATTCAAGGGTCATACGAAATAAGAGAAAGAGTAGACCATTCAGTCCTTCAATACTGCTTCTCCTTCAGCTGCAACTTCACTTACATTATATAGCCCTCGACTCGCTTCGTGTCTAAAATCCTCATTGTTGAGTACAACAGCTGAGCACCCACAGGTAAGGAATTCCAAACATTCACAACCCTGTGCATGAAGAGATTTCTCCTCAACTCAGACCCAAACACCAACTCCCTGCAGTGTGACTGTGAGCTCTACAGATCAAGTCTCTCCAACCATTTGTGGGGGGCAGTGAGAGACAGTCTGACACAATCTACTGAGCTGGGTCCTCTATCATCGGGGTTTATAATGCTTTAGGTTTTCATATCTCCGGGCAGTCAGAAGTGAAAGTAGGGGAGTCTCACTTTACAGTGGTTGAGAATGACGATGCCAGAGTTCTTATAGTTTTTCTTCTTGACTTTGTATTTGTGGTTGATGCATTCCCATTGAACCTGCAAGGAGACAAAGTACAGATGGGGACAACAGAGCTTATTGGGTTTTTCAGCAGCATGGAGCTAACAGAGCTAATGCATTTCTATGGAATGATGAACGTTCAACTGGAGAAAGTGCTTTCCTTACCTGTCTGCCATCCATTGCCCCACGCATTTCTACAAAGGTCGATGTAAATTCTCCAATAAAGTCGTGTTTGCCATTGGAGTCCCAATCCCAGACTATCAACTGAAAGGCAAGAATACAACAACTGAGCATCCACAGTATGTTCACGTACATTTGGGGACAGCCAATGCCTCAACGCAATATACAGCTCATCTGCACACATCAGAAAATGAAACTGAAAATTAATTTCACACTGACAAGACACCAAGTTGTACAGACAAACCTACGAATTAGGAGCAGGAACAGGCCATCATCCTTTTAAGCCTGCACTACCATTTAATACGACTGTTCTGATCATGGGCTGATCTCCTCCCACCCTCAATACCCTTTTGTTGGTCACAAATCTATCTATCTCCACCTTAGAAATAGTCCATGGCCCAGCCTCCCCTATTCTCTGGGGAAGAGAGCTCCAAAACCTCATGGCCCACTCTGAGAAGCAAATTTCTCCTCATGTCCTGCTTAAATTTGAAGCCCTTTAAACAAAGTCTCTGAGTCCCAGCCTCTCCCACGAGGGAAACAACTTTTCAGAATCCAGCCTGTCAGGATCTTTTTGTTTCAAGAAGATCACCTCATTCTTCTAAACTCTAAGGGGGACAGAGTTTTGGGTTCTGTATCTAAGGAAGGATGTGCTGGTGTTGGTGTCCAGAGGAGGGTTACAGAATAATCTTGGGGATGAAGGACTTGTTATATGAGGAGCATTGAGGACTCTGGGTCTGTACTGGATAGAATGTAGAAGGATAAGGGGGGGGGGGGGAGGGGGATCTGATTGAAACTTACAGGATATTGGGAGGGCTGGTTGGAGTGGATGTGGAGATATTTTCACGAGCAGGTGAGACTACGATCCAAGGGCACAGCCTCAGAGTGAAGAGAGGACTCTTCCGAACTGAGATGAGGAAGAATTTCTTCAGCCATTGGGTGGTGACTCTGTGGAACTCATTTTCACTGAGGGCTGTGGAGGCCAAATCATTGAGTGACTTTAAGAAGTTCTCGACATAAGATTCTTGATTATAGAGTCATAGAGATGTACAGCACAGAAACAGGCCCTTCGGTCCAACTCGTCCATGCCAACCAGATATCCTAACCCAATCTAGTCCCATTTACCAGCACTTGACCCATATCCCACTAAACCCTTTCTGTTCATATACCCATCCAGATACCTGTAACATGTGGCTAAGTAGAACTGGCAGTAGAAGTGCACATCAAAATATTTCTTAGATGTAATGAGGGTTTCTGTCTCTCCTACTCTTACAGGCAGTGGGTTCCAGACTCCCACCACTCTCTGTGTGAAGAACTAAATTCCCTCACCTCCTCTAAACTCCCTGTTCCTTATCTTAAATATAATTATTCCTTTAAAGGTGTGCAGCTCACGTTAAAAAAAATTGTCAAACATTAATGGAGTACTGGGTACAGCTAAAGACAACAGAATGGCAAATTGATTCCATTGATTCATTGGAAAGTTCCATAACAGCACCCTCTTGTGGTCATTTGAATATATGTATATACCAGAATAAACCCATTTTAGATTAGATAAGATTCCCTACAGTGTGGAAACAGGCCCTTCGGCCCAACAAGTCCACACCGACCCTCCGAAGAGCAACCCAGACACACTTCCCCTCTGACTAATGCACTTAACACTATGGGCAATTTAACATGGTCAATTCACCTGGCCTGCACATCTTTAGACCGTGGGAGGAAACCCACACAGACACGGGGAGAATGTGCAAACTCCACACACACAGTTGCCCGAGGCTGGAATCGAACCTGGGACTCTGGTGCTGTGAGGCAGCAGTGCTAACCACTGAGCCACAGTGCCACCCTATAATACAGGGTTGACTTTCTATGGCACAGTTTTAGTCTGTCCTGTACAGGTATAATATCAAGGTGGAATTGTGGATGCCCTCAACCAAACCCATTTGGATTGGATAAGCTTATAACAATTCTGCAGAGAAATTGCAAGGTTCTTAGTTTGCTGAGTAATTAGTCATAGAATCATAGAGATGTACAGCACAGAAACAGACCCTTCGGTCCAACTTATCCAAGCTGACCAGATATCCTAGCCTAATCTAGTCCCACTCACCAGCATTTGACCCATATCCCTCTGAACCCTTCCTACTCATATACCCATCCAGGTGCCTTTTAAATGTTGTAGTTGTACCAGTCTCCACCACTTCTGCTGGCAGCTCATTCCATACATGCACCACCCTCTGTGTGAAAAGGTTTTAAAAATTCAGTCTTCGCAGAAAGGCAGTTTATACATGTGACTGAAACTAACGCAGAGAATGCTAGAGAAACTCAGCAGGTCTGGCAGCATCTCTGGAGAGAAAGATAGACTTAATGTTTTGAGTCCAGTATGACTGCGTCAGAACAGAAAGTGGTTGCAAAGTTATAATGATAGAGGCAGGGGTTCAGGGGTTGTTAATGGGGGAGAAATGATGATGTAAATAGATACAAATTTAGGTGGGAAAGAGAGAGAATTGGTTCTTTTTACTAAGTGCCAAATAATTGAGCTACAAACATGACATGGCTGTGGGGAAGGTGGGAGACAGAACGTTTCAGAAATGGGGAACAGACAAAATGTGATCAGTTTCTGAAGTTCTTGATTTCAGTATTGAGTCCTAGAGGCTGTAAAGTGTCAAAGCGGGAGATGTAGCATTGTTCCACGATCTTACATTGTGCTTTGTTGGAACATCGGAGAAGGCCCTGGTCAGAAATGTCAGCAAGAGAGCAGGCTTTATGTGAGTGCACTGTCCTTCCGAGGTGACCCAGGAGCAGGTATTAGTGGAAGACTGGGAGAGCCCAGTCCCAAGTGAGAGGTTTCCAATACACACATGGAGTGCCTCAAGAGGTCTCTCACTGTTTACAATATCCTGGATGTTCCTGATAATCCAACTGTTAGTGGGAGTGTAATGCAGGAAAAGTTGTTTGTTTTGGACAGGAGAACAAAAGAACAGAATATTATCGAAATGGAGGAAAACTGCAGAAAGCTGCAACACAAAAGGACTTGGGGGAGGGGGGGTTTGTGCAGTAAACACAGAAAGCCAGCACCCAGGTGTGGCAGGTAATCAGCAAGGCTAATGGAATGCTGGCCCTTATTTCAACAGGGTTGGAGTATAAGAGTAGGGAAGTCTTACTGTAACTGTACAAGGTGCTGGGGAGACCACACCTGGCGTACCGTGAGTAACTTTGATCCATTTATTTGAGAAAAAGACATTATTTCATTGGAGGCAGCTCAGAGAAGGTTCACTAGGAAGATGCTTGTACGGAAGGACTGTCTTATGAGCAAGGGCTAAACTGGCTGGGATTCTACTCACTGGAGTTTAGAAGAATGAGAGGCGATCTCGTTGAAACACAGAGGGGGCTTGACAGAGTAATTGGTTACAAATATAACTGAGCTCCTGCCATAGTGTTAGCACCAAAGGCAAACAGTCATTTAAGATTCTGTGGATGACAGGAGTAAAGCACAGGAAGGGGAGTTTCGATAATCATGAAGAACACATTTACAGCCAGTAGATATGAGCATAGAAGATAGAACAGTACAGCACAGTACAGGCCCCTTGGCTCTCGATGCTGTGCTGATCTTTTACCCTACCTAAGATCAAGCTAATATCTGGCGATTTGACCAGATATAATCATGTGTACAAATTTGAATACAATTCATAATGTTATCATGTGTACTAATGTAAAGTAGATTAAAGGAGCAAATTTCTGCAGATGCTGGAATTGAAAACAACGCATTAGGTTGGGATATCTGGTCAGCATGGACAGGTTGGACCGAAGGGTCTGTTTCCATGTTGTACATCTCTATGAATCTATGAATTTATGAATGCCGGAGATCACAACAGGTCAGGTAATACTGCTGAATACAGAGAAGAATATTGGAAACATGTTATCTGTAAAAATGATCTAAAAGCTTGCTTTACAGTAAATCAGAGAATTGTGTGCCATCTCTGAAGGGTACACCTCACATGCTTACAGAATTAAACACTTAGACAAAGAAACCTGATTTGGTCTTTGGAGAATCAATGAGTTAAATAATGTCCCTTTCAACAGGGATTATGAAGTAACTGTAAATTGTCTACGAGAATGTCATCCAGTCAATAATTTGCAGAACACTGGGGAACTATTGTCAGCAGGACAGATGTTTTTCAGAACTAGATCTAACAAGTGCCTATCTCCACGTTGAATTAGATGATGATTCAAAGTCATTTTTGAATTAAGACCCAGATGGGTCAGTTTCATTTTCACTGCCTGCCATTTGGCTGTTTCTCTAGCCCCTGGACCTTTGAGGGGCTGATGAATCAAATGTTGGATGGAATTCACGGAGGAGAATGTTACTTGAGTGACAGCCTTATTTCATCTCCAAATAGGCAGCTGCGTGGTGACAGCCTGAAGGTATCCTTTCAACATTTGGAAAAGCACAGCGATAAATGCAAAACATTTCAAAATTCTATCGAGTATCTGGGTCACAGGGTAAACAAGAGAGAGAAAGTGAGGACTGCAGATGCTGGTAAAGCACAGCAGGTCAGAGAGCATTCAAGGAGCAGGAGAGTCGATGTTTTGGGCACAAGCCCTTCACCAGGAATGGTGATGCCAGGATAGCACTGCAGTAAAGACAAAGATGATTATCCCTCATTGCTAAATATATAAATATAACACTTGACACACATTGTTCACTGCATTACCTGCATTGTGGCAGCGTACACACATTTCCATTGGCTTTGTGTACACTGGGAAGTCCTGAAGTTGTGAAAGTTGCTATATAAGTGTAATTTCTATGCCAAAGGTTTGTTTACTTTAGCAATCGGTGAAGGAGAGAAAAATAATCTTCCTCTTGACCAGCCGACCCCACAAGCTGCCTGCCCCATCCTGACCCTTGCTTTTTCCCTCATATTTTTATGGGAAAAGTCCACCTTTAGGGCAGGACATCAGCAGGGACCAGAAGCTGCTCACAGCCCCAGTCTCATTCTGCTAACTGATGGTTAGCACTGCTGCCTCACAGTGCTAGGGTCTCAGGTTCGACTCCTGCCACGGGCAACTGTCTGTGCGGAGTTTGCACATTCTCCCTGTGTCTCTGTGGGTTTCCTCCGGATGCTCTGGTTTCCTCCCACAATCCAAACATGCGCAGATCAGGGTGAATTGGCCATGCTAAATTGCCCATAGTGTTCAGGGATGTGTAGGTTAGGTGGATTAGTTGGGTAAATGTAGGATAATAGGTTAGGGAGAATGGGTCTGGGTGGGTTACTCTTCAGAGGGTTGGTGTGGACTTGTTGGGCTGAATGGCCTGTTTCTACACCGTAGGGATTCTATAATTCAAACCCAGGCCTGTCCCTGGACGGGTGCAGCTCCAACAACAATCGAGAATCCTGACACCATTTCGAACAAGCCAGTCCTTTTGACTGACTGACGTCTCATCCACCACTGCCAACACTCACTCCCTCCAGCATCAGTGTGTACCATTTATAAGATGCATGCAGCAACACACCAAGGCTTCTCAGACAGCACCTGCCAAACCCACGACCACTTGCAGCTGGAAGGACAAGGGCAACAGATACATGGGAACACCACCCCCTGCACGTTGCCCTCCAAACTTCAGGGTTGGAGGATTTGAGCAATTGGAAGAGGCTGAATAGGCTGGGGCTGTTTTCCCTGGAGCATTAATAGCTGAGGGATAACCTTATAGAGGTTTACAAAATCATGAGGGGCATGGATAGGAAAAATAGACAAGTAACTTCCCTGGGGTTGGGGGGAGTCCAGAACTAGAGGGCATAGGCTTAGAGTGAGAGGGGAAAGATATAAAAGGGACCTAAGGGGCAAATTTTCACACAGAGGGTTGAGCGTGTATGGAATGAGCTGCCAGAGGAAGTGGTGGAGGCTGGTTCAATTACAGCATTTAAAAGGCATCTGGATGGGTATATGAATAGGAAGGGTTTAGAGGGATATGGGCCAAGTGCTGGCAAATGGGACTAGATTAATTTAGGAAATTTGGTCGGCACGGAGAGGTTGGGCTGAAGGGCCTGTTTCTGTGCTGTATGACTCAATGACCCTAAGGAAGTGGGGACAGAGTTTGCCAGAAGATTAGCTTAAAGTGAAGTGATGATAAGTTTCTGATCATTTTTCTTTTAGTTGTAGTGTCTCTTTAAGGGGCTGAACTTTGGTTGATTGGTTTATTGATGGCTTTCTGGGATACCGGTGTTGCTAGGTGGGGTGTGGGAAAGTGTAATGCTGGTGTCTGTAAATAAACATACTGTCAGAAAAAGAGGTGTGTTTAATTTAATATTGCACCATCTGGCATGGGATCCAACTAACAATGCACTTTTCAGGAATCTATAATTCACTTCATCCTCTCCGATACACATTATTCCAAATTGTTTCACTCTCAGTGTACATCCTTCCCCATTTCCATCATCTACAAGCTCTAACCTAAAACAACACACTGTCTGACCCAACGTGGGCAATTCACAGGAGCTCAGCCAATACACACCACTATCGAACCCTGTGCTATTCTGGACATACTTCATGACAAATCTGTCATTTTTAGTCTTTGGATGTGAAGCTGGTAAAGCACAGCAGGGGGGAGCATCTGCAAGGAGGAGACTCACTCAGCATGGGGGGAATGGCCTTACTGTTTACCCTCTCCGTGAAGAGGGAGCCTTGAGCCCTTACTAATGTAACAGATACAAGGTGTGACACATGGTGGGGTGGTGGGGGGTTGGTCTACACACTGAATTTTAAGCGGGGGGGAGGTGGGAGGAGGAGGGTGGCGCGGTTGCAGTTATCATGGACCACTGCTGTGGGAAGAAAGATGGGTCATCAACTGTGGGGATTGGCAGTAGTGTCCTGGTGTGTGTGTGTGTGTGTGAGAGTGATGGGGATGTGTGTGTCTGTGTGTGTGTGAGAGAGAGAGAGTGATGGGGATGTGTGTGTGTGTGTGTCTGTGTGTGTGTGTGTGAGTGATGGGGATGTGTGTGTGTGTGTGTGAGAGTGTGATGGGGATGTGTGTGTCTGTGTGTGTGTGAGAGAGAGTGATGGGGATGTGTGTGTCTGTGTGTGTGTGAGAGAGAGTGATGGGGATGTGTGTGTCTGTGTGTGTGTGAGAGAGTGATGGGGATGTGTGTGTGTGTGTGTGTGTGTGTGTGTGTGTGTGAGAGAGAGAGAGTGATGGGGATGTGTGTGTGTGTGTGTGTGTGTGTGTGTGTGTGTGTGTGTGAGAGAGAGTGATGGGGATGTGTGTGTCTGTGTGTGTGTGAGAGAGTGATGGGGATGTGTGTGTCTGTGTGTGAGAGAGAGAGTGATGGGGATGTGTGTGTGTGTGAGAGTGATGGGGATGTGTGTGTCTGTGTGTGTGTGAGAGTGATGGGGATGTGTGTGTGTGTGAGTATGTGTGTGAGAGTGATGGGGATGTGTGTGTCTGTGTGTGTGAGAGAGTGATGGGAATGTGTGTGTGTGTGTGTGAGAGTGATGGGGATGTGTGTGTCTGTGTGTGTGTGAGAGAGAGAGAGTGATGGGGATGTGTGTGTGTGTGAGAGAGAGAGTGATGGGGATGTGTGTGTCTGTGTGTGTGTGTGAGAGAGTGATGGGGATGTGTGTGTCTGTGTGTGTGTGAGAGAGAGAGAGTGATGGGGATGTGTGTGTGTGTGAGAGAGAGAGTGATGGGGATGTGTGTGTCTGTGTGTGAGAGAGTGATGGGGATGTGTGTGTGTGTGTGAGAGAGTGATGGGGATGTGTGTGTGTGTGTGTGTCTGTGTGTGTGTGTGTGATGGGGATGTGTGTGTGTGTGAGAGAGAGTGATGGGGATGTGTGTGTGTGTGTGTGTCTGTGTGTGTGTGTGTGATGGGGATGTGTGTGTGTGTGAGAGAGAGAGTGATGGGCATGTGTGTGTCTGTGTGTGTGTGAGAGAGAGTGATGGGGATGTGTGTGTGTGTGTGTGTCTGTGTGTGTGTGTGTGATGGGGATGTGTGTGTGTGTGAGAGAGAGTGATGGGGATGTGTGTGTGTGTGTGTGTGATGGGGATGTGTGTGTGTGTGAGAGAGAGAGTGATGGGGATGTGTGTGTCTGTGTGTGTGTGAGAGAGAGAGAGTGATGGGGATGTGTGTGTCTGTGTGTGTGTGAGAGAGTGATGGGGATGTGTGTGTGTGTGAGAGAGTGATGGGGATGTGTGTGTGTGTGAGAGAGTGATGGGGATGTGTGTGTGTGTGAGAGAGAGTGATGGGGATGTGTGTGTGTGTGAGAGAGTGATGGGGATGTGTGTGTGTGTGAGAGAGAGTGATGGGGATGTGTGTGTGTGTGAGAGAGTGATGGGGATGTGTGTGTGTGTGAGAGTGATGGGGATGTGTGTGTGTGTGAGTATGTGTGTGAGAGTGATGGGGATGTGTGTGTCTGTGTGTGTGAGAGAGTGATGGGAATGTGTGTGTGTGTGTGTGAGTGAGAGTGATGGGGATGTGTGTGTCTGTGTGTGTGAGAGAGTGATGGGACTGTGTGTGTGTGTGAGAGAGAGTGATGGGGATGTGTGTGTGTGTGTGAGTGCGTGAGAGAGTGATGGGGATGTGTGTGTGTGAGTGAGAGAGTGATGGGAATGTGTGTGTGTGAGTGAGAGTGATGGGGATGTGTGTGTGTGTGTGAATGTGTCTGTGTGTGAGAGAGTGATGGGAATGTGTGTGTGTCTGTGTGTGAGAGAGTGATGGGGATGTGTGTGTGTGAGAGAGAGTGATGGGAATGTGTGTGTGAGTGAGAGTGATGGGGATGTGTGTGTGTGAATGTGTCTGTGTGTGAGAGAGTGATGGGAATGTGTGTGTGTGAGAGAGAGTGATGGGGATGTGTGTGTGTGCGTGAGAGAGAGAGTGATGGGGATGTGTGTGTGTGCGTGAGTGAGAGAGTGATGGGGATGTGTGTGTGTGTGAGTGAGAGTGATGGGGATGTGTGTGTGTGTGAGTGTGTGAGAGAGTGATGGGGATGTGTGTGTGTGTGTGAGTGTGAGAGAGAGTGATGGGGATGTGTGTGTGAGAGTGATGGGGATGTGTGTGTGTCTGTGAGTGTGTGTCTGTGTGTGAGAGAGTGATGTGGATGTGTGTGTGTGTGAGAGAGTGATGGGATGTGTGTGTGTGAGAGAGAGAGTGATGGGGATGTGTGTGTGTGTGAGAGAGAGTGATGGGGATGTGAGTATGTGTGTGTGTGAGAGAGTGATGGGGATGTGTGTGTGTGTGTGAGAGAGTGATGGGGATGCATGTGTGTGTGTGAGAGAGAGAGTGATGGGGATATGTGTGTGTGTGAGAGTGTGATGGGGATGTGTGTATGTGAGAGAGTGATGGGGATGTGTGTGTGTGTGTGTGATGGGGATGTGTGTGAGAGAGTGATGGGGATGTGTGTGTGTGTGTGTGAGAGAGTGATACGTAGAACAGTCCATTTTCCGAGTTACACCTGGCACCACTCCCGATCTCTTCCTCCGCTACATTGATGACTGCATCGGCGCCACCTCGTGCTCCTGCGAGGAGGTTGAGCAATTCATCAACTTCACCAACACATTCCATCTCTGACACCTCCCTCCCCTCCCTGGACCTCTCCATCTCCATCGATGACGACCAACTTAACACTGACATTTTTTACAAACCCACTGCCTCCCACAGCTACCTGGATTACGCCTCTTCCTACCCTACCTCCTGCAAAAATGCTATCCCATATTCCCAATTCCTCCGCCTCCACCGTATCTGCTCCCAGGAGGACCAGTTTCACCACAGAACACACCAGATGGCCTCCTTCTTTAAAGTGTAATTTCCCTTCCCATGTGGTTGAAGATGCCCTCCAACGCATCTCATCCACATCCCATCCCTCTGCCCTCAAACCCCACCCCTCCAACCACAACAAGGACAGAACCCCCCTGGTGCTCACCTTTCACCCTACCAACGTCCGCATAAAGCGCATCATCCGCCGACATTTCTACCATCTCCAAACGGACCCCACCACCAGGGATATATTTCCCTTTCTACCATCCGCAAAGACCGTTCCCTCTGTGACGACCTGGTCAGGTTCATGCCCCCCAACAAACTACCTTCCCGTCCTGGCACCTTCCCCTGCCACCGCAGGAATTTCAAAACCTGCGTCCACACCTCCTCCCTCACCTCCATCCAAGGCCCCAAAGAAGCTTTCCACATCCATCAAAGTTTTACCTGCACATCCACCAATATCATTTATTGTATCCATTGCTCCCGATGCGGTCTCCTCTACATTGGGGAGACTGGGCGCCTCCTAGCAGAGCGCTTTAGGGAACATCTCCGTGACACCTGCACCAATCAACCCCACTGCCCCATGGCCCAACATTTCAACTCCCTCTCCCACTCTGCCGAGGACATGGAGGTCCTGGGCCTCCTTCACCGCCTCTCCCTCACCACCCGACGCCTGGAGGAAGAACGCCTCATCTTCCGCCTCGGAACACTTCAACCCCAGCGCATCAATGTGGACTTCACCAGTTTCCTCATTTCCCCTACTCCCACCTTCCCCCAGTTCCAACCTTACAGCTCAGCACTGTCCTCATGACCTGTCCTACCTGCCTATCTCCTTTCCCACCTATCCACTCCACCTTCCTCTCTGACCAATCACCTCCATCCCCACCTGCATCCACCTATTGTACTCTTAGCTACCTTCTCCCCAGCCCCACCCCCTCCCATTTATCTCTCCACCCCCGGAGGCTCACTGCCTCATTCCTGATGAAGGGCTTTTGCCCAAAACATCGATCCTCCTGCTCCTTGGATGCTGCCTGACCTGCTGTGCTTTTCCAACACCACTCTAATCTAGACTCTGATCTCCAACATCTGCAGTCCTCACTTTCACCTGTGTGAGTATGCCTGTGTGTGTATATGCCTGTGTGTATATATGCCTGTGTGTGTATATGCAAGTGTGTGTATGCCTGTGTGTATGCCTGTGTGTATGCTAGGTGTGTATGCCTGTGTGTGTATACGCCTGTGTGTATACACCTGTGTGTATATGACTGTGTGTATATGACTGTATGTATATATGCCTATGTGTGTGTGCCTGTATGTGTATATGACTATATGTATACACCTATGTGTATATGACTGTATGCATATGCTTGTGTGTGTCTATGCCTGTGTGTGTATGCCTGTGTGCCTACATGCCATGTGTGTGTATGCCATGTGTGTATATACCATGTGTGTATATGCCTTTGTGTGTATATGCCTGTGTGTATATACCTGTGTGTGCATACACTTGTGTGTACACATGCCTGTGTGTATGCCTCTGTGTGTGTATGCCTGTGTGTGCATATGCCTGTGTGCCTACATGCCTGTGTGTGTATGCCATGTGTGTATATACCATGTGTGTATATGCCTTTGTGTGTTCATGCCTGTGTGTTTATACCTGTGTGTGCATACACTTGTGTGTACACATGCCTGTGTGTATGCCTCTGTGTGTGTATTCCTGAAGAAGGGCTAATGCCCGAAACGTCGATTCTCCTGTTCCCTAGATGCTGCCTGACCTGCTGCACTTTTCCAGCAACACATTTCCATCTCTGATCTCCAGCATCTGCAGACCTCATTTTCTCCTCTGTGTGTGTATGCCTGTGTGTGCATATGCCTGTGTGCATATGCCTCTGTGTATATGCCTGTGTGTGTATATGCTTGTGTGTATATGTCTCTGTGTGTATATGCCTGTGTGTGTCTACGCCTATGTATGTATATACCTGTCTTTGTATGCCTATGTGTGCCTACATGCCTGTGTGTGTGTGCCTGCATGTGTCTGTGCCCGTGTGTCTGTGCCCGTGTGTGTCTGTGCCTGTGTGTGTATGCCTGTGTGTGTATTTGCCTGTGTTTATATGCCTGTGTATGCATATGCCTGTGTGTGTATATGCCTGTGTGTATGCCTCTGTGTGCATACATGCTTGTGTGTGTATGCTTGTGTGTATGCCTGTGTGTGCATATGCCTATGTATATGCCTCTGTATGTATACCTGTGTGTATATGCCTGTGTGTGAGTATGCTTCTGTATGTATATGCCTGTGTGTGTATGCCTCTGTGTATATACCTGTGTAAGTCTGTGCCTGTGTGTGTATGCCTGTGTGTGTCTGTGTCTGTGTGTATATGCCTGTGTGAGTATATGCCAGTGTGTGCATATGCCTCTGTGTGTATGTCTGTGCCTGTGCATGTATGTTTGTGTATGTCTGTGCCTGTGTGTGTATGCCGGTGTGCGCCTGTACCTGTGTGTGCATGCCTGTGTGTGTCCGTGCCTGTGTGTATGCCTGCGTGTGGCTGTGCCTGTGTGCATCTGTGCCTGTGTGTGCCTGTGCCTATGTGTGCATGCCTGTGTGTATATGCCTGTGTGTGCCTGTGTCTTTGTGTGTATGCCTGTGTGTCTGCCTGTGTCTGCCTGTGCCTGTGAGTGTATGCCTGTGCCTGTGTGTGTGTGCCTGTGTGTGTATGTCTGTGTGTGTGCATGCCTGTGTGTGTATGCCTGTGTGTGTCTATGTCTGTGCATGTATGCCTGTGTGTGCCTGTGCCTGTGTGTGTATGCCTGCGTGTGCCTGTGCCTGTGTGTGTATGCCTGCGTGTGTCTGTGCCTGTGCCTGTGTATGCGCCTGTGTGTGTATATGCCTGTGTCTGTGCCCGTGTATGTGTCTGCGCCTGTGTGTGTATGCCTCTGTGTACCTGTGCCCGTGTGTGTATGCCTGTGTGTATATGCCTTTGTGTGTATGCCTGTGTGTGCCTGTGCATGTGAATGCCTGTGCCTGTGTGTGCCTGTGCCTCTGTGTGTATGCCTGTGTGTGTCGGTGCCTGTGTGTGCCTGTATGTATATGCCTATATGTCTCTGTGTCTGTGTGTCTCTGTGCCTGTGCCTGTGTGTGTATGCCTGCATGTGCCTGTGTCTGTGTATGCCTGTGTCTGTGTATGCCTGTGTCTGTGTATGCCTGTGTCTGTGTGTATATGCCCGTGTGTGCCTTTGCCAGTGTGTGTCTGTGCCTGTGTGTGCCTGTGTGTGTCTGCTCCTGTGTGTATATGCCTGTGCGTACCTGTGCTTGTCTGTGCCTGTGCGTGCCTGTGTGTGTATGCCTGTGTGTGTCGGTGCCTGTGTCTGTCTGTGCCTGTGTGTGAATGCCTGTGTGTGTATATGTGCCTGTGTGTGTGTATGCCTGCATGTGCCTGTGTCTGCATGTGCCTGTGTGTATGCCTGTGTGTTTATGCCTGTGTGTGCCTGTGCCTGTGTGTGTATGCCTGCATTTGTCTGTGTCTGTGTGTCTGTGCCCGTATGTGTATATGCCTGTGTGTGTCTGTGCCCGTGTATGCCTGTGCCTCTGCCTGTGTGTGCTTCTGCCTGTGTGCCTCTGCCTGTGTTTGTGCCTGTGTGTATATGTGCCCATGTGTGACTGTGCCTGTGTGTACCTGTGCCTGTGTGTGCCTGTGCCTGTGTGTGCCTGTGCCTGTGTGTGTCTGTGCCTGTGTGTGTCTGTGCCTGTGCCTGTGTAAGCCTGTGCCTGCATGTGTCTGTGCCTGTGCCTGTGTAAGCCTGTGCCTGCAACTGTGTGTGTATGCCTGCATGCCCCTGTGCCTGTGTGTCCCTGTGCCTGTGTGTGTATGCCTGTGCCTGTATGTGTATGCCTGTGTGTGTGCATGCCTGTGTGTGTGTATGCCTGCATGTGTCTGTGCCTGTGTGTGCCTGTGTGTGTATATGCCTGCATGTGTTTGTGCCTGTGCCTGTGTGTGTCTGCACCTGTGTGTGCCTGTGCCTTTGCCTGTGTGTCCCTGTGCCTGTGTGTATGCCTGTGTGTGTCTGTGCCTGTGTGTGTCTGTGCCTGTGTGTGTCTGTGCCTGTGTGTATGCCTGCATGTGTCTGTGCCTGTGTGTGTCTGTGCCTGTGTGTATGCCTGCATGTGTCTGTGCCTGTGTGTGCCTGTGTGTGTGTATGCCTGTGTGTGTCTGCGCCTGTGTGTGTCTGCATGCCTATGCTACTGAGGAAATTGTATTTGGTGATGACATCGTTGGAATCGTTCCGTTTGTTATGTTGGGATTGTGGTTGGATTTGTGAGGAAAAGACAAGTTTAGTGATTGTTGGCAGCAGCAGCGTGAATCTATTGATATGGTGTGACCTAACATTTGGATGCCGCATGCATTGGGTGTTGAGTGACAGGAAAATCTTTAATGTAGTGTGAGGTTATAATGTCATAACCTACAATGAAACGTTGCTTAGTAACTAACTTGGAAGATGAAAGGTAGAGTTTTTATGCAAAAACAGATCCATTGTACAATAAAATGTTATTTCATAATCTCTTGTTTTAAGCTTTACAGAACAAACAGAATGTTACTAACCTTTACACACTCTGAGAAATGATTAGGAACAAGTATTCTGTCAACAAGACTGTTATCCCTGGGATATTTATATTACCACTCTTCATTTACACAGAGGTGCGGTGTCACTGTTTGATGAGATAATCACTGTCTGTTCGTAAACAGCAGATGTTGCTGAATTTAAGGATTGTTTTCAAATCCCTGCATGGCTTTCCTCTCCTCTATCCCCACACCCCTCTGCAATCCCTGTGATTTTCAGCTCCAACCACTTCAACATCCCAGATTTTACTCTCCGTTGCTGTGTTGGGGGTGACTGAGCTCTGGTAATTCCCTTGCTAAATCATTCTGCCTCTCTCTCTCCTCCTTTAAACACTTCTTAAACCTACCCATTTGATGAAGCTTTTGGCTACCTTCCTTCATAATGACTTGGCCTCACATTTTGTTCCATCATGTTGTTGTGATGCTGCTTGGGTCATTTCATTATGCAAAAACAGGCTTTATAAATTGTGTTTTTTTCTTAGAGTTGCACTGTACTGACCTTAAAACCATTTGTGAGAAATTGATCATTAGGACAAAGTTGGTAAATGTGTCATAAACTGATCACTCACATATTGTACATAAATTCATTACTTTTCCTTGCCTTTCAGCTCTGTGGGTGCCCTAATGCATACAAGCTAGGAGCAGACCATGCAGTTCCTTAACCTGCTTTGCTGTTCTATAGATCATGACTGATCAATTGCAACCTTTAATCCAGATTCTCACTTTCCCTGATAACCTCTCTTGCATGTGTGTACATGCCTGTGTGTGTACATGCCTGTGTGTGTACATGCCTGTGTGTGTACATGCCTGTGTGTGTACATGCCTGTGTGTGTACATGCCTGTGTGTGTACGCCTGTATGTGTATATGCCTGCGTCTTTATATATATTCCTGTATGTGTATATGCCTGTGTGTGTATATATGCCTGTATGTGTATATATGTCTGTGTGTGTATGCCTGTGTGTGTATGCCTGTGTGCGTATGCCTGTGTGTGTATATGCCTGTGTGTTTTTGTCTGTGTGTGTGTGTATATGCCTGTGTATGCATTCTCAATTTCCCCGCTAACCTCTCAGCCCTTTACTTAAGAATCGACCCACGTCTGCCTTAAAAACATACAAGGATTTCTCTTCCATCGTCTTTTCAGGTGAAGAGTTACAACAACACACAATCCTCTGAGATACAAAAGCAGAAGTTGCTGGAAAAGCTCAGCAGGTCTGGCAGCATCTGTGGAGAGAAATCAGAGTTACCGTTTGGGGTCCAGGGACTCTTCCCCAGAATTGATGGAAGCTCAGAAAAAGTTTGTTTAAATACAGAAGAGAGGGGAGGGGGTAAGGAATAAACGATAGGTGGGATTGGAGCCCAAAGAGAGAGGACAGTTGGACAGACAAAGAAATCAATAAACGATCAGGCTGGGAGGGGTGGGGTGGGGGGTGGGGTGCGGGGGGGGGGGTGAGTAACTATTAATGGGCATTGTTAGCAGTTAACAATTGGTTGTGTATGTCTCCACCTATCAGTTACTCCTTACCCCCTCCCCACCTATCTTCTGCATATAAACAAATATTTTCCTCGCTACCATCAGTTCTAAGGAAGGGTCACCAGACCTGAAACGTTAACTCTGATTTCTCTCCACAGATGCTGCCAGACCTGCTGAGCTTTTCCAGCAACTTCTGCTTGTGTTTCTGATTTCCTGCATCTGTAGTTCTTTAACCCTCCGAGAGAATTGCTTTTGCCTAATCTCTGTTGGAAAATGATGCTCCCTGACTGACTCCTCATTCTAGATTCTCCGTTAAGGGGATACATCCTCTCCACATTCAGTGCGATATGTGTTATTTTATATGGATTTTATATGTTTCAATCAGGCCACAGGGGCTGCTGCAATAAGGCAGCTCATCGCCATCTTACATAGAACATAGAACATAGAAGAATACAGCGCAGTACAGGCCCTTGGGCCCTCGATGTTGCGCCGATCCAAGCCCACCTAAACTACACTAACCCACTATCCTCCATATACCTATCCAATGCCCTCTTAAATGCCCATAAAGAGGGAGAG
Organism: Chiloscyllium plagiosum; assembly: GCF_037043375.1. NCBI lineage: Eukaryota > Metazoa > Chordata > Chondrichthyes > Orectolobiformes > Hemiscylliidae > Chiloscyllium > Chiloscyllium plagiosum. The sequence goes on from NW_028270172.1 coordinate 10,693,706, forward strand.
TCCACCACTGTTACTGGCAGGGCATTCCATGAACTAACGACTCGCTGAGTGAAGAACCTACCCCTAACATCAGTCCTATATCTACCCCCCCTTAATTTAAAGCTATGCCCCCTTGTAATACCTGACTCCATACGCGGGAAAAGGTTCATACTGTCGACCCTATCTAACCCCCTAATCATCTTGTACACCTCAATCAAGTCACCCCTAAACCTTCTTTTCTCTAGTGAAAACAGACCCAAGTGCCTCAGTCTTTCCTCATACGATTTTCCTTCCATACCAGGCAACATCCTGGTAAACCTCCTCTGCACCCGTTCCAATGCCTCCACATCCTTCCTATAGTATGGCGACCAAAACTGCACACAATATTCCAGATGCGGCCGTACCAGAGTCTTATACAACTGCATCATGACCTCAGGACTCCGGAACTCAATTCCTCTACCAATAAAAGCCAGTACGCCATATGCCTTCCTCACCGCACTATTTACCTGGGTGGCAACTTTCAGAGATCTGTGTACATGGACACCAAGATCCCTCTGCTCATCCACACTACCAAGTATCCGACCATTAGCCCAGTACCCCATCTTTTTGTTATTCTTCCCAAAGTGAATCACCTCGCACTTAGCTACATTGAATTCCATCTGCCACCTTTCTGCCCAGCTCTGCAGCTTCTCTATATCCTGCTGTAACCTGCCACATGCTTCCTCACTGTCAACAACTCCTCCGACTTTCGTATCATCCGCAAACTTGCTCACCCAACCTTCTAACCCCTCTTCCAGGTCATTTATAAAAATGACAAACAGCAATGGTCCCAAAACAGATCCTTGCGGAACACCGCTAGTGACGGCACTCCATGAAGAAACTTTGCCATCAACTACTACCCTCTGTCTTCTTCCATCCAGCCAATTCCTAATCCAAACCTCTAACTCACCCTCAATGCCATATCTCCGTATTTTCTGCAGTAGCCTACCATGGGGAACCTTATCAAACGCCTTACTAAAATCCATATATACCACATCTACCGCTTTCCCCTCATCAACCTCCTTCGTCACCTTTTCAAAGAATTCAATAAGGTTTGTGAGGCACGACTTGCCCTTCACAAAACCATGCTGACTATCCTTGATCACATTATTCCTATCTAGATGTGCATAAATCCTATCCCTTACAATTCTCTCTAAGACTTTGCCCACAACAGAAGTGAGACTCACCGGCCTATAGTTACTAGGGCTATCCCTACTCCCCTTTTTGAACAAGGGAACCACATTTGCTATCCTCCAGTCTTCTGGGACTACTCCTGTAGACAAAGAGGACATAAAAATCAAGGCCAATGGCTCTGCAATCTCCTCCCTTGCTTCCCAGAGAATCCTAGGATAAATGCCATCAGGCCCAGGGGACTTATCTATTTTCACCTTTTCCAGGATTTCCAACACCTCTTCTCTACATACCTCAAAGCCATCCATTCTACTTATTTGTGCCTCAGTATTCTCATCGACAACAATGCCCTGTTCCTGAGTGAATACTGAAGAAAAGTATTCATTCAGTGTCTCCCCAATCTCTTCCGCCTCCACACGCAACTTCCCCCTACTATCCTTGACTGGACCTATTCCTACCCTAGTCATTCTTTTATTCCTAACATACCTATCTTCTCCCAGGGTAATTAGGGGTGGGCAATAACTGCTGGCCCCACCTATAAACACTATCTGATGAATAGTTTAAAATTATGAAACATCTTCCAACTATTTCCTTCTCTGTTCACAACTGGCGTATCATTGATGCTAACCTCAAATTTCAGCTTCTCTTAGAAGAGAGAACAGTTCCCTCAAACTCCAGAACACATCAATAAGGAAACGATTCTCTTTGGTCCCCATGGCAAGAGATAGGAGGAACCAATCAGCCTCTGGAAACGCGCTGTCAAGCATCGCATCTCTTTCTCTCATCATCACTGTGGGTCATAGCATAGGTTGTGGCCTGGGTTAAAATCAATAGAGACTGGGAAAGCCAGGGCTCTTGGCAGAATCCATGTTTTGTTGATCATTGTTTTCTCACAAAATGGGGTGGCACGGTGGCTCAGTGGTTAGCACTGCTGCCTCACAGCACCAGGGTCCTGGGTTTGATCCCTGCCTTGGGTGACTGTCTGTGTAGAGTTTGCACATTCTCCCCGTGTCTGTGTGGGTTTCCTCCGGGTGCTCCGGTTTCCTCCCACAGTCCTAAGATATACAGGTTAGGTGGAATGGCCGTGCTAAATTGCCCATAGTGTTAGGTGTATTAGGTAGGGGTAAAACATAGGGGAATGGGTCTGGGTGAGTTCTCTTCAGCGGGTCGGTGTGGACTTGCTGGGCCGAAGGGCCCCTTTCCATACTGTAAGGAATCGAATCTCTTAGTGGATCCTTGATGTGATCTTCCATCGCCAATGAAGCAAATTATTTCTGTAGTTAACACTAGCCTTTTACACTCCAGCGCTTCCCTCCCAAGCGTCTAATTGTATTTCAAATATGATTTTTTTAAAAATTCATTCACAGCATGTGGGTGTCTCTGGCTAGGTCAGCTTTTATTACTTATCCCATCAGATGAAGGTCACACACATTCCCAAGAGTGTGGAGTCACATTCAGGTCAGGCCAGATAAGGATAGCAGTTTCCTTCCCTAAAGGATACTTTCTCAAAATTCAACAACAATTTAATCATTAGACTCTTTCTTGCAGATTTGATGTGGAGGTGCCAGTGTTGGACTGCAATGGACAAAGTTAAAACTCACACAACACCAGGTTATAGTCCAATGGGTTTATTTGGAAGCACTAGCTTTCAGAGCACTGCTCCTTCCACCTGATGATGGAGACAACCACCTGATTAAGGTTTTAACTAAACACATCTGGTCTGGAACTTCTAAATTAAGTTACCGTAGCATCTTCTTTCTTAACAACCCTAAACTACCTCTCTTTCTCAGGAGCAACTGTTTTACAATTGCAATGGAAGGTAGGACTTATATAAAGTACCTCAAAATGAAACTTAAAACTTTTCCTTTTCCATGCTCCAAGTGTTTCCCCATAAAAATCCAGAATTTTCATATCTATAACTCTAAAACATTATATCATTTACTTTGTTCGCCCACAGACTTTGTAAATTAATATTGCATTTCTCTTGACAAAGTCTCCCTCTGAAACTGTGTTTTAAAAGAAATCACCATGGCTACAGAAATAATTAAAAGTTAATCATTAAAGCACTTCAGACACGCAGAAACACCATATGCAAAATTTAATAAATTCAAAATAAATGTTATTAATATGTTATCACACATCTTACATCACACCATACACCAAAATGCAGCTACTTTGCTCTTCCACACCCCAGCCCTACCTCCCTTATGTACACGGCTTATACTTTTACCATTAGTATGCTCTTAATCACAAAAAGAATATTTACATACACACACTCACATACATGAGCAAGACAGTGTCGTGGTAATGAGACTGGTGGAGTAGCCCAAAAGCCTAGGTTAATGCTTTATGAAAGTTGGTTCGAATCCGACTGCAGCAGCGGATGGAATTTGAATTCAAATGATCAATCTGGAATCTTGAGCTTATCTCAGTAATGGTGACTGGGAGCATGGTGGACCTGTCTGGCTCACTAATGCCCTTTAGGGAAGCAAATCTGCTGTCCTTACCCAGGCTGTCTAATACAGCAGCAGAGGCTGGTGTGCCCGATGGAGATCAGCCACAGCAGGTGGTGCACAAGGGCGAGTCTTAGCCTAATGCAGCTGAAAGCCAGCCCAGGGTGGGGGGAGAGTGAGCTCAGTGCAGGGGAGAGTGTGCCAAGTGTGGGGGGAGAATGAGCCCGGTGTAGGGGGAGAGTGTGCCCTGTGCAGAGGAGTGTGTTCCCAATGCGGATGAAAGTTTGTCCTGTGTGGGGTAGAGTGCGCCCTTGCTGGGGGGCGGGGCTGCGTGGAGAGTGTACTCCATGCAGGGGGAGAGTGTGTTCAGTGCAGGGGGAGAGTGTGCTCAGTGCCGGAGGAGAGTGTGTTCAGTGCAGGGGGAGAGTGTGCCCAGTGCAGGGGGAGAGTGTGCTCAGTGCAGGGGGAGAGTGTGCCCAGTGCAGGAGGAGAGTGTGCTCAGTGCAGGGGGAGTGTGTCCAGTGTAGGGGGAGAGTGTGCTCAGTGCAGGGGGAGAGTGTGCCCAGTGCAGGAGGAGAGTGTGCTCAGTGCAGGGGGAGTGTGTCCAGTGTAGGGGGAGAGTGTGCTCAGTGCCGGGGGAGAGTATGTCCAGTGAAGGGGGAGAGTGTGCTCAGTGCAGGGGGAGAGTGTGCCCAGTGCATGGAGAGTGTGTGCCCCATGCAGGGGGAGAGTGTGTGCAGTGCAGGGGGAGAGTGTGCCCCATGCAGGAGGAGAGTGTGTCCAGTGCAGGGGGAGAATGTGCTCAGTGCAGGGAGAGAGTGTGTCCAGTGCAAGGGGAGAGTGTGCTCAGTGCAGGGGGAGAGTGTGCCCCATGCAGGGGGAGAGTGTGCCCCATGCAGGGGGAGAGTGTGCCCCATGCAGGGGGAGAATGTGCTCAGTGCAGGGGGAGAGTGTGCTCAGTGCAGGGGGAGAGTGTGTCCCATGCAGGGGGAGAGTATATCCAGTGTAGGGGGAGAGTGTGCTCAGTGCAGGGGGAGAGTGTGCCCAGTGCAGGGGGAGTGTGTGACCAGTGTGGGAGGAGAGTGTGTCCGGTGTGAGGGGAAACTGTGTCCAGTGTGGGGCTGGAATCAAACCCAGGTCCCTGGTGCTGTGAGGCAGCAATGCTAACCACTGAGCCGCCGTGCTCTGCCTGCAATTTAAAATCAAAACTCAGAACTGCATCCTAAAGAAAAAACAATTTTGCATTTGAAACAAATTTATCTGCAAAGGGTTTTGCAACAAGATCAGCTGCAAGGCTGTTCACTGAAGGTTTATGGATGCACCCATTAAGATGCACGAGATAAGAATGTGGTTACACATGTACAACAAAATCAACATTCAACATCTGACCAGACAGCAATCACCTCTCTGCGATTCTCATCTCAGGAACATAATGTGAGAAAATCAGTTAGTCTTTTCGTAAAGACAAGTCTGAGCAGCTCCACGGAAACCTGCATTCCTAAAGGACGTAACAGCTCTCCAATTGTCCCCTGAATGATTCCATTCTCTTCATTCCTGTTAGCCCAGCAAGGAAACTATTCGGAATGTTACTCGCCACTTAGGAAGCTTCAATAAGTCTGTCCTAAACTGACCTTCAATTACAGTTTGCATCAGACCATGTTGTCACAGTTTAGAATCATAGATTTGGAGGAGCCAGTGTTGGGCTGGGGTGTACAAAGTTAAAAATCATGCAGTACCAGGTTATAGTCCAACAGGTTTATTTGGAAGCACTAGCTTTCGGAACACTGCTCTTCATCAGGTCACAACCACCTGAAAAAGGAGCAGTGCTCTGAAAGCTAGTGCTTCCAAATAAACCTGTTGGACTATAACCTGGTGTTGTGTGATTTTTAACTTGGAATCATAGAGTCCCGACAGTGTGGAAAGGAGGCCATTTGGGCACTCGAATAACCATGCAAACAGCATCCCACCCTGGACCACCATCCCTACCCAATCCTTGTAACTCTGCATTTCCTGTGGTTAACCCTCCCGAACCTGCACATCCCTACACACTACGGGACAATTTCCCATGGCCAATCCACCTTAACTTGAATATCCCTGGACACTATGGGACAATTCAGCATGGCCAATCCACCCTAACCTGCACATCCCTGGACACTAGGGACAATTTCCTATGAGCAATCCTCCCTAACCTGCACATCCCTACACACTACGAGACAATTTCCCATGGCCAATCCACCCTAACCTGCACATCCCTGGACACTAGGGACAATTTCCTATGAGCAATCCTCCCTAACCTGCACATCCCTACACACTACGAGACAATTTCCCATGGCCAATCCACCCTAACCTGCACATCTCTGGACACTACGGGACAATTTCCTATGAGCAATCCTCCCTAACCTGCACATCCCTACACACGACGAGACAATTTCCCATGGCCAATCCACCCTAACCTGCACATCCCTACACACTCCGGGACAATTTCCTATGAGCAATCCTCCCTAACCTGCACATCCCTACACACTACGAGACAATTTCCCATGGCCAATCCACCTTAACTTGAATATCCCTGGACACTATGGGACAATTCAGCATGGCCAATCCACCCTAACCTGCACAACCCTGGACACTAGGGACAATTTCCCAGGGCCAATCCAGCACAATACAGAGCAATTTCCCACGGTCAATCCACCATAACTTGCACATCACTGGACAATACGGGACAATTTCCAATGGCCAATCCTCCCTAACCTGCACATCCCTGGACACTAGGGACAATTTCCCATGGCCAATCCTCCCTAACCTGCATATCCCTGCACACTATGAGACAATTTCCCATGGCCAATCTTCCCTAACCTGCATATCTCTGCACACTATGGGGCAATTTCCCAAAGGCCAATCCTCCCTAACGTGCATATCCCTGCACACTATAGGGCAATTTCCCTGGCCAATCCTCCCTAACCTGCACATCCCTGGACACTAGGGACAATTTCCCATGGCCAATCCTCCCTAACCTGCATATCCCTGCACACTATGAGACAATTTCCCATGGCCAATCCTCCCTAACCTGCATATCACTGCACATTATGGGGCAATTTCCCATGGCCAATCCTCCCTAACGGGCATATCCCTGCACACTATGGGGCAATTTCCCATGGCCAATCCTCCCTAACCTGCATATCCCTTCATACTACGGGGCAATTTCCCATGGCCAATCCTCCCTAACCTGCATATCCCTGCACACTACGAGACAATTTCCCATGGCCAATCTTCCCTAACCTGCATATCCCTGCACACTATGGGGCAATTTCCCTGGCCAATCCTCCCTAACCTGCATATCCCTGCACACTATGGGGCAATTTCCCATGGCCAATCCTCCCTAACCTGCATATCCCTGCACACTATGGGGCAATTTCCCATGGCCAATCCTCCCTAACCTGCATATCCCTGCACACTATGGGGCAATTTCCCATGGCCAATCCTCCCTAATGTGCATATCCCTGCACACTATGGGGCAATTTCCCTGGCCAATCCTCCCTAACGTGCATATCCCTGCACACTATGAGGCAATTTCCCATGGCCAATCCTCCCTAATGTGCATATCCCTGCACACTATGAGGCAATTTCCCATGGCCCATCTTCCCTAACCTGCATATCTCTGCACACTATGGGGCAATTTCCCATGGCCAATCCTCCTAATGTGCATATCCCTGCACACTATGGGGCAATTTCCCATGGTCAGTCCTCCCTAACGTGCATATCCCTGCACACTATGGGGCAATTTCCCATGGCCAATCCTCCCTAATGTGCATATCACTGCACACTATGAGGCAATTTCCCATGGCCAATCCTCCCTAACCTGCATATCCCTGCACACTATGGGGCAATTTCCCTGGCCAATCCTCCCTAACGTGCATATCCCTGCACACTATGGGGCAATTTCCCTGGCCAATCCTCCCTAACGTGCATATCCCTGCACACTATGGGGCAATTTCCCATGGCCAATCCTCCCTAACGTGCATATCCCTGCACACTATGGGGCAATTTCCCTGGCCAATCCTCCCTAACGTGCATATCCCTGCACACTATGGGGCAATTTCCCATGGCCAATCCTCCCTAACGTGCATATCCCTGCACACTATGGGGCAATTTCCCTGGCCAATCCTCCCTAACGTGCATATCCCTGCACACTATGGGGCAATTTCCCATGGCCAATCCTCCCTAACGTGCATATCCCTGCACACTATGGGGCAATTTCCCTGGCCAATCCTCCCTAACGTGCATATCCCTGCACACTATGGGGCAATTTCCCATGGCCAATCCTCCCTAACGTGCATATCCCTGCACACTATGAGGCAATTTCCCTGGCCAATCCTCCCTAATGTGCATATCCCTGCACACTATGGGGCAATTTCCCTGGCCAATCCTCCCTAACCTGCATATCCCTGCACACTATGGGGCAATTTCCCTGGCCAATCCTCCCTAACCTGCATATCCCTGCACACTATGGGGCAATTTCCCTGGCCAATCCTCCCTAACCTGCATATCCCTGCACACTATGGGGCAATTTCCCTGGCCAATCCTCCCTAACCTGCATATCCCTGCACACTATGGGGCAATTTCCCTGGCCAATCCTCCCTAACGTGCATATCCCTGCACACTATGAGGCAATTTCCCTGGCCAATCCTCCCTAACCTGCATGCCTCTATTTACTGCGCAGTAGTCACATTGAATAATCGTTCTATTCTGACTGAATGAGTAAAGTTGCAAAATAAAATGCCATGGCTGAGAGAGCACCACTCTCACCCCTCAACCTGACGACTGTGACTTCAATGCCATTCCAGAGATCAGAACACCAACATTAAAGCTGTACTGGGGGAGTGCTGCACTGTTAGAGGTGCAGTGTTGCCGATGAGATGTTAAACTGAGGTCCAGTGTCTGCTTAGATGGATGTGAAAGAAGCCACAACTTCAAACAGGAGCATCAAGGGTCTTCTCAAACCCTCCCTCCCTCTCTCTCAGGCAACATCCGGAAATAGATTATGTGGTCAATCTGATTACTGTTTGTGGGAGCTTGCTGTGCACATGCTAGCTGTCATATTTCCTTCATTACAATAATTACTGCACTTTAAAACTGCTTTGTTGGGCTCTGAAGCACTTTAGGATATCTTACACTTGAGAAAAGTGCTCTCAAAATGCCCATCTTTGTTTTCTTTTCCCCCGCCTCACGGTCAATCAATCCTGAATTATCCAGGTTTCTGTTGTCTTTCTCTATAACCCGGACCCAGGACACTAGGCGTCTTGAGATGTGGAGTTTTCACTCCTGTTCCTCCTGAGGCTGTTTTGGACGTTGGGTACATTCCTGCCACTTCAGCAAGGCACACCCAGTCAGCTGACCCACCCGCTGTCCCGTCTGGCAAACACTGGAGCTGGAACCTGGGCCAGAGGACAGACTCAGAATTTACTTCTCAAGTGTTGCCATGAGACTAGGAACATTGTTTCTGGTCTCATCAGTGGGAAGTGAGCCTTCCCTGCAGAGATTTACATCCCTTTCCCTCCCATCTACACCAGCTGTCCCCTCAGCTTTCCCTGCACCAACTGATGAAACTAGGGGGTTCAAAGGTTCTTTATTTCCACAGGGCTGTGAAGTGAAAGAGAGAAAGTGTGAAATAGGAGTAGATTAGTTGCCTTCTCCTTGAACGACAGACTAGCCCTGAGGGGTTGAATGGCCTAATGTTGCTCCTAGTTGGTAAGTTTGTATATAACCCTGCTTTCCCATTCATACTGAGGCCAGCAAAACTAATACAGGTAGTCCTTCTATAACCCAATGGTTGTGCTCTTGTGCAACCCTGTCCTATATAAAAATCACACAATAAAAACAGCGCTTGAAGTGTTGGCGATGCAATCATGTTACAGCCGACACACGTTTTAAAAGTTCACACTTTAGAAACAGCGCCCCCATTCGTCAATCGTGTTACAGTCAATTCACATTGACAAAATGCGCATTATAGCAGAATGACCTGTATTATTGATGTGCATGACAGCATCGCACTAGTTTTAGGGACATTTCATGGTAATGACTTCAACACTTCAATCTTCTTGAGACATTCAGTAATTATACACTATCCGGGACAAAGCAGCCCACTTGATTGGTACCAAATCCACACACACTTCCTCCACCATCGACGCTCAGCAGCAGCAGTGTGCACCATCTACAAGATGCGCTGCAGAAATTCACTAAAGATCCTCAGGCAACACCTTCCAAACCAACAACCACTTCCATCTAAAAGGATAAGGGCATCAGATACATGGGAATACCACCCTCTGCAAGCTCCCTTCCAAGCCACTCACCATCCTGATTTGGAAATATATCACCGTCCCTTCACTGTCACTGGGTCGAAATCCTGGAATTCCCTCCCTAATGGCGTTATGTGTCAACCTATAGCATTACAGAGGCAGCGGTTCAAGAAGGCAGCTCACCACCATCTTCTGAAGGGGCAACTAGGGACGGGCAATAAATGCTGGCCCAGCCAGTGACACCTATGTCCTATGAGTGAATAAGAAAGCTACAACTGGTTCAGTGGTCAGCACTGCTGCCTCACAGCGCCAGAGACCCGGGTTCGATTCCATACATTTGTGACTGTATGCATGGAGTTTGCACATTCTCCCCGTGTCTGCGTGGGCTTTCTCTGGGTGCTCCGGTTTCCTCCCACAGTCTAAAGATGTTCAGGTTAGGTGGATTGGCCATGGTAACTCGCCCCGCAGTTTCTCGGAATGTGCAGGCTAGGAGGATTAGCCATGATGAATTTGGGGTTGGGGAGAGGTCTGGGTGGGATGCTCTTCAGAGGAACAGTGCAGACCTTTTGGTCTGAATGGCCTCTTTCCGCACCATAGGGAGGTCCCTCAGTTGATAGGGCACTGTCTGAGCTCCTCAAATACAGGTGTGGTCAAGGGTGTATGGGTAGGAAGAGGGAGCGAATGTACAGACTCACCAACCTTCCTTTTCTCTGACTTCTCATTAAAGCCAAGACTCCCTTTCACTCACTGTCTGAGAGGTAGACCAGATAAATCTAAAACAATTCCATTCCTGATTGTGCAATCCTTGTATTTCTAGGTTGTTAAACAGAGAATGGGGCATTTAAGAAGCTGGCTATTGGAACTAATGGATTGTCACATTGTCCAACAGTTTATAATAGACCTGACTGTGAACAACATGGGACTAATTCAAAACACTGATTAAATGGGAATCACTGTGAGATTCAAACTAATGGGCCATTTTCTCCACTGACTGAACACCGTCTCATTTCCTTCTCCCACTAGAACAGGATGCCCAGTATGTGTTGGCAATAAAAACAACTCTACAGCCACTAAGTACTTTTCAACTGTACTTCAGCCAATTGTAGCACAGCAAGTGCCCCCAACAACAGGTGGTAATGATCATCATTTCATGATGTTGCTGGAGGGTTATATGATGGTCAGGATTCACAGCGTCATCCCTCTACTGTCAGACAGCATCATGACAGCTTTGAAATTTACCCAAGAAAGCTGATGTTAACTCCACTTTCTCTCTCTCCACAGGTGCTGCCAGACCTGCTGAGTTTCTCTGGCATATGCTGTGTCTGTCTAAACAGAAAAGACTTTGGTTCACATCTCCTCTGAAAAAAATGGCAAATCCAACAATGCAGTGCTCCCTCCATACTGTGCAGCACTGACAGCTGCCAATTCACTCAGGTCTCTGCGGCAGGAGTTGAACTTACATCTTTCCTGAGTTGGAGTTAGGGAGACTACATCTGCCACCTGACTGGAAATGAGGTGCTGAGCTATTGACATTTCTTGGTTGTGAAAAGAATGAAGTGGTCCCCAATTATAGTGGTTCACAGTGACTAATGGTTGCAACTTGCAAGTGTTTCAGTATCATTGACAAGATGTCTCCTGTGCGGCTCACTAACACACACAACACACACCCCTGCCCACACACACACACAGACATACACACACATTCTCTCTCTCTCTCACAAACACACACTCTATCTCACACACACCCACACACAGACATACACACACACTCTCTCTCACACATACACAGTCACACACACAGACACACACACGCACACACACATTCTCTCTCTCTCAAACACACACTCTGTCTCACACACACCCATACACAGACATACACACACACTCTCTCTGACACACACACTCACACACACACCCACACACACAGACATACACACACACCCACACACAGACATACACACACATTCTCTCTCTCTCACACACACACACTCTCTCTCACACATACACAGTCACTCACACACACACACCCACACACCTGTATATACACACCCACACCCACACACACATGCAGACATGCACACACAGTAACTCAATTAGGCCATTAGGCCTATTGACCCTGCTCCACCGTTCAATCATGGCTGGCATTGGGAGATATGGGATGGAGCATGATATGAGTCCGCTGTTTCTGAGGTACTGAGGTGGCTGACATTATAGACATTTCTTATCATCCTGTTCAGAGCATTATGATATGCCTCTGGAGCAGGTGAGACTTGTACCTTTGGTTTCCTGGCTCAAAGGTAGGGACATTGTGCCACAAGAATCCCTATGGCTGATGTTATTTAAGACAATCCCCTGAAAGGGTTAACTGACATCATTGGGAAGGGTTCCATCCATCAGGAGGTAAAGGATGAAGGTTCACGGACTGATCCCCAGTACAGGGTGGTGGGGGGGAGCTGTCATATGAGGAGAGTCTAGGCCCAAAGGGCACCGTTTCAGAATAAAGGGATGCCAATGTAAGACTGAGAATGAGGAGGAATTTCTTCTTTTAGATGGTTCTGAATCTTTGGAACTCCTTGCCACACAGAGCAGAGTCTTTGTGTACATTTAAGGTTGAGATTGATAGGTTCTTGATCAGTCTGGGAATCAAGGAATATGGGGAAAATGTAGTAGAATGGGTGTGAGGAATGTTGGTCCTATTGAAGGGTGGAGCAGGGACTGAATGGACTTCTCCTGTTCCTATTTCTCATGGGTCTTATGGAATGTCTCCAGGAGGCGCTATCCAGGCTGTGTCCTCAGATACAGCACCAGAGTTTTTGTTGTTTGGTTGTCTCAATGTTGTGTTCAACACTGTTTAAGTAGCACTAGCATGAGCTTGCTCTCAAATTGAGCCTGATTGATGGTTCTGTGGTTAGCACTTGTGCCTCACAGCACCAGGGATCCAGATTTGATTCCACCCTTAGACGACTGTTTGTGTGGAGTTTGCACATTCTCCCTGTGTCTATGTGGGTTCCCTCCGGGTGCTCCGGTTTCCTCCCACAGTCCAAAGATGTGCAGGGTAAGTGGATTGGCCATGGAAAATATAGGGTAAGGGGGGGATGTGGGATGCTCTTCAGAGGATTAGGGTTGGGCTGAATAGCCTGCTTCCACACTGTTGGGATTCTATGAAGGAACTATCATGTATCTTGGATGTAATTGAATAGTTATTAAGTACAACTTGACAGAGCAGAGGGGAGATAGGTTTGTGCCGGAGAGCACTAGAGTTCAATCTTTTGACCGCTTCAATGGGACCATGGAATCCTGAACGTCACACATGATTATAATTTGCATTTATAAAGTCCCCGAGACCCCACAAAGCTCTTGACAGGCAATCAGAACTCTCCAACAGTCCCCTGAATGGTTCCATTATCTTCGTTCCCATAAGGTCAGCAAGGAAAGTATTCAAAATGTCACTGACCAAGTAGAAGTTTCAACAAGTCTGTTCTAATCTTACCTTCAGTTGCAAGTTTGCACTGGACCATTTTTTGCAAAGTGTGGGTGTTGTTGCAACGTAGGAAACTGGCAGCCAATTCAGGCACAGCAAGCTCCCACAAACTGCGAGCTGAGAATGAGCAAATCATCTGTTTGTGTGACGTTTGTTCATGCATGTGGTTCCCATGTACAATGAAAAGGTGCGCTACGAGTTGACAGACTGTGGTAACGTGCTGTACCATGAACAGAGAATCCTGAGGGAGTCCCTCTGTAATTCTGAGCAGCTTCCACTAATGGACTGTCTGTGTGAGAAAGTAAAAGCTTTGAGGATCCCTTGGAGGGTTTGTACAGAATTCGATTAATTTACCCATTCATATGGGTTGGACAGAACCGTTTCTGGAAATGATAGTAACTGTAGGAATGGATATTTCTCAGGTGTCAGCAGAATAGATTTTCATTTGACATTCTTGTACAGGCTGCAGCCTCATTATTTACTGCTATACATTGTAGATTCTAAATCCTCCTGTATGGGGGTTGGCAGAGGACATGGAAGAATTCTGAAAGAGTTCAGGCTGGAAGAACAGCATCTCATTTTCTGCTTAGGGACTCTGTAGCTTTCAATATCGAGTCAATAATTTTAGGGCCTAAGCACCTTCTCCCATATCCTTACCCCAATCCCCACACACTAGGGCTTGTCTTCACGTGCTGCTACCACAACCATCCATTCTCAGCTACTATTCACTAATCAATATCTCAGCTATTGATTCCTCGAGGTTGACCTTTACCCATGCCTTGCCTGTCCTACTGTTAGCTTCTCTCTCTGGGCTTTAACTCCACCTATCATTGCCTCCCTTCCCCCCACCCCCCGACTCCCCTCCCCATCTTCAGCATATATACTAGCCTTTTCCTAGCAACAATCAGTACTGGAGAAGGATCACTGAACTCATGGAGTGTTACGGACCAGGCCAGACCCCCTCAAGTTATTTTAAGAAGGTAGCCCAGACCCTAACTTTTTGTATTTTAAAGACAGATATGAGGTGGATACTCCAGGAGTGATGCAGCTGGTCAAACCACTCAGCTTTAAGCAAAACAGAATTTATTGAAACACTACAGTCAAAATACGAACAAAAGAAAACAGAATCTAGAATAACTTAACTCCAACTGACCAGAAACAGTAACTTAACTCAACAGCTGTTCCAAATCCCATAACATCCCATAAACACACCCCTTAGTAAGTGGCAAATTCAAACACAGGTTCTTACAGGCAGGAGAGATTTCAGAGAGAGAATCCAGTCAAGAATCATCTGCTGAAGCATTGAACCCTTTAGCATTGTAGCAGCTTCTCTGCTATAACTACACCAAACTAGAAAAAAAACCTGAACTGGGAGAACTGTCAACTCCCCTGTCATTGTTAAACTAGGCATTTCCAGACATTTCGGCACCTCTGCCTTTATGATCTCTCTTGAAACAAACCACAAGGACAAAATAACCTTGTTAATATGACAGTATCATGACAAGAGTCATGCAGAACGAAAACAGACCCTTTGGTCCAACCAGCCCATGCCAAATATAATCTCAAACTAAACTAGTCCCACCTGCCTGCTCCTGGCCCATATCCCTCCAAACCTTTCCTATTCATATATAGAGGAACCTCGATTATCCAGCATTCGATTAACCGAATTTCAGATCATACAGACAAGATCGCAAGGTCCCAATGTTTGGCTAACTATGTTATCGATTAACCGAATGAAATACTCCCCACCAGCTCCTCTAGATAATCAAGGTTCCTTTGTATTTATCTTTTAAACATTATGTCTTTTAAACATTATAACTGTACCTGCAACCACCACTTCCTTAGACTTGAAAGGTTAATTCAGTTTATTCCCTCAGATGCTGCCAGATCTGCTGAGACTTTCCTGCAATTTCAGCTTCTGCTTCAGAATTCTAGCATTCTACAGCTTTTGTTTGGTTTGGATTTTAGTGGCTAGAAAGTGAGGACTGCAGATGGTGGAGATCAGAGTCGAAAAGTGTGGTGCTGGAAAAGCACAGCCGGTCAGGCAGCATCCGAAGGGTAGGAGAATCAACATTTCGAGCATAAGCCCTTCATCAGGAATGAGGCTTGTGGGCTGAGGGAGTAGAGATAAATGGGAAGGGGCTGGGGCTGAGGGGAAGGTATCTGGGAAAGCGATAGATAGATGAAGGTGGGGGTGAAGGTGATAGGTCTGAGAGAAAGGTGGGGCAGGTGGGAAGGAAGCAAGATGGATACGTAGAACAGTTCAAAAGGGCGGTGCTGAGTTGGAGGGTTGGATCTGGGATAAGGTTGGCGATAGGGGTGATGAGGAAACTGGTGAAATTGACATTGATCCCGTGTGGTTGAAGGGTCCCAAGGTGGAAGAGGAGGTGTTCTTCCTCCAGGCACCAGGCGGCTAGAATTTGGCATTGGAGGACGCCCAGGACTTGCATGTCCTTGGCAGAGTGGGAGGGAGAAGTTGAAGTGGTCAGCCACGGGGTGGTGGGGTTGTTTGGTGTGGGTGTCCCAGAGATTTTCTCTGAAACTTTCCACAAGTTGGTGTCCTGTCTCCCCTGGTATAGGGGAGACCACATCGAGAGCAATGGACACAGTAGATGAGGTGCTTAAATGTGCAGGACAATCTCTGTCTGATGTGGAAAGATTCTTTGGAGCCTTGGATGAAGTGACTGGGGAGCTGTGGGTGCAGGTTTTGCTAGTGACTAGTGACGATAGTTTACGGTCAGCAGTTTTTAGTTCATTGTTTTTGAAAATTGAAATGCACAGCTGCCAAGGGAGGGTTTGTGCATGAACCAAGGAAGCAGGTTTGCAGGTGTAGCATGTCATAAGAATGGGATCCTGGCATTTATCACAAAAGGACTCGATTATAAAAGTAGTGTTGTTACAATTATATAAGGTGTGGATGTAAGTTTGCTCGCTGAGCTGGAAGGTTCGTTTTTTAGATTAGATTCCCTACAGTGTGGAAACAGGCCCTTCGGCCCAACCAGTCCATACC
This sequence comes from Chiloscyllium plagiosum, assembly GCF_037043375.1. NCBI lineage: Eukaryota > Metazoa > Chordata > Chondrichthyes > Orectolobiformes > Hemiscylliidae > Chiloscyllium > Chiloscyllium plagiosum. The sequence goes on from NW_028270172.1 coordinate 10,710,095, forward strand.
GACCCTCCAAAGAGTAACCTACCCAGACTCATTTCCCTCTAACTAATGCACCTAGAACTATGGGCAATTTAGGATGGACAACTCACCTAACCTGCACATCTTTGGACTGTGGGAGGAAACCGGAGCACCTGGAGGAAACCCACGCAGACATGGGAAGAATATGCAAACACCACACAGACAGTCACCCAAGGCTGGATTTGAACCTGCAATCCTAATGCTGCGAGGCAGCAGCGCTAACCCCTGAGCCACCGTGCCGCCCTATTTTTCAGACATTTTGTCACCATACTAGGTAACATCATCAGTGAGCCTCTGGATGAAGCACGGATGGTGTGGCCTGCTTTCTATTTATGTGTTTGGGTTTCTTTGGGTTGGTGATGTCATTTCCTGTTCTTTTTCTCAGGAGGGGTAAATGGGATCCAAGTCAATGTGTTTAGTGATAGAGTTCTGGTTGGAACTCTATCAACTCTATCAACAAACACATTGACTTGGATCCCATTTACCACCCCCTGAGAAAAAGAACAGGAAATGACATCACCACAGGAAATGACATCACCAACTCAAGTAAACCCACCACAAATAGAAAGCAGGCCACACCATCAGTGCTTCATCCAGAGGCTCACTGATGATGTTACCTTGTATGGTGAAGAAGTGTCTGAAAAACAAACCTTGCAGCTCAGTGAGCAAACCTACATCCAGAACCTCAACCTGAGCTATGAATCTTCTCAAAACTCGCTATATAAGGTATTGGTGAGACCACACTTGGAATATTGTGTCCAGCTTGATCTCCTTACTTGAGGAAGGATGTGGTGTCATTGGGAACAGTTCAGAGCAGGGTCACCAGGTTCATTCCAGGGGTGAAAGGGTTGTTGTATAAGGAGTGATTGAATAGCCTGGGCTTATACTCACTGGAGTTCAGAAGAATCGTGGGATCTGATTGAGGTACAGAAAATGCTAAAGGGGTTCGATAACGTGGATGTTGAACACATGTTCCCCCTTGTAGGTCAGCCTTGAACAAGGAGGTCTAGATACAGAGTGAAAGGAGTTAGATTCAAAACTGAGATGAGGAGGAACTCCTTCTCTCAGGGGGTTGTGAAACTGTGGAACTCACTGCCCCAGAGTGTAGTGGAAGGAGAATCAATCAACAGGAATAGATATGTTCCTAATGAAAAGTAGGAGAAAGGGCTCTGGGGAATAGGCAGGGGAGTGGAGTTGGGAGCAGGATAAGATCAGCCATGATCCTGTTAAATGGTGGAGTGGCTCAAAGGGCTGAATTGCCTACTCCTGCTCCCAGTTCCTATGTTCTTATGTTTTCCTATAAAACCAAACCCTCAGAGCTTCAGTTTGGGTCTCTGTTCTCAGACATAACCAATTATGCCACCAGCTCACTCTAATGCAGCACAGCCTGGATTGTCCAGTCCACACTTCGTAGCAGCCCAGGGCCTTTGGCTGGTAAACATACAGGGGAAGGGTCTTATGGCACAGTGCCAGTGTCCCTACCTCTGATCAAGATGGTCTGGGTTCAAGTTCCATCTCCTCTAGAGGTGTGTCGTCAGAGCTCTGAAGAATGTGGTTACAAAAATATCGATAGCTTTGTCGCAGTTTGATTGGATGTCAAGTTCTTAGTTGTTATGACTTACTGGGGAGCACCCATAAATCAAAGAAAAGTCACCAGACCTGAAACATTAACTGTGTTTTCCTTTCACAGATGCTGCCAGACCTGCTGAGCTTTTCCAGCAATTTCTGCTTTTGAGCCATAAGTTGAATCATGCTATTCCTAGAATCACACTAAATGTTAAAGTTTTTTTTAAGGTGTGGACAGTTCTCCAATTTACCTGACTTTCAGACTAAGTTTGATTCGAAGCACACACCAGGTTTCTGTACGAACAAGAATTTATTTATTATAGTGTATTAGACTATAGCCACGATAAAAACCTATAAACATATAACATTAAAAGAAAACAAACAACTGTGGAAGCTGGAAATCTGATACAAAACCTGAAATTGCTGGAGAAACTCAGCAGGTCTAATGAGAGCTCATAGGCATTTTGTTCCTGTTAGAGGGAAGGGTAAAGCTGATAAAATTAAGGAACAATGGATGAATAAAGAGATTGAAGTTTTAGTCAAGAATAAAAGGGAATCTTATTTTAGAGACAGTCAATTTGGTTCAATTGAATCTATTAATCAGTATAAACAGTGTAAGGCATTCTTAAGAAAGAAGTCAGGAAGGTGAAGAGGGGTTATGAGATAGAATTGTCAGATAAGGCTAAGGATAATCCAAAGAGATTCCACAAATATATTAAAAGCAAGAGGGTAACTAGAGAGAGGGTAGAGCCCTTTAAAAATCAAGGACGCCATCTTTGTGTTGGCACCCGGGAGATACTAAGCGTATATTTTGTGTCGGTTTCTACTGTGGAGAAAGAAATGGAGGCTAGAGAATGCTGAGAAACAAATTTTGATGCTTTGAAAACAGTTAACATTACAAAAGAGGAAGTTTAGGAAGTCTTAGACAATATAAAGGTGGCTAAATCTCCAGACCTGATCTGATGTATCCCAAAATATTGTGGGAAGTAAGGGAGGAAATTGCGAGACTCCTTATAGAAATATTTGAATCATCTATAACAACAGGTGAGGTGCCTGATGACTGGAAATTGGCACCTTTGTGTAAGAATGGCTTTAGGGAGAAACCGAGGAACTATAGACCTGTGAGTCTGACTTCAGTTGTGGGTAAATTGTTGGAGGTGATTATAAAAGATAGGATTTATGGACTTTGACCCACTCTTGGGTGGCATGGTTGACAGTGCAGGTGGTTTTCTAAGATTACAAAGGGATCTTGATCAAATGGGTCAACGGGCTGAAAAAATGGCAGATGGAGGTCAATCTGGATGAATGCCAGGTATTGCATTTTGGTACAACAAACAAGGGTGGGGCCTATGTAATTAATGGTAGGATCTTGGGTAGTGTTATAGAACAGAAGGACCTAGGGGTACAGGTACATAATTCTTTAAAGCTTGTGTCACATGGACAGGATGGCTAAGAAGGTGTTCCGCATGCTTGCCTGCATTGCTTAGTCCTTTGAGGCTAGGAGTTGGGATGTTACATTGAGGTTTACAGGACATTGGTGATGCCTCTTCTGAAACAATGTGTCCAGTTCTGGTTGCCCACTTATAAGGATATTATCAAACTGGAGAGGGTTCTGAAGAGACTTACTGGGATGTTGCTGGGTATGAAAGGTTTGAGTTATAAAGAAAGGCTGGGTAGACTGGGACTTCTTTCACTGGGGCATAGGAGGTTGAGAGGCAACACTATCGAAGTTTATAAAATCATGAGGGGTATGGATAGGGTTACTGGTAGTTGTCTTTTCCCTAGGATGGGGATTTCAAGACTAGGGGGCACATTTTTAAGGTGAGAGGAGAGAGATTTTAAAAAGACATGAGGCAAATGTTTTACACAGAAGGTGGTTCGAGTATGGAATGAACTTCCTGAGGAAATGGTGGATGTGGGTACAATTACAATATTCAAAAAGATAAGTCATGAAAAGGGAAGGTTTGGAGGGATATGGGCCAGGAGCAGGCAGATGGGACTAGTTTAGTTTGGGATTATGAGCTGCTTGGAGCGAAGGGTCTGTTTCTGTGCTGTATGACGCTGTGACTCTGTGATAACATCTATGGAGAGAAAGCAGAGTTAATATTTTGAGTTTCCTGACTCTCCTTAAGATACGGTGCTAGCTCTGTTTCTCTCAGATGCTGCTAGACCTGCTTAGTTTCTCCAGCAATTTCTTTTGTTGTGGCAGATGCACGACTAACTAAAAATAAACTCTCCGAAACACACACAGCACAAAACACACAGACATGCACTCAAACACGCACAAAATACGCAGAATGAGATGAAAGATGGGGAGAGAGGACAACAGAGCATGTGACAGACAGACAGAGATGGGGAGAGCTGAAAATGTGTTGCTGGAACAGCGCAGCAGGTCAGGCAGCATCCAGGGAACAGGAGAATCGACGTTTCAGGCATAAGCCCTTCTTCAGGAATGAGGAAAGTGTGTCCAGCAGTCTAAGATAAAAGGTAGGGAGGAGGGACTTGGGGGAGGGGCGTTGGAAATGCGATAGGTGGAAAGAGGTCAAGGTGAGAGTGATAGGTCGGACTGGGGTGGGGGCGGAGAGGTCAGGAAGAAGATTACAGGTTAGGAAGGCGGTGCTGAGTTCGATGGATTTGACTGAGACAAGGTGGGGGGAGGGGAAATGAGGAAACTGGTGAAATCCGAGTTCATCCCTTGTGGTTGGAGGGTTCCTAGGCGGAAGATGAGGCGCTCTTCCTCCAACCGTCGTGTTGTTGTGGTCTGGCTATGGAGGAGTCCAAAGACCTGCATATCCTTGGTGGACAGGGAGGGGGAGTTGAAGTGTTGAGCCACAGGGTGGTTGGGTTGGTTGGTCCGGGTATCCCAGAGGTGTTCTCTGAAACGCTCCGCAAGTAGGCGGCCTTTCTCCCCAATATAGAGGAGGCCACATCGGGTGCAGAGGATGCAATAGATGATGTGTGTGGAGTTGCAGGTGAATTTAGAACATAGAACATAGAACATAGAATATAGAACAATACAGCACAGAACAGGCCCTTCGGCCCACGATGTTGTGCCGAACATTTGTCCTGGCTTAAGCACCCATCCATGTACCTATCCAATTGCCGCTTAAAGGTCACCAAAGATTCTGACTCTACCACTCCCACAGGCAGCGCATTCCATGCCCCCACCACTCTCTGGGTAAAGAACCCACCCGTGACATCTCCCCTATACCTTCCACCCTTCACATTAAATTTATGTCCCCTTGTAATACTCTGTTGTACCCGGGGAAAAAGTTTCTGACTGTCTACTCTATCTATTCCTCTGATCATCTTATAAACCTCTATCAAGTCATCCCTCATCCTTCGCCGTTCCAACGAGAAAAGGCCTAGCACTCTCAACCTATCCTCGTACGACCTGTTCTCCATTCCAGGCAACATCCTGGTAAATCTTCTCTGCACCCTCTCCAAAGCTTCCACATCTATCCTAAAGTGAGGAGACCAGAACTGCACACAGTACTCCAAATATGGCCTAACCAAAGTCCTGTACAGTTGCAACATCACTTCACGACTCTTGAATTCAATCCCTATGCTAATGAACGCTAATACACCATAGGCCTTCTTACAAGCTCTATCCACCTGAGTGGCAACTTTCAAAGATCTATGAACATAGACCCCAAGATCCCTCTGTTCCTCCACCTCACTAAGAACCCTACCATTAAACCTGTATTCCGCATTCTTATTTGTCTTTCCAAAATGGACAACCTCACACTTGGCAGGGTTGAACTCCATCTGCCACTCCTCAGCCTAGCTCTGCATCATATCTAAGTCCCTTTGCAGCCGACAACAGCCCTCCTCACTATCCACAACTCCACCAATCTTCATATCATCTGCAAATTTACTGACCCACCCTTCGACTCCCTCATCCAAGTCATTAATAAAAATTACAAACAGCAGAGGACACAGAACTGATCCCTGCAGAACTCCACTTGTAACTGGACTCCAGGCTGAATATTTACCATCTACCACCACTCTCTGACTTCGACCGGTTAGCCAGTTTTCTATCCAATTGGCCAAATTTCCCTCTATCCCATGCCTCCTGACTTTCCGCATAAGCCTACCATGGGGAACCTTATCAAATGCCTTACTAAAATCCATGCTGCTCCACCCTCATCCACATCTTGGTCACCTCCTCAAAGAATTCAATAAGACTTGTAAGGCAAGACCTACCCTTCACAAATCCGTGCTGGCTGTCCCTAATCAAGCAGTGTCTTTCCAGATACTCATAAATCCTATCCCTCAGTACCCTTTCCATTACATTGCCTACCACCAAAGTAAGACTAACTGGCCTGTAATTCCCGGGGTTATCCCTATTCCCTTTTTTGAACAGGGGCACAACATTCGCCACTCTCCAGTCCCCTGGTACCACCCCCGTTGACAGTGAAGATGAAAAGATCATTGCCAACGGTACTGCAATTTCCTCTCTTGCTTCCCCTATAATCCTAGGATATATCCCGTCAGGCCCGGGGGACTTGTCTATCCTCAAGTTGTTCAAAATGTCCAACACATCTTCCTTCCTAACAAGTATCTCCTCTAGCTTACCAGTCCGTTTCATACTCTCCTCTTCAATAATACGGTCCCTCTCGTTCGTAAATACTGAAGAAAAGTACTCATTCAAGACCTCTCCTATCTCTTCCGACTCAATACACAGTCTCCCACTGCTGTCCTTGATCGGACCTACCCTTGTTCTTGTCATTCTCGTGTTTCTCACATATGCATAAAATGCTTTGGGTTATCCTTGATCCTATCTGCCAAAGATATTTCATGCCCTCTCTTAGCTCTCCTAATCCCTTTCTTCAGGTCGCTTCTGGCTATCCTGTATCCCTCCACTGCTCTGTCTGAACCCTGTTTCCTGAACCTTATGTAAGCCTCCTTCTTCCTCTTTACAAGACATTCAACCTCCCTCGTCAACCAAGGTTCCCTCACACGACCATTTCTTTCCTGCGTGAGGTACATACATATCAAGGACACGTCGTATCTGTTCCTTGAAAAAGTTCCACATTTCCACGACATCCTTCCCTGACAGCCTATGCTCCCAACTTATGCTCCTCAGATCCTGTCTTACAGCATCGTAATTACCCTTCCCCCAATTGTAAAACCTACCCTGTTGCATGCACCTATGGAAGTTTCCTTTGGGGCCTTGGAGGGAGGTGAGGGGGGAGGGGGGAGGTGTGGGCGCAAGTCTTGCACCTCCTGCGGTTGCAGGGGAAGGTGCCGGGAATGGAGGTTGGGTTGGTGGGGGGTGTGGATCTGACGAGGGAGTCACGGAGGGAGTGGTCTTTACGGAATGCTGATAGGGGAGGGGAGGGAAATATATCCTTGGTGGTGGGGTCCGTTTGGAGGTGGCGGAAATGACGGCGGATGATACGCTGTACATGGAGATTGGTGGGGTGGTAGGTGGGGACCAGTGGGGTTCTGTCCTGGTGGCGGTTGGAGGGGCGGGGCTCAAGGGCGGAGGAGTGGGAAGTGGAAGAGATGCGGTGGAGGGCATCGTCGACCACGTCGGGGGGGAAATTGCGGTCCTTGAAGAAGGAGGCCATCTGGGTTGTGCGTTTTTGGAACTGGTCCTCCTGGGAGCAGATGCGGCGGAGTCGAAGGAATTGGGAGAATGGGATGGCGTTTTTACAGGGGGCAGGATGGGAGGAGGTGTAGTCCAGGTAGCTGTGGGAGTCGGTCGGTTTGTAGTAGATGTCCGTGTTGATTCGGTCGCCTGAGATAGAAATAGAAAGGTCGAGGAAGGGGAGGGAGGAATCTGAGACTGTCCAGGTGAATTTGAGGTCGGGGTGGAAGGTGTTGGTGAAGTGGATGAACTGTTCAACCTCCTCGTGGGAGCACGAGGCGGCGCCGATACAGTCATCGATGTAGCGGAGGAAAAGGTGGGGGGTGGGGCCAGTGTAGTTGCGGAGATGGGGAGAGACAGGGAGAGTGAAAAAAATGGGAATGGTGAGAGAAATAGTGAAAGAAAGAGTCAAGTGGAAGAGAGAGGCAGACCAACAGAAATCAAGATGATTAAATAGGAAAGAGAAACAGACAGAGAAATGGGGGGAAGAGAGATGGGAAGAAGTTGAGATGGAGAGAAAGAGAGATGGTGAGAGAGAGAAAGAGGAATGGGGCATGAAAGAAACACAGAGAATAGAAGCAGACCTAATGAATTGTGTTAACTCCTAACTGCCCTCAAATGGCCAAGGAGGTAACTCAATTCTAGGGCAATTAGAGATGGACAATTTGTTATGATGCCCACAGGTCATGAATTCCTTTTAAAAAGTAACTCTACTGCATTCAAATTAAGTCACAAACTGCAGGGGTAAGGCTTCATTGATTGACTAACTCAATCTCCCATTATATCCTTGGGGGATGGCGTGACAGGGAGATGGAAGAGAGGAAATCAAATGTAAAAACAAAAGACAAAATGGAAAGTGAGAAAGTGATAGGCAGAGAATTCAAGGGCAAGAATCAAATATGGCCATGATATGCAAAATAATGCAAACTAGACTCGGCATGTTAAAAAGGCAAGGCCTCAGGCCTTGTATCTTAATGTACGGAGCATCACAATAAATTGAATTAGTTGGGTAAATAGATATAAATGGGTACAATATAGTTTCTTCATGCAGAGAGTGGGAATCCTGTGGAATTCTGTGTCACAAGAAATGATTAAGGCCAAAACATTTAATATTTTCAAGTATGGGTTAGATATCGCTCTTAGGACTAAAGGGATCAAAGGGGGTGGAGAAAAACCGAGAACAGGAGACTGAGTTGGATGATCAGCTGTGATCATTATTGAATGGAACAGCAGACTCAAAGGGCTGAATGGCCTATTCCTGCTCCTATTTTCTGTGTTTCTAAATTAAGAGTGGCAAAGTTAACTGAGGAAAACTTGACTCAATCTGGTCAAGTTTTAAAAATGTTTTTTTTAATCCTGTGTGTTGTGGTAATAAGGAGCGGCTTTCCAAATTGAATTCCAGGAGCTGCGACTCGAGTCTAATGAGATTTTATCGCATTGCATATTGCATAACCATAACACACCATAGATCTTATTACAGTTTGGTACTAACTGAGCTGTAAATCACAAGTCGGCTTATCTCACAACAATAATCTCACCTGCTCCACAATTTGTATTTTAAATAATGTTCAGAGAAAAGAGAGAGAGAGAGTGAGGGAGGAGACAGAGAGACAGAACAAGAAAGAGTAAGAAAAACAGTGAAGCAAGGGAGGAGAAAGAGAGCTATAAAGACAAAGGGAGCAGGAACAAGAGACCGACAAATAAATTAGAATGAGAACAACACATAGGGAGGAAGACAGAAATACAATAAGAACAAGAAAGGGAGTAAAAAGAAGAAAGAAATAGATGGAGAGAGAATAAGGGAGAGAAAAAAGATGAAAGAGAAAGGTAGATGGAAAGAGAGAAACAGAATGAGAAAGAGAGGGAGGATGAGAGACAGAGAAAGAGAAAGAATGTGAAATATATAGGGAGTAGCCACCGACATGGCAAAATGTTTTAATCTCGAGATATTTGTCCATTTGCCAAAAAATTATAACTCTTGGTCCTAGGAGTATTTACTTAATAATAAAGTGCAACTTACAATGCATTTTTCATAAGAACATTGTGCCAGTGAAGCAAGAGGACTTGAAGCATGTTACATCGCAAAAATAGTCAGAACTGAGTGAGGATGACTTTCTAAAGTCCTCCCTGATGGGTTCAGGATTTACTGACAGCCCAGTAGCTGAGCTAACACACCAAGTTCAACATGAGCACAAAGCCTGAACCCCAGCCATGTAATCAAGAAACAGATCCCCCTCCGGAAAATCCTGCCGGATTTGCAACTGTCAAGAGTTTTCCCAGTCACACGCGTAAGTGACAGCTGCGTTCCATCATAAATCATTCCGTATCATTCCTCATCAATAGGACAGTGGTTTGGAAGCCCCATGCTGACACCAACACAGATGACCAATTTCACTGGAATCAGCTGGACATGGTGAAATAAGGACAAAATTACATTTTTGTCTTTAATGCAATTAATGCATGGAGTTTCTGGAAGCTACAAGCTGTCTGTCTGTAACAAGTTTTATTTGATTAGGGAAGCCCCCTTCCATTGAATTATGCATGGCCAGATGGTCAGACAATCCTCTGGAGACACTTCCTTCTGGTGCATTCCAGCACTTCACTCCCACCCACCATGTGCCAGGTCACCACAGCGACTGGATACTTGGCCAATTCCTACTTACAGTGGTGATTTTTCCAGTCTTAGTAAAACTCCTTGCTCCACCATCTTCGGATAACGGCGATTCCTCCCTTAACAAAAGCTTTCATCCTCAGCTCAAACCTCATTCCTAACCCTCACCACAAAGTGAGGTTCAAGCAACACCACATTCATATAGTACCTTCAACACCATGAGACAGCTCAAAGTGCTTCATGGGATGGTTATGAAAGAAAGGATGGTACCAGAGCAACACACAGACAAGGAAAGAGAGTCGGCCTCTCAGACTCTCGATAGGATCGTGGCTGATCGGATTTCAACCTCAACTCTCCATTCCTGCATCTCTCCGATAATCTTTAGTTGCTTTGGTCATCAAGAGTCTATCTATCTTTGCCTTAAAAATATTTAAAGAGTCTGCATCCACTGCCTTTTGAGGAAGGGAATTCCAAAGACTCAATGCGCTCATCTCCATATGAAAAGGGCAACCCTAATATTAAACTATGACCCTAGTTCTGGGTTCTCCCACAAGAGGAAACATCCTTTCAATGTCTAACCTGTCACATCCCCATGGGATCTTGTAATCTTCAAGCAAGTCACCTCTGACTCTAAATTCCAGACAATATAGGTCTAGCCTGTCGAACCTTTCCTCATAATGCAATCCACTCATTCCAGATATTTGCTGAACTGCGTCCGACACATTAATATCCTTCTGTACGGTGGAAGTGAGGACTGCAGATGCTGGAGATCAGAGTCAAGATTAGAGTGGTGCTGGAAAAGCACAGCAGGTCAGGCAGCATCCTAGGAGCAGGAAAATCAACGTTCAGCCAAAAGCCCTTCATCAGGAATGGTGATTCCTGGTGGCCACTACTGTACACAATGCTCCTGATGTGGTCTCACCAATGCCCCGTATAACTGAAACACAGTCTGAGAATTAGGGTTAGATCGTTCGGGAGAGATGGTAGGAAGCATTTCTACACACAAAGAGTGGTAGATCTTTGGAACTCTCTTCCACAAAAGACACAGGATGCTGGATCAATGGTTAGTTTTAAATTTGAGATAGATAGATCTTTGTCAAGCAAAGCAGTCTGTTGCTTTTGCCCGAAACGTCGATTTTCCTGCTCCTCGGATGCTGCCTGAACTGCTGTGCTTTTCCAGCACCGCTCTAATCTAGACTCTTTAAGGGATATGGGCCAGAGGGGTAAGACCACAGATGAGCCTTATTAAATGGCAGAACAGGCTGGAGGGGCTGAATGGTCTACACTTGTTCCTACATTCCCTTTCACCTCTCTATCCTTGCCCTCACTATGAAACATAACATTCTACTAGTTTCCAGATTACTTGTGTACTGACCTTCTGTGATCCAAGCTTCATTTGACAAACAGATGGGAATTGTTTCTGGATGAGCACAGTAAAGGAGGAAAGTGAGGTAAAAAGGCAGGGGGTTTTCAGGAGGGAATTTGAGAGCCCGGGAGCTAGGCAGCTGAGAGCACGGCCACCCATGGGGAGATTCATAAAAGACCAGAATTGGAAAAGTGCAAATAACTCGACGTGGGACTGCAGGAGATGAAAAAGAAATGGAAAGGCATGACAGAGAATTAATAAAAAGGATGAGGATTTTAACCTAAAGAGGTTACTTGAACGAGAGGCAATGTGGATCATCAAGCGCTGGGGTGACAGGGAGATGAGATTTGTTGGGACACAGGGAGCAGTGTTATGGTTGACCATAAATTGACAGAAGTTACAGTCAATGGAAGCTATGAGCGAGAAGGTGTCAAGGTGCTTTTATCAGTGCACCTGTTGGGACCAACGCCACCCTGACATCATCCTTGGAGTGATGTGAACCGACTGTTTCTCTGAGCAGTACTCATCGACAGACTCCAACCTTCACCAAGATGGTGACAGATCCACCTCTTTCTTTTATAAACCAACTCAGCAGTCTGTTGCAAACTTCCCAAGACTGGAGTTTTAAAATTTGGTTTCAAGTCATGTTCTCACACCCTAAGGGGAAAGAATGTTGCTGGAGCACGTAGAATAACACTTTATTGCTCAATTTCTGTCACCACTTAAATGGCAGAATTATTCCACAAACTGGGAATTATTCATTTCTCACTGAGCTGGAATGTTCATTTCAGATGTTTCATCACCATACTTGGTAACGTTATCAATGAGCCTCCGGATGAAGCACTGATGGCATGGCCCGCTTTCTATTTACATGTTTAGGTTTCCTTGGGTTGATGATGTCATTTCCTGTGGTGAGGTCAATTCCTGTTCTTTTTCTCAGGAGGGGTAAATGGGATCCAAGTCAATGTGTTTAGTGATAGAGTTCTGACTGGTATGCCATGCTTCTAGGAATTCTTGTGCGTGTCTCTGTTTGGCTTGTCCTAGGGTGGATGTGTTGTCCTAGTCGAAGTGGTGTCCTTCCTCATCCGTATGTTAGGATACTCGTGAGAGTGGGTCATGTCCTTTTGTGGCTAGTTGATGTTCATGTATCCTGATGGCTAGTTTTCTGCCAGTTTGTCCAATGTAGTGCTTGTTACAGTTCTTGCAATGTATTTTGTAAATTACATCAGTTTTGCTTGTTGTCTGTATAGGGTCTTCCAAAAAAAACTTCAGAAATCTGGAGAGAAAAATAAGACCGACTTCCAAAAAATGATACCAGACAGATCCAACACTCCAGGCTTCTCCGGATTACCCAGCATTCACAAACCAGGAGCCCCCCTCAGACCCATAGTCTCGCTACCTGGAACACCAACTTACAGATTGACCAAGGAGCTACACCAAAGACTAAAACACTTAGTAGTAGACTCACGCCACTCCATCCACTCCACCCAAGAATTCCTGAAGACCATCAGAGATACCAGGATAAAAGAGGAATAAATAATGGTCTCCTTTGACGTAACAGCCCTGTTCACATCCATTAACATTAACCTGGCCAAGGAAACACTGACAACACTATTAGAAGACCCAAAGACACATACACCAAACACCACCAACTTCATCAGCTAGTGGACCTATGCCTTACCACCCACTTCACCTTCAACAACAAAATCTACAGACAAACCAATGGAACCGCCATGGGATCTCAGGGTTCTTAGCCGAGGCAGTAATGCAGAGACTCGAACAAACAGCTCTGCCAACCATCCAACCCAAACTTTGGGTCCGTTACATGGATGACACCTTTGTCATCACTAAATGAAACAAATTAGAGGAAACCTTCAAGACCATCAATAATACCCTCACTGGCTTAAACTTAACCAGAGAGGAGGATATTAACAACATATTGCCATTCCTCGATTTCACAGTAGAGCGAACAGCCAATGGGGAACTTCAAACCAGCGTCTACAGGAAAACAACACATACTGACCAAATATTGAACTTCAGAAGCAATCATCCCAACATCCCCAAACGAAGCTGCATCAGAACATTATTTCAACGAGCCTCCACACACTGCAGTGCAGAGGAACTATGAAGAACAGAGAAAAATCACTTACACAGTGTATTCAAAAAGAACAGTTAGCCAATGAACACAGTCCGTGATTTCTCAGCAACAAACCCCAACAAGCAGACAAAACACGTCCAGAAACCCCAGCCACTCTGCCCTACATCAAAGACATCTCAGAAATGACTGTCAGACTACTCAGACCCTTTGGCATCGTGGTAGCCCACAAACCCAGTAACACACTAAAACAGCAGCTAATGAACCCGAAAGACCTAATACAGACAACAAGCAAAACTAATGTCATTTACAAAATACCTTGCAAGAACTATAACAAACACTGCATTGGACAAACTGGCAGAAAACTGGCAACCAGGATACATGAACATCAACTAGCCACAAAAAGACACATGACCCTCTCCCACTAGTATCCTCACATACAAATGAGGAACAACACCACTTTGACTGGGACAACACATCACTCCCAAGGACAAGCCAAACTAAGACATGCACAAGAATTCCTAGAAGCATGGCATTCTAACCGGAACTCTATCAACAAACACATTGACTTGGATCTCATTTACCACCCCCTGTGAAAAAGAGCAGGAAATGATATCGCCACAGGAAATGACATCACCAACCCAAGGAAACCTAAACACATAAATAGAAAGTGAGCCATGCCACCAGTGCTTCATCCAGAGGCTTGCTGAGGATGTTAACTAGTATGGTGATGAAATGTCTGAAAAAGAGCCTTCCAGCTCAGTGAGGAAGCCTACATCCAGAACCTCAATCTAAGCTACAAACCTTCTCAAAACCCACTATTCATTTCTCATCCTTTCTGCCAGAGGGAAAGTCACTGGCATTTTAGAATGTCATGTCTGATAGAATTGTTAGAGGGGGCTGGAATTATCCCTACACATTGTCCTTCGATCACAAGCTCCAAGTGGAGTCCCAAATACTCCTTCATGTAGGGGCTAAGTGAAAATGCAAGTTTCCAAAGTCTCCAGAAGACCATGGACTGTTCCCTCAATAGAGAGTGAGAGAGAGAGAGAGAGAGAGAGAGAAACATAGAGAGAGTGTGAGTGAGAGAGAGAGAGAGACAGAGAGACAGAGACAGCGAGCGCTGATAGTGTCTCCAGTGTCTCCTTAGCCAGAGTCGGAATTGCATTGTTGATGGTGTTACTGAGCATTGCAAACCACCGTCCAACCAACTGACCCTCAAATTGGGACAGCATTTATTATCCATCCCTAACTGACCCTTGAGAAGGTGGGGGATGAGCTGCCATCTTGAATCTCTGAAGAAAGCCCACAGCGCCATTTGGGAGGGATTTCCAGGATTCTGACATTCTGACTTTGAAGAGACGGTGAGGTATTTCCAAGTCAGGACTGTGCGTGACTTTGTGCTTGGATTAATTTTTTTTGTGGCCAGTGACAAGCAGTGCCCTTCTTAGAGGGCAATGTTGCGTAATTTCACAGTGAAAGGGAGGGTAGGGATTAAATCAAAATTGAGTTGCAGGGGGAAAACAGACACTCCACTCCCTGTATTTCCCACCTCTCCCTGAACAGCTCAAGGCTGTTGGTGGACACCGCATGCTCCTCTCCAGAGACACCTGGCTCTGACATAAGTGGTCGGATTGAAAATGGTGTCTTCAAACCACAGCATTAAGAGTTAATTGTTAATGGTTAATTGGACATGACAAGGAACAATTGAAATGAAGTGGTAAAGTACTAAACAACAGGCCCAATGCAAAACCAGCCTGTTTTGATTGAAAAGTGATGACAAATAAGCACTACCGCACTTAGGTGGTAGTGTGAGGGTTTTATTAAAAAAAAAGAAAAAAAAACAGGTGTGCTTGCCCTTTGAGGTGAAGGGCAGTGTTTGCCTATTAAAAAAAAAATGAAAAGTGATGACTGCCGCCTCCGAAAAAAAAAAATAAAATAAAATAAACAGGAGTCTTCCCCACAACCTGAAAAAAAATGAAAAGTGATGACTTACGTTAGAGTGTCCTTGGGTGTCCTTGGAGAAGGAGCACATGCTCCCCACCAACACCCTGGAGTTGTTCAGGGAGAGGTGGGCGCCGCAGGGAGTGGAGTGCATTATTTCATCCTCCAACTCTATTTTGATTTAGTCCCTCCCCTTCACTGGTTTGATCACACAGCACTGTCCCTTGATGTGAAGGGCAGTGTTTGTCACTGGCCACCCGGGTGTTTTCCTATCTTCCTGGTGGTGGAAATTAAATAAAGATTGGTGCACTTTGTGTCTTTCACTGTGTCTCACACCTGCACACACACACCATGGGTGCTGGGGATAAAATAAGCACTACCGCACTTAGGCGGTAGTGTGGGGGTTAAAATAAAAAAAATAAGAAAAAAAAAAAATAAACACAGTTCATCACTGCCCTTTGATGTGAAGGGCAGTGTTTGTCACTGGCCACCCGGGTGTTTTCCTATCTTCCTGGTGGTGGAAATTGAATAAAGATTCGTGCACTTTGTGTCTTTCACTGTGTCTCACCCCTGCACACACACACCATGGGTTCTGGGGAAAAAATAAGCACTACCGCACTTAAGTGGTAGTGTGGGGGTTAAATTTAATAAAAAAGAAGAAAAAAAAAGAAAAAAAAAATGAAAAGTGATGACAAATAAGCACTACCGCACTTAGGTGGTAGTGTGAGGGTTTTATTAAAAAAAAAGAAAAAAAAAACAGGTGTGCTTGCCCTTTGAGGTGAAGGGCAGTGTTTGCCTATTAAAAAAAAAATGAAAAGTGATGACTGCCGCCTCCGAAAAAAAAAAATAAAATAAAATAAACAGGAGTCTTCCCCACAACCTGAAAAAAAATGAAAAGTGATGACTTACGTTAGAGTGTCCTTGGGTGTCCTTGGAGAAGGAGCACATGCTCCCCACCAACACCCTGGAGTTGTTCAGGGAGAGGTGGGCGCCGCAGGGAGTGGAGTGCATTATTTCATCCTCCAACTCTATTTTGATTTAGTCCCTCCCCTTCATTGTTTTGATCACACAGCACTGTCCTTTGATGTGAAGGGCAGTGTTTGTCACTGGCCACCCGGGTGTTTTCCTATCTTCCTGGTGGTGGAATTTGAATAAAGATTTGTGCACTTTGTGTCTTTCACTGTGTCTCACACCTGCACACACACACACCATGGGTGCTGGGGAAAAAAATAAGCACTGCTGCACTTAGGTGGTAGTATGGGGGTTAAATTAAAAAAGAAAAAGAAAAGAATAGCAATGTCCTCACTGTGTGTCACACCTGCACACACAAAAAGAAAAAAAAAATGAAAAGTGATGACTGCCGCCTCCGAAAAAAAAGGAAAAAAAAATAAAAAAAATAAAATAAACAGGAGTCCTCCCCACAACCTGAAAAAACTGCACTTTGTGAAAAAAAAATGAAAACTGATGATGTGGCACAACTCTGTCTGTGGGAATGGTCATGATAGGCTGTTACTTGGGACCACGCGGACATATTGCTTCTGGATAATGGAATGTCTGCAAAGGTACTTGTAAGTGCAGAATAGCATTAACAGCAGGGACTTTGCCTCATTTCACCTGGGGCTGGGATTCATGGCTGCACGAAGGTAGTGGGATCTGCTGTGAGCCCAATGTGTGTGTTTTGCCATTGGACCTTGTCTCAAACCGGGATTAGTGAACAGTGCCAGTGACTGTGGATTCTTGATGGCCGAGTGGTATTCTGTTAATCCAGAAACCTAGCTATAATGTTCTGGGGTCCTGGATTCAAATCCAGCCAGGGCTGATGGTGGAATTTGAATTCGATAAAAATCTGGAATTAAGAATCTAATGATAAGTGTGAGTCAATTGTTGGAAAAACCCATCTGGTTCACTAATGTCCTTTAGAGAAGGAAACTGCCATCCTTACCTGGTCTGGCCTACATGTGACTCCTGACCCACAGCCACGTGTCATAGAGTCATAGAGATGTACAGTACGGAAACAGACCCTTCGGTCCAACCCATCCATGCTGACCAGATATCCCAACCTAATCTAGTCCCACCTGCCAGCGCCCGGTCCATATTCCTCGAAACCCTTCCTACTCGTATATCCATCCAGATGCCTTTTAAATGTTTCTAGTACAATTGCAATATTTAAGAGGCATCTGGATGGTTTCAAAAAATAATTCCAGCATGTGTGGTTGACTCTTAACTGTCCTCTGTGCAACTGGGGATGGGCAATAAATGCTGGCCTGGCCAGAAATGCCCTCATCCCTTGAATGTATTAAAAAAAGACACATTTACTGCCTTCCTTAATATATTTACCAATTAATATTCACTTGCTGTCTGTATTACTGCTAATGAACATATTAATATCATTTCACTAGTAGAGATTGTTTTGTTACATCCCACCGATTTCACGACTGAACCATAACAGGTGAGAAGGGGAACTTGGCCGGGTGGTAGTATTACAACCTAATTTACTGTCTGAAACTGGAGAATTGATAATGAATGGTTAATAAATAATGAGGGATATTTGAATTTAGAGGTGAAAATGGAAATCTTCCCGGTACCCTAATCTGAACGCCTGTGTTAATGAGAGGCCATTGAGCTGACATCCTGAGCAGGAACTGACCAGGGCCTTGGGATGTGAAGTGCATGGTAATTGCTGTGATATCTCAGGGAGCTGAGTCAGGATGTGCATCTGCTAAGCAGTCCCCACACAGAGCCATCTTCCCCACTGCGGGCGACAAGGCTAATTGGTTACCCCGTTCCAAGAGATCTCACAGCTGGTTTGTACAATTAAACAGCCCTCTAAAGGCCATCCAATGGGGAAGCTAACAGTGTGCCCCTCCCCCACCCAATGGGGAAGCTGTTTGGCCCTCCCCCAACCCAGTGGGGAAGCTGTTTGGCCCTTCCCCCACCCAATGGGGAAGCTGTTTGGCCCTTCCCCCAACCCAGTGGGGAAGCTGTTTGGCCCTTCCCCCACCCAATGGGGAAGCTGTTTAGCCCCTCTCCCACCCAATGGGGAAGCCAACAGCTTATTGGAGGTGACCTCCCTACAGCAGCGCTTGGGTCATTGGAACCTGATGAGTCATGGTCCAATACGAAAAGCACGTCCTCCAGCCCCAATCACTTCCCTTGGAGGGGGGTTCTCTTCCTACTTTCGGCCAGGTGAATTTCATTGCTTTAATTTCAAATACCTGTCTGAGGGAGGGAAGGTTGAGTGCAGGTGTGGAGGGACTGTTTTATTAGGAAAGGGGGCATTATCAGCAAAGGAGTTTTTTCACTAGACTGTTAATCCTGAGATAAAAAGTGTGGCGCTGGAAAAGCACAACAGATCAGGCAGCATTCAAGGAGCAGGACAGTCAATGTTTCGGGCATAAGCTCTTCATCAGAATATTGGGGGGGTGGCAAGAGGACTGAGAGATAAATAGGATTGGGGTAGGATTGGGGGGTAGCTAGGAAGGCGATAGGTGCATGCAGGTGGGGGTTAATAGTGATAAGTTGGATGAGAGGGTGGAGCAAATATGTGGGAAGGAAGATGGACAAGTAACCCAGTTCATGAGGGCGGTGCTGAGTTGGAGGGTTGGATCTGGGGTAAGGTGGGGGGAGGGGAGATGAGGAAACTGGTGAAATCGACATTGATTCCATGTAGTTAGAGGGTCCCAAGGTGGAAGGTGAGGTGTTCTTCCTCCAGGCATTGGGTGGCTAGGATTTGGCAGTGGAGGTGGCCCAGGACTTGCATGTCCTTGGCAGAGCGGGAGGGGGAGTTGAAGTGTTCGACTACAGGGCAGTGGGATTGTTTAGTGTGTGTGTGTCCCAGAGATGTTCTCTGAAACGATCGGGAAGTTGGCGTCCTGTCTCCCCAATGTAGAGGAGACCACATCGGGAGCAATGGACACAGTAGATGAGGTGTTTGGATGTGCAGGAAAATCTCTGCTGAAGGTGGAAGGATCCTTTAGGGCCTTGGATGGAGGTGAAGCGGGGGGGAGGTGTGGGCGCAGGTTTTACACCTCTTGTGGTGCCGGGAGTGGAGGGTGGAGTGTTAATCCAGGTTCCAGGTTCGAATCCTGTCATGGCAGATTGTGGAATTTGAATTCAGAAAAAGAAATCTGGAATTAAGAATCTAATAATGACCATAAATCCATTGTTAATTGTCAGGAAAAACACTTCAAGTTTGCTACTTCCTTTAGGGAAGGAAATTTGCCATCTTCACCTGGTCTGGCCTACACATGACTCCAGACCCACAGCCATGTGGCTGACTCTTAACTGCCCTCTGGGCAATTAGGGATGGGCAATAAATGTTGGTTTAGCAGTGCCCTCATCCTGTGAATGAATTTTAAAAAAAAGTTAAGTAGGTTCTCACTGGAGTTTGGCGAATGAGAGATGTCTTTATTGAAACAAACCATATTTCTTACAGAAATTGACAGAGTAGATACTGAAAGGTGGTTTGCCCTTGTGGGAGAGTCTAGGAGCAGCGTGTGTAATCTCAGAATAACGGGTTGCTTATTTCAGGCAGAGAGGAATGCCTTCTCCCCAAAGGTCTCTGGAATTCTATGCCTGAGGCATTAAGTGTATTCAAGGCTGAGACAGACAGATTTAAAGATCAATGATTAAGAGAAATGGCAGGAAAGTAGAAATGAGGATTACCTGATCAGCTGTGATCTCATAGAATGGGGTAGCAGATCCAATGGACTGAATAGCCTAATTCTGCTCCTATGTCAATGGCAATCCCTTGAGAACTCCAGTCTGTTTCAGCAGTGCCCACCCTTCCTAGTGAAGTCACTGAGGCATCAGAACTGATTGGGTTCCAGTACCAGGAGCCTACCTACCAGTGCCTGGGCTGGCAAAATGGCATGGAGTTAGAGGGTACCCTGAAGGATATTGTCCAAGGCAGTCCCATTGCTTGTAAGCATGATCTTGGGTCTTGCTATGTGCTGTAACATCCTGAAGCCTGATGTAAAAATGATGCCATGACCTCTGTTTCTCTTTCCACAAATGCTGCCTGGGACTGCTGGATATTTCCAACATTTCCTGCTTTTATCTCTAAACTTCTGCTTTGATGTGATTCTGGGAGCAGATGTCAACTTGAACCATTAGTTTCATTCAAAACAGTAACTCGCAGTGATTGCATTTGAAAATGGATAAACGTTTTCATGTCAATTTACATTTCCAAACTCTCAGGCACAGCACGTACGTCTTTCCAGAGTTTTATAACTCATGACTTTGCAGTTTCATTCATCTCTATCTCAATCACTGTTTGTCCAGTTCTAGATATTTCACTGTACAGAGCGACCTGTTTCACGGTTTCAGTTACCTGCAGATTACCACAGCCCAAACCTATTATAGGGAAGAACCAGGAATTAGGAGGCTGCTGGAGAGGTATGTTTCCCATTTAAATGAATGGATAGTCGTAGTAGTTTTCTGTTTGTCATTTCTCCCATATACAACTGATACAGTAAAATCGAGACAGCATTCCTCTAGGACCAAGGGTGCTACATGGACAGCACAAACTATACAATCATACACGGCATAAAGCACCTAAGAAGTGCAAAACGCACAAGTTACAGTGTAATAGAAGAATGATAAATAATAGACATTTTTTTGAGCAGCAGTTTGAAGTTGTGCAAAGAATTTCAGATGGGAAAGAGTCCGATCATAAGGTGTTAAGGAGCCTGATGGCTTGGGGAAAGAAGCTGTTGCATAGTCTGGCCATGAGAGACTGAATGCTCCGGTATCTTCTGCCAGATGGCAGGAGGGAGAAGAGTTTCATTGAGGGGTATGTGGGGCCCTCCACAATGTTCTTAGCCTTTCGGATGCAGCGTGTGGTGTAAATGTCTGTAATGGAGGGAAGAGAGACCCCGCTGATCCTGTCAGGCTGTCCTCACTATCCATTGTAGGGTCTTCCGGTAGGTTTGCACCTAGCCGCAGTTTCAGGCTTTTGCGGTAGGTCTTGGTACGTGGGGATTGCTATTCAGAACGATCCTTTCTCTCCTCCGATTCTATTCTTACTTTCAGAACTGATCACAGAATTATAGATTATAGTGTGGAATGAGACCATTCAGTGCATCGTGCCTGCACCAGATCTTCAAAGAGCATCATTGCCGATCTCATGCTTTGTTCCCCTTACCCTTCCAGATTATTTCTATCTAAATAATCATTCAATGCCCTCTCCAATGGTTTCTCAGATGCAGGAGGCTGAGCCAGCCCTACTTTGACACTGAGTGAGCGGGCTCTGCAATAACTGAGCAGAACAATTTTAGAGTACGATTCATTGTCTCCCTGAGAGCAAATGGCTCTTCAGAACCTGGGGACCACTGTAAATAGCATAGAAACATGGGGTCCACTCCCCCCACCAACCCACCCTCCACTCTCAGCACCTTCCCCTTGCCACTGTAAGAGGTGCAAAACCTGCACACACATCTCCCCCCACACCTCCGTCCAAGGGCCCAAAGGATCCTTCCACATCCATCAGATATTTTCCTGTACTTCCACACACCTCATCTACTGTGTCTGTTGCTCTCGATGTGGTCTCCTTGACATTGGGGAGACAGGACGCCAACTTGCGGAACATTTCAGAGAACATCTTCGAGAAATACTCACGAAACAACCCGCACCGCCCTGTGGCTGAACACTTTAACTTCCCCTCCCACTCCACCAAGGAGATGCAGGTCCTGGGCCTCCTCCATTGCCACTCCCTTACCACCCAATGCCAGCAGGAAGAACGCCTCCTCTTCCATCTTGGGACCCTCCAACCAAACGAGATCAATGTGGCTTTCACCAGTTTCCTCATCTCCCCTCCCCCTCACCTTATCCCAGATCCAACCCTCCAACTCGGCACCACCCTCTTGAACTGTCCTACCTGTCCATCTTCGTTCCCATCTATCTGCTCCACCCTCCTCTCTGACCTATCACCATTACCCCCACTTTCATTAACCTTTTGCACTCTCAGTTACCTTACCCCCAGCCCCACCTCCTCCCATTTAGCTGTCAGCCCCTTTGAGCCACCCCCTCATTCCTGATGAAGAGCTTATCCTTGAAACATCGACTCTCCTGCTTCTCGGATGCTACCTGACCGGCTGCGCTTCTCCAGCATCACACTCTTCGACTCTGATCTCCAGCGTCTGCAGTGCTCACTTTCTCCCATCTAATATCCTGTTCCCACTTTCTCCCCACACCCTTTGATCCCTAAAGCTCTGAGAACTATAGCTGACTCCTTCTTGAGGCCTCAATCCCTTTCTGTGGCAGAGAATTCCGCAGGCTTCACTATTGTCTGGGTGAAGACATTTCTCCATAGCTCAGTACCAAAAGGCTGACCCATCTCCTTAGACTGTGAGCTCTGTTCTGAGGGGCACCACTTTGTGAAATGTGGATCTCACCGGGAGCATAATTCAAGTGTATAAGTATTCTTAAATTAACCTGTTCAAACATTTTACAGCATGATACCATGGTATCAGAAGTGTATAACTACCCCTGTCATAATGCTGACCAGTGGATCCAGTGACTAATAACAAGAACAACTTACTTTTATAGAGCATTGTTAATGTTATAATGTTTCATAAAATTTATAGCAAAATTGAGCCTGCGCCACACCTACATGATGAAGGAGCAGCACTCCAAAAGCTAGTGCTTCCAATTAAACCTGTTGGACTATAATGTGGTGTTGTGTGATTTTTAACTTTGTCCACCCCAGTCCAACACCAGCACCTCCACATCATGACTTTCATAGAAGCATTGTGAGGTATTATTAGATGCTAAGTAAAAGGGTAAAGTCATCATAATCCCACTCTCACATCAAAGAGAGAGATAACTGCTGGTACTTTAACCTGAGGGTCACTATGTCTCAGGCAAGGAGAGAGGTTGAGAAGGAAAGTCTTTCATAGTAACGTCAGCCAGTGCGGGGTAGACTGAGCATTTGTGGAGCGGGGGTTAGACTGAGCATTGATGGTGGAGCGGGGGGGGTAGACTGAGCACTGATGGTGGAGCGGGGTAGACTGAGCATTGATGGTGGAGGGAATGGATCTTTGTGGATGTGGTGCCTGGATTTGCTTTGTGGATCTGATTTGATTATTCAATGACTACAAAGGCATTGGATTGCTGAAACCTAAGGACAAAAACTAGAGAATATTTCAATGTAATGTGCACTGTAAATAATTCCAAAATCTATGTAGCCTCAAAACTTTGCTTTCAACATTTATGATTGGATGGATTTAATTTGTATTTAAATTTTATTCAAGGCACTCCGTTGTGTGCTGCTCATTTTCGGCCAGGACAGTACGTGGATGTCACAGCAAAAACGTAAGTCCTTCTATAGAATAAGGAGGGCATTCATTTAAGACTGTGATGCAAAGGAATTTCTTCTCCCAGAGGACAGTCAGGGATTCTCGACCGGAGGGAGTTGTGGGGGCCAGATCACTGAAAGTATTTAAAGAGGAGGTGGATAGAGCTTGGAAATCGTTGGCATCTCTCTGTCTCACAAAGTGACCAGCCAGCCAAATGAGCCACAGAGATCTACAGCACAGAAAAAGGCCTTTCAGCCCACCGTACCATGATGGTCAAAAACAACCATCCAACTACTCCAATCCCATTTGCCAACAGGAGATGAGCAAAGGTTTAATCCAACAGCTCAGTGTTGCCCTAAAGGGGCCATAAACTGGTGAGGCAGAGGATGTTAGGGAGGGTAATCCGGGGCTTCGAACTGAATGCTCAGCTACCAACAGTGGGGGGGGGGGGGGGGGGGGGGAGAAGGATTTTGGGGATGTGCTTGTGGCCGGAGAATGCAAGGAGGGGCACGGAAATGTTTGCGTACTCCAGGCTTGAAGCAGGCTGCAGGAGCAGTGAATGGAGGATTCGGAAACAAGTACTGCGGAATTTCACAGTGGTGTTAAATGACAGTGATTCTCCAAGACAAGCTGAGCTCTACGCAAAGAGAAACCCTTTTTTTTTAATGGAAAAAAGACGTGTATCAGCACAGACTTTTCAGAAGGTACCTAAAAACAGTGAATGGCTGTTGGATCACAGCAACACCATCTCTGAAGCAAACAGAAATGGAGTGATTTGTGAGGATTTCCCACTGGTTTCACTGAATCATCCGATGAGTAGCTGTACAGTAACCAACCAAAAAGTGATTTATTATTCTGTAAACAGATACCAGCAGGAGGAACCATCATTATTTACAGCAGAATGATGTCTAGACACTAACATTTAACAGTAATCGTCATTCTTTAATTATTAACATTTTCACCAATTCACTACCTGCAAAATAAAGCAATGCTCCATAATCTGTTTTGTGACAGCAAAACAGTTGCCCTGTCTACCGCCTACGAGTCAGGAGTGAGATGGAATACTCCCCACTTGCCTGGATGGGTGCAGCTCCAACAACACTCAAGAAGCTTGACACCATCCAGGATAAAGCAGCCCGCTTGATTGGCACCACATCCACCATCTTTGAAACTTGCTCTCTTTATCACTACTGCTCAGTCGCAGCAGTGGGTACCATCCACAAGATGTGCTGCACAAATTCACCAAAGCACCTCTGACAGACAGCATTTTCCAACCCACGACCTCCACTCATGTAGAAGGACAGGGGCAGTAGATAGATGGGAGGGATCGCCATCCCCTGCTCCTATTTCTTATGTTCTTGCTTCTTATGGTTGTACTTATGCTCCACAGACCCTTCCTCCCAATTTTATTGACCTAACCCCATCAAACACATCCTTTGAACACTTAACCCTTGTTAAGAACCACCAACTACAAATTCACACCATAAATGAATAAAAGAAAGTCCTAACTTAGAAGTTGTTTGTATTACTTGAGAAATGTACAAGACTAAATTCCATCTGCTATTTCATTGCAAATCTCAGAAATGGTTGTGATGTTACATCTTTAAGGAGAATTTAGTTCTTAATGGGTCTGTGGAGCATAAGCACTAGCATAAGAAGCAAGAACATAAGAAATAGGAGTGGGGTAGACTGAGCATTGATGGTGGAGCGGGGGGTAGACTGAGCATTGATGGTGGAGCAGGGGGTAGACTGAGCATTGATGGTGGAGCGGGGGGGTAGACTGAGCGTTGATGGTGGAGTGGGGGGTAGACTGAGCGTTGATGGTGGAGTGGGGGGTAGACTGAGCATTGATGGTGGAGCGGGGGGTAGACTGAGCATTGATGGTGGAGTGGGGGGTAGACTGAGCGTTGATGGTGGAGTGGGGGGTAGACTGAGCATTGATGGTGGAGCGGGGGGTAGACTGAGCATTGATGGTGGAGTAGGGGGTAGACTGAGCATTTGTGGAGCTGGGGGTAGACTGAGCATTGATGGTGGAGCGGGGGGGTAGACTGAGCACTGATGGTGGAGCGGGGGGGTAGACTGAGCACTGATGGTGGAGCGGGGGGGTAGACTGAGCACTGATGGTGGAGCGGGGTAGACTGAGCATTGATGGTGGAGCGGGGGGGGGGTAGACTGAGCACTGATGGTGGAGGGAATGGATCTTTGTGGATGTGGTGCTTGGATTTGCTTTGTGGATCTGATTTGATTATTCAATGACTACAAAGGCATTGGATTGCTGAAACCTAAGGACAGAAACAAGAGAATATTTCAATGTAATGTACACTATAAATAATTCCAAAATCTATGTAGCCTCAAAACTTTGCTTTCAACATTTATGATTGGATGGATTTAATTTGTATTTAAATTTTATTCAAGGTACTCCATTGTATGCTGCTCATTTTCGGCCAGGACAGTACGTGGATGTCACAGCAAAAACGTAAGTCCTTCTATAGAATAAGGAGGGCATTCATTTAAGACTGTGATGCAAAGGAATTTCTTCTCCCAGAGGACAGTCTGGGATTCTCGACCAGAGGGAGTTGTGGGGGCCAGATCACTGAAAGTATTTAAAGAGGAGGTGGATAGAGCTTGGAAATCGTGAGGACTATGATGAGTTGGCACAAAAGAGGTATTGGTTCCTGGAGCAGATCAGCCATGATCTTTTTGGGATGTAGGGATAGGTTTGAGGGACTGAATGGCCCCCTTCCTGCTCCTGTTTCTTATGTTCCATATTTTACATTCGCCTGAACTGGAGAAAAAGGGAGAAGTTGTAATTTTTGTTTCAATTCACTCCTGGGACGTGGGCATCGTTGGCTGACCAGCTTTTATTGCCTGTCCTTAGTTGCTCTTGACGGTGGTAGTGAGCTGCCTTCTCGAACCATTACAGACAATGTGCTGTAGGTAGCCCCACAGTGTCATCAGAAAGGGAGTTCCAGGATTCTGATCCAGCAACACTGAAGGAACGGTAATATATTCCAAGTCAGAATGATGAATGGCTTGGCGGGGAACTTTCAGGTGGTAGTGTTCCCATGTATCTGCTACCCTTGTCCTTCTAGGTTTGGAAGGTGTTTTCTGAGAATCTTTGGTGAATATCTGCAGTGCATCTTGTAGATAGTACACACTGCTGCGACTGTGTGCCGGTGGTGGAGGGAGTGGATGCTTGTGAATGTGGTACCAATCGAGTGGGCTGCTTTGTCCTGGATGGTGTCAAGTTTCTTGAGTATTGTTGAAGCTGCACCCATCCAGGCAAGAGGGGAGTATTCCATCACACTCCTGACTTGTGCCTTGTAGATGGCGGACAGGCTTTGGGGAGTCACAGTCGATAAAATGTAGGAAAAGCACAGCAGGTCAGGCAGCATCTGAGGAGCAGGAGAGTTGACTTCCAGACTTAACCCTTCATCAAGATTGGGGAGGGGGAAGGAGGCTGAGAATTAAATGGGGTATGAGGTGTGGCTAGGTGAAGGGTAGTTGTACAGAAGGTGATTAACTCATTGCAGAAGTCCAAGTCTCTGAAGCAATGCTGTAATTCTTAAGCCAGTCTACCTCAGTTATGGCCACAGTTCCTGCTGGCACTGCTCCTCAGCAGTTAGTCCTTGGGGTCAGTCACTTCACTGGGTTGTCACTGAGGGAGTGAGGGAGTGTATGTCCATGCCCCACACCCCCCACGTGCCAGGGGCTGGTGTCAGGGCTTCTCACCAGTTGGCAAACTCCTGCCTGATAATTCGACTCTGTGACCTGTCACCGGGATTACCGATAACAGGTCATAGAGCTGAGGCGTGGAGCTGAATTATCTGGGATTGTGGAGAGTGGGAGCTGTTTGGGAAGCAAGTCAGTAACTGGGCACTGTGGGGAGGCGGGGCTTCCCAGCACCTTACGTTTTGGGAGTGGGTACATTGCGGTTGGCAAGCCGACCCACATTCAGGAGGTGAGTGCCCAGTGAGGATTTTTCAAAGCCTAGGCAAGGGCACAAAATTGCAGACCTGCAGGACTTCTCAGCTTTTCCAGAAACATCCCTCTTATTTAAAACAGTAAAATGTCACTATCTGACAGGTGATTGATTCTTAGACCATTACGATGAAAATGACTCCCACCCACCCTTATTCCCCCTGGAGAGATAGCTGAGCTCTTTATCTGCGTTGTATGAAAGATTTTGAAAAGTGGCCTGAGAGGAATCCATTGTTGAAGCAGCGTCTCACTCACTCGCCCTGTAGCTCATCAGGAAACACATCAAATATACACCCACCACGCTTGTGAAAGCATAAATACTGTGGATGTTAGAAATCTGGAACAGATTCAGAGAAAATGCTGGAGAAACTAAGCAGGTCTGGCAGCATCTGTGGGGAGAGAAGCAGAGTTAGCGTTTCGAGTCTAGTGAACTTCTCCTTTGGACTCACACGAATTTGGACAGGAAACCAAATGTAATGTGGGGAGGTGTCCCAAAGGAGATTTCCACTGTGCGATCTAACTCCTGTTTCCCATTAGCAAACCGCCCCTCATCCAAATAAAAAAATTCAGACCGTTTTAACTCCGTTTCCCTCTTCCACAGATGCTCTCAGATGTGCTGAGTATTCCCAGCAGTTTCTGTTTCATTCCTATTGCAGATTGTGACTGTTTCTTTCTGTTGCTCTCCATTTGCCAGCATTAGAAGCACATTTGGCTCAATGCTACTCGTGGATATAAATCAGATAAATCAATGAACTGGAATTGGAATTCAAAGGAATCTTCAACGTTGCTGGCAACAATTTTCAGCAGCAGGTTAACAACATACCCCCAGGACACTCAGGGAGTTGCTTTAGGGGCAGGAGGAGGCCATTCAGCCCCTTGAGCCGGCCCCACCATTTAATAAAACCGTGGCTGATCTCATCTCGGCCTCAGCTCCACTTTGCTGCCCACTCCGCATAAACCTTCGACCCATTACTAATTAACAACTTGTCTCTCTCCTCCTTACATTTACTCAGTATCCCAGCATCCATTGCACTCTGGAGGAGTGAATTCCACAGATTCATGACCCTTTGAGAGAAGTAATTCCACCTCATCTCTGTTTTAAATCTGCCCCTCCCCCTTATCCTAAATCCAAGACCTTGATCGCCCCTCATGGAGAAACATCCTCTGTAAGTCTACTTTATCAATCCCCTTCAGCATCTCATAGACCTCACTTAGATCTCCCCTCATTCTTCTAATCTCGAAGGAGTATTGACCTAAACTGTTCAATCTCTCCTCATAAGGCAAACCTTTCATCTCTGGAGCTAATCGATGGAATCTTCTCTGAACTGCATTCATTTAAAGTTTGCAAAATGGATGGTGAGACAATGATTGGATTCGTGCAAAGTTTAGTTTTTAGTTAGCTTTGCTCAGAAACTGAAGTTTCCAAGTTCCCTCACCAGGCAGACTGGATCAATGCAGTAGAAAGGCATTTACAAAATACAGAGGTCTTGATCATGCCTATTTCAACAACAACAACTTGGAATTATATTGATCCTTTAACGCAACAAAACCTCCCAAAATGCTTCACATGGGGCATTACTGCACGGAGCCACATATCAGGTGAATTAGCTAAAAGCTAGGTCAAAGAGATTGGTTGTTGGTTAGCTTGCCGAGCTGGTGGGCTGTCATGGAGATGTTTGTCACTGTTACATCACCAGTGTGACCTCTGTGAAGTGCTGGTGTTCTACTCCACTTGATATCTATATGGGTCCGGACTGTTCAGGTGGGCATTTATGGTTTTGCCCTGCAGTGGTTGGTATAAAGGGTTGATTTCTACAGGCTTGTTGATGGCATTCCAGGTTGAAAACCAGGCCTCTAGGAATTCCTGTGTATGTCTCTGGTTAGCTTATCCTGGGATGGTTACATTGTCCCTGTCAAATTGATAGCCCTCCCTTTATATGTACTGAGATGAGGGAGAGTTGGTCACGCTGTTTTGTTGCTAGTTGGTGTTTGTGTCTCCGGATTCCTAGTTTTCTTCCAGTCTGTCTGACACAGTGTTTATGGCAGTCGTTAACATGGGATTATGTTGATCCCACATGTGATGGGTATGGGGTCTTTCATCCTTGTGAGTAGTTGGTTCTAAGGACCATCTTAAAGGGGGAAGGGGAGAGGCAGAAAGTAAATTCCAGGAGCTCGGAGTCAGGCAGCTGATGGTGTGGACTGCAAATGGAGGAATCATTAAAAATCGGTAATCAGTTTTGGGAAGTGTAGATATCATGGAGGGTTGTGGGGCTGGAGGAGGCGACAGAGATAGGGAAGGATGTGGAGGGTCTTGGACATGAGGACAATCAAGATGTTGACTGAACAGACACTAAGGTAGGTCAGAGAATGTTGGGGGTGGGTGGTAGGTGACTGGTGAACGAAGACTTGCTGCAAGTACAACACATGGGCAGCCAGGATTTCTGCTGGACCTCCGGTTCATGGCGGGAGAATTTGGCAGACCCATCAGCCATCCTGAATGTGACGCTCAAAGCATGTAATTCAATGATTTTGTCATTGACTCTGAGAGAACAGCGATTGTTGAATACAGTTGTTCTTGCCTGACAACCTTCCCCATGTATCAAAGCTCTCTGGAGGAATCATAGGGTCAGCTAATAGAAAATGAAAACAGAGAACAGCAGAGAAGATGAGCAACTCTGCAACAGGCCTCATTATTTGACAGCTCCTGCCAGGATTCCAAAAGGTTTGTAGCGGTATGATGGATATCTTAAAAATTAGCCAGTCACTGCACTGCATTTCAGAAAATCAACAGATTCTGAGAACTGAGGATGTGATTGAGTCAAACTCCTTTTTCACCAAAATAAATATTAAAGAGAGTTAGGTAATCACTGCCTTTAGGAAGATCTGTATGGGGATTTTTTTTTTCATTTAAGTCTCTCCCTTTATTTAGAATTATTAGATTCCCTACAGTGTAGAAACAGGCCCTTCAGCCCAACAAGTCCACGCTGACCCTTCAAAAATTAACCCACCCAGACCCATTTCCCTCTGACAAAAGCACCTAACACTATGGGCAAGTTAGCATGGCCAATTCACCGAACCTGCACATCTTAGGATTGTGGGAGGAAACTGGAGGAAACCCATGCAGACACAGGGAGAATATGCAGACTCCACACAGACAGTCACCGAGGCTAGAATCAAACCTAGATCCCAGGCACTGTGAGGCAGCAGTGCTAACCACTGAGCCACCGTGCCACCCCCATTGCTGAAAACAGAGATATGGTGCTGATTTTTTTAATTTTGTGCTCATCAAGACTGATTAAAAACAATAAGGTCAGCATCATCCCACTGGCAGTTTAATCTGAGGGTCACTCAGGTGAGGGAAGAGATTGAGAAGGAGAATTCTTCATGGTAACCTCAGGTGGTGTGGGTTTCGAACCCATGTGTTGGCATCACTCTGCATTGTAAACCAGCTTTCATGCCAACTGAACTAACAAAACCCCACCATCAGGACAACTGCAAGAATAGTAAATGTCAAATAATCGTAACCATTTATACAACAGGAGCAAAGGCTGCTGATTGGTTGGGAGGCTGACTCTGATTGGCTGAGGAGCTGCCATTGAAAAAGCGAGGAGGAACAAGAGGGTTCTGAACAATTTGAAAAAATATGCCAAGTTTGTACATATTTCTTATTTGCAGAGACTGGGTCTCTGTGTATGAATGCATGGTACTTCTAGAAAGTAGAAACAAGTCACGGGACACAGTAGCATGGCTCCCTTTCCAGCAAAAGCCAAACAATGATAATCCAAAGAAAACCATTAGGAATTTTGACTATTCATTTTATTTTCTTTCACGAGACCTGGGCATCACTAGCAAAGCCAGCACCTGTGACTGTATATCCCTAACTGCCATTTAAACGGATTGTCTTTCTAGGTTGATTCAGAGGGCAGTATAAGTTAACCACATTGTGCTGAATCACCCAAATGAGGGTGACAGATTTCCATCCTGCAAGCAAATTCATGAAGAAGGCAAGTATTCCTGACATAAACTTTACATTCCAGTTTATTTTTTTGATTAATGGAATTAATTAAAATCAATCACCAGTTTCCATGGTGGGATATATACTCATAGCATCAAAGCACTAGCCCAGTCCTTTAGAATACTTAGTACAATCACATCCCTCCTGTATTAGACCATTCAAAATGCATCA
Source organism: Chiloscyllium plagiosum (assembly GCF_037043375.1). Taxonomy (NCBI): domain Eukaryota; kingdom Metazoa; phylum Chordata; class Chondrichthyes; order Orectolobiformes; family Hemiscylliidae; genus Chiloscyllium; species Chiloscyllium plagiosum. Next base: position 10,741,752 of record NW_028270172.1, read on the forward strand.
CCTCGCACTTGCCTGGACTGAGTTCCATCTGTCACTTCTTCATCCAAGCCTCCGGCTTATCTACATCCTGCTGTATCCTCTGGCAATCCTTCTCGTTATTGGTACCTCTCCCAATCATTTACAAACTTACTAATCAGACCACTTACAATCTCCTCCAATTCATTTATATGTATCACAAACAACAGAGAGTCCCAGCACTGATCCCTGCAAGACTCCACTGGTTACAAACCTCTAGTCAGAAAAAATCACACTCCATCTCTACTCTCTGTCTTCTATGACCAAGCCAGTTCTGCATCCATTTAACCGGCTCACTGTAGATCCCATGTGACTTCCTCTTCTGTATCAGCCTGCCTTCTCAAAGGGCCTTGGTAAGGTTCATGTAGACAATATCCACCACTCTGCCCTTTGTCTTTGTCACTTCCTCAAAAAAACTCAATCAAGTTTGTCAGACATGGCCTCCCCTGCAGAAAACCATGCTGCCTGTTATTAATAAGCCCACGTTTTCCCAAATGTGAGTAAATGTCATCCCTAAGAATCTTCTCCAATAACTTGCCGACCACTGACAAAAGGCTCACTAGCCTATAATTTCCTGGATTATCTTGTTGCCATTCTTAAACAAAGGAACAACTCTCCAGTCACCTGGGACCTTGGCTGTGACTAAACAGGATCCAAAGGAATTGTACAAGGCCCCAATAATTTCCTCCCTTGCTTCTGTCATTTATCTGGAACTGATTCTATCAGGTCCTGGCTGTTGAGAAGAATGACGGGAGATCGAATTGGTGTCTATAAGATACTAAAGCAGATTGATACAGTAGGTGTAGAGGAGCGGTTTCTCCTTGAGGGGCAATCTCAAACGAGAGGTCATAGTTTTAGGATAAGGGATAACAGATTTAGGAATTAATTCTCTCAAAGGGTCATGAATCTGTGGAACTCACTACTGCAAAGTGTGGTGGACATTGAGTACATTTCAGGAAGAGATAGAGAGGTTTTCAATTAGTAATGGTTTGAAGGGTTATAGCGAGTGGACAGGAAAGTGGAGTTGAGGCTGAGATGAGGTCAGCCATGATGGTCTTAAATAGCGGAGGTGGCTCGAGGGGCTGAATGGCCTCCCGCTGCACCCAGTTCTTCTATTTTTGTGTCAGTGGTGGAGGGAGTGGATTTTTATAGCTGTGGTGCCAATAAATTAGGCTGCTTTGTCCATAAGACCATTAGGAGCAGAAATTAGGCCATTCAGTCTTTCGAGTCTGCTCCACCATTGAATCATGGCTGATAGATTATTCCAACCTATTTTCCCACTTTCACCCCATAGCCTTTGATTCCCTTGGCAATCAAGAACTTATCTATCTCAGTCTTTAGTATACTCAATGACCTGGCTTCCACAGCCTTTAGTGGCAATGAATTCCACAGGTGTACCACTCTCTGGCTAAAGAGATTTCTCCTCATCTCTCTTCTGAAGGGTCTTGCCTTTACTCTAAGGCTGTGCCCTCGGATCCTTGTCTCTCCTGCCAATGGAAACATCTTCCCAATGTCCACTCTGCCCTGGATGGCGATAGGCTTGTCAATGCTGTTGGAGCTGCACCCATCCACATTGAACACAATAGTGTAGTTGGAGTTTAACCTGTGGTTTATAAAGCATTCGCGCAGCCTTTAGTGTACGCAACTGGAAGAATCCTCTTCAAACTGAGCCCTGAGCAATGGGGAGTGGGCGGGGGCCCAGGGACCTGCTTAACATTGAAGTTGCTGTAGCTATTTGACTGAAGAGAACTGGACAGGGAAGAATCATTCAGTGACTGCCACCTTGATGGCATTGGCAATGAGTGCCCACCTGGCCAATGGGAGGGTGGTCTACTTCCTGGAGGCTGCAGATACCAACCAAACCCAACCATCGCAGGCCATCGTGGAGCCCAGAGCATCTGAGTCAGAGCTGATCCCATCTGCCTGCAGTGCTCTGTGTTAGGGACCTCGCCTCCTCTCTGAGCTGGAACTTTGAGCTTGTTCTCCTCGCTCTCCCTGGCAGACGGGAAAGCTGCTGCTGTCACTGGGGATTGATATTAACGTTCCTCTTGTTCCTCATCAGACAAGCAACATGGAGCAGGATAATCCTCTCCCGGGCTGGGTTGGAGGCTGACATCGGGGAGCTGAGACTCAAGGTGATGGAGCTCAAAGAGAAGTTGGCAATGATCCATCAAGCAGCAAGAATCCTGTGGCCGGACTCTCTCACCTGGGCACAGCCGCAGCTCATCAGTTCCGCGGCTTAAAGACCTCCCAGGCCGTCAGTTTCACTCAAACCCCACCCCACTCCATGTTCTCAATCGGTTGAGTCTGGCAAAGTTCACAGAGCTCAGGAAATACAAACTCGAAGGCAAAGTTGGATCATGGGTCTAACCGTACGATTCACTGAATAGCTCGACAAAGGTTTCCCACGTGCCTCTGAACCGGAGGAACACAGAAGTGGGCGGTGGGTTTATAAGCTGACACTACTTGTTGAATCTTGACCACCCCTCCCCCACCCACCCCCAATCTAGCAGCCCATATTCCTTTTTCTAAAGCCTAGCAATCCATCTCTCTGATCAACTGATTGGTTCATCCATCCTGCTACCTTCAAAGATCAGTGGACAGAGAGACAGTCTCTCTCTCTCTCCTCTTTCAGATCCTGTAGAATTATACCTTTTGGGATATATTGTCTTTCCCCATTCTTCCAATCAAAACATTTCATCTTGTATCAATGGGGAATGTCACCTTGCAGGGAAAAAAATACATTTATGTAGTCCCTTTTATAGCCAGAGGCTTTCCAATGTGCTTTATAGCCAATGAAGAAGTTGGGAAGTGAAATCCCTGTTGTTGAAATGTAGGAAATGCCGGAGCTAATTTGCACAGAGCAGGCTCCCACAAACTGCACTGTTGCAATGGCCAGACAATGTGGAGTTTTTGCTATGTTGAGGTTCGACCTGAGCAGCTACGTAATGCAGGACTCTATGCTCCATGGTCTGTTCCCTGGGACGCACCCTGAGACAAACATCAATTGCACCTGGAGGACCATCAACTCAGTCAAAGACGCTCTTTGGTCTGCCCGAAACCTGGTGATCTTCCAGCGCAAGAAGTTGACTCTGACTGACTGTTGCAGGCTGGCACAGGACTACATGTTAAGGGACCCACAAAGCTTGGGTCAGCTGCTGCCAAGGCACAGTGGGAAAAGACCAGCAATTAAGGGCTTTCTACTGAAGTTAAATGGGGATTCACTTAACTCAGTTCATCCTCCCAATGCCTCAAATGTATGTATATATAATCTTGTACAGATAAGAAATTTCTTGGAGTTGTTTGTTGGACAGAGTCAAATTCCAGTATTGTTTTGTTTCTTCATATTCTACTGTACAGAACTGAACGGCTTCAGTGACCATGTATGTATATAAAGATCCGGGGCAGGGCAGGGGATCGAGAGAGACAGAGAGAGAGAGAGAGTGTGCGCATGTGTCTGTGAGTGTGTGCGTGTGTCTGTGCACATGTCTCTGCATGTGCGCACGCGTGTGTGTCCATGTATGCGTGTGTCTGTGTTTGTGCGCACGCATGTGTATGTCTGTGTGTGTGTCTGTGCGCATGTGTGTCTGTGTGTGGGTGTGTGTCTGTGTGTGTGTGTGCATGTGTGGGTGTGTGTGTGTGTTAATGCTATGGAATATAGCATACATCTGGTAAGGGCCTGGTTTAACATCTCATCTGAAAGATTATTTTAATGACTAATTCTTTCACTATTAACGTGTGCTTCTCATGGGAAGGAACATTGATGCCATAATTACAGTGTAGATGGTGCAGAAAGAGCAACACGTGCAGCACAAAGGGATGACGACATGATTGGGGATTGGATTTGGCACTTAACATGTCAGGCTTCCTTGCAACAGTAACAAGCAACAGCACATCGGGATGTTTAATTGCATTACTGAGATCAGTTGAGTGTTGGGGGGATTGTTGTACAGAAGGTATGCACTTGCCCCAGTCACAATGCACCTTAAGCATTTAGTTTGACCACGAAGAGAAATATTCATGCACACCACTGCTCAAAGAAACAGAAGACACAGATAATTCACAACAAATTGGTTGGCACTTCTTAAAGACAAAGGAGATTCGGGATATTAGAAGCATTATTAGGAATATTATTTGCTCTTTCACAGTAGATGGTTGAAGTATCAACCGGACCACAAAAGGACCACAACTATTTTTTATTCATTCATGGGATGAGAGTGTCATTGGCTAGGCCAACATTTATTGCCCAGAGGGTACTTAAGAGTCAACCACATTGCTGTGGGTCTGGAGTCACATGTCAGTCAGACCAGGTCAGGATGACAGTTTCCTTCACTAAAGGACATCAGTGAACCAGACAGGATTTCTCTTCAATCTACTACAGTTTCATGGTCACGATTTTTATTGATTTCAAATTCATATGCCGTGGTGTGACTCAAACCTGGGTCTCCAGACATTACTGGGATTAATGGTCTCCCTCAATGATCTCACTGTCAATGATCTCACCGTCAATGACCTCACCGTCAATGACCGCATCATCAATGACCGCACCGTCAATGACCGCACCGTCAATTATCTCACCGTCAATGACCTCACCATCAATGACCTCACCGTCAATGACCGCACCGTCAATGATCTCACCGTCAATGACCGCATCATCAATGACCGCACCGTCAATGACCTCACCGTCAACGACCTCACCGTCAACGACCTCACCGTCAATGATCTCACTGTCAATGATCTCACTGTCAATGACCTCACCGTCAATGACCTCACCATCAATGATCTCGCCGTCAATAATCTCACCGTCAATGAGCTCAATATCAATGATCTCAGCTCCACGGTGGGATGACAAAGAATCACCAACCCCATCCACGTAACTGATGAACCATGGAAAATAAGAGCAGGAGTAGGAGTTGGCCATTCAGCACTTCAAGCCTGCTCCTTCATTCAATATGATCATGGGGCTGATCATCCAATTCACCATCCCGTAAATACTTTCTCTCCTTTGATCCCTTTAGCCCTAAGAACTATATCCAATACCTTCTTGAAAACATATTTTTGTCTCGACCAGTTTCTGTGGCAGAGAATTCCACAGGCTCCCCACTCTGTGGGTGAGGAAATGTATTATTGCTAGTTGAAGTTCCAAGTTAATTATTGAACTTGAATTTAGCCGTATGCCAACGTGGGATTTGAACCCAAGTCCTCAGAACTTTAACCTGGGATTCTGCATTATTAATCTGTTGACCTTCCCACGATATCAACAATTCCCCAATTACCACAGTGATTAGCAAAACTGGGTTCAGTCCCAATGCAGACAGTGAGTGTTTAGCTGTCTACTATCGGCCCACATTGCTGCTAAGACACGTGGGTGAGGGAGAGAGCTGCTGATTGTTTCGCAATTCCTTCACTGGGTTTGGCCAAAGTCTCAGGATCAACAACATCACCTACACCAAATTGCACAAGCTGTATTTCCATGCAAATCACCCAGCAGTAATGCAGTGAGTTGAAACTCATAGGAATAGTGCATTTTTATTAAAAAGTATATTTGATCTCAATATCAACTTCAACAATTACACTGAAATGTGAGCGATTTTCAGTTTGTTGAGCTTACTTTTAATTTCCGATCATGATCTCCACTGCAGAGGGAGTTTACAGAGACTTTAAATGTTTTCCACATTGGATTGAGATTGTTCATGATAACCTATGAAAGCAGAGAAGATAAAGATCAGATAAAGAACAGTCACATATAATCTGCTGAATTTTTGTAATTCAGTAAAACTACAATTAATCTCTGTTTTAGCAAAAGAACTGCTATCTCTTTAGTGTCAATCATAGAATCCCTACAGTGTGGAAACAGGCCCTTAGTCCCAACAAGTCCACGCTGACCCTCCAAAGAGTAACCCATTCCCCTACATTTACCCCTGACTAATGCCCCTAAACCATACATCACTGAACACTATAGACAATTTAGCATGGCCAATTCACCTCACCTGCACATCTTTGGGCTGTGGGAGGAAACCGGAGCACCCGGAGGAAACCAACACGAGCAGAATGTGCATACTCCACACAGACAGTCACCTGAGGGTGGAACTGAACCCAGGTCCCTGGCACTGAGGCAGCAGTGCTAACCACTGAGCCATCGTGCTGCCCATCATTTTCAACCTCAGCTCACCACAACAGCAGAACTAATGCCCCAGCTGCTTGTAAGAGCCATTCAAAGCCCAAACCTGTCTATGCCTGATTAAAGTGAGAGCAAGCACAAGCAAACTTTTGTGTCGAGGGATCAGTCACAGAGAATCATTTATCAGACCTTGTGCATGGGGTTTGAATGGTAAGAGGACCAAGGGGAGCCCAATTCTTAATTCTGTCCCTTGGTGTTAGTGCTTAATCGAATAATCAATGCAGAAACCTGAGTACCTCTGTTCTGTGTACAAGTTGCTGTGTTCCATCATCATTCATCCTGAAAATTTCAAGAAACGGGTCTGATTTGCTGAAAAAGTCCTGCAAAAGAGACAATGTTTTACTCTCATACAATGAACACAATCTGGACACATTGAATTAGTCTCACGTTGACTGTGTAGAGACATTGGGATGGGGACAGGAAGGACTGCAGATGCTGGAAGTCAGGGTCAATAGATGTGAGGCTGGAAAAGCAAAGCAGGTCACACAGCAGCTGAGGAACGGGAGAGTCAATGTTGGATGCTGCCTGACCTGCTGTGCTTTTCCAGCTCCACCGCTATCGACTACAGACACTGGGATGTTGAGCAGCTAATTCAGCTTGCACCTGGTCCCATTAAAACTAAACACTCACCTGTATAATTCACTGAGCTGGACATGAAGACAACCAGCTCTTATGGTCTGATTCAGTAAATCTCTTACAGAAAACAGGAGGAAACCTGCTTTGGAATACCTGACCTTCAGTCTAGGAGGTCTGCCCTGCTCAGACACTGAAATTTGCTCCATTACCCTGGAAGTTAGGAAGTTTGCGAAATCATAGAATCCCTATGGTATGGGATCAGGCCATTTGGTCCATAGAGTCCACAATGACCCTCCAAAGGAATAAGATTTGTCGTGTTTAAATTTACTGTTACCGATTTTGAAAAGACCACTGTAAAGGAAGGCCCTAGCAGGAGACTTTGGAGATGGGGCTGTGAGGACGTTACAGAAGATGTGTATTCGCTTGGCTCCCTGACATAATCCTAACTCCTCGCATTTCTCCCGGAGACAGACTAATGGTGTTCAGCGGCAACCCACCAGAAAGTCAAACCAAAGATGAGTACGTGACAATGTCAGTCATAATGTCCGGATTTGTCCATGTCATTGTTAAGGTTGTGAGGAAAGTGATGAGCATGAATTGTCATTGATCATACAAATAGGAAAGAGAGCTTTTTTGGTGCTGTGGTAGTGTCCCAATGTCTGAACCAGGAGACCAAGATTCAAGTGCCACATGCTCAGGAGACATGAAAAACATCTCTGAACATATAAATGGGAAACTGTTAGGACCTGGGTTTGAGGCGTAGGAGTTCCTGGATGAGAGCTGGAGGACAAAGTCAGTCGACGAACTCTCTACAAAGTAGGGCTTTGTTGCTTGGTTTCTATCTCAATGAGAACGATTGCACTGGACATCCCACAACTTCTTGTCCCCTACCCGGAATTCTGGGTGGACCAGGGTCAAAGCTCCAGCGGTAAAATTCACCGCCAACCCCCAGCTCCCTCGGCCTTTCACACCCAGTGAAAGGTCGTTAATTTAAAGCATTACAATCTATTTTCTCTCTCTTCGTGAATGCTGCTGAGTCTGGCCACATTTCCCTGCATTTTCTGTCATTATAGTAGAATTGAATCATGCACCTCACTGTGCATTTGTGACAGTCATACCACAAACCCCTCTGTGGCATTCCTATTCAAAATGAGCTCCATTAAAGCCTGAAATGGCTGCAATCACATCTGTGCTTCCAGCCATTGTGAGAGCTCTATTCATTTTCGTTCAGCCTGTGGTCATGAGCAATTCTAAGCAATTGGATTAGCAAAAAAAAAATCCCAGAGCCAATTTACATTATATCATTAACTTACATTCTTTCTAAGTAAAGGAACAGATGATGTGAAGCATGTTAACAAATGTTACAAGGGCCTCCAAGATGCCGACAAGTTGTTTAAGCGTGCCCTCCGATGCTTTCATCATACAGTCATAGAGTCAGAGAGATGTACAGCATGGAAACAGACCCTTCAGTCCAACCCGTTCATGCTGACCAGATATCCCAACCCAATCTAGTCCCACCTGCCAGCACCCAGCCCATATCCCTCCAAACCCTTCCTCTTCATATACCCATCCAAATGCCTCACTGTCCTCACCATGTGCTTCCTTTGTCTGCTTTTCTCCCTTTTAAAACTGCTGTTGTTTTGACTTTTTTTTCCAAAGTTCCAAAACAATGCAACAGCATACAAAACAGTAATTGCTGCTCCTGGAATTCGAGGAAATCACCTCCAACACCTAAAATACCTCAAAACAAAGGAGCAGCTCTTACAGCCAGAAAGTTTTCCCGTTCTTCATCTTGGATTACCCAGAATCAGAAATCTCTTCACCCCCCACGGGCCGTTCGAAGACAGCGGTGAGCATTTCGACTGGAAAAGGTTAACTGGGGTCAAAATAACCTTCCCCAGCCCACGCTCATTCAGTCTGACAATCAGTAGATGGGGAGGCAGTTTCTTCACATCTCACGCAGCTCATTAAAGTTCTTCAACATTTCAACATACTTACGTCGAGGTCAGGAGGGTTCTTGTGCTGCAGTGGTACTGTCCGTACCTCTGAGCCAGGAAGCCCAGGTTCAAGTCCCACCTGCTTCAGAGTTGAATAATGGCATCGCTGGACAGGTTGACGAGAAAATATCCCCCAGGATGAAATCTCACCTGCCCCTGAGGTATTACCGTAGAAACTCAATAGTATGGGAGCAGGCCATTCGGCCCATCGAGTCCACATCATCCTTCCAAAAATCATCCACCCAGACTCACTTCCCTCACCTATCCTCATAACCCTGCATTCTCCACGGCTAATCTGAGCAGATTGATTTAAAATATCTCCTTCCAGACCAGACAGCCCAACTCTGAGTCCAAACTGTTCAAGTTTCTCATGACGCATCTAAACAGGGTTGATTAAAGAGATCTACATCCTTCATGAATAAAGCTATTTTGAGTCCTGCCACTGACTCATCCCAGCTCCACCAATGAAAATCAGAGTGTGGGAACAGGAAGACATTGGATTCTACTTTTTATTCTTTCACTGGATGTGGGCATCGCGAGCTCTGCCAGCTTTTATTGTCCATCCCTAGCTGCCCTTGAGAAGGTGGTGCAAAGCTGATGCCTTGAGTCCTTCCAGTCCATGCTCTCACAGTGTGGTTAGGGGGAGAGTTCAAGGGTTCTGAGCCAGCGACACTGAAGGAGCACCGATACAATTCCAAGCCAGGATGATGTGCGGCTTGGAAGGAATCCTACAGATGGCTGTGTGCATCTGCCATTCTTATCCTTCTGGGTGGTAGGAGTGGTCTTGGATTTGGAAGGTGCTGCCAAAGGAGCCTTCGTGAGTCGTTCCAGCGATGTCTGGCAACAGATGGTACACACTGCTGCTACTGTGCGTCAGTGGTGGAGGAAGCGAGTGTTCGAGGTGGGGGAGTGGAGCACCAATCAAGTGAGCCGCTTTGGCCTAGATGATGTCAATCCTCTTGAGTGTTGTTGGAGCTGCACTCATCGAGGCAAGCGGGGAGTATTCCATCACACAATTTTAGAAACGTGCCTAATAAATGGAGGATGGGCTTTGGGGAGTTAATCAGAAGCTAAATAAAATCAAGTCAGGCCGTTATTCTCCAAATGATCAGACAGAATTACAAAATGACATAAGGAAGGGGACATCGGAAAAACTGAGCTTGCTTTTAAGCTCCCTGCCCCACACCCATGCTGGAGATGGTTCAATATTTTTAAAGGGGTCAGATACAAGGTTCACCCCAATTCAGTAAAGAGCAGCATTGACTAACTGCTGGAGAATTACACAACAGGGCTGCGGTCAGTCTCAGCTTGAAGTTACAGCACAGCTGGGCAAACGCTCCCTGATAGAATATCAATCCTGGTTGACTGTGATTGTACAACTATTTGACTTTGTGGGGTGGAATCTCAGTTAATAGAATGAAATCTCAGGCAGAGAAGTGGCAGGATTTTGTTTTGACTGGCCCCATCCCCAGTATCCCAGAGGGCACTTAAAGATGAACCATATTGTCATGTGTCTGGACTCATGTACAGGCCAGACTGGGTAAGGACACCTTCCCGAACCAGAGAACCGGATGAGTTCTTACCAATAAGTATCAGTAGGTATGGGGTCACCATGTGGCTAGCTTTCAATTCCAGATTATTACTGTATTCAAATCTCACCAGCTGCCCTGGTGGGGGTTTGAACCCAGCTCCCCAGAACATTAGGAGAGAGTGAGGACTGCAGATGCTGGAGGTCAGAGTCAAACACAATGATGCTGGAAAAGCACGGCCAGTCAGACAGCATCCGAGGAGCAGGAGCGTCGACGTTTCGGGCATAAACCCTTCATCAGGGATCTCTTCATTCCCCAGATCATTAGCCTGACAATCTGGATTACTAGCCCAGTGACATTATCACCAGCTCTGCCTCAGATGACCCGCCTTCACTGGGTTGGGTTGGTGCCAATACCCAGGATAATTTTCTATCACCTGTGGCCCTAATCATTATGGAATCGGTCCATACCAATCATGTGCTAATTCAGATCAATCACATCCGTGATGAGGATAACGATTGACCATTCTCTAATTCTCGACTTCAATTATTCCACCCACTCTGCTCTCTTCCAAATTACTCCTTCATCCAAATCCTGATCCTCTTTTGTATCTCTTTCAGCCATTAAATATGCCCTTGATCTCTCCTACAAAGAGCCTCCAGGAATGTTCTAGAACCTTCTTTCCCCGACCTTGTATGTCCTTCTCCTCGCAGTGTTCTATTCCCTCCCCTTCCCCCTTCCTCACTGAATTCTCCACAATCCACATCTGGTTGGGGGTTCAGCTTTAAAATGGTTGGTCATTTCATCCTTCCCCTCCCAATACTACAGCCAGATTTAAAAAGTATTTTGTAAACACTAAAGATTGTTACAATTGTACAGAGTGGAACATGTTGAATTTCCTTGAAAATTCCGTCATATACGGGTGAAAGCTGAACTGCTTTCGGGACAATGAAGGATGGACAATAAATGTTGGCCCAGCCAACGACACCCACGTCCTGTGAGTGAATAGATAAAAAATTGTTCTGCACTTTTTCAAAAGGTTATGAATCAGGTATGTTTTGGAAAAACATGTTTTAAATCATAATGGTTTCTCCCCTCCTCCCCTCTCCCCACCTCACCCACACACAACAAATGATGTTGCATCTCAACACCAAACCTCACTGAATCTTCTAACATATGCCCTTCACTCTTTGCCCTATATCCCTAACCCTGTTAGACCTGCCATCTCTGTGCTCTCACCTTGGCACACCTTACCTTGGCACACCTAGTCTTACCTTGGCACAATTTACAATCTGACTAATCACGAACAAAATCATTCAACATCAAAGCACTAAGAAGGACTTCATGTAAAGGAAAGCAGCTGTTTCAATTGGCAATCCTGTGTAACAAGGTGATAAAATAATCATTTGTTTCAAATACTCGAGCATATCTCAGTGAAATTTTAATTATAGAATTCAAATCTACTCAGAGCAACAAAAGGGTAAAATGTATAAGTGGCATTGTGTTGTACCTCCTGTACTTCAAATACTGATTTTGTAATTTTTATTCATTCATTATATATGGAATTAATTCACATATATAGTGATACTTGAAAGATCAACAGTACAATAAAGTATGATTAAAATTCACAGCTCACTGATTAATACCCAAGCTCACTGTCACAGTTTTAAACACTCTTTTGTGGGTTGTGGGCGTTGCTGGCTGGGTCAGTATTTATTGCCCATCTCTGGAGAAGGTAATGCTGAGCTGCTTCCTTGAACTACTGCAGTCCACCTGTTGTGGGTTGACCCACAATGCCATTGGGGAGAGAATTCCAGGATGTTGACCCAGTGACAGTGAAGGAACAGTGAGATATTTCCAAGTCAGGGTGGTGAGTGGCTTGGAGGGGAACTTGAAGGTGGTGATGTTCTAGATGGATGTGGTCTTGGATTTGGAAGGTGTTATCTGAGGATCTTTGGTGTATTTCGGCAGTGCATCTTGTAGATAGTACACACAGCTGCTACTGAACTTCGGGTACTGGAGGGAATGGATGCTAATGGATGTGGTACCAATCAGGCAGGCTGCCTTGGCCTGGATGGTGTCAAGCTTCTTGAGTGTTGTTGGAGCTGCACCCATCCAGACAAGTGGGGAGGATTCCATCACACTTCTGCCATGCAGATGGTGGACAGGCCTTGAGGAGTCAGGAGGTGAGTTACTTGCCACAATATTCCTAGCCCCTGACCTGCTCTTGTAGCCGCTGCGTTTATGTGGTGAGTCCAGTTGAATGTCTGATCAATGATAAATCCAGGATGTTGAATTCCAGTGGGGGATTCAGGGATGGTAACACCATTGAATATCAAGGGGCGGTGGTTAGATTGTCTCTTATTGGTAATGGTCATAGCCTGGCAATTGTGTGGTGTGAATGTTACTTACAACTTGTCAGCACAAGTTTGGATACTGTCAAGATCTTGTTACATTTGAACATGTGTACAGCTTAGGTCTCCCCACCTAAGATAGGATATATTTGGCATAGAGAGAGAATGCAGGAAGTTGATACAAGGTATAGCAGGACTGTCCTATGAGGAGAGACTTGTTTGACTGAGTCTGCATTCACTAGAGCTTCTAACAGGGCTGTGCAGACCAGATGCAGGGAGAATATTTTCCCTGGTTGGCAAGTCTGGAACTAATGGACACAGTCTGAGGATATGGGTTGGATCATTTAGGACTGAGATGAGGAAAATTCCTTTACTCAAAAAGTAGTGACCCTGTGGAATTCTCTACCACAGAAGGCTTTGGAGGCCAAGTCATTGGATATATTCAGACAAGAGTTAGATACACTTTTAGATTCTAAAGGCATCAAGGGGAGAGAGCAAGAGTATAGCATTGAATTGGATGATCATCCATGATTATATTGAATGGTGAAGCAAGCTTGAAGGATTCTCTGTAATGCCACAAGAAATAAATTTGTTTTTTTTTGGTGGGGGGGTGGTGTTCTGGTGGGGAGAACAGCTGGTTTTATGGGGTTACAACAAAAAGAGAAATAAATATTCACAGTCTGAGCCTCCTAGTGGGGAGCAATATTGGTAGGGACAATACAATAGATTACATGCAGGATTCCACTGACTTCGTAACTTAATAACAGCACTCATTCTAAAGGCTTAAGCCATAATCTAAAGATCTTACTGAGTCCTTTATGAAAATTCCCAAATGCCCACAATTCTCTCCTTATGAATTTACTTGTTAGTATATACATTACGTGATGCTGCTGATAGTTACATTAAACTGAAAGCGTGACTGGATTATCCGTGACCACTTTACCCATCTGGGAGTTACCCTCAGCATGTGGAAATCCCACATGACCCAGCATGACTCCAAAGGGCTTAACAAAATGTTGACAACATAAGGGACACTGGTATGGCAGTGCCAACCACATGGTCCAATGGGAACAATGGGAGACTCTCCCAATGCTCCCATTTCTCCTGAGCTTGACGATGCAGCTACAGGATGACGTCACTCTGTCACAGGAAGGGAGCAGTGAGTCCACACTAACCGTTCAAAGTGGGTGGCCGCGGGGGGGTGATGGCATTGTTGGAGACTAAGACTGGAGCTTGTTCTGATACAAGAGTCACAAACAACTTGCTGAACACAATGGGCAAAAAATCTCTTCACTGGGAGATAGCCTGCCCTTTATATTTGTTCCCTCAACAGGCACGCTTCCAATTTGGATGCTGAGAAAAAAAAACGCACACAAAGGCTTGGAAGGGACCAAAGACAATTTCAGGGGTTGGTCACTGAGCTTTTCAGTCCCCTCCCCCTCCAACTTCAGACTTTCCAGGAGAGAGTGTAAAATCCAGCCCAAAGGAACAAGAGGAAGCCATTTGGCCCATCAAATCTGCTAACCCATTGAAGATCATGGCTGATCATTGACCTCAAAACCATATTCCCCTGCTATCCCCATATCTTTTTGTGTCATCATTAACTAGAAATCTATCAACTTTTGTCTTATGGTTCCTGAATAACTGAGCCCCAGCATCCTCTGAGGTAGAACATTCCTAAGATTCACCATCCTTTGAGTGAAAAAAATTCCTCGTCATCTCAGTTTCAAATAGTCTATTATTTTGAGGTTATATCCCTGTGTTTTAGACCCACTCTGCAGGGGAAATATCTTATTGACATCCATCCTATCGACCATTATTTGCCAGTTAGATCATAACTGATCTGTATCTTTATCCTAACCATGGCTCTGGCCCACACTACCTTTTGCTGAAAGAGCTAGCAATCCCAGTTTCAAAATCATTAAATGACTTCCAAAGTCAACCGCCGTTTGGGTGAGAATGTTCTGGACCTCTGGTACTCTTTGTACCTTCGTCAGTAAGTAAACACTGGGAATGACATGGTCATCCATCACATGGGCACTGCAGTGGTGATCAGTGGAGATTAATGCAGATAAATGGAGATCATAGTGATCAATACTGATCAGTGGAGATTAATGATGATCAATGGTGATCAATGGAGAACACAGCTCATTTGACTGAACAAGCTCAGACTTGAACGGGGATGAGTTCTCTCAGTTTCATGCTGGTTCTGATTAACATCAGGCAGGGCAGGTTTGGTTGCTCTAGTGAAACCTATCCCCCTCCCGCTGTCGCTGAGGCAATGGGCAAGCCATCACTGATGGAGACTGCTCAGAGAAGCATCAACAGGCCCTGAAACAAAGGCCTGCCTTTTGGCAGAGCACACATGAAACAATGACTGGAGTTTAGAAGATAGAAAGAGTGCTCTAGTGAAGATGCTCGATACTGACCTTAAAATGACAGTGAGCTATTTGGGGTAATGTCAGGAAGTGGCTCCTCACAGACAATTGTGAAAACCTGGCACTGTCTCTCACCTCCCCACCCTCCCTCCTTCCCCCTTCCTCCTCACCCTCTTGCCCCTACACATACACACCCACACACATACCCACACAATAACACCAACTGCCAAATAAATACCTTTTAAGGTTGAAGTTCAATTAAAGGTCACAGAGACCCCTGGGTTATAGTTTATGAACCAAGGTAGGCAACTGAGGTTAACATACGGAACAATCCTGATCTAACTGAGCAATGAAACAGGTTTAAGGGGCTGAGCAATCTAACTCTGTTCCTATGATTGCAATCCATTTCCTATTCCCTCCTTTACCTGTGGAAACTCTGATCCATCAATAACCATGGACTTCTGTGCTGGCTTGTGTTTGTATTTGCATTGTTGACTGGTAGAAAGTCCGACTATGCATACGTTTGTACCAGTAGGTGGCTTGTGGGGCTCAGTCAGATCTTTTTTGGGTCAAAGTTTGAATAGAATTAAGAATTACACCGGTTAGCCACACGGAAATATGTCATTCAGCCCAACCAGTCCAATTTTGGTCTTTATATTCCATTAGATCTTTGCATCTTTCCTGATCTAAATCAATTTAATAGCATCAAATCACTGATTTCTCATGTGTTTGTCTAGTTTACTCTTGAATGCGTTTGTGATAGGCACTTCAATCACACTCTGTGGTAGCAATTGAGTGTGTGTAGATCGGGTCCCTACCCCATGGACTGGGAGGCCTAGGTTTAAGTGTATAATAACATCTCTGAACAGGTTGAGAGTGTGGAACTCACTGTTCTCTGGGTAAAGGAATTTCCTTTGGGGTTCCCTTTTGGATGTCTATCTAATATTGAGAGCCTCTAGTCATGCTCATCCCCACAGAAAGAAACACTTGCCTCTATCCACTCGATTGAAACCTTGCAGAATTTACAGGTCCTCCTAGTTTCACTTGGAGGTCGCCACTGATGATGTTACCTCGCCAGGTAATGAAACGTCTGGATATCAAACCTACAGCTCAGCGAGCAAACCTACACCCTCATCCTATTAAGTCAGCTCTCAGCCTCCTTTCTCTCCCCATAAAGGAAAAGACTGAGTTTGTTCACCCTTTCCTGTTACAAATATCAATGTATGTCTGGTATCATCATTTTAAATCAGCTCTGTAGTGTCTTCCATGACTCAATATTCTTTTTATCATTCAACAACTAGAGCGGTATGTGATAGTTAGTGTCTGACAGGGTTAACTGACATCACACGTTAACCCTTGCCCATCAGGTTATAAAGAATCACTTCAGGGAGGAGCTGATTATTATGGTAGAGCATCGCCAATTCTGAAGAGGTCATATTGGACTTGAAAATCTAATTCCCTTTTTCGCTCCACAGATGTTGCCAGACCTGCTGAGTTTCTCCAGCATTCTTTCCATTTATTACTATGCATTTTCCTTGCAGTTACCATTGTGTCTTATGTGTCCTAACCAGTTACTGAGTTGCTGTTCTTAATGTTAATGGCATAGAACTAAAATTGCATTGTGTATTTACTTTTAAAATGAGCCTGATGTCTCACAACAATGCATCCTCACTGGAACATAACATATTATTAAGTGACATGCAATAAACATTAAACAAAAAAGCACAAAGAACTGCGGATATTGGAAATCAGAAACAAAAAATGCAAAACTGTTAATTAAGAACAAGCCCCTCTTCTGTTGAATACATTGTGCGAGCATCCTGCCTCACTTGGTGTAAATAGTTCAACAATACCATAGAGTCATATAGCCACACAGCAAGGATACAGACCCTTCGGTCTAACCAGTCCATGGTAACCATAATCCCAAATTAAACAAGTCCCACCTGCCTGCACTTGGCCCATATCCCTACAAGGAGAAAGTGAGGACAGCAGATGCTGGAAATCAGAGTCAAGAATGTGGTGCTGGAAAAGCACAGCAGGTTAGGCAGAATACGAGGACCAGGAGAATTGACGTTTCGGGCATAAGCCCTTCATCAGGAATGAGGCTTGTGGGGCGGGGGGGCTGAGATATAAATGGAAGGGGGGGTGGGACTGGGCATAACCTGTTGCATTCCCAGCTACCTTCCCCTCAGCCGCACCCCCCCCTCCCATTTATCTCTCAGCACCCCCAGCCCACAAGCCTCATTCCTGATGAAGGGCTTAGGCCTGAAACATCAATTCTCCTGGTCCTCAGATGCTGCTTGACCTGCAGTGTTTCCCAGCACCACACTCTTGACCCTCATATCCCTACAAATATTTCTTGTTCACGCACTTATCTAAATGTCTTTTAAACATTGTAACTGTATCCACTTCTGCCTCTTCCTCTGGATGTTCTTCCACACACGAACCACTCTCTTGTAAAAAAAGTTGCCCCTCATGTTTTTTTTTTAACTCATTCTCCTCTCACCATAAGCATATCCCTCCTGGTCTTGAAAGCCCCATCCTCGGGAAACGACACCTGCCACTCACCTTGTCTATACCCCTCATTATTTCATATTACCAAGATGGATTGGTGATACCAAATCGATCCACAAAACTTCATCAGCGCGGGCAGCCAACATCATAAGAAAGTTAAAAATAACATAATACCAGGGTATAGTCCAACAGGTTTATTTGTAAGCACTAGTTTTCAGAGTGTGGCTCCTTCATGGGCGGCACGGTGGTACAGTGGTTAGCACTGCTGCCTCACAGCGCCAGAGACCCGGGTTCAATTCCCGACTCAGGCGACTGACTGTGTGGAGTTTGCACGTTCTCCCCGTGTCTGCGTGGGTTTCCTCCGGGTGCTCCGGTTTCCTCCCACAGTCCAAAGATGTGCGGGTCAGGTGAATTGGCCATGCTAAATTGCCCGTAGTGTTAGGTTAAAAGGGGGTAAATGTAGGGTATGGGTGGGTTGCGCTTCGGCGGGTCGGTGTGGACTTGTTGGCCCGAAGGGCCTGTTTCCACACTCTAAGTAATCTAATCTAAGTAATCTAATCTAATCTTCATCCTGAGGAAAGAACAGCGCTCTGAAAACTAGTGCTTCCAAATAAGCCTGTTGGACTACAACCAGGTGTTGTGTGATTGTTAACTTTGTTCACCCAAGCCCAACACCAGCTCCTCCACATCTTGGCCAACATTATAAGAAGCAGAACTACAGGCAGTTCTCTAGGTGTTGCCTAACTAAGATTTGGTGGAGGTTTAGGACCCCCAACTTCAACCTTTAGGAATGTCCTTGAGGGGACAATGGGGCAACAGGTTGGGAGAGGGGAAATCTCTGTAACCGCATTCAGCAATCTTTCTATTTATCCATCTCCCAGATGGTAGAACAATGGTCACCTGTGGACAATATGCAGTTGTCAGCATGGATTGACATTTCAAAGAGGTTAATGAACTGCTTCTACCTTGTCAGACACCAGCAAGGCAATGCAGCTTTCACACCGTGGTGATATTCTGTGACAGGAATTTTGTAATCACCTCAGGCAATTACAAACACAGTTGGAAAGCCAGAACAGAGACTTTTAAACATGTCTAAGCTGGCGAAAATTAAAATTGAACATGTTGGAAATTGCATTAATACTCAGAAACACATTTCCGAACAAAACCAGCCTGAGTGCTGATGGCTCAGTTACAGAGAGTTCCAGTTGTGAATGTGGGAATGGTTTTGAAATTTAGATTAAAGCTGGGAGGGGGGGAAATGATAAGTTCAAGTTCGATTAACATGAGTGAGACGTTTTTTGAAAACCTGATCTACATTTGATTTTAGATTGCTTCTTTTTCTGTCCTTACCTTATCATCGAGTTTTCTTGCACTGAATGTCAACTCCACATAATCATCGTTTCCGGATAGTTCTTCTGCAATGACCTGCAGAGAAAAATGCCAAATTAAGATTGGTCAGAGATGGTCAAGAGAGCATCATTCGTCCGTGAGAGAGGATTTAGATAGCAACATCAAAATAGAATAGAAATTTATTGTCACATGTACTTTTACATGAAAAATACGGTGGAAAGTTTTATAAGCTGCTCCAGCACAACACCTGCATCAATGACAGAAAGCATACATAACAAGGAAAATTGAGACAAAGTTCATCACAGTTCAGTTAATGCCTCCTGGGCTCAGGGAATGCAGATTAAGGAATGATGGAATACCCTGAAGTCTGGGATAAAACTGATATTCCGGGACAAGATGGCAAAGCCAGGCTGCGGAAACACTGGACCACAGAACAAAGACCAGATAGTTTTAGATTCCCTACAGTGTGGAAACAGGTCCTATGGCCCAACAAGTCCACACCAACCCTCCAAAGAATAACCCACCCAGACCCATTTCCCTCTGACTAATGCACCTAACACTATGGGCAATTTAATATGGCCAATTCACCTGACCTGCACATCTGTGGACTGTGGGAAGAAACCAGAGCACCTGGAAGAAACCCACGCAGATACAGGGAGAATGTGAAAACTCCACACAGACAGTCACCAGAGACTGGAATTGAACCTAGGATCCTGGTGCTGTGAGGCAGCAGTGCTAACCACTGAGCCACTGTTCAGGGCTAATTGTTGGCAAGGTCAGGACTAAGTTGGCAGTGTGGTGCTGGAAAAGCACAGCAGGTCAAACAGCATCCAAGGAGCAGGAGGGTCGACATTTCAGACATAAGTCCCTCATCAGGAATTTGGGTATGATTGATGAGGGTTTCACTTAGATGGTTAAGAACAAAGGTTAAATATCTTTATCTCTGCTGTGAGAGAAGGGTGGTGGAGGTCAGCGTATCCTAGGGGATTGGTGTGCATTTCAGAATCATGGCAGCTGTGCTAGGTTGTATTCCTGTCCCTGCTGCAGTGGGATCTGGGACCTCTTTCCTGCCAGACACAATTGACAGGAGAAGCTGCAACATTTGCAGAGATTCAGAGTTAACATTTCAAGTCCAATATGACTCTCCTTCAGAACTTCTGACCTCTCCTTGCCCCTCCCCCTCTGACCTCTCCCTGCCCCTCCCCCCGATCTCTCCTTGCTCCCCCCCCCCGATCTCTCCCTGCCCCTCCCCTGTGAAGACAATGGGGGAACTGCCTGCCACTCACAAAATGCACCTCAGCAAAACAACCCCGGAAACAACGATTGATGACAGATCAGGACTCAAATGCCACACCCACCGCTACGCTCAGGGGGCACTGGTTACTAACATGCGTGCTGCTTGCACATATCAGCATACAAATTAGGAGCAGAAATGAGCCGTTCTGCCCATCTAGCCCTCCTTGCCCTTCAATAGGATCATGGCTGATCTGTTTGTGTTTCCAATTGCACACTCCCACTTACTTCTGATAACCCGTGACTTCCTTCCCTAACAAGAATCTGTCTACGCTTCAGGTCCTAGTGAGGAACCATTCTGAGAAAGGGTCACTCCACCTGAAGCGTTAACTCTGATTTCTCTCCACAGATGCTGCCAGACCTGCTGAGCTTTTCCAGCAATTTCTGCTTTTGTTTCTGATTTGCAGCATCTGAAGTTCTTTTGGTTTTTATTAAGAATCTCCCCACCTCTAACTTCAAAATATTCCAGGATCCCACCTCCATCGCCTTCTGAGGCAGAGTTCCAAAATCACACAACTCAGATAAAATTCTTACTCTCATTTCCATTCTCTCATATCAGTCATCCCCTCATATTAAAACTGTGCCCGTTAGTTCTGAACTGTCCCATAGAGAGACAGTATTATTTACCTTGTCAACACTAGTCAAGGTATCACATATTGCAATCCAGTCACCCCGAGTCTTCTAAACACCAATGGAAACATGTCCAAGCTGTTCACCCTTTCCTCATAAGGCAACCCACTCATTCCAGCTATCAATCTACTAAATATCCTCTGAACTACCCCCAACATATTTACATATCTCCTTAAATAAGGAAGCCAAAACTGCACACATTATTCAAGATATGGTCTCACCAATGCCCTGAATAACTGAACATAACATTCTCATTTTCATGTTCAGTTCCTTTTAATAAAGGATAGCACCTCTTTAGTCTTTTTGTACTTGCACACTAACTTTTAGTGTCTCATGAACTAAAACACTCAGATCCCTCTGCAACTCAGAATTCGGTCTCAGTTTAAATAATACACTGCCTTTTACATGCTTTGAATCCATGGGTTTCACGGTGGCTCAGTGGTTAGCACTGCTGTCTCACAGTGCTAGGGATCTGGGTTCAATTCCAGCCTTGGGTGACTGTCTATGTGGAGTTTGCATGTTCTCCCTGTGTCTGTGTGGGTTTTCTCCAGGTGCTCTGGTTTCCTCCCACAGTCCAAACCTGTGCACGTTAGGATGGACTGGCCATGCTAAATTGCCCGTAGTGTCCAGGGATGTGTCGGTCAGGTGCATGAGCCATGGGGAATGTAGGGTTACAGGAATAGGGTGAGTTTGGGTGGGATAGTCTTCAGAGGGTTGGTGTGGACTCAATGGGCTGAATGGCCTACTTCTGCAGTGTAGGGATTTTATGAATATGTCAACAGGCTCCCTTTTAGCCACAGCACATGTTATTACTTCAAAGAATTTAAATAACAGATTAGGTTAAAATGGTTAAACTTAATTACCATGATTTTTTCCAAATGCTCAGTTGTTATCTCCTTAATGATCAATTCTAAGACCTTCCCCCCAACAGACATCCAGTTAACTGATCTTTCACTGATTTTTTTTTTGCTAAAACTCAAGCCCTAAGGGTCAATTTTTGGCAGTTTCATGGAGGTTTTCTCTCCAGGAGGTTTCTCGGCTGCTCGTCTCATTGTGCACTCACTGCCCGTCTCTGGGCTCACACTGTCTCTTGTGAGTGCAAGTACTTGCCACTGCCAGGACTTTCCAGGATTTCCCCCAGCAGCACCATATTTAAAGCCCAGTTTGCACCCGTTCTAATGCCGCCAGGTACAATACAGCACTGCACACCAGCACTCAAAAAGCTTCTGATTTCAAATAAATCTGTTGGATTTTAAATTAGTGTGATGTGACTTCTGACTTTGTTCCCCCACCAGTCCAACACCAGCACCTCCACATCCTAGAATCTTAGCAGAGGTGACCAATTGATTATGAGGTGGGTTTGACTTGACTGTAGACTGAGTTCAGAAAAGATTTACAAGGTTATTGCCAGGGTTGCAGGATTTGAGCTACAGGGAGAGGCTGAATAGGCTAGGGCTGTTTTCCCTGGAGCGTTGGAGGGTGAAGGGTGCCCTTATAGAGGTTCATAAAATCATGAGGGGTGTGGATAGGGTAAATAGACAAGGTCTTTTTCCATGGGTTGGGGGAGTCCAGAACTAGAGGGCATAGGTTTAAGGTGAGAGGGTAAAGATTTAAAAGGGACATCAGGGGCAACCTTTTCATACAGAGGGTGGTGCGTGTATGGAATGAGGTGCCAGAGGAAATGGTGGAGGCTGGTACAATTACAACATTTAAAAGGCATCTGGATGGGTATATGAATAGAAAGGGTTTAGAGGGATATTGACCAAATGCTGGCAAATGGGACTAGATTAATTTAGGATACCTGGTCGTCATGGATGAGTTGGACCAAAAAGTCTGTTTCCATGCTGGATATCTCTATGACCTCTCTCTAAGATCATTAACCCCTTCAATATCAGAATCTGAACCAACAGACCTTAGCCTTCCCTATTGTAAAGAAAGCAACCCCAGGCTATCTAATCATTCCCTCATTACTAAAATTCTCCAGTCCTGGCAATGTCCTCACAAATCTCCGCGTGGTCCCCCAGGGAAGAGAAACTGCAGGAGGGCTGATTTACAGACTCAAATACCTCCCATCTGGGTTCCTCTGAAAACAACGCTGTTAAATTGGTAACAACAGGAGAGTTTATGGTTAAGGTAGTTGCACTTTAACAAAGTGTGCAGAACTGAGTGAGCAGATGCTGGATACCTCAAACCCATAGCTTTGACATTGGTACAATTGGAGTTGCTTTGTACAGGAGCTTGCTAGTCAGCTGATATAAACAGTCATCTGTAATGAGCGTGGGTGGTATACACAGTGACGACGATACTCAACTATTTTTAATTGGCTCTTACCTTTACTTTACAACAAGATGAGAGAGAGGAGAGTATCTATTAGATCGCTATCAAATCAACAATGTGGGCTTGTTTTATTAACTGATTTACATCTTAACAGGCTCAATCTTGCAGAGAATATAAAATTAAAAGCATCTACTTCCTCAGCCATTGTAAAAGAAAAATAACTCTGACTTCAGGGTCTCATGTTTGATGAAACACCTTGGCTGTTGGCCAACTTGTTCAGAAACAGAACGGAGGCTGTTGACAAGCGCTTGACAAATGGAAGCAATCATCTAAAAGGAATCTCTGCTGAGATAAGTCATTCAGAGTCGCACTCACTACTATACACATTAAAGGAACATCAGCAGGCATTTTTGGGTAATAATTTGACAGCACTATGTTTTAGGCATGGAGTTGTTAGACATGCCCAAAGCCTGTCCACCCTCTACAAGGCACAAGTCAGGATTGTGATGGAATACTCCCCACTTGGGGGCAGCTCCAACAACACTCAAGAAGCTTGACACCATCCAGGGCAAAGCTTGATTGGCACCACATCCACAAGTATCCAGTCCCTCCACCACCAATACTCAGTAGCCAGTCCGTCCACCACCGAAACTCAGTAGCCAGTCCCTCCACCACCGAAACTCAGTAGCCAGTCCCTCCACCACCGAAACTCAGTAGCCAGTCCCTCCACCATTGAAACTCAGTAGCCAGTCCCTTCACCACCGAAACTCAGTAGCCAGTCCCTCCACCACTGAAACTCAGTAGCCAGTCCCTTCACCACCGAAACTCAATAGCCAGTCCCTCCACCACCGAAACTCAGTAGCCAGTCCCTCCACCACCGACACTCAGTAGCCAGTCCCTCCACCACCAACACTCAGTATCCAGTCCCTCCACCACCGACACTCAGTATCCAGTCCCTCCACCACCAACACTCAGTAGCCAGTCCCTCCACCACTGACACTCAGTAGCCAGTCCCTCCACCACCGAAACTCAGTATCCAGTCCCTCCACCACCGAAACTCAGTAGCCAGTCCCTCCACCACTGACACTCAGTAGCCAGTCCCTCCACCACCAACACTCAGTATCCAGTCCCTCCACCACCAACACTCAGTATCCAGTCCCTCCACCACCGAAACTCAGTAGCCAGTCCCTCCACCACCGACACTCAGTAGCCAGTCCCTCCACCACTGACACTCAGTAGCCAGTCCCTCCACCACCGAAACTCAGTAGCCAGTCCCTCCACCACCGACACTCAGTAGCCAGTCCCTCCACCACTGACACTCAGTAGCCAGTCCCTCCACCACCAAAACTCAGTAGCCAGTCCCTCCACCACTGACACTCAGTAGCTGCAGTGTGTACTATCTACAAGATGCCCTGCAGAAACTCACCAAGGTTCCTTAGACAGCACCTTCCAAACCCATGACCCCTTCCATCGAGAAGGACAGGGGCAACAGATACATGGGAGCATCAGTACCTGTAAGGTCCCTTCCAAGACACTCACCAGCCTGACTTAGAAATATATCACCATTCCTTCAGGGTCATTGGGTCAAATCCAGAAAACCCCCTCCCTAACAGCATTGTGGGAACTTCTACAACCTATTGAGTGCCCTGGTTCAAGAAGGCAGCTCACCACCACCTTCTCAAGGTCATTTACGGATGGACAATAAATGCTGGCAAAGCTAGTGATGCCCACATCCCATGAAGGAATAAAAGAAAATTCAGGAACTCACCATAATAGTTCCAAAAATGTGCTAGATTGTGTGCAGGCACTTTTCTATAGCAGAAGCTCTTCAAAAGCAACCTTGACAACAAGTTGTGCACCTGGCCCTTTCAGTAACACTGTAGCTGACCATTAGAAGTAAGAAATAAGAACAGGAACAGGATGTTTGGCACTTGAACCTGCTCTGCCATTCAGTAGGGTCATGTTCCATCCAACATTACTCATGTCCACTTCCCTGCCCATTCTTCATCACCTTTGATTCTCTATTGATCAAGAATCTATCCCAGCAGTAAATATACACAAGGACTCTGCCCCCACAGCTCTCTGTGGTAAGGAGCTCCAAATACTTACAACCCTCTCAGCGAAGAGACTCCTCCTCATCTCTGTCTTAAATTGATGCCCCTTTATTTTAAGACTATGCCATCTGGTGCTAGACTCTCCCATGAAGGGAAACATCGTCTCAGCATTCACCCTGTCAAGACCGTGAAGAATCCTGTCTGTTCCAACGAGATTGCCTCTCATTCTTCTAAACTCCAGGGAGTAGAATCCCAACCTGTTTAGCCTTTGCTCATAAGACAATCTCTCCATACCAGGGATCATCCTGGTGAACCTCCTCTGAACTGCCTCCAATGATATGATATCTTTCATTCAATAAGGGGACCAAAACTGCTCACAGAACTCCAGATGTGGTCTCACCAGCACCTTGTACAATTGCAGTAAGAATTCCCTACTCTTATACTCCAACTCCCTTGAAATAAGGATCAACATTCCATTAGCCTTCCTGATTATCTGCTGCACGTGTGTGTTGGCTTTCTGTGTTTTATGAGTAAGTAAACTCAAATCCCTTTATGTTGCAGCTTTCTGCAGCTTTTCTCCATTTAAATAATACTTCTCTTTTGTTATCCCTGCCAAAATCTTCCCTTCCAAAAACTTCATATTTTCCCACAACATCCTCCATTTACCAACATCTTGCCCTCTTACATAGCCTCTCAAATTTGGCTGCAGTGCCTTCACTTCCTTTGTCCAAGTCATTCATCAATATTGCAAACCACGGCAGTCCCAGCATTGACCCCTGCGGAACCCAATGGTCACGGGTTGCCAACCTGAAAACAAACCCCTTTATCCCCACTCACTGTTTCCTGCCCATGAGCCAATTCTCCATCCATGCCAATGTAACACCAATCCAACACCATAGGCTTTTGTCTTATGACTTAACCTTTCGCAAGTTACATTGTCGAACACCTTCAAGAAGTCCAGATACAACACATCTCCTAGTTCCCCTCTATCCACTCTGTTAGAGACTTCCTTGAAAAACTCTAATCAATTTGTCAGATAGAATTTCATTTCACAAAGTCATGCTAACTCTGCTTAGTTAATTATGACTTTCCAAACGTGCTGTTTAATAATTGATGAACAACTGGTCCCTCTCTTACAGCTCAGCCCTTGTTGCTTGCCGATTGGGATGGTGATGTGGGATCCCAATTTGAGATCCTGGTTTTGGATCAGCCCACCTGGGCAGGTCAGGAAAGCACTCCGTTCACAGGCTTCCAGAGCCCACCTAACCTTCTCAAGAGACTTGTGCTAACAAGGGCATCATGGGAATGAAATCTCTGTGCACCTTTTCTGGGTTAACTTGATCAATCCAACAGCCAATTAGATTAGCTACAGTGTGGGAACAGACCCTTCAGCCCAACATATCCACACCGACCCTTTGAAGACTAACCCACCCAGACCCATTTCCCTCTGACTAATGCACCTAAAACTATGGGCAACTTAGCATGACCAATTCACCTAACCTGCATATCTTTGGACTGTGGGAGGAAACTAAAGCACCCAGAGGAAACCCACACAGACATGGGGAGAATGTGACAAACTCCACACAGACAGTCACCTGAGGCTAGAATCCCTGGGTCCCTGGTGCTGTGAGGCAGTAGTGCTAACCACTGAGCCATCATGCCTCCCCAATCAGCCTGCAGATCAGAGTGTGTTCAGGCTCAAAGAGTCAGCCTCTAAGCTTGGCTGTTGTGTTTCATCCTGTCTAACCAATGAATCCAAGGTGTCCTTGCAAACCCTAATGTCACTTTGCAAGAATCATTTCCAAGCAAAACTGAAAACGGAAATACACCTCTTCACCACTTTACAATGACTGGGTACAAGAGACTCGTTACACTGTCAATTTACACCATCTGCCACATTCAACTAGCAGAATACAGACTAAAGCAATTGCCCGGGTCCTACTGAGGTGTTTGCATGAATCACATGCACATCTGTCTCCGATATTCCAGTAATGATTTCTAACAGCCGTCAGCAATGATTTGAGTCTTGCAACTTGATCAAGAGCCTTTCTTGTTCTATTCTTTAGATCGCAGTCAATACGTGTAGTTGGTTAGTTGTCCCACTGACTTTGTTTCAGTGGCAAAAAAAACAATTCCAGTCCATCAGTTCCATCAATAGATTGGAGAGATTGGGACTGCTCTCTTTGGTGAAGAGAAGGCTGAGGGAAGATTTGATGGAGGTTTTGAAAATCATGAGACGACTTGCCCAGATAGAGAG
The DNA here is from genome assembly GCF_037043375.1 of Chiloscyllium plagiosum. Lineage (NCBI taxonomy): Eukaryota > Metazoa > Chordata > Chondrichthyes > Orectolobiformes > Hemiscylliidae > Chiloscyllium > Chiloscyllium plagiosum. Next base: position 10,769,157 of record NW_028270172.1, read on the forward strand.
AAATTGTTTTCCGTGGTGGAAGAATTCAGAAGAAGAGATCACAGATTTTATGGTAATTGGGAAAAGTAGCAATGGTGATACAAGGAGAAACCTTTTCACCCAGCGAGTGGCTAGGATCTGGAATGCGATGCCTGAGACAGCAGTGGAGGCAGGTTCAATCATGGGTTTTCGAAAGGGAATTGGATTATTATCCAGGAAGGAAGGTGGTGGGAGATTGGCACGAAGTGAGTTGTCATTCGAACAGCAGACATGATGGGCTCCTGCTGAGCAGGAACAGTCCTATGTTTTAGAAATGTCATGGTCTGGTCTCCTCAGATGCATAAAAACACAAGCATTACAAATGAAAAACTCATTTGAATGTCGGCAAGTAACCAGGAATTGAAAAAGCGACTTACATAAATCTCCACTGAGCTCCGTTTGGAAAATTCAGGCTATGATACAGAATTATTCCATTGTCCAACTTGATTTTCCCATTAGATTGAACCAGTCTACAAGGCTTTAGAAGCAGCAATCGTAGTTATTCTGGCTGATTGAGTCCTAATAACAGTAAATTAAATCAGCAATTTCTGTTTCTTTTGGCTGATCTGTCAATTTCAGCAACTGAAATGCTTCATTTTTTGAAGTCGCATTGTCGTTTTGCACACCTGTGGCCACTTTTAAAAGGAGATGCAGTCTAAAGGTGAAGGAGGGGATTCAGGGGAAATAGATTGGACTGTTGAATGAGCATAATCAGTTGCTGAAGAGGAATCTAATTGAGGAACAGTCAATAATGAGGGCTCCAGGTTCAGATAAAATCTCTCAAATGCTCATACAACATGGAAACACTAGTCAGGCTGAGAGAGGCTGTCTTGTCAGAGAGGTATTATTTCCTTTTCAGGCAAGTGAAATATGAGTAGTCAATTCTCTCTGTGTCTTCTATTACCTGGGATGTTTCCTTTATGTTTTCCTGGGATGTTGGCATTGCTGATAAGACTTGTTGCCCATCCTCAATTGCCTTTAATCTGACAGTCTCGGTCAGCCATTTCAGAGGACAATTAAGAGTCAGCCACATTACTGTGGGTCTGGAATCATATGTAGACCAGACCAGGTAGGGATGGCTGATTCACCTCCCTAAAGGTGTCTCCGTCATTTTACCCTCTGTCATCTTGAGGTCATTACAGCATGCACTCCTCAGGAGAAATGCAAGAATGCCAAATTTCAAGCAATCACAGCAATTTATAGTACTGGAGAAACGGCTGCTGATTTGTTTGGCAAGCTAACTCTGATTGGCCAGGGTGTTGTCATGAAGAAGGTAACAGGAAACAACAAGTTCCTCAAACTCCTTCCTATATCGGAAAATGTACGAAGCTTAAACAAAGTTTGTTTGCAGAAACTGGAATGAAGACGGCCTGTGATTCGACACTACCCTCCTGGATCTGAGGTGCCTGACCTTCAACAACCACAGCCATCTTCCTTTGTACCAGAAACAATTCTAACCAGCAAAGATATGTTTCCCAATTCCCAGTGGCTCCAGTTTTTCTAGGGCTCCTTGCTGCCATGCTCGGTTAAACGGGGCCTTGCTGTCAAGAGCTAACACTCTCCCCTCCCCTCTGAAATTCAGCTCTTTTGTCCGTGTTTGAACCAAGGCTGTAATGAGATCAGGAGCTAAGTGGTCCTGGCAGAACCCAAACTGGGCGTCACTGAGCAGGTTATTGCTGAGCAGGGGCTGCTTGATAGTATTATTAATAACACCTTCCATAACTTCACTGATGTTCGAGAATAGGCTGATGGGGCAGTAACTGGCCGTGTTGGATTTGTCCTGCTTTTTCTGTACAGGACATATTTGGGCAATTTTCGGGGAACTGTCAGTGTTGTCATTTACTGGAAGAGCTTGGCTAGGAGAGCAGCAAGTTCTGGAGTACAAGTCTTCAGTACGATTACTGGAATGTTGTCAGGGCCCGTAGCCTTTGCAGTCTCCAGTGTCTCCAACTGTTTCTTGATATCATGTGAAGTGAATCGAATTGACTGAAGACTGGTATCTGTAATGCTGAGGACCACTGAGGTTGAGATGGATCATCCGCTTAGCACTTCTGGCTGAAGATTGCTGTGAATGCTTCAGCCTTATCTTTTGCACTGATGCATTGGGCTCTTCCATCACTGAGGATTGGGATAATCTCCTCCAATTAGGTGTTTAATCACTCACCACCATTCAAAACTGGATGGACTGCAGAGCTTAGATCTGATCTGGGATTCTGGAATCTCTTAGCTCTTTCTATCATTTACTGCTTGTGCTGTTTGGCATGCAAGTAGTCCTGTTTGGTGGCTTCACCAGGTTGACACCTCATCTTCAGGTATGCCTGGTGCTGCTCCTGGCATGCCCTCCTGCACTCTCCATTGAACCAGGGTTGACCTCCTGGCTTGATGGTTGAGTGGGGGATATGCCAGGCCAAGAGGTTGCAGGGTGCGTTGGGAGTACAATTCTGTTGGTGATGGCAATTAAAACGAAGGGAGTACAATTCTGTTGGTGATGTTGGTGAGGTGCTACATCTGTTCAAAGCCTATCACACCTAGGAACGTGACAGTGGCACGCAGCATGATGTACGATATTCTCAATGTGAATGCAGGACTTTGTCTCCACGGGGACTGCACGGTGGTCACTCTTACTGATATTGTCATGGGCAGATGCATCTGTAGCCTGTAGATTGGTAAGGATCAGGTCAAGTATGTTTTATAGAGAATGTGGGTAACTTGAATTTATAGGGTTAAAAAACTTTTGCTCAGAAATATATTCCAAACCAGGCGCAAATTAATAGTCCTCGAACTCCCTCAAGACAGGCTGACAGTTTTCCCTCTGATTCCTATTTAATTTGTTGAATTAAACTTGACAGGAGAACTGTGCCTTACTTTATCACTGAGAGTTCAATGGAAATCACACATTTCTGCAGACGTGCAATTGACTCAAAACCACACGACCCCGTGCATGGCTTGTGTCAAGTGTCCTTAATCTGTCCAGCATGCAGTCGCTGCTCAGAAGGCGACTCTGTTTTCTAATCATTGAGCTGACAAGGGAATTCGAATTTAAACAACCTTATTGAACTTCTGCCTCCGAAAGCTCATCAATGTTTGATGAGTGCCTACCCACAAGCCAGTGGCTGAAGACAAATTCTCCATCAGTTTTACCGACAGCTTCAACAATTGCTCCTTTTCTCCAGACAGTTGAAGATTACGGTACAACAATGGTGCTGTGTATTTGTGCAATACCTTTGACATAATGAAAACGTGCCATCAAACAAAAATTTGTCAGCTTAAGGACAGCTAAAAATCTGGTCGAACAAGTTAGTTTGAAGAAGTATCTGGAAGAAGTGAGCGGAAGAGAGGGAGAGGGGCTTTAGCAAAGGAACTTCACAGTGTAGGAATGAGGCAGCTGAAGGTATGGGCAGTGAAGGTGATGCGATTAAAACCGAGATGCCCAGGAAAGCGGAATTGGAGGAGAATTCCCCCAGAGGATCGGAGGGAAAGCAAGGGAAACCGGCAGACAACTCAGTAACAAACAAATGCCAGGGATTACTTGTGAGAGCAGGGGGAGACAGTTAATGATGCGCAATGTGAAACAGTTTGCAAGACAGGGAAGCAAAACCTAAACAATTAAAAATAGTCATTATATGTTCCACCACAAAATGTATTTGCGAATCAGGAAGCTAAACACAGGGTGATAACCAAAGCAAGCAGAGTATAATGAGGCAAAATAGAATAAAGGCAAGCAGAGTACAAGACAAAACAGCAGCTAGAACAAAGAGACTCAAGCGTGTAAGGATAAAACACGACATAGCAATTAAAACCAAGGGAAACATAAACATCACGAGGTGAAACAGCTAGCAAATGCCTTAAATAGTGAGATCGAAAAAGTCGTAAGTAATTTGAGAGGCAGGAGCAGGGAGTTTGTAAATTGCAATGGATAAGTCAAACAACTATCCCAGAGTGTCTCAAAACCTCAATTATTGTGGACTGAGGAAGAAATTGTGCATGTCATAGAGACGTACAGCATGGAAACAGACTCTTCAGTCCAACTCATCCATGCTGACCAGATATCCCAAACTAATCTAGTCCCATTTGCCAGCACTTGGCCCATTTTCACTCTGTTACTGACAGCACATATACTGCAGTCTGATAAGCAAATGACACTTTAAGAACAAAGTCACTATCTTTGCAGACTCCAGATTAAGGATATTCATTCAGTTCACAAAGATGAAGAAATCATTTAATATCCTCAATTGAGCTACAGAAGCAGCTATTTGCTTGGAATAGTTTGTCACATTGGAGAAGGCAAAGGTTTTAATTTCCCCATTCATTCTCAGGATATTGGGGGTATTGCTGACTGGGCCAGCATTCCTACCCATTTCTAATTGACCTGGACAATGTGATGATGAGCCACTTTCTCAAAGTTCTACAGTTCAGGAGGGAGTTCCAGGATTTTGACCCAGCAGCACTGAAGGAATGGTGATCTACTTCCTAGTCAGGATGGTGAGTGGCTTGGAGGGGAATTTGCTGGGAGTGGCATTCCCAATGTATTGGCTGTCCTTGTCCTTCCAAATGGTAAAGGTTGCAGGTTTGGAAGGTGCTGGCAAGGGATTAGTGATAGGCTACTGCAGTGCACCTTGTAGATGGCACACACGGTAACTCAGTGATGAAGGAAGTGAATGTCGAAGGTGGTGGATGTGCTGCCAATCAAATGGGCTGCTATGACCTGGGTGGTGTCAAGTTTCTTGAGTGTAGTTGGAGCTGCCCCCATGAAGGCAAGTGGGGAGGATTCCATCGCACTCCTACCAAATGGAAGGAATAATTAAGAAGAAATGAAGCAAAAGGAGGTTTGTGGAGATAAGTTCTACCCTTTCCTTTCACCTGTCCTTCAACTCTCAGCCTCCACTGACCCTTTCAGATCTTACAGTCTGTTGCTGCATCTATATAACCATCCCCTACAGGGGGATTGTGTCCAGGCCTATTCGAATAAACTCTAACCAAAACCAGCACTGATCAGGTTAGAGCAGGTGCAGGAGCATTTGGATATGAAACATACATCAAGAATTTGGGGGAAAGGAGCAAGGAGGTGGAATTAAAGTGCCATGATGCACACAAACAGATTCACTTCAAAATCACACCTAAATGTGCTGGCGATGATTGCTCTAATTGCTAGTTTTCCAGATTATGATGATGGAGATAAAATCAATGGTCAATGTACTTCAAAAACAACTTAATCAGCAACACAGCATCAGGGATCTTTCACCTCCCACGTGCACTTTAGAAAATACTGTGGCCTTCCTTTGGATAAAGGGACATCATATGCTACTCAAATACAAATTGTGGAATCCAAAAACCCAGCCAACAGACCAGACACTCAATGGAGATTTCTAAAGAGAAGGGTTAGAGAGACCTCCATAAATCATGTACAATTGAGATGAGTTGAAGGACTATACTAGATTCAGAAAATGCATGTCTGAGTTTAGAGTTTGCTGTGCAATCTTTCATATCCCAAATGAGGAAGCTTATTGAATATTAAGGTTCAGTGAAATTAGTAACCTCCAACCTGTTTCCCAATTATTGTCCCTCTTTACTCCTGCTATTACGCTCAGATACAAGACCTCACATCACAGCGATCAGATGCACCCTGTTTAATCACAGGCAGTATCACAATAACACTCCTTTAATCCTTGCAACTTGCCAACTGACTATTTCGAACTGGAACCTTGGTTGTTTGAAAGGAAGTGTGGCAAGGGGCAGGGAGTCAATCCACACTGAGGAGGCTGGTGCAGAATGACAGTGCAGTTTGTTACAATTCACTCAGGGAGTCTGAGTTGCTGCAGCAACATTCGGTCTTGTTGTAGCCTACAGTTACAGAGAGTGATGGGGAAGGCTCCAATTCTCATTCCCATCACATGGCTGACCAGGAATCTCTCCCTCTCCTGTTGTGGTGAGTTGGTAGGATAGTCAACCTGTCTGGCCGCATTATGAACACAGTTTCCTCGAGTGAAGTCCTGGAGTTGGATGTGAACCTGGAGCTTTTGGCTCAGAGGCAGGGACACTATCCAATGCAAGACCTCCCCCACTCCTTTGAGGCTGGTCAGCTTACTAAACATTACAAGTGTCTAGCCCTGTCTGTACAATGTTTTCCAGACCTCAGAAACCTCAGGAGCTGATGCTATCTTCAGGGGTAGGTTAGGGATTCAAACCAGGTGTCAAGCATTTTGTGTCCCCTTAAAGAGTCCAACCCCTCCCACGTGTGTCAGGGATTAGACCGTCCAACTGAAAGCCTGTCAATTGGACTACCTTTCATTTCCTCCTCCCTGGGATGTGGGTGCACTTGAAAGGCCAATCCCTCTTTGTCTTTAAACTGAATGGCTTGCTTACCCATTGCTGTGGGTCTGGAGTCATATGTAGGCTAGACCAGGTAAGGAGAATAGATTTCCTTCCCAAAAGTGCAGTAGTGAACCAAATGAACAATCGATGATAGTTTCATGGTCACCGTGCGTTGACTATTCAATTCCGGACTTTTATTAACTGCACTTAAATGCCACCAGCTGTTGGAGTGGGATTTGAAAACCTGTCCCCAGACCATTAGTTTAGGCCTCTGGACAGTTCAATGACATTGCCAGGACACTGCCAACACCCAAGCAAGGAGCTTACCAATACCATTCTCCTTATTTGATTTAAGATGAGACCATCTCAAAGTAGGTGTGACAGTGGCCCTGAATTTACACCAGAAACAGGCTGAGATACAGGGTGGATCACCGTTGACTCCAGGGGTTTTGAATGCCTTTTATTTTGTGGGATTTGGCCAGTGCTGGTTAGGCCAGTGTCCAGTGCTGGAAGAGATGTCATCTTCTCAAATAAAATTGAGTACCTTGTAAAGCCCGAAGTCAACTGCACTGCATTGGGTTCATCGAATTCACTGCCATAGAAGGTGATGAGGGCCAGGTCATTGAGTATATTTAAGACTGAGATAGATAGGTTCTTGAGTATCAAAAGTTATAGGGAGAATGTGGTTGAGAAATGTATCAACCATGATTGAATGCTCCTTGATGGGCTGAATGGCCTAATTTCTGCTCCTATGTCTTATGGGTCTAGAGTCACCTGTCAACGAGCATAAGTGATTTACTCCACTGAAGAACTTCAGTGAAGCAGTTTTGTTTTGTTTTTACAACAACCTGATCTTTTTATTTCAGATTTACTTCACTAATCACACTTAAACTCCCCAGTTGCTGTGGCAGGATTTGAACACCCACCTCCAGGTGATTAACCAAAGTCTGTGCATTACTAATTCAGCATCATGATCACCATGCTATCACACCAGGTAGGAAGCAGCTGGGACCTCTGGCCTTACTTTGAAGTCCAATACCCAAAAAGGGATTGAGGATTGGAGCATAAAAGAAACAAAGCCTGGATATATTGTGAACTCCTGCTTCGCCACTTAATCAAGAATGTTCCTGCCTCAGGCGACTGTCTGCCATGGCAGGATTGAACCCCAGAACATTTGTCGGCAGCACGTGGCACAGTGGTTAGCACTGCTGCCTCACAGCACCAGAGACCCGGGTTCAATTCCCGCCTCAGCCGACTCTCTGTGTGGAGTTTGCACATTCTCCCTGTGTCTGCGTGGGTTTCCTCCGGGTGCTCCGGTCTCCTCCCACAGTCCAAAAATGTGCAGGTTAGGTGAATTGGCCATGCTAAATTTGACGTAGTGTTAGGTGAATGGGTAAATGTAGGAGAATGGGTCTGGGTGGGTTACGCTTTGGCGGGTCGGTGTGGACTTGTTGGGCCGAAGGGCCTGTTTCCACACTGTGAGTAATCTAATCATATTACAGGAAACTTCAGGCATTGGGAAGGAGACATACACTTGCCTAAGTCAGAGCAAAAGGCTGAGGGTCAGTCTTGAAGAAATCATTTTTTGATCTCATTTGTTAATCTGGATTTACCATATTTTACACACAAGGATCAGACTTGGGCATGGTCTTGGGAGCATAGGGTGTAAGTGGACTTGCTGGACAGTCACCCCCTTACAAGCCTCATGGGATAGGCAGACACCTGTGGTCCACAAAACTAGATAGAGTACCCTGTGATAAGGTTAATTCCAATTATTTCCTATTGTGGGTGATGTTACATCACTATCAAGCCATGGACATGTTGGTTAAAGGCAGGGTTAGGCCATATGATCCCTTGCGTCTGCTCTGCTGTTGGATCAGATCACAGCTGAACTGATTGTCACATGATCCCATTTTTCCCATCGACCTCCAATACTCGTTAACTCCATTGTTAAAGAATCTATCCTAAAAATACACAATGATCCAACCTCTCTCCTCTGGGGAAGACAGCTCAACCATAGGAATGAAAATATTTCTTCTTAACCCTGTCTTCAATGGGTGATACACAAGTCTTTTTTTAAAAAAAAACTCTCCTAGTTCTGATCACTCTCACAAAGGGAAAATCCTCTCAGTATCCACCCCTCAAGAACTCTATGATTCTGAAATGTTTCAATAAATCACTTTTCATAGTTAAAAATCACACAACACCAGGTTATAGCCCAACAAGTTTATTTGAGGTACTAGTTTTTGAAACGCTGATGATGAAGGAGCAGTGCTCCGAAAGCTTGTATTTCCAAATAAGCCTGTTGGACTATAACCTGGTGTTGTATGATTTTTAACTTCATCCATCCCAGTCCAACACCGGCACCTCCACATCATCCCTTTTCATGTTATACATTCCAACTGATACAGGCCCAACCCTCCCTACTGGAGACAGCAACTGTGTCCCATCGGGTTCACCATGTTGCTATCCATGGTGCTGAAATGATCCTTCGGCAGGGAATTTTGAGCCTAAGACTGCAAGTCTTGCAGTCTATTCAGACTGCTCTGCTTTTTAATGACATCATGTCTAATCTGATAATCATCAACTCCATTTTCCAGCCTTTATCCCCAAAACCCTTGATCCCCTTACTGATTAAAAATCTGCCAGTCTCAGTCTTGAATACACTTAATGACCCAGCCTCAACAGCTCTCTGTCGTGAAGGATTCCACAGATTCACTGCGTTCAGGCAGAAGAAATTCCTCCTTATCTCTTTCTTAATGAGAAACTCTTTATTCTGAGATTACACCCTCTGGTCCTAGACTCTCTCACAAGGGAGAATATCCTTTCTGCATCTGCTCCATTAAGCTCTCTAAGAGTCTTGTACATTGCAATAAGGTAGTTTCTCAGTCTTCTAAACTCTAGTCAGTACAGGTCCAACCTTCTCAAACTCTCCTCAGAAGGCAGTTCCCCCCATACTCAGGATCAGCTGAGTGAACCTTCTCTGGACCCCCTTCCGTGACAGACTACCTTTCCTTAAAGGGCCCAAAACTGTTCAGGATTATAATTTGCCATCAGTTGTGTTATCTTAGAACTGATCTCTCTTTATCCCTCTCTAGCCATGCAGGGGATTAGATTACTTACAGTGTGGAAACACGCCCTTCGTCCCAACAAGTCCACACCGAACCGCCGAAGCGCAACCCACCCGTACCCCTACATTTACCTCTTACCTAACACTACGGGCAATTTAGCATGGCAAATTCACCTGACCTGCACATCTTTGGACTGTGAGAGGAAACCGGAGCACCCGGAGGAAACCCACGCAGACACGGGGAGAACATGCAAACTCCACACAGTCAGTCGCCTGAGGCGGGAATTGAACCTGGGTCTCTGGCGCTGTGAGGCAGCAGTGCTAACCACTGTGCCACCGTGCCACCCACATAGGATAACCTCATATGAACCAGGATGGTGAAGTTATTTTATATATTGTTGTACATTCCCTATGGTACAAACAGCAGCACAGTGCACACTTCAATGAACAAACCTGAAGGCAACTCCATCATGTGAAAATTGACATTGATGATTCCTCTCCTACAAGAAATGAGGACAAGTGACATAACAAGCACTTAATATCGTAGCTTAAAGCAACAAGAACTATCCGCAAACAACACAGGCTGGTGGCAGATACAGTCACAGTTCACTGACAAACAAGGAGGTGGATAGGTTCAGTAATCAGAGCTCTTTGGACTAACAGCAGTGAGTCATGACAAAAGGAAGAAACCATTATCTCTTCAGGCTTCTAGGGAAAACCAGGGTCAGTAGAGACCGGAGGATATCTCAAAAATCAGGCACTTGGTTTGACGCTGTGCTACTGCTGATCTGAAGAACCCTATGCTCCTGCCCTTGATAAATTCATTTCAAAACGCAGAGGATACAGTCCACATCACGAGATTCCAAAGCCCTTTGCTAACTAGTTCATCCTTAACATTGGCTGAGCAATTCTGCAGAAATGGATTTTGATGTATACACGGATTACAGCTAGGGCAATGCCACCAAAGGTCAGAAACAGAATGGTTAATAATAAATATAAATCCAGTTGGGAATCCAGGAGAAATTTCTTTACTCAGAGAATGTGAAACTTGCAAACACAAAGGGTATTGGAGGTAAATAGCGGAGATTCACTTAAACAGAAGCGAGATAAAGATGAGAGAAAAAGTAATATAAGGATTTGCTGATAGGCTTAGATGAAGAGGAGGTTTATGTAGACAATAAGATCTTAGCCTGCTTGACACACCCTCCTCATTCCTGAAGAAGGGCTTATGCCTGAAATGTCGATTCTCCTGCTCCTTCGATGCTGCCTAACCTGCTGCACAATTCCAACAACACATTTTTAAGCTCTGATCTCCAGCATCTGCAGTCCTCACTTTCTCCTAATAATTGCCAAGTGGCCTGTATCTTTACTGTATGTTCCAAGTAATCTCAGATGTGGTGTTACAACTGAGGCTGGAGGAGTAAATCAGTATTCTAATTCCAGTTCTCCACAGGTTGCAACATCTTATAAACAATTTTCCTCCTACAAATACCAATCAAATACCATATCCATAACAGGTTTTAAACAATACATCTATCAACCAGGTTTTTGATAAGCATAATAATGTTTCAGATCAAAATGAAAATTAATTCTGTAAGGATGCAACAGTTGGTTAACATAATGTAGTCAGTGAAACAGCACATGGATTAGGAGTGGCTGTGCGTTATAGGTGGTGTAATGGACTGTGAAGAAGGTTATCTCAGAGTACAACGGGACCTTGATCAAATGGGCCAATAGTGGAAGATGGAGATTAATTTAGATGATTGTAAAGTGTTGTATTTTGGCAAGGCAACCCAGGGCAGGATTTATACTCTCAATGATAGGGCCTGGGGAGTGTTGCTGAACAAAGAGACCTAGGGTACAGGTACACAGGTTTTTGAAAGTGAAGTTGCAGGTAGACTGGTGGTGAAGAAGGCATTTGGCACACTTACCTTTATTGGTAAGAACACTGCGTACAGGAGTCGGGATGTCGTGTTGCGAATGTTTATAGAAGGATGTTGTGAAACTTGGGAGGATGCAGAAAAGATTTACCAGGATGTTGCCAGCAATGGAGGGTACGACTTATAAAAATGGGCTGGATGGACTGGGACTTTTTACACTAGAGTGTAGGAGGTTAATGGGTGACCTGGGGACTTGTCCACCTTTATGTCTTTTAGAATACCCAACACTTCCTCCCTGCTTATGCCAACTTGACCTAGAGTAACCAAACATCTATCCCTAACCTCAACATCTGTCAGGTCCCTCTCCTTGGTGAATACCAATACAAAGTACAAAGGAACCTCAATTATCCGAATGTGATGGGCAGGCACTATTTTGTTCGGATAATTGATTATTTAGTTAATTGATTTAATGCTTCTCCTCTGGGGCTCAGAGTTTTCTGAAGTTTCCTTTCCCCTTGCTCTGCCTGCCTTGCTCCCTCTCTCTGTCTCAGGATTTGTTTCTGAGCAGATACACATTTGTGTGTAATGGACCTGCAGCATTGCTGAAGCCTCCTCCATCCCCCCATCAGTTCAATGGGATTGACAAGGGATGAACTCAGATTTCTCCAGTTTCCTCATTTCCCCTCCCCCCACGTTGTCTCAGTCCCAACCCTCGAACTCAGCACCACCTTCCAAACCTGCAACCTTCTTCCTGACCTCTCCGCCCCCACCCCCACTCCGGCCTATCACCCTCACCTTAACCTCCTTCCACCTATCACATTTCCAAAACCCCTCCCCCAAGTCCCTCCTCCCTACCTTTTATCTTAGCCTGCTGACACACTTTCCTCATTCCTGAAGAAGGGCTTATGCCCAAAGCGTCAATTCTCCTGTTCCTTGGATGCTGCCTGACCTGCTGTGCTTTTCCAGCAACACATTTTCAGCTCTGATCTCCAGCATCTGCAGTCCTCACTTTCTCCTCGACAAGGACAGCACTTGCTAAGTCATTCAGGAGATTAGGCAGCAGCACACTGTGTGCAAGACCCTGCACCGCACGCCCCCCCCCCCCCCACAACACCCACCCCCATTCACCCACACCCACCATCCGCCCCCGTCCACCCACAAAATCCTGTCCAACTCCCCCCCCCCCCCCCCCAACCCTGCCCCCGTCAGAAAAACCTACAGAACTGTGATCACTATTCACAAAGTAATCCCCTACTGAAAACTCAGCCACCTCCCCAACAGCAAGTCCAGTATGGTCCCCTCCTGAGTTGGACTATTGACACACTGCTCTAGAAAACCCTCCTGGAGGCTCCTTACAAATTCTGCTCCAGCTAGACCTCTAACACTAAGTGAATCCCAGTCAAGATTTGGAGATGCCAGTGTTGGACTGGGGTGTACAAAGTTAAAAATCACACAACGCCAGGTTATAGTCCAACAGGTTTAATTGGAAGCACACTAGCTTTCAGAGCATCGCTCCTTCATCAAGTGGTAGTAGAGGGCTCATTCCTAACACACAGAATTTTTTAGCAAAATTTTGCTATAAATTCTGTGTTATGATCGAGCCCTCCACTACCACCTGATGAAGGAGCGACGCTCCGAAAGCTAGTGTGCTTCCAATTAAACCTGTTGGACTATAACCTGGTGTTGTGTGATTTTTAACTTTGTAATCCCAGTCAATGTTGGGAAAATTAAAATCTCCCATCACCACTACCCTGTTGCTTCTACATCTTTCCATAATCTGTTTACATATTTGTACCATTATCTCACACTCGCTGTTGGGAGGCCTATAGTACAGCACCAACATTGTTACCCGCACCCCTCCTATTCCTGAGCTCTGCCCATATTGCCTCACTGCTCGAGTCCTCCATAGTGCCCTCCTTCAGCACAGCTGTGATATCCTTCCTGACCTGTAATACAATTCCTCCACCCCTTTTACCTCTCTCTCTATCCCGCCTGAAGCATCGATATCCTGGGATATTTAGTTGCCAATCATACCCTTCCCTCAACCAAGTCTCAGTAATAGCAATAACATCATACTCTCAGGTACTAATTCAAACCCTAAGTTTATATGCCTTACCTACTGCACTTCTCACATTAAAACAAATGCATCTCAGGAAGGAAATTTCTCTCCTTACCTGAGTCTGTATGTTTCTCCAGACCCACAGCAATGTAACTGAATCTTAGTTGCCCCCTCTGGGTTATTAGGGATGGGCAATAAATCTGACAGCAACTTATGTCCACATCCTATGAATGAATTTTTAAAAACCCTGATTTCCCTTTTGTACATTTATCACGGGATACAACCTATGATTTCTGACATAACATTGCAGTTTGATTTTGTCGTAAGTTACATACTGTCAAAAATACATTCTGTAGTGTCAAATCATCCTGGATCATAGTAGCTACAGAGTGCCCAGTTGGGTTCTTAAGCGAGATGTTTTTATTGTCAGTGGATCCAGTTCCTGTGCCTGTACAAAATTGGTGGATAATTTAAAATTAAACATTCAAAACTATTTATCAAAACCTTGCATGATTAACATTGGAACTGTGCTATCATAATAATGAAAATAATCTTTCTGACACAAAAGCCATCATTCTTAAGGTTCAGTTACCTAAAATAACATACAACCGCACGTTGAAATATCACTTTCATTAATATTTCACCATCCTAGATCCATCTGCCCTCCTAGTTTTCCAATTAATGTCTCACAGCAACACATATAAAAATTCCTCTCTTTTGAACAGAAAGGAAAAAGCTATTACTGGTTTGAGCAAGGTTACATTCCCCCATTAATATAAGCACACATCAAACACCACCAGCCCTGCAGAGCCCCAACATGGGAGTTCATTCATCCAAACTGCAGCGAGAGCACAGTTCAGACACAGCCCTCCTTTACAGAGGAAGATAAAGCATTAAAACAGTGACTCAGCGCAGAACACCTCACCACAATGAGTAGCTGAGGCAAACAGCATTGATGCATTTTTAGGGGAAATTTGGAGCATCGTTTTACCTGCCCCATGGAGGAGAAGGAAGGACAACGTCCGGCCTTGTGGAGTTGGGTTAAGGCCCCGACAAGGGAAGGCAGCCAATTCGTTGCCTGGATGTGGCAATTTTAGGCCATAATTAATTTGAAATGAACCGGCTTTGGTGGCGGGGGGGGGGGGGTCTACCTGAGTCTTCCAGATGACAAAGACCCCTCAACTGAGGCTGAATGTCACGAGGTGGCTGGAGTGGTCTCTCTGCGGCTGACCGGAGGTGAAGTCAGAGAGTCATAATCCCAAACTAAACCAGTCCCACCTGCCTGCACTTAGCCTTTATCCATCCAAACATTTCTTATTCATGTACTTATCCAAATACTTTTTAAAGATTGCAACTGTACCTGCATCCACCACTTCCTCTGGAAGCTCATTCCATATACAAACCACTCTCTGTGTAAAAGAGTTGTCCTTCATATCTTTTTTAAACCTTTCTCCTCTCACCTTAAAAATATGCCCCTTAGTTTTAAAATCCCCCACCCTAGGGGAAAGACACCTGCCACTCGCCATATCTATATTCCTCCTGATTTTATAAACCTGTGTAAGGTCACCCCTTAACCTCCTACACTCCAGTAAAAAAGGTCCCAGCCTATCCAGCCTCTCTTTATAACTCAAACTCTCCAATCCCAGCAACATCCTGATAAGTCTTTTCTGAACCCTCAGTCAGTCCTCCTCCAGGTCTCCCTCTCCTCACCCTCCCACACGCCAAGAGCTGTGTAGCTATGGTCACACTCTGCATTTTTAACAAATTCTCTTGAGATTTACCTTATGTTTCCGACCTCAAGAGTGCAGAATGCCCACCCACTGCTCTTGAGGAGCTAGGGCTCCAGATGTCCCTTCCCCCACCCCAGAGAGACTGTGCACGAGGGATAGTCTCAGAGACTGTCAGGGTTGGAATATAGATAGAGTCCTGGAACCTAGCATCTCTTGTACAGCAGGCGAAGAATGTGGTGCTGGAAAAGTACAGCCGGTCAGGCAGCATCTGAGGAGCAGGACAGTCGATGTTTCAAGCATAAGCTCTTCATCAGAAAGAGCCTCCTACTGTCCTCTCAACCATGACCTCATCTTCCATCACCAAACCATCATCTCCCAGACCATCCATAAACCTCATCACCTCAGGGAATCTCCCACCAACAGCCTTTGATCTCCAGCATCTACAGTCCTCACTATTTCTTGTACAATAACAAGATTCTGCTGTGGATAAGCCTGTGAGAGAGACAGAGAGGAATGGAAGGATCTGTTGATGGGAATGAGATCAAACACTCCTCCCAAGAGCTAGTTGGGCCGAACAGCCTGTTTCATGTTTGTAAACACAATTATATAAAAACTATACAAAATTTTGGATTGGTAAAGGTACTCTTGACTTTAAAACCCTAGCATTTAAATCATATTTTGTAAAATAAAACTGCAGCCACATGTGAAAGCAAGTTTGAATACATCCCAAAAGCAAGGCAAAACTGTTCCCAAGTTTGATGCAACCAACTTTTGAGTCTAATTTAACTGATTATTATTCCCCTTCAGCTTCTCTTCCTGTGCCATCAGTAAAATGAATGGTAGTTGAGAAGCAGGAGAAAAATTGTTATAATGAATAAACATGACAGGAGAGAAGCAAGTGGCAGATTCCTTCAATTTTTTTTGGTTCACAAATGTGTGGGGCAGGACATTCCATTTTCAGTCTGTGTTATCACTGACATTCTGAGAAATTCTGTGCGACACACCCCACAGAGTGCCATTTCAATCTGGCACTGCCATGATATCTGTGTGCCAAGGTAAAGTGGTCTTGTAAGGTCCAATAATGTTAAAGGGGCTATTTTCTTCAGAATAGAAGCAATTAGACAAACCAGCAGAGACAGAGGCCTAGGAACTACTGAGGAATCGAGGTCTGAGTTCTGCCAGTGAATTTAATTCATGACTTATTCTTCATTTTCCAACAGAACACCAATTTTCCTAGCACCTCTAACATGGTAAGTGTTACATGATGCTTCTCAGGAATGCTGAGTCACCCAAGGAGATGTTAGGGCCCAGGTTACCAAATGCTTTGGCCAAAGCAATGAATGTCAAAGAGTGCCCTGTTTGATATGCTGACATATCACATCAAATGGTCCCCACATATAAGCTAAGATACACTGTGGAGTTTTGCCCAGATTCCTGCGACAGCATCTTCCAAATCCACCACCATTTCAGTCTAGAAAGACAAGAGCAGCAGATACACGGGAACACCACCCCCTCCAAGCCACTCAGCACCCTGACTCGGAAGTATATCACCATTCTTTCACTGTCGCTGAGTCAACATCCTGGAGATTCCCTCCCTAAGGGGATTGTTGGTCAACCTACAGCAGGTGGGCTACAGTGATTGAAGAAGATAATCAGAGGGTTAGATAGGGTGGATGGGGAGAGCCTTTTTTCAAGTATGGTGACGGCGAGCACTAGGGGGCATAGCTTTAAATTGAGGGGTGATAGATATAGGACAGATGTCAGAGGTAGTTTCTTTACTCAGCGAGTAGTAAGGGTATGGAATGCTTTGCCTGCAATGGTAGTAGATTCGCCAACTTTAAGTACATTTAAGTTGTCATTGGACAAGCATATGGACGCACATGGAATAGTGTAGGTTAGATGGGCTTCAGATTGGTCGATGCAAAATCGAGGGCCGAAGGGCCTGTACTGCACTGTAATGTTCCATATTAAGGCAGCTCATCCCCACCTCTGGGGCAATTAGGGACAGGCAGTAAATGCTGGGAGTCAGCATTGTAAAAATGAATAAACGAAAACAAACATTTTTAAGAATAAAATAAATTTATGGCATAGAAGGTAACACATTAGCACGGGTAAAGGACTGGTTAGCCTCTCTGCAATTAGCAATGGGCAATAAATGCTTTTAGGAGGGTTAGTACAGTCCTGATGGGCCAGATGGCCTCTGTAGGGATTCTACGATATTGTTCACAGCATGACGGGGAAAGGGGAAGTTACATCTGTTTATGAGAGGGTTTTCAAGGCACAGTTATGCTGTTGACAGGAGATGATGGTTGAAAGCTTGGTACACATAGAAGCTTTAATGTGTGTAGTTTACGGGAACCTGTTCAAGCCATGAATACATCAGTCAGAGAAGCCCGTTCTGTCACTTTGCCGACAGCAAGAAAGCTCAACTCAATCTGCATCACTGACACCTGCGCCAATGTGTAATGCTGTGTGGTTTCAAACATTGGTAGTAATTTTAGAACTAATGCAAAAAGGTGCAATCAAAATTTTGAGGAAAGAAATTCTTAATAATCCTATTCTTTTTGAGGTAGGTGACAGTGGTGCACAGTGATAATAACACAGGACCAGTAATCCAGAAACTCAGGTTCATATTCTCGGGGATAGCAGTTCAAACCTCAGAGCTGGCCAAGTGGCAGTCATGTAACCATTGTCAATTGTCAGGAAAATCCATCAGGTTTGCAAATGTCATTTAGGGAAGGAAATCTGCCATCCTTATCTGGTCTGGCCTACATGTGACTCCAGATCCACAGCAATGTGGTTAACTCTGGGGCAGCACAGTGGTTAGCACAACTGCTGCACAGCACCAGGGACCCAGGTTCAATTGCACCCTTGGGTGACTGTCTGCGTGAAATTTGTACATTCTCCCTGTGTCAGTATGGGCTTTCTCTAGGGGCTCTGGTTTCCTCTCACAGCCCAAAGATGTGCAGGTTAGGGTGGACTGGCCATGCTAAATTGTCTCTCGTGTCCAGAGACGTGTAGACGAGGTGGATTAGCCATGGGAAACGCGGAGTTGTGAGTGGGTTGGGTCTGGGTGTGATTCTCTTCAGAGGGTCAGAGTGGACTTGATGGATCAAATGACCTGCTTCCACACTGTAGGGATTCTATAATTCTTAACTGCCATCTGGGAAACTAGAGATGGACAATACATGCTGGACAAGCCAGAGATACCCTGTGAATTATGTTTTTAAAGGAGGCACGTTTGCATCATGCATTCATTACCACAGGAAGTAGTTGATGCCAAAATATTGAATATATTCAAGAGGTGGCAAGATACAGCACTTTGAGCGAATGGGATCAAAGGTTATGGGGAGAAAGCAGGATTAGGTTAGTGAGTTGGACGATCAACCATGATGCTGTTGAATAGCAGAGCAGGGCTGAATGGCCTCCTCCTGGTCCTATCTTCTGTTTCTGTGTTTTGGTGTATGTTTTTATAATGGTTGATGATGGATGATGGTTCAGTCACAAGCCTGGAACTGCCTATCTAAATGCATCTTCACTACTTGAGCTTCCAGAAGGCAGCTCATCACCAACTTGCCAAGAGCAATTAAGGATGGGCGATGAGTGCTGGACTACCCAGTGACACCCATAGCCTAAGATTGGAACTTGTGATTGAATAAACACAAAACAAAGTTTCATTCATGAGGAATAATATATTTTGTTTTATGACGAGTTGCAAAATCACCTGAGATTATGATCATGTTGATGGTCACAGCAATGAGGTCCCATTGAGAGGTCCCAAGAACAAACAGAACGGAACAAGGGAGTCACTGAATATCGCAACCAAGGAGAATTTCTATATTAATGACATGGTTTGTGGATTTACTTTCCAATGAGTTTAGTTCGTCCTGTCAGATTTAATTAGTGAACACATTTACAAGAAGTGCTGAGCGTTGCTGGTCCATTAAATATGGTGCTAGTACAATGCAGAAAGACACCCTGGGTTTGACGTAAGACTGCAATCTTGCTCAGAGAGAATGGAAAGATGGTTGACTGGGGACGTGGAAATGTTGCACTGCCATTGCAGGTCATGATTCGTATTAAACCGTGTGGTTGGGATAAAGCAGAGGGAGCTTTACTCTGCATTTGCCCTGTGATTACTAGGCACAAGCGCTCTCCCCTCCACTTTCATCAATCTGCCTTTACACCTTGTTTCTGAGGGTGTGGTCATGCACTTCCATTGCATTGATCCTCACTCATGGGAAAGGTACTATATTCGACCTCCTATAGAATCCCTACAGCGTGGTAACAGGCCATTCGGCCCAACAAGACCCACCAACCCTCCAAACAGCATTCCGCCAGCTCCATCCCCCGAGCCTATAACCCTGCATTTCCCTCTGGCTAATCAGCTCACCTAGACATCCCTGAGTCAACCTACTTTGCATATCTTTGGATTGTGGGAAGAAACCGGAACACTCAGAGGATACCCATGTAGACATGGGGAGAACATGCAAACTCCACATGGACAGTCCCTCAAGGGTGGAATCGAACCCGGGTCCCTGGAACTGTGAGGTAGCAGTGCTAACCACTGAGCCACTGTGCCACCCGTACTGTAATGGTTAACCATTGCCGTCTGCAGGACGGCCAAACGGAAAACTCTCTCGCTGTTACTGCCTCAAGTGCACAGGAAGGAGTTCCAGGCTGATGACCTCCCTGTTTGGCCACATTACAAACACACACCTTTAACAAGTCCTGGCATTGGAATCAGGCCTAGAGATCTGGACCACTGCAGAACAATGACAGAACACTGAAGATGTCCAATTTCAAAACTGGTAACATAGGTGCGAGGATGAGAAACAGCTGAAATATCATCAGGAGACACTGGTATCTAATACAGACAACAGATGGAAAAGCAGGAAGGGGAATATTAATCATTGATCACTGCCTTACTTAAAAGACAGTTTGCATTTATAAGCAGCTCCTGAGAAGACTATTCCGCTCAATCTCAGACCACATCCACCTGAGTTTCTGAATTAGTTAGCATACAGCAGATATCTCATCTCTGTGGTGTGTTCAGTGACATTTTGCCTGTCCCACCATTAGATCAATATTGTACAACCTGCTCACACAGAAAATACAGCTCAGTGGTGGCATTTTAGATTTAAAGGTGACCGGCTCAATGTTAAAGGGAGCATAACAGTGAAAAAAGGACTGCCTGGCCCCAATGGAAAGGTAGACGCATGTGGTTGCTGTAATGTAAGGGTCTGAAAGGGTTAATGCCTGGGTCAGGGTGAATAGCCATCCTACTCCCACTGTGATGATGTAGGAGATCACATGAGAGAGACACCACCTCATGTTATGTCTTTGTAAAGTTGGTTCCCTGAGCAATAAATAGGTTATTGTTCCAAACACTACCCTGATCCTTTTCCCAAAGTGACCCCCATTTCAAAGCCCAAAAATTGCCAGTGACCTGACAGTGAGGGTAGTGACCAGGGAGAAGATGTGTGACAGCAGGGTGAGGCGGTACAGATTAATATCAGCTGACGTTTTTGAGGCCTGTACGATTCTATTCTGAAGAAGAGTCATACGGATGTCAAACATTAACTCTATCTCTCTTTGTGAAGATGGCAGACCTGCTGAGTTTCTCCAGCATTCTCTGTGTCTGAGCACAGTCATGTGCTGGACTTCCTTTGAAATTCCTCTTGTGGGGCAAATGCAATGATCTAGTGTGGAGAGCATGGATCCTGTTGAGGGTGGATGCCTAGTTAAGGCAGGTCAAACCGCTGTCAGCTCACTCACCAGCTCTCTGCACATGACAATGAGGTCATCACAGAGTTGTGACATTTATCCTTTCCAACATTTCTCAAAGCATTCACAGGGATGGACAGTAAATTCTGACCCAGCCAGTGACACCCCCATCCCAGAGTGAGTTATAACATGAAAGATTTGTGCCTTTTGATTCAATCAGGTCTGCTGATCTTCATGATTTACCACTTCTGGATTGACAGGAATATGGTCAAAATCTTTCGGAGTCTTTGCCCTGCGGCACAAACCAAGTTTTGGCTGGGTCTGGGAGTCAATGGCAAGTATTGATTTCTGTGCACCGCTGAGAGCCCACACTGAGCTGTTGAGGACCGTCTCCAAGAGTTAGGTATGGCCCTCGGTGGGGGGTACAATATTCTGCTGAAGTGGATGCAACAGCAAAGCTGTGGGCTCCAAGAGCAGATTCTCAATGGGTGTTTGCTTATTTCAGATAAATACCACATTGACCTTTTTGTGACTTTTTTTCTTGGTCGTGAGCCTGGGTCATACCCTTCAGAATCCTGAGTGCAATATCCACTAAGCAATGTCGCAACTATTTAGAATCCAACGTCCTTTCAGTTTAAATGGATATTGAAGATCCCTGAGAACTTGACAGAGCACCTCGGAGTTCCAGCCAGGATCATGGCCAATGTTTATCCCTCAGCCAACGTCATTGAAACAGATGAATTGATTGTTTATCAAATTGCTGTTTGCAAGGCCCTGCTTTGAGTTAAATTGCCTTGCTGTGTTTCCCTGCATTACATTAGTGACTACACTTTGAAAGTATTTCTTCGGCTGTGAAATGTTTTGTGGTATTCAGAGACTGTGAATGGCACCGTATCAAAGCTCAATGATACGCTCTTTTCACTGGAACTCTCACCAGCTGAGAACTAGAAAGAGAAGTTCTCCAGACAGGGAGAATGGTTTCCAAGTGAAAAGAGGGTTTTTTTTTTCCTTAGTTCTGCTGAAGCTTTGAATGGGCAAATTTGCATGGGCACTTCTGAAAATGCCTCGGAGGTGCACCAACATGCCAGCAGAAGTGGGTACTGCAGATGCTGGAGATTAGAGTCAAGATTAGAGTGGCGCTAGAAAAGCACAGCAGGTCGGGCAGCATCGGAGGAGCAGGAAAAATCAAAGTTTCAGGGAAAAGCCCTTCATCAGGAATGGGTCTGATGAAAGGCTTTTGCCCGAAACATCGATTTTTTTCCTGTTCCTCAAATGCTGCCTGACCTGTCATGCAGCAACCTGTACCAACAGTACAAAGTAACATTGTGATCAAAGGTGTGTAGTTAATAATTCACATAATTTTTGGAGTTTGGATTTCAAAGTAGTTGCACTTGGGTGTTGATTACTTTTGTGAATGGATTTCTTTTTTAAAACAGAGCAAAGTCGCAGAGTCTTTCCAGAACAATGACTTAATCCAGAATGTGTCAGAGAGTGGGTAAGTGCAAACCCTTGTGGGATGACGTTTATGCTGTAGTGCTAACAACACATTGTGTAAGCTTGAAATGTCAATATCTTGTTTTCATTTTAGAAGAACAAAGGTTTGAGCAAGTTTCTTTAAATTCAGTTCAGAAGACACCAGTTTCGTACAGTTAGTTCAACATTAAAAAGAACTGATATAGGCGTGTAATTTCTCTAGACTTCAATCATTGTATGGATTGAGTTGAGAAGCACTTACCTCTCCATCCTGGAGGCTCTCTGTCTCTATTCCTGGTGAAGGGCTTTTGCCCAAAATGTCGACTTTCCTGCTCCTCAGATGCTGCCTGACCTGCTGTGCTTTTCCAGCACCACTCTAATCTAAACTCTGTGTTGAGAAGCAGGATGAACTTTGTTTTGTTGGGGTTTTAAAGATAATTCTAACTGTCCTTTTGTTCTGCTGAAGCTTTGACCTTGAATGGGTGAATTTGTGTGGGCACTTATGAAAATGCCTTGGAGCGGTCCCAACACGTACCAACATTACAAATTAACGTTTGTGCGTGGAATTTATGTTCTATTGGTAAAGAAAATCTGCAGACTTGTGTGAATATTTCTTAGTGATGAAGCAGCATGTTAACTAACTAAACCAAACATTATCCATTGAGTCAGGTTTCATTCTGGAATCTGACTTGACCTGGGATCAAAACAACATGCAAATGCAACTTGAATGGTCTTTGGCTTCATAAGGAGCACTGAGATGGAAAACTCCATATGGGCTGTGGAACTGGCCCTCCACTGGACTTTCCAAGACTGACATAAAGAGGGGTGCAGCCATTGACACAGCCGCAGAACCTGGACACCTTCCAGGGGACACCCTCCTTTTTGCCGGGTAACACCAATCAATGTCTATTCCTCTTCACGGTGGCTGCAATATCCAACAGGATACTCGGAAACAGCTGGTCTTGGATACTTTGGAACACTTCCCTGTCGTCTCACCAGCCCCACAAAAGACAGCAAGAATAGCGATACCATAATAACACCATGACTTCCAAATTACACACTATCCTTCATTTCACTGGGTCAAAATCCCTATGTAGCATCACTGTCCACCATCAACAGAATGGTTCAGGCAAAACCCACGACACCCATTGACATCAGGTTGAGTAATAAAGACAGTCCTCCCACTTGACCTACTCTTGGGAAATAAGGCAGGGCAGGTGACTGAGGTGACAGTGGGGGAGCATTTTGGGGCCAGCGACCATAATTCTATTCGTTTTAAAATAGTGATGGAAAAGGATAGACCAGATCTAAAAGTTGAAGTTCTAAATTGGAGAAAGGCCAATTTTGACGGTATTAGACTAGAACTTTCGAAAGCTGATTGGGGGCAGATGTTCACAGGTAAAGGGACGGCTGGAAAATGGGAAGCCTTCAGAAATGAGATAACAAGAATCCAGAGAAAGTATATTCCTGTTAGAGTGAAAGGAAAGGCTGGTAGGTATAGGGAATGCTGGATGATTAAAGAAATTGAGGGTTTGGTTAAGAAAAAGAAGGAAGCATATGTCAGGTATAGACAGGAGAGATCGAGTGAATCCTTAGAATAGTATAAAGAAAGTAGGAGTATACTTAAGAGGGAAATCAGGAGGGCAAAACGGGGACATGAGATAGCATTGGCAAATAGAATTAAGGATGATCCAAAGGGTTTTTACAAATATATTAAGGACAAAAGGGACAATAGGGCCCCTCAAAGATCAGCAAGGTGGCCTTTGTGTGGAGCCACAGAAAATGGGGGAGATACTAAATGAATATTTTGCATCCGTATTTACTGTGGAAAAGGATATGGAAGATATAGACTGTAGGGAAATAGATGGTGACATCTTGCAAAATGTTCAGATTACAGCGGAGGAAGTGCTGGATGTCTTGAAACGGTTAAAAGTGGATAAATCCCCAGGTCCTGATCAGGTGTACCCTAGAACTCTGTGGGAAGCTAGAGAAGTGATTGCTGGACCTCTTGCTGAGATATTTGTATCATCGATAGTCACAGGTGAGGTGCCGGAAGACTGGAGGTTGGCAAACGTGGTGCCACTGTTTAAGAAAGGTGGTAAAGACAAGCCAGGGAACTATAGACCAGTGAGCCTGACTTTGGTGGTGGGCAAGTTGTCAGAGGGAATCCTGAGGGACAGGATGTACATGTATTTGGAAAGGCAAGAACTGATTAGGGATAGTCAACATGGCTTTGTGTATGGGAAATCATGTCTCACAAACTTGATTGAGTTTTTCGAGAAGTAACAAAGAGGATTGATGAGGGCAGAGCAGTAGATGTGATCTATATGGACTTCAGTAAGGCGTTCAACAAGGTTCCCCATGGGAGACTGATTAGCAAGGTTAGATCTCATGGAATACAGGGAAAACTAGCCATTTGGATACAGAACTGGCTCAAAGGTAGAAGACAGAGGGTGATGGTGGGGCGTTGTTTTTCAGACTGGAGGCTTGTGACTAGTGGAGTGTCACAAGGATTGGTGCTGGACCCTCTACTTTTTGTCATTTACATAAATGATTTGGATGCGAGCATAAAGAGGTACAGTTAGTAAGTTTGCAGATGACACCAAAATTGGACGTGTGGACAGCGAAGAGGGTTACCTCAGATTACAACAGGATCTGGACCAGATGGGCCAATGAGCTGAGAAGTGGCAGATGGAGTTAATTCAGATAAAAGCGAGGTGCTGCATTTTGGGAAAGCAAATCTTAGCAGGACTTATACACTTAATGGTAAGGTCCTAGGGAGTGTTGCTGAACAAAGAGACCTTGGAGTGCAGGTTCATATCTCCTTGAAAGTGGAGTCGCAGGTAGATAGGATAGTGAAGAAGGTGTTTGGTATGCTTTCCTTTATTGGTCAGAGTATTGAGTACAGGAGTTGGGAGGTTATGTTGTGGCTGTACAGGACATTGGTGAGGCCACTGTTGGAATATTGCGTGCAATTCTGGTCTCCTTCCTATCGGAAAGATGTTGTGAAACTTGAAAGGGTTCAGAAAAGATTTACAAGGATGTTGCCAGGGTTGGAGGATTTGAGCTACAGGGAGAGGCTGAACAGGCTGGGGCTGTTTTCACTGGAGCGTCGGAGGCTGAGGGGTGACCTTATAGAGGTTTACAAAATTATAAGGGGCATGGATAGGGTAAATAGGCAAAGTCTGTTCCCTGGGGTCAAGGAGTCCAGAACTAGAGGGCATAGTTTTAGGGTGAGAGGGGAAAGATATAAAAGAGACCTAAGGGGCAACTGTTTCATGCAGAGGGTGGTACTTGTATGGAATGAGCTGCCAGAGGATGTGGTGAAGGCTGGTATAATTACAACATTTAAGAGGCATTTGGATAGGTATATGAATAGGAAGGATTTGGAGGGATATGGGCCGGGTGCTGGCAGTTGGGACTAGATTGGGTTGGGATATCTGGTCGGCATGGACGGGTTGGACTGAAGGGTTTGTTTCCGTGCTGTACATCTCTATGACTCTATGACATGATGAGACAAGAATTCCCAAAATGTGGGTCATAATATGTACAGCACATACCTGAGTGAGAGTAAGTGTGTGTGTGGGACTGTACCACAAAGAGAGTCTGTGTGGGACTGTACCCCAGAGAGAGTCAGTGTGTATGGGACTGTACCTCAGTGAGAGTCAGTCTGTGTGGGACTGTACCCCAGTGAGGATCAGTGTGTGTGGGACTGTACCCCAGAGAGAGTCAGTGTGTGTGGCACTGTACTTCAGTGAATGTCAGTGTGTGTGGAACTGTACCCCAGTGAGGGTCAGTGTGTCTGGGACTGTACCCCAGTGAGGGTCAGTGTGTCTGGGACTGTACCCCAGTGAGGATCAGTGTGTGTGGGACTGTACCCCAGAGAGAGTCAGTGTGTCTGGGACTGTACCCCAGTGAGGGTCAGTGTGTGTGGCACTGTACTTCAGTGAATGTCAGTGTGTGTGGGACTGTACCCCAGAGAGAGTCTGAGAGTGTGGGACTGTACCCCAGTGAGAGTCGGTGTGTGTATGTAGGACTGTACCCCAGTGAGAATCAGAGTGTGTGGGACTGTACCCTAGTGAGAGTCAGTGTGTGGGACAGTACCCCAGTGAGAGTCAGTGTGTGTGGGTCTGTACCCTAGTGAGAGTCAGTGTGTGTGGGTCTGTACCCTAGTGAGAGTCAGAGAGTGTGGGACAGGACTCCAGAGAGAGTCTGAGAGTGTGGGATTGTACCCTAGTGAGTGTCAGAGTGTGGGACTGTACCCCAGTGAGAGTCGGTGTGTGTGTTTAGGACTGTACGCCAGTGAGAGTCAGTGTGTGTGGGACCCGTACCCCAGTAACAGTCAGTGTGTGTGGGAGCTATACCCCAGTGAGAGTCAATGTGTGTATGTGGGACTGTACCCTGGTGAGAGTCTGAGAGAGTGGGAGCTGTACCCCAGTGAGAGTCTGAGAGTGTGGGTCTGTACCCCAGTAAGTGTCAGTGTGTGTGGGGCTGTACCCCATGGAGAATCTGTGTATGTGGGACTGTACCCCAGTGAGCTTCAGAGAGTGTGGGACTGTACCCCAGAGAGAGTCAGTGTGTGTGGGACTGTACCCCAGTGAGAGTCAGTGTGCGTAGGACTGTAACCCAGTAACAGTCAGTGTGTGTGGGACTGTATCCCAATGAGGGTCAGTATGTGTGGGACTGTACCCCACTGACAGACAGTGTGTGTGGACTGTACCCCAAGGAGAGTCAGTGTGTGTTGGACTGTACACAGCGACAGGCAGTGTATGTGGGACTGCACCCCAGTGAGCCTCAGTGTGTATGTGACTGTACCCCAGTGTGAGTCAGTGTGTGTTGAACTGTACCCCAGCAAGAATCATTGTGTGGGACTGTACCCCAGTGAGGATTAGTGTGTGTCCCATACCACAGTGAGAGTCAGAGAGTGTGGGACTGTACCCCAGTGAGAGTCAGTTTATGTGGGACTGTTCCCCAGTGAGAGTCAGTGTGTGTGTGGGACTGTACCCCAGAGAGAGTCAGTGTGTGTGGGTCTGTACCCCATTTTGTAGATATTCCACAAATTCATTTTCTTTTTATCTGCTACTAACCTGATTTTCCCAGTTACTTGCATATTGAAGTCCCCCATGATTATTGTAATAGTGCCTTTCTTCCATGACTTTTCTATCTCCTAATTTAATTTTTTGCCCACATCCTGGCTACTACTAGAGGACCTGTACACAACTCCCATCAGGGTCTTTTTACCTTTGTGGTTCCTCACCTCTACCCACACAGATTCCATGCCTTCTCACTTCTTGCAATTGATTTAATTTCATTTCTTACTAACAAGGCAAATCCACCTCCTCTGCTCATTTGCCTGGTCTTTCGAAAGGACGTGGACTTTGGATATTTGATCTCTGATCCCCTGAACCCCTTGCAGCCACACCTCTGCAGTGCTCACAACATCATGGCTGCCAATTTTGTATACTGTCTGGATTTAAGTATAATACCCCATGTCCTCATTGACTGTCCCCTTCTCACTACAGTATATCTAATGTGTCCAAAATTGGATTCCTGACCATTTCCATATTCTTTATCCTATAACTTGTTCTGGAAACTTTAATAACTTCTGCTGAGCCCTCATCCCACCACCCTCCTCCAGAACTTTTCCACAATTTTCCACGCGTCTGAATTCACCCCTCCCCATTATTGAGTTAAAGCTCCTTTTCAATCAGATTCCGTGTCATGATCAAATGTCCAAGGCTTGCCAACTGCATCAAACAAGTCCTAGTGAAAGCATCCCATTGCCCTCCTTCTCTCCCTCTCACATAACCCTGCCCTCCCAATTCTGACCTTTAACCCCTCTCTTCTCCACCCGCTCCCACCAACACTGGGGTCACAACAGCATTCAGGCAGCAAAGCAGGATCGACATGGGAAGAAACTTTGGGAAACAGAATTCCTAGGAATTGTGGTGTAAAAGCTGCAATACCTGATGGGACAGCTATTCCCCAGGGTGGGGGGGAAATCGACAGTGATCCGACAGAAGGTAAGCTACAGGCTCTGCCAAGGTTGAGTTCCCTCAGCACAGTTGTGCCCATGCTTGATGTTGCCAACAGGTTATTCAAAGGCAAGCCACCACTCCTGAGGACTCAGGAGTGGTGGAAATAACCCTCCGGTAACATGTCCAGGTACACTCCAGTGCCTATGTTAACGCAGACAGGTTGGTGATGATAAAGGTGTCTATACTATGTTCTTGATAAGATCCACCACAGAAAAAGGTTGCCCATCACAGGTGGTGGTGGTGGTGGGGTGCGGGGACTAAACCTCACGTTTCTTTGATGCTGTATTAAAGGATATCTGACTGTTCATCCTTTTTACCACACTCCAATCTATTGGGCCTCATCAGTGTCACCTTTACTGGGTTTCTGAAGCTTTTCATACTCACTCATCAGGACAAACACAAGAATGCCAAATTCTTAACTGTCACAATGTTTTATCTTACAGCAGCAAAGGGTGTTGATTGGTGGGCAAATTGACTTTGATTGGCCAATGTGTTGCTATGGAGAAAGCAAGGGGGATCTTTAGGCTCCCCAAGCTCCAGCATCATGCAAAAAAGGTGGACATGTTCCTTTTGTTTGCACAGAATGTATGTTTGTCATTTCCTCAAGTGTAAAGGAGCTAGGCTATGATTTTTTCTGAATTACCAGAGAACCTATCATTATTGCTTTGTCCATGGCAAAACCTTGACCAATCAGTGTCGAAATGCCAACCAATTAGCAGCCTGTTCTCCAGCAGTATAAATTGTTGTAATGTTTGCCCTCATGAGGGTAAGATGAAAGATTTCAGCAGCATGTCGATTGTCTGTAACACCCAGTGACTATGTTAGTGGTCTTGAATTCGAAATGTTCTATATCATTACATATCTTCTGAAAATCCACAGATAATCGACATCTTTTTGATCCCAATAAATGACTGAATTACAGAAGCAGAGAAAACAGATGAAACGGAAGGAGGTCATTCAGCCCGTCATATTTTGTACCACTGAGAAAGAACCTATGTTACTTTCCAAGTGTTGGCACATTGTCTTACAGATAATGGAGCATATCCAAGTGTTCCTGATGAAGGGTTTCTGCCTTAAATGTCGATTCTCCTGCTCCTCGAATGCTGCCTGACCTGCTGTGCTTTTCCAGCACCACATTCTTGACTCCATATCCAAGTGTTTGTCTATCACCCTATGTGGTGAATCCCAGATCCTCTGGGAAAAAGAATTTCTCCTCAATATTTCTCTGATACTTTTACCACTTACTTCAAAATTTGTACAGGATTATCGAATGGAGAGAAAACTCTGAAGTCTTCGATCAGTCACATTTGTATTGAATGTCTGCATTGGCTTAACAGGCTGAATGGCCTCCTCCTGGTCCTATGTTCCTGTGCTCTCTGGTTTCTGCTCTCTCTGCTAAAGGGAAACTGGTCCTCCCTGTTACTCTCTCCAGGACCATCATCAGTTTAGATACCTCTGTTAGGGTGGCACGGTGACTCAGTGGTTAGCAGTGCTGCCTCACAGCATCAGGGTCCCATTTTCAAATCCATCTTCAGGCAACTCCCAGTATCTGTGAGGGTTTCCTCTGGGTGCTCTAGTTTCCTCCCACAGTCTAAGGCTATGCAGGCAAGGTTGATTGGCCCTGCTAAATGCAGGAGCTGGGTAGGGTGCTGTTTAAAGGCTCAGTGTACATTTGATGGGCTGAATGGCCTACTTCTAAACCATAGGGATTCTATGATTAAATCTCTTCATATCCCCTCCCAAAGTTTATCAAAATCATTTCCTTTTTTTTCTGAAGGTACTTTTTATTTAGAACAATGATCGAATATCTAAACATCATTAAAGAAATAATACTGACATATTACAGCAGTTTCTAGGGGTTATTATGGTGTAGGGTGGTGTCCCTCCCATAGGTCTGTACTTTGGGTCTCAGGGAATGCTCACTTTGTATCTGTTTCTCACACCGATAGAATACTAAGGCGATGGGAGCAAATGTACAAGATACTTCGACAACTTAAGTTGGAACGCCGTGAAGATTCAGATGTCTCAGCCTGATTACCTGGGCTTTAAACAAATACTCGTGAGAGAGACCGCTACTTAATCTTAATTTTCTCAACACAATCCACAACTTCCCTTGGACAAAATAATGAATGCGAGCTAAATGTCAGATCGGCTGGGTTAGCGGGATTCTCAGCTCTTACTCGAGAGGGGTGTACGTTCGAGGACCTGGGCACAAAAATCCAGTCCAAAGCACTGACACAGTACTGAGGGAGCGCTGTGTTGATGGAGATGCCATCTTTCAAATCAGATACTTTGCCGAGGCCCCTCTCAGGTGAGTGTAACAGAATGAAGAGCAGGAAGCTGATCCCAGGCACCCTGGTGAATATTTACTCCTCCATCAATATCCCAAACATATTTTGTTGGTTTTGTGGGAGATGTATCAAAATGTCTTGGATGGATTCAGGTCATGAGATCCTGCAAGCTTCCTTGGTGCATCTAATAAGTGGCTTCACCTTCTCATACAAGACTAACCCCATCTGACGACAGGTCATTCCTAGTACAACTCACCACTCAGCAGGGTCTTGGGAGCCTGCTGTGTGCAAACTGGTTGCTACATATCCTATATTGCAACAATCAGCTGAGGTGTGGGAGACGGAGGTTAATTTAGATAAATGTGAGGTGCTGCATTTTGGAAAGGCAAATCAGGGCAGGGTCTACACACTTAATGGTAAGATCCTGGGACATGTTGCTGAACAAAGAGAGTGCAGATTCACAGTTCCTTGAAAATGAAGTCTCATGGAGACAGGGTGATGAAGAAGGTATTTGGTATGTTTGCCTTTATTGGTCAGTGCATTGAGTGTAGGAGGTGGGAGGTCATGTTGCAACTGTACAGGACATCGGTGAGGCCATGTTTGGAACACTGCATTCAATTCTGGTCTCCCTGCTAGAGGAAGGGTGTTGCTAAACTTGAAAGCATTCAGAAAAGATGTTGCCAGGGTCGGAGGGTTGATGCCAGGGTCAAAGGGTTTGAGCTGAATAGGCTGAGGCTGTTTTCCCTGGAGCATCGGAGGCTGAGGGGTGACCTTATAGAAGTTTATAAAATCATGAGAGGCATGGATAGAGTAAATAGCGAATGTCTTTTCCCCCTCTAGAATCCAAAACTAGAGGGCATAGGTTTAGGGTGAGAGGGGAAAGATTTGAAAAACACCTGAGGGGCAACTTTTCCCACAGAGGGTGGTGCATGAATGGAATGAGCTGCCAGAGGAACTGGTGGAGGCCGATACAATTACAGCATTTAAATGGCATCTGAATGGGTACCTGAATAGGAAGGGATTAGAGGGATATGCTGGCAAATGGAACTAGTTAAGATTGCGATGTCTGATTGGTCCAGACGAGTTGGATTGAAGGGTCTGTTTCCGTGCTGTATGACTCTATGTTTCAAACAGCACATTATATGCCACATCTCCTCCTTTGGCATGACACTGAAGTCAATGAGGCCTATTGAATAGAGTTCAAGTTGAAGTAATTTGAAAACTGGGAACAGAACACCAAGCACTGGGGAAGGATGAAAGACAGTAAGAAAGAGGGTGAAATTTGGTTGGCTACTTTTGAACGTTTGTCATTTTTAAACTGCTGACACTGCTTCCTGGGCCTGTGAGGCCACGTCAGCATGGGCTCCACTGAAGATGATGTTAAACACTCGAGTGACCTACTGTTATCGAGGATTTTCCAGCAGTGTTTCCGTGCTTCATCAGGGACTTAGAAAGCTTTCTCTGGGAAATAATCTGAAACAAAAGAAACAGAACATTTCAAATAACTCTGTTCACAGCCAGAGATGCAATTATACAGGATCAATACAACAAG
The DNA here is from genome assembly GCF_037043375.1 of Chiloscyllium plagiosum. Classification (NCBI taxonomy): domain Eukaryota; kingdom Metazoa; phylum Chordata; class Chondrichthyes; order Orectolobiformes; family Hemiscylliidae; genus Chiloscyllium; species Chiloscyllium plagiosum. The sequence goes on from NW_028270172.1 coordinate 10,801,307, forward strand.
AACTGGGAGCAGCAGGAGGCCATTCAGCCCCTCAAGCCTGCCCCGCCATTTAATACAATCATGGCTGGTCTCAGCTTGGCCTCAGGTCCTTCCCTGCCCGCTCCCAATAAACCTTTAACCTTTCACTAATTAACAATCTGACTCTCTCTTCCTCAAATTTACTCAGTGTCCCAGCATCCATTGCACTCTGGGGGAGTGAATTCCACAGATTCATGACCCTTTGAGAGAAGTAATTCCTCCCCATCTCTGTGCTAAATCTGCTACCCCCCCCACCGACCATCCTAAAACTATGACCCTCTCGTTCTGGAATGGCCCACATGAGGGAAGATCTGCTTTGTCAATCCCGTCGGAATCTCATAAACTTCAACTGGATCTCCTCCTGTTCTTCTGAACTGCAGGGAGATTAGGGCTGAACTGCAGGGAGATTAGGGCTGAACTGCAGGGAGATTAGGGCTGAACTGCAGGGAGATTAGGGCTGAACTACAGGGAGATTAGGGCTAAACTGCTCAACCTTTCTTCATTCCAAAATTTTCTTGCTCACATGATCATTAATGTGATGAATTTCATGATGGTCACTGCACTGTCAGAGGTGTCATCTTTCAGATGAGATGTCCAATTTGTGGCCCCATACGAGTGATCAGATTGTGATGGAAAAGATCCGGGGAATTATGTTGAAAATGAGGAAGAATGTTTCCCCAGGATAAGTTTGATTTTTTTAATGAAGTTTTTATTCTTAAAGAGTTTGATAGGTTACCGGGGAAAAACAATTTTTCAACTGGTCGGCATGGAAAGGTTTGGGCCCAGGGGTTCTGTTTCTGTGCTGTAGGGCTCTATAACTCTATAACTGGGTGGAGGAGGATTCAGGACAATCTTCACCCCTCACCCAACATCACTGAAACAGATTCAGCGGGCATTGCTGATTTTGGGATCTTGCTGTGCGGGTGTTGGCTGCCACATTACCTATTGCATAACAATGACTGCAGAAGTGGGTACTGCAGATGCTGGAAATCAGAGTACAGATTAGAGAGATGCTGGAAAAGCACAGCAGGTCAGGCAGCATCCGAGGAGCAGGAACATCGACGTTTCAGGCAGAAGGGCTTTTGCCCGAAACATCGGTTTTCCTGCTCCTCGGATGCTGCCTGACCTGCTGTGCTTTTCCAGCACCACTCTAATCTAGACTAACAATGATTACACCTCATTCAGCGGTTATGAAGGCCTTTAAGCTATTCCATGTTAATGTTAAAAGCCAATGAACATGTTTATATTTTGCTCCTAACCCCACCCTGAGACATATTTCAAATACAGAACACACGTAGGTGTGATGCTGCAGTAAAGTAAGTCAATCACTAGAGGGCAATGTCAGTTTTAAGTCAGTCACTGAGGAAGCTTGCTCATTCACTCAAAACGTCAAGATCACAATGAAGGGGGTAAGGGAATTGGCAGGAATGAGGATTAGAATGATAGACCGGCAGGGAGAAAGATAGAAAGAGAAGCTGCATAACAGAGAGAAATAGAGAGATAAGCGAGGTGAGACAAGGAGAATAGGTGTGAGAGCAGGGAAAGTGAAAGACAGAGTCAGAGGGAGCTGGAGAGAGATTGAGAGACAGAAACTGCAAGTGAGAGACTGAAAGAGAGAGACCTAGACTGAGGGAAGAGACAAAGAGAAAGACAGAGAAAGAGGAGAAGAAAGGAGAAAAAGACAGAGAAAAGTGAGATAGAGGGAGACACAAAACGAGAGAGACAGAGAGAGTGCAAGAGAAACAGGGAGGAGAGACAGAAAGAGAGAGAGAGAAAGCGAGTAACAAAATGAGATAAAGACAGCACCTGAGATAAAAACACACAAAGAAAACTATTTGATCAATCACAGCATATTTCCTGTTATCGAGGGAGACTGAGCAGCTTAGCAAAGAGGAAACAGTACCCAAGTTGCAGCATACTGAATATCAGGGACTATATCGATGACCCCTCGGCCATCAACAATATTGGACAATTTGAACGCTCCAGGCATAGCAGGGACATAGACAGGAATGAAATGCCAGGAGGATGTGCCGAGGAGATTGTGAGAACAATAAGAAAGGGAGTGTAGAGCGGCTAAAGTCATAGACTACTTCGTAGATAAATTTGTATTTCCATTCAGTTCAAAGCTCATTTTTGTTGTCAGCTGGGAAATCAATGGAAAAGGAGCAGATTAACATAATACCTGCAGATTAAATAAATCAAATCACTTCTTTAAAAACAGCTCTGGGCTTCCTTTTGTTTCAGTGATGATCTGAAATGGTCATTCCCATTGTACAGGGTGTTACAACTGCAGACACATTTAAGGGGTATGAATGTCCCTGTTAGATTTGTTTTCTCTTGGATAAAGCGTTCCTCATTAATACTCAATAAAAGATCATGCACAAAACCAATAGTGATGTTGGTACACTGATTCAGGCTTCATAACAAACAATGAGATCAGCAAAATAATAAATTTAAGATTGCAGAGTTTTGGCAGTAGAGTCATAGAGATGTACAGCATGGAAGTAGACTCTTTGGTCCAACCCGTCCATGCTGACCAGTTATCCCAACCTAATCTAGTCCCATTTGCCAGCACTTGGCCCATATCCCTCTAAACCCTTCCTATTCATGTACCCATCCAGGTTCCTTTTAAATGCTGTAATTGTCCCAGTCTCCACCACCTCCTCTTGCAACTCATTCAATACACGCACCACCCTCTGCATGAAAAGGTTGCCCCTTACATCTTTTTATATCTTTCCATTCTCTCCCTAAACCTATGCCCTCTAGTTCTAGACTCCCCGACCCCAGGAAAAAGACCTTGTTTATTTATCCCAGCCATGCCCCTCATGAATTTATAAACCTCTATAAGGTCATCCCTCAGCCCCCGACGCTCCAGGGAAAACAGCCCTAGCTTGTACAGCCTCTCCCTGTAGCTCAAACCCTCCAAAACCCTGGCAACATCCTTGTAAATATTACTGAACCCTTTCAAGTTTCACAACATCCATCTGTTAAGAAGGAGATCAGAATTGCATGCAATAAGGGAAATGGGGTGAATTACAATCAAATTAGATGTGATAAGAATTGAAGAGAAAGAAAAGTCATAAGGAAAATAAAGAAAAATTGCTGTAGTGCAAATTTGAATAATTGCTGTATTACAGAAATAAGAGTTAAGAGTGTGTTGCTAGGAAAGCACAGCAGATCAGGCAGCATCCGAGGAGCAGGAGAATCAACATCCTTTCTAAATGGCTTATGCCTGAAACGCTGATTCTCCTGCTCCTCGGATGCTGCCTGAGCTGCTGTGCTTTTCCAGCAACACACACTCGACTCTGATCTACAGCATCTGCAGCCCTCACTTGCAGCAATAAGACTCTAGAATTCCAGTCTCTCACTTGTTTGGACATTGCAATCACCCCATTAACCAGCTCCTCACGTTGTTATGTAGAAGGCCTATGGTGACCAAACACTTGATGGGATAGAGTTTAAATATTGTTAAAAGAAGACACAAAGTCAAAACCATCAAGAAAGTGACCAGACCCTGGCTGAAGGGCTCTAGGTCCAAGCTGTAAAAACTCTTTGGAAAATACAGCCTTTGGATCAAGAAATGTTTCTTAATCTCTCATTTCAACAAGCCAACTCTGGTTTTAGTGTCACATCTCCTTGTCCCAGATTATCCTCCACCCAGTTATAGAGTCACAAAGTCCTACAGCATGGAAACAGACCCAAACAGGTCCATGCCGACCAGTTGAAAAAGTGTTTTTCCCCCATAACCTATCAAACTCTTTAAGAATAAAAACCTTTTAAAAAACCATCCTTAATCTAATATATTTTCGGCAACACAGGTCTAATCTATATACTTTCTCGTCATAATCCAACCGTTAGAACCTGAGGCACTGTCTGCTAAATCTTTACTGCACTCCTTCTGAGGCTAATGTAACCTTTCTAAGATGTAGTGCCTGGAACCATATACAGTACTCTACACTATTACACAGCTGGGGTGTGATGCTGTATCGTAGTCATGTTACTGGATTAATAACTCAGTCTAATGTTCTCAATAATTGGAATCAAATCCCACCAAGGCAGATGGTGACATGTGATTTAAAAAAAAAGAACAAGAAGCTAGTCTAATGTTGACCATATCATTTTAAAAGCTGGTTCATATGAGATTGTACAGGACATTGGTGAGGCCTCTTCTGGAATGTTGTGTCCAGTTCAGGCTGCCCAGTTATAGGAACTATATTATTAAGTGGGAGATTTACCAGGATGTTGCCGGGTATAGAAGGTTTGAGTTATAAAGCAAGGCTGGATAGGCTACATCTTTTTCTATGAAGCATAGGAGATTGAGAGGTGACCTTTTGGAAGTTTATAAAATAATGTGGGGTATAATGGTAGTTGTCTTTTCCCTCGGGTGGGGGATTTCAAGATTATGGGGCACAGTTTTAAGATGAGAGGAGAGAGATTTATAAAAAACATGAGGGGCAAATGTTTTACACAGAGGGTGGTTTGGGTGAGGCATGAACTTCCTGGGGAAGTGGTAGACGGGGGCACAGTTAAAATACATTTGCATAAGTGCGTGAATATGAAAGGTTTGGAGGGATATGGGCCAGGAGCAGGTCGGTTGGACTAGTTTAATTTGGGATTATATTCAGCATGGCCTGGTTGAACGGAAGGATCTGTTTCTGTGCTGTATGACTCTGTGACAATGACTCTATGTGTACCTTTAGGGAGGGAAATCTGCAGGCTTTACCTGGTCTGACCTACAGGTGACTTCAGACCCTACAGGTTAACTCTAACTGCCTTCTAGGTAATAAACGCTGACCTGGCCAACAACACCCACATCCCATGAATGAATAAGGGAGAAGGCTCTAAAACTAAGGCTTTGTTGAGTTAACTCAAACCTTTGTCTTTTTGGTTTGGGGAGGGGAGAGGACACATACTGATGCTCTAATTTCACAGTTGAACATTTCAGAGAGGATGAGAGGTTTTCTGCTGTGATGATATGTCAGTGTTTGATCGTGAATAAAATACAGTGTTTCACTCCAAACAACGAGACGACTCTTCAGGATATGCAGGAAGCAATTTCACCGAATTACACAGTAAATTGTTCGAGTGCAAAGCATCAGCCAGTTCTGTCCTGAGGGTTGGCTTTGTTAATAGGCATAACTGATGCCACAACACATCCATCAGGAACTAACTCACCATTTGATGAATATAAAGTGCAACATCTAAAGGAAAACCTGCAGATATGAAATAAGTTTGAGACCATCAAGCCTATGCTATTCACAGACTGTGGATAATCCACTCAGTCATTAACTTGAATTGAATTAAATTGAATTTATTGTCACATGTACCGAGGCATAGTGAAAAGCTTTGTCTTGCGAGCAATACAGGCAGATCATAGAGTTAAGTAGCAAAGATAGTAAATAATAGCTAAACAGCAGCAAAAACAAAACACAGGTGCAGGCGAATGTTAAGAGTTTATGAGTCCATTCAGTATCCTAACAACAGTCGGGTAGAAACTGTTACGAAACCAGCTGGTGCGTGTGTTCAGGCTGTATTATATTAACAATATTATATTTAAATTTCCTAAGGGAACACTCCGTAAATAATCACTGATTCTCCAAGTTGCTGAAGTAAAGGTGCACAATGGTCATACATCTCCACTTTCCCCTTGTGGGGGAGATTGAACCTAGGAACACAGTTTAAAAACATCTCAGGCAGAGGGTTGTAGAGAAGTTCCTTCTTTCAGAGGAGCGATAGTCTGTGGCAGTGTGGCCAACCCTAATGCCATCACTGCTCCAGCAACAAGCTGCCAGCCTGTTAAACATGAGAACATGAGAAATGGGAGGCAATGGCTGAGAGGTATTATCAGCAGACTATTAATCCCCTCGGGACAATGAGAGGTAGGGGATAAATGCTATTCTAGCCAGCGACCCCCTCATCCTGCGAATGCATAAGAAAAGGCACAGTCGATTCAGCCCATTGAGCCTACTCCCCCTTTCAATGAGATCATGGCTGACCCTCTACTCCATCATTCTCCTGCACTGTCCAAATATCTCTTGGTGGTTTTCGTATGTAGACATATGTTCAGTGGCTTTGCCACCACAGAGTTCTGAGGGAGGGAGTCACAAATGTTCATTTCCCTCTGAGAGAATAAACCCTGCCTCATCTCAATCTTACATCCAAAACTCCAGAGAATACAGACTCGGTTTGATCTCTCTTCATAGAGCACTCCCATATAGCCCAGGAACAAAGTCCCATGAAAACTTCATTGCACTCCCTCTTATGGCAATGATAGTTAAATTGCACCTGTGAGGTGAATCCTCCAACCTTCTCCTCACTTTTTCATTCCGGAATGTTCTATAGCTTTCCCCAGTGTTTATTTTACCCAGCTGTGTAAGGGAGAGGTGCAAAAGAGTGATATACCAGAGTGAGGACACATGTTGGGAGGAAGAGCTACAGTACACGCTGTGGCAGCACGCTGAGGCTCTGATAGAGTCGCCAAGCCAACCACACACTCTCAATCACCGCCATCTCAACACACCTACTGCAGCCGGCTAACTGGAACATTGACCATGCTCTGATGTCAGTGTTTGAATCAGTGAGCTGAGAACTTGGAGATGTATAACTGCCAGCAAGTGTCTTTTATTCAAGTCTATACTGAGGGAAGGGCTCATCATTCTCACAGGCGAAAGTGAGGACTGCAGATGCTGGAGATCAGAGTCAAGGTTAGAGTGGTGCTGGAAAAGCACAGCAGGTCAGGCCTGCTCCTCGGATGCTGCCTGACCTGCTGTGTTTTTCCAGCACCACTCTAACCTTGACATCATTCTTATGGGGAGTCAGCCGCTCCCTGTGCTGCATCAATAACCAAGAGGTTGGGCAACCAACCCATGAATAAACGCCCGTGCCAGTGGCCAAGAATGGTCAGGATGAGCATGCCTGGGAAGGAATGTAGCTTTCCCATGGAAGCGTGGTTGCAATGATGTTCTTCATTGTGTTGGCTGTTCACCAGCACAGATTCCCATTGCCTGTCCCACAGGACAGCACCATCCAGTCACCTGTTAGAATTATTGAACCACACAAAATCCCAGGGATACCTGGTAGAGTGAATGTTGAAAGGACTTTCCCCCCTTGATGGAGAAACTAGGGGTCACCGTAGATGAAAGGGTCTTGAATTGAATTGAATTTATTGTCACGTGTACCGAGACACAGTGAAAAGCTTTGTCTTGCGAGCAAGACAGGCAGATCACAGAGTTAAGTAGCATAGATAGTAGGTAATAGGTAAGCGGCAAAAACAAAACACAGGTACAGGCAAATGTTAAGAGTTTGTGAGTCCATTCAATATTCGAACAACAGATGGGTAGAAACTGTCGCAAAACTGGCTGGTGAGTGTGTTCAGGCTTCTGTACCTTCTCCCCGATGGTAGAGGTTGGAGAAAATCATTGCCAGGGTCGGATGGATCTTAAAGAACGCTGGCGGCCTTTCCTTAACAGCGGGCCTGGTAGATGGATTCTATAGATGGGAGGTTGACCCTTGTGACTGCCCGGGCCGAGTTCACCACTCTCTGTAACCGTCTCCGATCGTGAATGGTACAGCTCCAAGGTGGCGATTGGCCATGAAAAGACAATCCTCTCTTCCAGAGAGACATTCTCAAATGACAAGAAAGTCAAGGGTATGAAGAGTTGATAGGAAGAGAGAGGCCATGATTAGTAAACGGTAGAGCAAGCTTGAGGGACTAAGTGGCCCAGTCCTGCTCCTAGTGTACATGTCTGTAGTAAGCTCACACAGCGACAAATTCACTTTCAAATGTCACAGGTTAGAAATTTCCAAATGTCAGAACGTTCTCTAAAGCAGCACTGACTGAGGTAAGGGCTGAATATTTATCACATGCATTTTATTTAAACAAAATGCAGCAGTGTTTCTTTTTCCAGGCAAAGTAAAAATAGAATCAAAATAATTATCTCAAAGCTCACAGAAGATTGTCATTTTAGTGTCTGATCAAAGGGATGATTTATCCGATTTGTTGAAATGCCAGGGAATGTTTCTTCTTCACTTATTACGGAAGTGAGTCTGGGTGTACAGGTGATAAATATGAATCTTGAACAGTCACGAAAGATCTTGAAGAGATGAATTAAAATAAAAGAAAGTAATTCTCCATTTCTATTCAATTTGGGCAAACAGCTAATGAGTGAAACTATTATACACAAAGCAGATGATGTGCTCCTGCCACCATAAGATGGAATGCATCACTAATCATTGTCTACCTCTCTAGAATATTCTTCATGTCTTTTACATAAGAACAGAAGAACTGGGAGCAGGAGGAGGCCATTCAGCCCCTCGAGCCTGCTTCGCCATTTAATACGATCATGGCTGATCTCAATACAGGCCTAATTCCACTTTCCCTCCCACTCTCCATTAACCTTCAACCCATTACTAATTAATAATCTAAAAATCGAAAGAACTGCGGATGCTATAAAACAAGAACAAAAATAAGGATTGCTGGAAAAGCTCAGCAGGTCTGGCAGCATCTGTGGAGAGAGAAATCAGAGTCAACGTTTCAGTTCGAGTGACCCCTTCCTGAATTAATAATCTGTCTATCTCCTCCTTAAATGTACTCAATGTCCCAGCATCCACCGCACTCTGGGGTATTGGGTTCCACAGGTTCATGACTCTTTGAGTGAAGTAATTCCTCCTCTTCTCTGTTTATTCTAAAACTATGAGTTCTCATTCTAGACTGGCTCACATGACATTGTTTCTACATCTCCGTTACCAATCTACTTTAGCACCCTACAAACCTCAGTTAGAGTAATCTGGATGCTGTCAGTAGTCAAACCTCACCATCATTGCTGACTGAATTAATGTACTATTCCTCTTTGTTTATTTTCGGTATTTGATACTTTTCTGTAGTTAAAGGTTTAAAGGTTCAAATCTCTCTCCAGGACCCCAGAGCAGAAGCCAGGCTGGCCATTTGGAACATGACTGAGGGAGTGCTGCACTGCCAGAGGAGCCTTCTTTCAGATGAGACATCAAAGCAGATGTTACAGATTGATGCTCCAGTCTTTCTTCCTGTTAGGTCTCTGATATGACTGGTCATTGAATCACAGAGTCACAGAGATGCACAGCACAAAAACAGACCCTTTGGTCCAACTTATCCATGCTAACCAGATACCCTAACCCAATCTAGTCCTATTTGCCAGCACTTGGTCATTCCCATTGTACAGGGTGTTACAATTGCAGACACATTTAAGGGGTATGAATGTCCCTGTTAGATACGTCTTCTCTTGGATAAAGTGTTCCTCATTAATACTCAATAAAAGATCATGCACAAAACCAATAGTGATGTTGGTACACAGAGTCAGGCTTCATAGCAAACAATAAGATCAGCAAATTAATAACTTTAAGAGTACAGAGTTATAGCAGTAGAGTCATAGAGATGTATAGCATGGAAACAGACCCTTTGATCCAACTTGTCCATGCCGACCAGATATCCCAACCTAATCTAGTCCCATTTGCCAGTACTTAGCCCATATCCCTCTAAACCCTTCCTATTCATGTACCCATCCAGATGCCTTTTAATTGCTGTAACTGTACCCGCCTCCACCACTTCCTCTGGCAGCTCATTCCGTACACGCACCATCTTCTGCATGAAAACGTTGCCCCTTAGGTCCCTTATATATCTTTCCCCTCTCACCTTAAACCTATGCCCTCTAGTTCTTGACTCCCCCACCCCAGGGAAAAGACTTTGTCTATTTATCCTACCCACGTCCCTCATGATTTTATAAACCTCAGCCTCCGATGCTCCAGGAAAAACAGTCCCAGCCTGTTCAGCCTCTCCCTGTAGCTCAAACCCCCCAAAACCCTGGCAACATCCTCGTAAATCTTTTCTGAACAGTTTCAAGTTTCACAACAGCTTTCACAACATCCATTGGAGGAAGACCAAAATTGCACATAATATTCCAAAAGTGGTCTAACCAATGTCCTGTACAGCCTCAACATGACCTACAATCCTATAATCAATGCTCTGACCAACATAGGAAAGCGTACTAAACACCTTCTTCACTATCCTACTTACCTGCCACTCCACTTTCAAGGAACTAGAAATCTGAACTCCAAGGTCTTTTTATTCAGCAACACTCCCCAGGACTTTGTCATTAAGTGGATAAGTCTTGGTCTGATTTGCCTTACTGAAAAGAAGCACCTCACACTTAACTTATTGAAATTCCATCTGCCACTTCTTAGCCCATTGGCCCCTCTGATTAAATCCCATTGTACTCTGTGGTAACCTTCTTCGCTGTCCACCACACCTCCAATTTTGGTGTCATCTGCAAACTTACTAACTATGTTCACATCCAACTCATTTATATAGATGATGAAAAGCAGTGGACCCAGCAGGTATGGTGTGAAATGTGAATGGTTCAGTTATGAGGAAATTATCAGGATATTCATATGGGGAAGAGGGAAGACAACACATTAACGTTCTCATCTGAAAAGATGGTACCTCCAGCAATGCTGCACTCCCTCAGTACAGCCACCATGCTGATGTCAGCCTAGGTTATACGGTGAATTCTCTAGAGTGTAGCTTTTACCCACAAGCCTCAGAGCTGAGAGGGAGTCTCTCACCAACTTTTACAGATACACCATAGAAAGCGTTCAATCACAGCCTGGTACAGCAACTGCTCTGCCCAGGAGTGTAAGAAACTACTGAGAGTTGTGTACACAGCCCAGTCCATTGCACAAGCCAACCTTCCATCCAGTGAACCTGACTACACTTCTCGCTGCTGTTGAAAGGCCGCCAACAACATCAAGGGCCTCCCACCCCTTCCATCAGGCAGAAGATACAAAAGTTTAAACACACGTACCAGATTGAAGGACAGCTTCTTCCCTGATGTTATTAGACTGCTGAATGACCCTCACTAATTTTAACTTTAACGTTGACCTCGCTGTTTATGCACCTTCTCTGCAGCTGTAACATTGTATTCCTGGCTCTGCCCTATTAACCTCATGCACTTTGTACGGTATGATCTGCCTTTACTGCAGGCAAAACAGAGTTTTTGGCTGTACCTAGATACATGTGACAATAATAAGCCAAATCAAAAAAAGAAGTGTCAAGGCAGAGTTTATAATAAGCTCCATTCACAGCCGCACAGACCATGGGTGGATGTTTACCTGGCCAAGGGTGCATTCCATCCCACCGAGAATCTCACTGTCCTTCACCCCATTGTGTAAGTGATTGCTGCCAATATCGTGCACTTCAAACCTCAGGCGCTGAACCTCCTCAAAGTAAAAATCCACCGTGTAAACTTTGGAGAAGATTGGGTTGATGCATGTCCGGATAACCTCAGTCCTGTCAACCTGGGCAGAGGGGAAATCAAACATCTGGGTCAATTCATGTCATGACAGGATGCATTGTGGATAACATAATATAAAACAGTAAGATTACATCGCTCAAAATTACCAATGCACAAACAACAACAAATTGGCACAGTGGCTCAGTGGTTAGCACTGCTGCCTCAAAGTGCTGGGGACCCAAGTTCAATTCCCTCCTCAGGCAGCTGTCTGTGTGGAGTTTGTATGGTTCTCCCTGTGTCTGTGCGGATTTCCTCCGGGTGCTCCAGTTTCCTGCCACAGTCCAAAGCTGTGCAGGTTCAGTAATTGGCCATGCTACATTACATGTTACAGTATCCAGGTTAGGTGGGTGAGCCAAGGGAAATGCAGGGCTACTGGGGGGGGGGGGGGAAGCTGGGTGGGATGCCCTTTGGAGGGTTGATGTGGACTCAAATGACCACACTGGAGGGATTCTGTGAACAACAAATTGGCATTTAATGGATAGTAATTGTTAGTAAAAAGCTAGAACAAAGGGCGGGGTGATTAGTAATCTGACCATGCTCCATTACATAGATTTTGTTGATTATATCATCAAAGGTGATTGTCGATTAAGGAGCTCTTTGTTTAGGCTCGTGTGGTGCAGGGTAGTATCCTTAGCTCTGGGTCAGGAGGCCTGGATTCAAGTCCTACCTGCTGCAAAGGTGTATAATAACATCTCTGAACAGACTGAAAGAGACAAGAGTATCTGCAGGGTCTGGAGATGCAGTGGTAGTGTCCTTGCTTTAGAACTGCAAGGTATAGAGTCAAACAGCACGGAAACAGACCCTACGGCCCAACTTGTCCATGCTGACCAGGTTTCTCAAACTAAACTAATCCCATTTTCTTGCGTTTGGTCCATAACACTCTAACCCTTTCCTATCCAAGTACTCTGTCCCAATGCCTTTTAAATGCTGTAATTGTACCAGCGTCCACCACTTTCTCTGGCAGCTCGTTCCATACACACACCACCCTCTGCATGAAAATATTGTCCATTAGGTCCCTTTTAAATCTTTCCCCTCTCAGCCTAAACCTATGCCCTCTAGTTTTGAAATGCCCTAACCTGGGAAAAAGACCTTAGTTATTCACCCTATCTAATCCCCTCATGATTTTGCTGGATTAAACATAGCGAGGGAGGGCTAAGATCTCTGCCTCTGAACCAGGAGGGCAAGAATCAATGCCCACCTCCAGAACATTTCTGAAGAAGAGTCACTGGACTTGAAACATGACCTCTGTTCCTGTCTCCACACTTGCTGCCAGATCTGCAGAGTTCCTCCAGCATTCTCTGTGTTGGTAACATTAGGAATTGATAAAAACACATGTTCATTACCCTCTGGCAATGAGCAAGTACAAAGCAACCACCCACAAAAATTACAAGGACCAAGTACTTCCAAGACGGTTTCAACAATCTCTGTTCCCAAGGACACTCCCACCAACGGAGAAAGCTTCCAAAGGAAATCACCACGCCTCCAGCATGGGAAATCTCTGAGACCCATCTCTGGGTGGTTTCTATTGATAAGCTTTTCATTGCCAGGATTTCATTTCAGCAGCTCGCAGCAGGCACAGCTGACACATTAACACTGTCAGAATGCGGATATTTTAGTTTGTGGTACCAACCCAGTCAACCAGCACCAATGAACCGCTAAGGAATTACTCACTGCGTAAAGAAGCAACAAGTTAAAAAGTGAAAGCTGAGAAAATTCACCAAGAAAAAGAATGACATGAACCTACGACATTGTCAAAAAATATATTTTGCAAAAGCTCTTTCTTTTACTGTGACACCAAGTGTAGGAATTTACTCTGCCTAATAAGTCAGATAGCTTTGTAACTTTTTTTAAAATATCTCAGTATGAAAAAGCAGAAATCCTATAAGAGAATGATTAAGTGAACACAAGTCTTCTCTGCCCGAAGTGGGGTAGGTGATAGCTGAGTGGTATCATCGCTGGACTGTTAATCCAGAAACCCCAGGTAATGTTTTAGATTAGATTAGATTACAGTGTGGAAACAGGTCCTTCGGCCCAACAAGTCCACACCGACCCGCCGAAGCGCAACCCACCCATACCCCTATGTTTACCCTTTACCTAACACTATGGGCAATTTAGCATGGCCAATTCACCTAATCTGCACATCTTTGGACTGTGGGAGGAAACCGGAGCACCCGGAGGAAACCCATGCAGACACGGGGAGAACGTGCAAACTCCACACAGTCAGTCACCTGAGGCAGGAATTGAACCGGGGGTCTCTGGCGCTGTGAGGCAGCAGTGCTAACCACTGTGCCACCGTGCCGCCCACAAATGTTCTGGGGTTCAATCCTGCCATGGCAGATGGTGGAATTTAAATTAAAACAAAATCGGGAATGATGATCATAAATTCCTTGTTGGGAAAAGCCCATCTGGTTCACAAATGTGCCCTTTGTGGAAGGAAACTACTTGGTCTGACCTACATGTGACTCCAGAACCATAGCAATGTGGCTGGCTGTTAACAATGGGACAATACACGCTGGCAAGTGACACCGTCATCTGATGAATCAAAACAAAATGCCTCTAACAACAGAGTCAAACTTAAAATACCCACTTTACAGAAACCGAGTGACAGAGGGGTTGGGATGAGGATGGGAATTAAATTTGTTTTTGGTTTTCCTGTGCAGCAGGAGTGTTATATTATAAAATATGGAAGTGAGCAGCTGAGCAGACACACCACTCCTGTTCAGTAGCGTCAGAGGTTCTGGATATAGTTCAAATTTGGCTCCAAGCTTCATCAATATTAATGTATAAAGCAGAATTGGTAAGTCACCTCTAAAATTAGATTAGATTAGATTAGATTAGATTAGATTACTTACAGTGTGGAAACAGGCCCTTCGGCCCAACAAGTCCCCACCGACCCGCCGAAGCGCAACCCACCCATTCCCCTACATTTACCCCTTTTACCTAACACTACGGGCAATTTAGCATGGCCAATTCACCTGACCTGCACATCTTTGGACTGTGGGAGGAAACCGGAGCACCCGGAGGAAACCCACGCAGACACGGGGAGAATGTGCAAACTCCACACAGTCAGTCGCCTGAGGCGGGAATTGAACCCAGGTCTCTGGTGCTGTGAGGCAGCAGTGCTAACCACTGTGCCACCGTGCCGCCTTCCACTGTGCCACCGTGCCGCCTTTGTCCTAGAGCTGTTTGCTCTGAGATTTAGAATGTACTGAGATGGGTAATCCATAAGATCAAGAAATTAGAGAAAGAAAAATTTACCTTGGAGTTATACAGCATTAAAACACACCATAATAGATCAGATTGGTGCTGGAAAAGCACAGCAGGTTAGGCAGCATCCAAGGAGCAGGAAAATTGACGTTTCGGGCATAAGCCTTTCATCAGGCCATATGCCTGAAATGTCAATTCTCCTGCTCCTCGGATGCTGCCTGACCTGCTGTGCTTTTCCAGCACCACTTTAATCTTGACTCTAATCTCCAGCATCTGCAGTACCCACTTTCGCCTACACCATAATAGATGGCTATCTGCCCCAACAGATAGCAAAGGATAGCTGTCACTGTCCAAACCTCTAGCCCTAAAACAACTCTCATGACCACTGAAACTTCAACATCAGCTCAAATCCCTTACGAACCAGGAATCTGCAAATTTGTTCCCTGTGTCCATTTGCAAATCTCAACATTAACCTTGAATTGTGATATCCCCTGAAGAATACATGGCATTGCCTGTTCAGAAACACACTCTATAGCAGCTTTCAGAAAGAAATCGGTAATCATTTTTTAAAAGGAAAAGTTGGCAAGAAGGTAGGCACAGAGTAAGAGGTCTGAGACTAACTGGGTTGTTCTTCAACAGAGCTGGTCCAGACTCGATTGACTGAATGCCCTCACTCTCTGTTGTTTAACTCTATGTTCAGACAATATATCCCTTCCACACATTGCGCTGACTACTTTCACTAAACATGAGAATGTAAGAAACAGGGGCAGGAGTAAGCCATCTGGTCTATTCATGAACTCAGCTCCAATTACCCACCAGTTCACCATAACAAGGTGACCAATCTATTAATTGAATACAAGTGCAATGACCATCGAAAAGGTCGGTCGGTTTCAGTCGAGAGTACATGAAGTAAGAGGAAACAAACTTCACTGGAGCAGGACACTCACTGGGTGAAGAATGGAAGGGAACGATGTGCATTTATCTAGCAATGTGAGGATGTCACACAGGCACTTCCTGACCAGTACAGTCCATGTTGGCTCAGGAAGTAAGGAAGCTGGGTCATTGCTTATAGTTAAGGCATATTTAGACTTCTAATCGACAAGGACTATTGGAGGTCAGGAAGGACCATGGCGTTAAGGCCATAATCAGATCAGATTGAATAGCAGAGCACACGTGATGGATGAAATGGCTGACCCCTCACTGATTTCCTGTGACCTTATGTAATGTAGTGGCTAATGGCTCCAGGTAAAATCGCCTCATGTCTTGTCAGGACACAGCAGCCTGGTCACAGGCACCCATCAGCCAACACAGCACAGCTTTGTCCATCAGGTACACCACGTCACCCTATCACAGGGCCCAGAGACCAGAGAGAGTGGGTGTGGGAGGACAGTGAGGCGTCCTAGAGCTGACAACGGTTTACAGAGATTTTCTTTTGTTTCAGATCCAGGAGAACCATTGCAGCTGCACGGACTCCACAAAAGTTTGCGTGGCATATTGATGTGAGGAATGTCATTAAGGTTTTTGGTCAGACTGGTCAATGCCAGTCAGAGCTAGTGTACACATTTGAACTTGGGCAACCCTATTAGCCAACCTCACCCTGAACTGATTTGGGTGGGCAAGATGCTTACCCATAAACTAACAACCAATCTGGCTGTGGCTCAAATGAATTAGAATTAGATTTTATTGTTATGTATACTCTAGTACAGAAGTGAGTATGTGCTCGCTACATAATACACGTTACTATCCTGAGGGGACTTGGCAGAGTGGATGCTAAGAGGATGCTCCCTCTTGTGGGAGAGGCTGAAACTTGTGGGCAGCAGTGAAGGTGAGACAAGGTGACTTTTCTCAGAGGGTTATGAGCTGGTGGAACTCTCTTGCCCAAAGAACAGTAGCCATTGAACATTGAGGCCAACAGATTATTGATTAACAAGGTGGGGGGTTTCAAAGGTTATTGGGGCTACACAGGAACATGGATTTGAGGTCACAATCAGATCATCCCTGATCTTATCAAACAATAGACTAGGTTCAGGGGGCCGAATGGTCTTCTCCTGATTCTGACCAAATTTAGATGTTCATACATTCTCTATCCTGTCGAACTGATCCGTGTTACACATATTTTACGGTCAGCAAAGTGGACGCTACATTCAAGTTACAGCAGATTTCTGTCCTCCAGTCCACAATGTATAGTATTAAAGGACACTTGGGATATCTACACAAAACCAAATGCATTGTTAAGAGCTCTGTTACATCTCCAAGTGATCAATAATCTTAACATTATGCATCATCCTTCATTTTGTACTGGCATTTTACATTTCCAAATGATAAAGCGAACATATGCTCAAGTTAAAAACCTATCTTTAAATAATTAGACCATTCATTGATTGATTCGTGCTCCTTTGGGCCATTCATCTGTTATACTGGACATTGTGGACCACGTCATGTCAACAGTATTACCTACACTAAGCAATCAGGGTCAAGAGTTAATTTACTGCTAGTTTGAGGTACTTAAAGCAATTACTGAAAACATGTTTTCATCTATAAGCTTAATGCACTAACAGAAGCACATTTATATTCATGAACCTACTAAATCAGGTGTTAGTGCACCAGATGAGAGAAATTGTGCCACATTTAACTCACAGTCAGGCACACCATCCTGAACTGGAAACATAATGATGATTCATTTGCCAGTTCCTAGCCAAGGGGGCACTGTCATCCATTATGGACTGAAGATGGCCTCCCATCTAATAAGTGGTGGGCCATGAGTGACATTTCAGTAAAACCATCTTCTGACAGTGGTTCTGCCAACACAGAGCAACCATGAACCAGGTAAGTGAACAGAACAGATTTGACATGTGCCAAAAGATCATCAGAACAGGGAATCCAAAGTTTAGATGCAGGAGGAAGCCAATCACATAGAGGAATCCTCACAGAGAGTATACCAGGAAATTAAAAAGTACTGATTATCCTCTGCTTTTAAAGCATTTTACAGAGAATGGTGTATACAAGCATTGGGACATATATGCAGAATTTAAGTAGAAACTGAAACATCATGGAGAAGATTTCAAGGAAGCATTAATTTAAAAATTTTCATGTTTTTTATCATAGCAGAGAAACTGACATTCCACAAATTTAAATTAAGTTCCACAAGGCTATCACACAATAATTGTATTGAAGGGTTTTGCGGCAACACTAACAGTGATTAGTGAAAATTCACATTAATTCGAGTGATTACTCAAGATTTAACTCTGCAGAGTCATCAACAGTGCCCCCTCCCCCCTCCGCCGTCAAGAGCAGAGAATCACTCACAGCAACTACTGGGTTTTCTTGTGGAGTCACAGATACACGGACATCAGAAGCTGGTGTCAGTTCAATAGCTGTAATGCCAGCAGATTCTGACAGTTCCTCCATCATTACATTCCAGGCTATTATTCTACATTAAATAGTCAGAGCTGATACAGTTATCCCTCTTTTGCAATCCATTCCATAGTCTTCAATAGCACCTTCCAAACCCACAACTTCTCCCATCTAGAAGGATAAGGGCAGCAGATACATTGGAACACCATCCCTTGCAAGTTCCCCTGACCGCTCCTTCATTGCACTGACACAGTGATATTGATCTGTCCAGAGAAAACACAGAGAAATTTCTCAGTGTGGTCAGAATGATCACAGCAATTGATGCATAATAAAGGTCTCTAAAACAGGGAAGTGAAAAGTAACTATTTGATTTGTTGCTACGTTTTCAGGTTCCCTGAGAGCCAGAATGCCCCAGTATGGCTCCGGTAATTTCATAATGCATTTAACCGGACAGTTTAGCACTCATTCACCAACTCCCTTGATGCTACCAGTTTCACTATTTAAACAACACACCTGCGGGATGCTTCCACTTTGAGGAGCTTTTTTTCTGATGAAGCAAAATATAATAAGAATCATCGTTGTAAGTAATGATCTGGGGAGTACACACTTAGCTTAGGAATTGGGAAATACATCAGTATGTATTATAAAAGTAAATGGCTATAGGCAGCACTGAACTTCATTTCCATATTCCTTGGCATAAAATATTGCCCCTCCTCTCTGAACTAATAAGTTTAGTCACACTAAGTTGGCTGGTTATAAGTTGATTCATAACACAAAGGCTTATCTGACTCATCTATTGATGGTCCAGTGATGGCTCATTATAAATTAAGCTGTTAATATCCTGTTTAAGGCTGGTAACTGCAGAATTTAACCCGCAGATGTCTATTTATCTAGGAGAAAGTGAGGACTGCAGATACTGGAGATCAGAGCTGAAAATGTGTTGCTGGAAAAGCGCAGCAGGTCAGGCAGCATCCAAGGAACAGGAGAATCGACGTTTCGGGCATGAGCCGAGTCATCTCCAAGTCATGAGTCGGTCATCTCCTTTCCTGAAGAAGGGCTCATGCCCGAAACGTCGATTCTCCTGCTCCTTGGATGCTGCCTGACCCGATGTCTATTTATTGCCAAGTACAAACTGAAATTAATTTGAACAAAATTAAAACTTGGTCTTTCTTACCTAACAACTACATGCACTCAGTCCTCGCATTGGATGGCATTACAAACTATTGACAAATAAAAGTGCACAGGATATGATTGTTTTGTTTATTCAGGGAATGTGGACTCATCCCCATCCCGAATTGCCCTTGAGAAAGATGGTGATGAACTGCATCCTTAAATCACTGGAGCCCATGTGGTGTAAGAACCTTCACAGTGCAGTTAGGGAGAGAATTCCAGAATTTAGATCCAGAAGGCAGGGTGATATATTTCCAAGTCAGGATGAAGACTGTGGCTAGTAGGGGAACTTGCAGGTAATAGAGTTCCGATATATCTGCTAGCCCTTTATCTCTCTTAGTGGTAGAGGTCATGGATTTGGAAGGTGCTATTGAAGGAGTCTTGGTGAAACTCTGCAGTGCGGTGTTTCTAATGACTGCCTGTACTATTCATAATATCTACACCTTGAGTCTGTATGAAATGCAGTCTGTCTGATCAGGATTTCAGACCATGGTCTCTGACATACAGGGGCACCTTGATGAAATGATTATGAAGCAGTCCCGAATGTCTATGAAATGCTCATGAATTTTCATTCCGCAACTCTCAGCGAACATCCATCGAAATTACAGCACATTCGAGAATATCAATGGCGGCTGTGTGTCAATTCCTGAATACGTTACTATCTGTAACCCACGCTCACTCCAACTCTCTGCAAGTTTTTACTTAGACAGGTATGGAGCACCCAGATTGTGAACTTTCTTTAAAAAAAACCCAGCATCCAAGTAAAAGTAATAGGGGAGTTAAATGGAATATTGACCTTTGTTTCATTGGGAATGGATTATAAAAGTAGGGAGGTCTTCCTAAAACTAAAAGCAGTAGTCAGAGCACAATTGGAATATTGTGAACAGTTTTGGGCCCCTTATTGAAGGAAAGATGGACTAGCATTGGAAGCAGTTCAGAGAAGGTTCACTAGATTGATACTGGGTAAGGAGGGATTGTCTTATGAGGAGAGGTTGAGCCATTGAGTCTGTACTCATTGGAATTTTGAAAAATGAGAGGTGACCTTATTGAAGCATACAAGATTCTTAAAGGATCGATGTAGAGATGTTGTTTCCCCTTTTGGGAGAGCTTAGGACCAGACAGCAACATCTCAGAATAAGGGGTTACACATTTTAGACAGAGATGAGGAAGAATTTCTTCTTTCAGAGGGTTGGGAATCTATGCAATTCTTTACCGGAGTTGGGTGTAGAGACGGGGTCATTAATACAGTCATGGCTGAGAAGGACAGATTTTTAATTAGTAAAGGAATCCAGGGTGACGAGACAAGCTCAATGAGCTAAATGGGGGCCTTCTCTCGTTCCTCTGTCTGCATGACCAACTCAATCACCAGCCACAATCTACCCAAGCCAGAAAACGAATCTGTTCTCATCAGTTAATAGTCAGGAGGTTTTGAACTGGAAACTGTTGCTGTTCCTGGGAGGTCAGAATGATGCAAGAACCTTTGCAGAACACCCAAAGGTTGAGTGAGCTGGGCAGGGAACCTGTGGGTTTCCTTAAACAGTGTCTGCTGAGGTTCTGACCCGCTGTCTGGTCAGAAGATTGAAGTTCTGTATCAGCAGCACTGCCCAAAGTCAAGGGAGGACACTCCAGACCCTACAGTGGGTCAGGGGGAGGGGGAGGAAAGGGGCAGTCCCCTCCCAATAAATGATAGCTCAGGCAGGAGTCACAAAGGCTCCTGGAACCAGGGGGGGGCCCAGAGGTCAGTGAACAAATGGCTCCTCCCTTACCCCATGCAGACCTCCCACCACCCCCCAGGAACACTGCCCCCTTCCCCAGGCCCCACTCTCACAGTGTTACACTGAAGGCACTGCAGGTGCAATGTTACACTGTCCTTTTTGGTGAAATGCATTTTATTTGAAGTGATTTCATTTACCAACACAGGAGTTAGGCATTTCATGTGGTGGAGGTTGGTACAATTACAGCATTTAAAAGGCAGCTGGATGGGTATATGAACAGGAAGGGATATGGGCCAAGTGCTGACAAATGGGACTAGATTGGGTTAGGAATCTGGTCAACATGGAGGAGTTGGATTGAAGGGTCTGTTTCCGTGGTGTTCATCCCTATGACTCTATGTTGCATCTTTCAGTGTAATATTTATTTCTGTTAAGAAAGGCCTCTTTAGAAATGAGCTGTCTTTTCATTTAAGGTCACAGTTTTCAGGAAGTCAGCTGCAATGTGAAAGCTTGATCAAAGAGTAAGTTTACAATACGTGATTGAAAGTAGGAAAGAGGCGCTGGAAAAGCACAGTAGGTCAGGAAGCATCCAAGGAGCAGAACAGTCAATGTTTCAGGCATCCTGTTGAGGGGCTTATGCCTGAAACATCCTGAAACATCGATTCTCCTGCTCCTCGG
This sequence comes from Chiloscyllium plagiosum, assembly GCF_037043375.1. Lineage (NCBI taxonomy): Eukaryota > Metazoa > Chordata > Chondrichthyes > Orectolobiformes > Hemiscylliidae > Chiloscyllium > Chiloscyllium plagiosum. Next base: position 10,822,770 of record NW_028270172.1, read on the forward strand.
ATGCTGCCTGACCTGCTGTGCTTTTCCAGCACCACACTCTCGACTCTGATCTCCAGCATCTGCAGTGCTCACTTTCGCCTAGGAAAGAGATGCTGCAAACAGTGAGGAGATTAATATTGAAGATGCACAAGAGATGAGAATCTGATGTGTTCAAGGCTTCAAAGGGACTTGAAAAGAAAAATAAATAGAAAGAAGTGATAATCGTCAGCCTGGGTGCTAATGTCAATCACAAAGTATTAGGTTGATCTGAAATTTGATGTTTGTTAGGATATGGCCAGCAGGGTTTCGGGATGAGCTCCACATTAAACAGGAGTTGTTTTATTGCACAGATCTGAGAAAGGTATTAGACCTTGAAATGTGCCAGGCAACATCATGTGGGTCTGCAGCATGAAAAATCGCCCATGTATCCTCCGCATATTCAGTTAGCACTCAGCCAGTCATTAATCTCTCAGCAGCTAGCCAGCTAGTCAGTTCAATAGTTGTCCAATTAGCTGTGTAAGTAATGTAATAGTCATTTACATAAGCATATAACCCAAACTGTATATGTAAGTCCAAGCTGTCAGAGCGGTGTGCACAGTATGTTAATAAATTTCCAGATATCTGATTCAATATGAACTGACTCTCTGCAGGATCTATTACAAGGGCTGACAAATAGAAAGGGACAAAGCTCCACACCAATAGAGTTTATTTTAATCCAATAAACAAAGCAGATGTTGGGTCTTATCAGCAGAACTTTGCAGGAAACTCAGCAAAAAGTGAAATAAGTCTTTCAAATAGTGCAGAAGGTTGAATAACTGCACTGACACAGTGATATTGATCTGTCTAGAAAAAAATGTTTAAAATTCCTCAGTGTAGTCAGAATGACTACAACAATTGATGTGTAATAGACGTTCCTAAAGCAAGGAACTGAAATGCAACTATTCGATTTGTTGCTACGTTCCCATGTTCTCTGAGAGTCAGAATGCGCCAGTATGGCTCTGGCAATTTCATCACGCATTTAACTGGACAGTTTAGCACTCATTCACCAACTCCCTCGATACTACCAGTGAAAACACACACCCAGGGGATGCTTTTACTTTCAGTAGCTTTTTTTCTGATGAAGCAAAATTTAATAAGAAACGTTATCATAACTACTTGTCTGGGGAGTACACACTTAGCTTAGAAATTGGGAAATACATAAGTGCGTATCATATAAGTATGGAAACAATGATGACACAGTAATGAGACAGTCACTCTGCAATATACTGTATTGTCCCTATGCCGAAAGGGATAGAGACAATACAATCCCTTGTTGCTCACAACAGCCGAGCTAAACATTGTGAATCACACTCTGCAGTCAAGAAGCAGTTCTGCATGTGAGTTTAATATGCACACAAAACATTGTTCTTAATCAGATATATTTTGACTGTTCTGAAAACCTAGGGAGGAGTACATGATAGATTCTCAGAAAGAGGATGACACTGGGTTAAAAACCAGCCTGTAGAGTTTTCTGTTTAACACGGGGAAGCTGCAGTACTGTAGCTATACATGGTTCCACCTGGCTGGAAAATGGTCCCAGCCTTCCGGCACACTTCAGATACATTGTAAGGATTTACAGACCGATAGTCAATGTGTCTGGCTGTATAATAACATGGTCCCTATGGGCGGCAAACACTAAGGTGAGACTTGAACACAGAGGCTTCTAAACCAGAGGTAGGGGCAATACCCACTGCACCATAAGACCTCCCTGGAATGTGGATGTTGGTGGGTGTTGTTGGTTGGGCCACCATTTATTACCCATCCCTCATGGTCATAGATCAGCAGGGCATTAATCGCGCCAGTGGCATTACCATGATGTTACCACCTCCCACATGGGCTGAACTGTGACTGGTTCGCGACTGGGTACGGTGAGAGGGGAACTGGGTTTAATTATTGACACTTGCCTATAAAGTGGGCACACTCCGAGTCAAAATGAAACAGGGAAACCCCATCATAAAGGTCCCCATCGAGTCAAGAGGACAGAAGCTAATAGCCATATCCCAGGAAAAGAACATTAACTGAAGGAAGCTGCTTACCCAAGTGAGATCATGTAAGCTCTGATGCTGTTAATCACACATACTGACTGAGAGAGAGTGAGTGAGAGAGAGAGACAGTGAGAGAGTGAGAGAGAGTGAGAGAGAGTGAGACAGTGAGAGATTGAGAGAGTGTGAGACAGTGAGAGAATGAGAGAGAGAGAGAGAGACAATAAGAGAGTGAGAGAGAATGAGACAGTGAGAGTGAGACAGTGAGACAGTGAGACAGTGAGAGAATGAGAAAGAGTGAGAGAGTGAGACAGTGAGAGAGAGGGAGAGAGAATGAGACAGTGAGAGAATGAGAGAGAGTGAGACAGTGAGAGGGTGAGACAGTGAGAGAGAGAGAGAGAGAGAGTGAGAAAGTGAGAGAGTGAGAGAGTGAGACAGTGAGAGAGTGAGACAGTGAGAGAATGAGAGAGAGTGAGAGACAGTGAGATAGTAAGAGAGTGAGAAAGAGTGAGACAGTGAGAGTGAGGCAGTGAGAGAGTGTGAGAAAGTGAGACAGTGAGAGAATGAGAGAGAGTGAGAGAGAGTGAGACAGTAAGAGAGTGAGAGAGAGTGAGACAGTGAAGGGGGGGTGGGGGGAGACTGGCTACTCGTGGCTCCTGGGAATTACTGTTGCATTAACTCATATAAGCTTAGATTCTGGTTACCTCCATTGTGAATCCAGTAACTACGTTCCTGCTAATGTAGGGATACACTGAATCTCCTGTGTAACATTTGCTGCTTGATTATTAAGCATGTCTGTCCTTGAATAAGTTGTCACTCATTTGCTCAGAAGCTTTGATTATACTCATGCTGTTAAGGCTATTAAGCATTTCCTTGCACAGTTTTTGCTTTGAATTAACCCCCTTCTTAAAAATTTCTTTGGGGGATATGAAATCACTGGCTGGCTTAGTATTTATCGTCCAACCCTAATTGTCTCAGACATGGTTGTGGTGAGCTGCCTTCTTGAACCAGGGCAGTTCTTTGGAGATACACACGATACTGTTAGAAAGGGAAGGGTAACCAATAGATAGTGCTTTGTACGTGGCTGGTGATTTGACTACCTCTTTACAATATGGGCACAAGTTTCTTGGTGTAACCAGTTCCTATAGTTTTCACGTTTAATTGTCCTAATCTTATATTCCCCACCTCTGACCCATATCTCCCTACTCACACCCCCTCCAATCACCCATGGGATCTTGCTGTGCACAGTTTGGCTGCCATTTACCCATGAGGAGAAAGTGAGGTCTGCAGATGCTGGAGATCAAAGTTGAAACTTTATTGCTGGAACAGCACAGCAGGTCAGGCAGCATCCAGGGAACAGGAGATTCGACGTTTCGGGCACAGGCCCTTCTTCAGGAATGAGCAGAGAGTGTTCAGCAGGAGAAGATAAAAGGTAGGGAGGAGGGACTTGGAGGAGGGGCGTTGGAAATGTGATAGGTGGAAAGAGGTCAAGGTGAGGGTGTTAGGTCGGAGTAGGATGGAGGCGGAGAGGTCAAGAAGAAGACTGCAGGTCAGGAAGGCGGTGCCGGGCTGGAGGGATCCGGCTGAGACAAGGTGGGGGGAGGGGGGATGAAGAAACTGGTGAAGTCCAAGTTCATCCCCTGCGGTTGGAGGGTTCCCAGTCGGAAGATAAGACGCTCCTCCTCCGACCGTCGGGTTGTTGTGGTTTGGCGGTGGATGAGTCCAATGACCTGCATATCCTCGGTGGAGTGGGAGGGGGAGTTGAAATGCTGTGCTACAGGGTGATTGGGTTGGTTCGTCCGGGTGGCCCAGAGGTGCTCTCTGAATCGCTCCGCAAGTAGGCGGCCTGTCTCCCCAATATAGAGGAGGCCACACCGGCTGCAGCGGATGCAGTAGATGATGTGGGTGGAGGTGCAGGTGAATCTGTGGCGGATATGGAAGTTTCCTTTGGGGCCTTGGAGAGAAGTGAGGGGGGAGGTGTGGGCGCAAGTGTTGCACCTCCTGCGGTTGCAAGGGAAGGTGCCGGGAGTGGAGGTTGGGTCGGTTGGGGGTGTGGATCTGACAAGGGAGTCGCGGAGGGAGTGGTCTCTACGGAAAGCTGATAGGGGAGGGGAGGGAAATATATCCTTGGTGCTGGGGTCTGTTTGGAGGTGGCGGAAGTGACGGCGGATGATGCGCTGTACATGGAGATTGGTGGGGTGGTAGGTGAGGACCAGTGGGGTTCTGTCCTGGTGGCGGTTGGAGGGGCGGGGCTCAAGGGCGGAGGAGCGGGAAGTGGAGGAGATGCGGTGGAGGGCACCGTCGACCACGTCGGGGGGGAAATTGCTGTCCTTGAAGAAGGAGGCCATCTGTGTTGTACGTATTTTGAACTGGTCCTCCTGGGAGCAGATACGGCGGAGACGAAGGAATTGGGAGAATGGGATGGCGTTTTTACAGGGGGCAGGATGGGAGGAGGTGTAGTCCAGGTAGCTGTGGGAGTCGGTTGGTTTGTAGTAGATGTCTGTGTTGATTCGGTCGCCTGAGATAGAAACAGAAAGGTCTAGGAAGGGGAGGGAGGAGTCCGAGACTGTCCAGGTGAATTTGAGGTTGGGGTGGAAGGTGTTAGTGTAGTGGATGAACTGTTCAACCTCCTCGTGGGAGCACGAGGTAGCGCCGATACAGTCATCAATGTAGCGAAGGAAAAGATGGGGGGTGGGGCCAGTGTAGTTGCGGAAGATGGATTGTTCCACATACCCTACGAAGAGGCAGGCATAGCTGGGGTCCATGCGGGTGCCCATGGCTACTCCTTTTGTTTGGAGAAAGTGGGAGGATTGGAAAGAAAAGTTGTTCAGGGTGAGGACCAGTTCAGTCAGTCGAAGGAGGGTGTCGGTGGAAGGGTACTGGGTGGTACGGCGGGAAAGGAAGAAGCGGAGTGCTTTGAGTCCTTCGTGATGGGGGATGGAGGTGTACAGGGACTGGATGTCCATGGTGAAGATGAGGCGTTGGGGACCGGGGAAGCGGAAATCCTGGAGGAGGTGGAGGGCGTGGGTGGTGTCACGAACGTAGGTGGGGAGTTCTTGGACTAATGCATTACCCATGCATTACAACTGTTCAAAGGTACAGAGGTACAGATGATGAGAAACCCAGGGGTCCCAGGTAGGGCCCTGGAGATGGGAATTCAAAACCCATGTCAGCAGGTAGAATTCAAACTCAGTCAACAGATTTCATGAATAAGAAGAAAAACTTGAATCTGAACCTGAAACTTGGTATGAATCTCCATAATAGTGACATCACCGATTGTTGCACAAACCCATCTGGTTCACTAAGGGACTTTGATTCTGTTCACTCAAGGGAAGTGGGTGTCACTGGTTAGAACAGCACTTGCTACCTGAGCCAAGTTGAGATGCATTGAGTCAACAAATGTTTCTGTGAATCTGGGGTCACATGTAGGCCAGACCAGGTAAGGATGGCAGATTTCCTTCCCTAAAGGGCAATGGTGGGCTTTTCCCGACAATTGACAGAGTGTTACCTGAAGCTCTGGATTAACAGTCTAGTGATGACACTACATGGTCACTCCAGATTCACAACGATGGTGCTGATTCCCAATCACCGTCAAAGGCAATTAGGGATGGATAGTAAATGCTGGTGTTGCCTGCAATGTCCATGTTCCACTAAATCATAAAGGAAAAGTTGTTAGATTTCAAAACCTCCCTGGCATTTTTTTTCTAAAGCGTTGCTGGCCACACAAGGTGGTAAAGTATGATCGATAAATTTAGGTTCCTTCTCAAATGAGCTGAGTGACAAAAAAACATTCAGACCTGGTTAGATCAGGACCAGGGCAGCAGAATTGGAGCCACGCTCGACGCTTAACACACACACATAGCTGGTGTCATTGGTCACAGCCTGGTGGACTCAGACTCTCGGTTTGCACTTTGACCTGTTGCTCAGGTAAGAAAACTATTTCTACAAACTGTTGCTCACAAAGGAATTATCTCAAGGACTGAAAATGCCTCAGTCAACACAAAGCATCCCGTGTGGAATGGAGCCTTAAGGACTTGCTCATATTTTTGAATTAGGAAAATTACATACCATTGGAATTTTAAAAGAGGCAGCTATATTTCCTCAAATAGCGGTATCATATTTAGTGACAAATATTCTGAGAATGAAGGGAGTTTGAAAAATCTTTCTGGCTAGTAGTTATAAATTACACTTTTTCTTACCGTGATATAATAAACTGTAATTTGGCTAAACGTCAGATTTGTACATCAATTCCTTCGAAGGTCATCTCTATCAGTACAGAACTGCCGAGACTGAATACCACTTTCAAGACTGAAGCAATGGATTTAAAAGGCTAATAATCAATCAAAGACTCGCTCATAGACATTAACAACACAAAAGGAGGCCATTCTGACCACCATATCTGTCCTAGTTTACAAGGATCTAATCCCATTTCATAGAACATAGAACATAGAAGAATACAGCGCAGTACAGGCCCTTGGGCCCTCGATGTTGCGCCGATCCAAGCCCACCTAAACTACACTAACCCACTATCCTCCATATACCTATCCAATGCCCTCTTAAATGCCCATAAAGAGGGAGAGTCCACCACTGTTACTGGCAGGGCATTCCATGAACTAACGACTCGCTGAGTGAAGAACCTACCCCTAACATCAGTCCTATATCTACCCCCCCTTAATTTAAAGCTATGCCCCCTTGTAATACCCGACTCAATACGCGGGAAAAGGTTCATACTGTCGACCCTATCTAACCCCCTAATCATCTTGTACACCTCAATCAAGTCACCCCTAAACCTTCTTTTCTCTAGTGAAAACAGCCCCAAGTGCCTCAGTCTTTCCTCATACGATTTTCCTTCCATACCAGGCAACATCCTGGTAAACCTCCTCTGCACCCGTTCCAATGCCTCCACATCCTTCCTATAGTATGGCGACCAAAACTGCACACAATATTCCAGATGCGGCCGTACCAGAGTCTTATACAACTGCATCATGACCTCAGGACTCCGGAACTCAATTCCTCTACCAATAAAAGCCAGTACGCCATATGCCTTCCTCACCGCACTATTTACCTGGGTGGCAACTTTCAGAGATCTGTGTACATGGACACCAAGATCCCTCTGCTCATCCACACTACCAAGTATCTGACCATTAGCCCAGTACCCCATCTTTTTGTTATTCTTCCCAAAGTGAATCACCTCGCACTTAGCTACATTGAATTCCATCTGCCACCTTTCTGCCCAGCTCTGCAGCTTCTCTATATCCTGCTGTAACCTGCCACATGCTTCCTCACTGTCAACAACTCCTCCGACTTTCGTATCATCCGCAAACTTGCTCACCCAACCTTCTAACCCCTCCTCCAGGTCATTTATAAAAATGACAAACAGCAATGGTCCCAAAACAGATCCTTGCGGAACACCGCTAGTGACGGCACTCCATGAAGAAACTTTGCCATCAACTACTACCCTCTGTCTTCTTCCATCCAGCCAATTCCTAATCCAAACCTCCAACTCACCCTCAATGCCATATCTCCGTATTTTCTGCAGTAGCCTACCATGGGGAACCTTATCAAACGCCTTACTAAAATCCATATATACCACATCTACCGCTTTCCCCTCATCAACCTCCTTCGTCACCTTTTCAAAGAATTCAATAAGGTTTGTGAGGCACGACTTGCCCTTCACAAAACCATGCTGACTATCCTTGATCACATTATTCCTATCCAGATGTGCATAAATCCTATCCTATCATAGCTCTTAGCCCATACTGCTGGAGGTTATGGCAATGCACGTGTATATCTTAATATTGTTAATGAGAGTTTCTGACTCAACAACTACCTTTTCAGTCAGTGAGTTCTAAATTCCAGTCACCTTCTGAGTGAAAGAATTTCTCCTCAAATTCCCCTTTTAGTCTCTATCTCTTAGCTTGAATGTAACCCTCCACTAATGGAATACATCCCTATTCATCCTATCTAGTCCCCTCAAAGTGTAAGATCAGGTCTCATCTAAACCTTCACTGCTTGCAGGATATCAACCCCAGCCTATCAAATCTGTCCTTGTAGATCAGACCCTTCAACCCTGGCAGCATCCTGGTAAATCTCTGGCCCCTCTCTAGTGCCATCACTCCCCACCTGTAATGTGGTGACCAGAACTGCACATATCCTCTCTCTCTCTCGTATTCCATGCCTCAGCTAATAAAGGCAAGTATCCATATGTCTTCTTAACCACTTATCTATTTGCCACACTATCCTCCGGGAGATCTGTGGAACGCTGTTGCTCTGAACAACCGCACTTGGAGAAAGTGAGGACTGCAGATGCTGGAGATCAGAATCAAATAGTGTGGTGCTGGAAAAGCACAGCCGAGGCAGTATCTGAGGAGCAGGAGAATCGACGTTTCGGGCATTAGTCCTTCATCAGGAATGAGGCTTGTGGGCCAAGGGAGCTGAGAGATAAATGGGCACTTCCTACCATCCATACTGTAATCATTTGCTACGTTAGCCTTCCACTACCACATCAGCTCACACTTTTTCCAGGTTGAATTTGATTTTCGCCTGCTCTGCCTAGCTAGCCAGTTTGTTGATGGTCTTCTGTAGTTTACGGCCATCCTCCTGTTTACCACCCGATTAATTTTCATCTCATCTTGATCATGCCCCCTCTAACATTTAAGTCCAAATCATTAACATACACAGTAAAAACCAAAGGCCCCAGGATCGAACCCTGAAGGATCCCAATGGAAACAGGATTTGACCTGTTGCTCAGGTAAGAAAACTATTTCTATAAACGTTGCTCACAAAGGAATTATCTCAAGAACTGAAAATGCCTCAGTCAAGACAAAGCATCCTGTGTGGAATGGAGCCTTAAGGATTTGCTCATATTTTTGAATTAGGAAAATTACATGCCATTGGAAAAATCCCTCTGCTATGTGTGGGCTCTTACTTTCTTAACTCTGCCTGCCATGTGGAACCTTATTAAAAGCCTTCCTAAATTCTATACGGACCATATCAAAGTCATTGCCCTTATCAGCAGTCCTGCTCACCTCCTCTAAACAGGTTGATCACGTTTTCCTGAAATCCATGCTATGCCTGATTAATCAATCTTTCTCCTAATGCAAATACGTTCTGTCCACTTGTTTCCTTTCTAATATTTTCCCCCACACTGAGGAGGGACAGGCTGGTCCTGTAGTTCCCTGCTCTAACCCTTTCTGTTTAACAATGGAATGCTGCAGATTGTCTTCCAGTCCCCTACCATCTCAACTTCATCTGATGAAGGAGCAGCGCTCCAAAGTTTGGGATTTCAAATAATTCTGTTGGAACTATAACCTGTTGTCTTCTGACCTCACCTGACCTATGACCAGGGTCTGGCCCCTGGTCTCTCCTCCTTCGTCTTCCTCAGCAGCTTAGGGATATATTTCAGCTGGTCACGCAGATTTATACACTGCTAAGGCTGGCAAAACCAATAGCACCTCTTCTGACTCATTGGAAATACCTTGTGAATTATTGGTTAAGTCAACATAACATACAAACAGCACAATGATGAAAGGAAGCTGCTGAAGAACATAAAATCCCTGCAGTGTGGTAGCAGGCCATTTAACCCAATGGGTTCACACCAACCCTCCAAACAGCATCCCACCCAGACCCAGCCCCCCCCCCTACCCTAACCCTGTAACCCTCCATTACCCATGGCTAACCCACCTAACCTGCACATCCCTGGACACAATGGGCAATTTCCCACGACCAATCCACCCTAACCTGCACATCGATGGACACTACAGGACAATTTCCCATGGCCAATCCACCCTAATCTGCACATCTTTGGACTGTGGGAGGAAACCAGAGCACCCAGAGGAAACCCTCACTTTTCTTTTAAACATTTCAACTTCATTCACCTTCATGTACATTTAATGCACCAGTTCAGGAACAGCTAAAAGTTCTTGTATTGAATGGGTTCAGTTATCAATAACTCAGAGCTGGGAATCAAAACTCCCAGTACGTACTACTCGATTCTAGATATATTAAACTCTAATTGGCCTCCCACGTTCATACCTCTGCCAACCAAATCCAAACTCATATCAAAACTTTATCATGGCCTGCGGTTTAATTGTTCTGCGCTCAATTATGGAAGTCTAACACTGATCTATGCTCATGGTGTTTGATTGATTCAGCCTGGGTGTGGACTCCAAGCAAAGTGCACTACAATAGAAATATTTGGAAACCTGAGCTGTAAGCCTGAGTGCAGACATTTTGTGATTGGAGAAATATTGTAAGGAATTGTAACTGACTTCATATGCTGATAGAAACCAGTATCATCTTTGTGTAGATCTAAGGTATGACACATGAAGTGCTCACTGACCCTAACTGGCTCCTGGTCAAGCAATATCTTAATTTTAAAAACCTCATCTGAGGCAATCAAACCCCCTCGATTGCCTCAGCCTTCCTAATCTCTGTAATCTCCTCCAGCCCCACGTACCACCAAGGTAACTGGGCTTCACTAATTAGACCATAATACATAGGAGCAGAAATTAGGCCATTCAGCCCATCAAGTCTGCTCCGCCATTCTATCATGGCTACAAAGTCTCTCTACCCCATTCTCCTGCTTTATTCCCATGATCCTTGATCCCCTTGACAATCAAGAACCTATCTACCTCAGTCTTAAATATACTCAATGACCTGGTCTCCACAGCAATGAATTCGATAGATTAATTCTGGTTTCTTCAGCTGCCTTGGGTTTAAGCGCTGGACTTCACTCTCTTCTCCTTAAAGCTGCTGTTCAAGATCCACCTTGTTAAATGAGCTTTTACTCATCTGCTGTAATATGTGGCCCTCTGCGACTCAGCATCAAACTTTCATTTATAACCCACCTGCTTAAATGCCTTGGGGTACTCTATCACCATGTAGGTGCCACGTAAATGCAAGTTTTGCTGCTGTCATTCTGAAACATTCGTTCATGAGTTACAATAGACATGTTCATTCCAGGAAAGGAACAGCAAAGAAAAACAGCTTAAAAACATACCATTCATTTTGTACGATCCACAGTAATAAATGGTTGTAAGTGATAATAATGGACTAATTCAGTCTCAGGCAGTAACTTACCCCCAAACCCTGCCCCTTTGAAATTTATCTAGCATTACCGGAGCCACTCCATGAAGGATAGGCATGGTCAGTTATCACTGGTGGTCACGGTCAGACACTGCTTTGGAAACCAAGCTCAATCTAAGTTATGGCCCCTGTCAGGATTGCCATGTCACATTGCTCTCCATGAGAGGATTCCTTTTCATTCAACGCCAAGCCTGATTTCATCTAACTGCAAACTTGATTCTGATGTGAACTGACAAGATCCGGTATTTAACCTCAGTAAAAGCCCACCAAGCAATTCCACGTTGCAGCAGCTTTATGGTGCTGCCTACGAGTAAAGGGAAAAGGAAACAGGCAGAAAAACCAGGACGCAGAATTCCTTGTGGAATACACAGCTCCACAGTAATGAGCAGTAGACAGATTGGATATAACCCTGAGAACGGAAAAGAATTAGTGCATGAACGTGAAGCACTTTCACTGTTAATGACCCTTATCGTTTCATGACTCCCACCTGACACATACTGAAGTCATGAAAATGACTGAAGCCAAAACATTTTTAAACTTGTTCTTTTATTTTCTCCAAAGCTTCCTCTCCCAATTCAGGCATTTTCCGGTAATGCACTCCACAAATTCGAGAGGTTGCTCTTTAAAAAGAGACTTCCATTTGCTTAGGGTCTTTGACAACCACTGGATATCTCATAGCAGTTTACAGCCCATGGAGTAGACAATGTGTTGATCTCCATTTCTTTCTGTGATATCAAACTCCACAGCTCCCTACTCTCTGGCTGAATAAATTTCTCCTCATCTCAGTCCTAAATGGTTTACCCCATACCCTTAGTCTGTGACCAATGGTTCCAAACTCCCCCAGAATCACGGACATCTTTCCTGCATCTACCCTGTCTAGTCCTGTTTGAAATGTTTTCAAAGATTTCTATAAGATTACCCCTCATTCTTCTGAACTCTTATAAATATAATCCTAACCAATTCAAAGTCTCCTCAAACATCCTGCTATTCCAGAAACCAGTCTGCCAAACCTTCTCTGCACAGCCTCAAGAGCCAGAATGATAAGGAGACCAAACCTACACACAATACTCCTGGTGTGGTCTCACTAAGACACTGTATAATTGCAGCAAGACCTCCCTGCTCCTGTACTCGAAACGTCTCACTATGAAGGACAACATACTATTTGCCTCTTCACCACCTGCACACTTACTCTCAGTGACTGGTATACAAGGACACCCAGGTCTCTCTGCATATTCCCCTCTCTCAATTTATAACCATCAAATAATAACCCGCCCTTCTGTTTCTACTTACAGAGTGGATAACCTCACATGTATCCACGTTTTACTGTATCAGACATTTTGTTCACTCACTCACCCTATCCAAATTACATCCACTTTTCACAGTTCACCCTCTTACTCAGCTTTGTTGCATTTGCAAGTTTGAAGATATTACATTTAGTTATTTAAATCATTAATATGTATTGGGAATGGCTGGGGTCCTAGCACTACTTCGTGCAGTACCCAACCAGTCACTACCAGCCAGCCAGAAAATGATGCATTTATTCATTTTATATCCAGTTCAATACATCATCTCTACTCCAACACAGTCTAATTTTATTCACTAATCTCTCATGTGGTACCTCGTTGAAATTCTTCAGGAAGTCCAAATAAACTATATCCACTGGCTCCCCTTCATCCCCTTTACTAGTTACATCCTCAAAGAATTCCAATACATTGCTCAAGTGTGACCTTTTCATCGTGACTCAGTCCAAATTCGCCAAGAGGCAGAAAATTATCCTGATGCAAGTCACTACTCGAAATATAAATGCATCTTGCACCCCAGTCACATGTTGACTTGAGGGTTTCTAGCCTTGTTTTCAATCCCTGTGTGGGTTTGTTAATGCCTGACTCTGTATACCCTCGAATCTCCTCTGGGATATCCACAACCCTCTCCCTCTAACCCATTGTGTACCATACCCCTCTCCCTCTAACCCATTGTGTACCCATACCCCTCTCCCTCTAACCCATTGTGTACCCATACCCCTCTCCCTCTAACCCATTGTGTACCCATACCCCTCTCTCTCTAACCCACTATGTACCCATACACCTCTCCCTCTAACCCATTGTGTACCCATACCCCTCTCCCTCTAACCCATTGTGTACCCATACCCCTCTCCCTCTAACCCATTGTGTACCCATACCCCTCTCTCTTTAACCCATTGTTTACCATACCCCTCTCCCTCTGATCCATTGTGTACCCATACCCCTCTCTCTTTAACCCATTGTTTACCATACCCCTCTCCCTCTGATCCATTGTGTACCATACCCCTCTCCCTCTAACCCATTGTGTACTCATACCCCTCTCCCTCTGATCCATTGTGTACCACACCCCTCTCCCTCTAACCCATTGTGTACCCATACCCCTCTCCCTTTAACCCATTGTGTACCCATACCCCTCTCCCTCTGACCCATTGTGTACCCATACCCCTCTCCCTCTAACCCATTGTGTACCCATACCCCTCTCCCTCTGACCCATTGTGTACCCATACCCCTCTCCCTCTAACCCATTGTGTACCCATACCGCTCTCCCTCTAACCCATTGTGTACCCATACCCCTCTCCACCTCACATTCCCCCTTTAAGACACCCCTTGAAATCTATCTCTCTGACCAAGCTTTTCAATTTTCTGACCTGATGTCTCTTTATGTGTCCAGTGTCATTATACAATGCTCCTGTGAAGTGTCAAAGACGTTTTATTGAGCCGCTACGTAAATGTAAGTTGTTGTCGTCATATATGTTGACTGTGCATTTATCTATTTTGCAAATAGTCAGCTCATTTTTTTTTAAAACAAAGGCCTACAGATACTAAAGATCTGAAACAAAAGGCAGAGGCAGCTGGAGAAATTCAGCAGGTCTGGCAGCATCTGTGGAAAGTTAGTATTTAAGAACTGACACTCGAAACGCCTTTTATTACCCACTTTTCATTATTAATATATGCGATGTGAGCATCACTGGCTGGGCCAGCACTTATTACCAGTCCCTAGTTGCCCTTGAGAAGTGGGGGGGGAGGGATGGGGGTGAGCTACCTTTTTGAACCACTACACTCCATGTGCAATAGGCAGACCCACAATGCCCTACGGGAGTGAGGATTTTATTACAGTGGCTAAATCTTAAGTATTTTTGGATTAAGTCTGAGTTGCGCTGTATTTTCTTTTGGTAGGATTCTCTCAGTGAGTCAAACTGAGTTCTCTCAAGTGAACTGGCCTCCCTTAGATTACCACCATCTTTAACAGACCACTGGGCACCCAGTCTGGAGCTGTCCTGCACAATTCCTGACATTTGCCTTGGTCAAGGCAGATAGGGGTAGTTTGTCACCCTGCTTTGCATGGAGGCTCCTGGAGATCCTGCAGGACGGGCTGATGCAGAGGCGAGACATCCCCTTCCCCCAGGACCAGCACTGGAGGCCCTGACCCCAGGCCTTCCCCAGCCTGTTCTTGAGTTAACCATCCCATTCCCCTGACCCTTGGGTCAGCGCCGGGTCAGAGATTTAGAGGAGTGCCCAGCCGTGTAGGAAGGAGGTCAATGACCTTCTCCACTCTGCCAGCGTTAAATTCCCACATCCTCTCTCCAATACCTCACTCTGTACCCACCTCGACCACACTCTGCCACTTTCACTATTACCTTCAACATCTTCCCTCACTCACTCTCACTCACCCCAACCCTCGGCACCACTGCATGCCATCTGCACTGCCCACACACTTGTTAGTGTCAGTACCCCTCCCCCCACACCAGCACTTGTAGTTGCACCCACACTGTTATCCCCATTAATACTGCCTCTCTCTCACGCAAGGAAGAAAACACCCCACAATAGAATCCCTACATCATGGAAGCAGACCATTCAGTCCTTCAAGTCCACACTGACCTTCCAAAGAGCATCCCACCCAGACCCACCTGCATTACCCATGGCTAATTCACCTAGCCAACACATCTTTGGACTGTGGGAAGAAATTAGGTCACCCAGAGGAAACCCAGGCAGATACGGGAGAATGCGCAAACTCCACACAGGCAGTCACCGAAGGCTGGAATCGAACCCAGGACCCTGGTGCTGAGAGGTAGCAGTGGTAATCACTGAGCCACCGTGCCACACAATAGGGTAGAAGGAACCAAGATGGGTGGTGTGCTGCCCATCATTCGGCTCCTCAGCCTTTATGAGAGGATGCTGACTCAGACCGGCCCGAGGCAGGACTGGACTGATATCAGAAGCTGACCCTGAGCAGGACTATCCCTCTGGAATTGACCGAGGCTCATTGACATCTACGAGAAACGTTATGGCTTTGTAAATGTGCTACACTTTATGAGGAGGCGATGACCTATTGACTACCCTATTAACCCAGCGACCCAGGTAATGTTCTGAGAGCTCAGATTCGACTCCCACCACAGGCAGTTGGAGGAATTTGAATGTAATAAAAATCTGGAATTAATAATGACAATGAAACCATCGGTGATTGTTGGAAAATATTGGAAACGTCATATTATATGTGACTCCAGGCCCACAGCAATGTGGTTGACTCTTAACTGCCCTCTGGGCAATTAGGGATGGGCAATTCATGCTGCACCTAGCCAGCAATACTCATATTCTATAAGTAAATTTTAAAAGTCTCCACTGATGTGATCCTTGTATCTCTGACTTAGGGGATAAAACACAAACAGGAAGATAAGGTCGTGCCAACATTTAAAAGACATCTGGCTGGGCATATGAGTAGGAAGGGTTTAGAGGAATATAGACAAGGTGCTGGCAAATGAGACTAGATCAATTTCAGATATCTGGTCGGCATGGATGAGTTGGACCGAATGGTCTGTTTCCATGCTGCACAGCTGTATGATTCTATGTAAGACTTTATCAACAAACCTCTTGTCAGCCAGACAACATCTATAGCTGTATCTTTGTCTCTAAAATACCTATCTTTTCCTCATTGTACCATTATTGCTATCGACAAACCCAATATGTCGCCTGTTCCCTTCAGGTTTATGGCAGTATATCACCAAGAACATCAAAGTCCTCACAATTTCATTTCCACTGGCTAATAAAAGAAAACATGCAGAAAATGAAATAAGAATGGACAGGGATAATATTAGCCCAGCAGCACTCAATGCTGCAAATTAAAATGGTTATCTCCCACAAGTCTACATGAAGCTGATTTTGGGTCAGATGTTCTGCTGCTTTCTCGTTTGCCTTAGTGACACCAATTGTAAATTCATAATCTTTTTCCATCAGTTGTGTTTTAAAATATAAATGATTCCCTCTCAATGTAGCATTTCTCTGGATTTTGCTTCAACTTGCTAAATGCACAGTCAGTCGACTACATCTGACACTCCAGCTCCTCCTGCCATTTATCCTTGCCTTTCTGTGCAGGCATCTCTCTCTCTCTTTCTCTCGCTCTTGCTCTCTCTCTCTCTCTCTCTCTCTCTCTCTCCATCTCTCTCTCTCTTTCTCTCGCAATAGCCCTAAATCCCAGGTTCCTTGAAAGTGGAGTGAAGAAGGTGTTTGGTACACGTGCCCTTATAGGCCAGTACATTAAGTATAGGATTTGGGATGTCATATTGCAGCTGTACAGGACATTGGTTAGGCTGTGTTCAATTTTGGTCTCCCTGCTATAGGAAGGATGTTGTGAAACTTGAAAGAGGACAGAAAAGATTTAAAAGGATGTTGGAAGGTTTGAGCTGTTGGGACAGGCTGAATGGGTTAGGGCTTTTCTCCCTGGAGCGTCAGAGGCTGAGGAGTGACCTTACAGAGGTATGAGGGGGCATGGACTGCGTGAATAGGCCAGGTCTTTTTCCCAGGGTAGGGGAGGCCAAAACAAGAGGACATCAGTTAGAGTTGAGAGGGGAAAGATTTAAAAGGGGGCTGAGGGACAACCTTTTGGAACTATTCACATCTCTCCCTCGCCCTTTCCAAGCTCATCCCTACCCTGGTTGTTCCCAAGGTCCAATAAATCACTGATCACTCAACATTCCTTGGTGACCCAGTTGCATCATTGACAATTTCAGCTAGGAACATCCTTCCTCATCAACCTAGTATTTCCTGTCACTTTTTGAGATGATCCAGCATACCATCCACCTTGAATACCTCTCGTTTTTCAGCCTGACACTCAATTGCCATCTATCACACAGTAGTGAAAGCAGCTGAATCCCAATGTCCTCTCTTCATACCTGCACACCAACACCAGCGCCTTCAAGAGCCTTCACCAGGGAATTAGTTCACCTCTTCCCCTTCCTCAACTGTATGCAGTCACTTGTCTCTAACCTACAGTATACATTAAACCCTTGGTTTGGCATTGGGAGACACAGGCCTTAAGGAAAGGGCACACTGTTGTAACCTTTCTGAATGTGCAATATACTTTGAGTGAAGTGGAGTAACCCCTCAGCTAAAATGGTGAATGAAGGATCGGAGATAAGAAGGGTTGATTATTTACAAGGTGGCACTGCCAGCCGCCATCTCCATCCCGTACCGAAGTCTTCTGCATCATCAACAGGTACCAATAGTCATTGTATCAGCAATGAAGGCACTGTTGCAATTCAAGCTCAGAGGACTGCACTACCTGTCTGTAGTCACATTACTCTGTGTGACACAACATGCGTTTAAGTATTTGACCTGTTTTCAATATAGCCAGCACTATACTTGCTCTACATTAGGCTTAGCGTAAGAACAACCATTAACCAAGCTATTTCAATAAATACAAAGTAATTGATTGGTTATAAAGTAAAACTTATTTGATGAAGATGCAAACCTTTATTCGTTCACAGAACAAGGGCATCATTTGTATTGCCCATCCCTAATTGCCCAGAGGGCAGTTACGAGCCAACCACATTGCTGTGGGTCTGGAGTCACATGTAGGCCAGACCAGGCAGATTTCCTTCCCTAAAGGATATTAGTGAACCAGATGGGGTTTTCCCAGACAATCGATTCATGGTCATTGTTAGATTCCTAATTCCAGATTTTTACTGAATTCAAATTCCTCCATCTGCCATGGCAGGATTCAAACCCAGGTTCCCAGGGGGTCTCTGGGTTAACAGTCCAGTGATGACTTCACAAGGCCCTCACCTCCTCTGGTAAAATGGGAAACACACACTGTTTGTAACAGAAAAATGTAAACATTCATCCCTTTAGAGCTTCTAAAACACACACATACAAATACCCATGTGCACACATCAGGCAAAGGAAATCCACAAATGCATTTCTCCCTACACAGCTTTACACTGAACAAAAAAATGCCTTTGGCCAGTAAGGCTTAGCCCTTGTAGGCAAAAAAAGGATAAGGTTTGAGATGTTCAGACTTTATCAGAATGCTGGACTGATAAAGTCTGAACGCACAAATCGGAATGTCACTGAGCACATGCAGTTGTCACTGAGGACATTAAGAGTCACAGTCAGTCAGGAAATATCAACCCATTCTTTCAAGGGTTCTCATGTGAAAGGGGATGCACCAAGGGCTCCAGATTCCACACTGGACTCCAAACAAGGGTTATTCTCCAGAAATGGGAGAGCTCAGCTTGTCGCCAACTGAAATAAAGAAAACTCCAACTGCCTGCTAAACACAATCCGAATAAGACAGCAGTAAAACCCAGCTAAAACTGTGTTGCTGGAAAAGCGCAGCAGGTCAGGCAGCATCCAAGGAACAGGAGAATCGACGTTTCGGGCATAAGCCCTGACCTGCTGCGCTTTTCCAGCAACACATTTTCAGCTCTGATCTCCAGCATCAGCAGTCCTCACTTTCTCCTCGAAGCAGTAAAACCCAGCCCGGTGACCCCCAGGAAAAGAAGATTCAGTAGTTAGCTGAAACCATGTGGTTTCCAGGAAATCCCCTGTAAAAGAAAAAGCAGTTCCAATCTGCCTTGTCATTGAACTTTGATACAAAAAGCCATTCCAGATAAATCCACTTTTCTACAATCCTGTGAAACCCAAACCCTCAGATTATATCAAATGTAAAGCCGTCATCATAACAGCTGAGAGACTGTTGCAATTCAATCAAACTCTGCTGCTAAAACATAGTTATTCTGGGGAATTCATCATTATTTCTGATAATAAATAGTGTTTGATATGAAATGGTGTCTGCTCAGAAATTTCAGTCACTTTCTTATCCACAGAGGAGTCATCCAAACTCGGAACAGCCACTTTCAAATCCACTTGACTCCACGGTGCTATCTCTGTACAAACTATCAAGGGTGTGCTGGGAATAATGTATGAAAGGTGCAAGGTGGGCTTTAAGAAAAAGGAAAATGTTTGATTTTTTCTGAAAGCTAACGGATGATTCTCCCGAACTGTTTAGAGAGTTGCTCAAACATCTCCAGAGGGACACTTCCAGAACTTGGCAGGACAGTGGCTTGTTACAGCATCTGAACACAGGCTGAGGGACTGAACGCAGAACATGCAACAGGCATGAGGTTTACTGATATTCAATACCTCAACCATTTACCTGACTACTTCGTCTGGTTTTCTTTAGGTCAAAAATCACACAACACCAAGTTATAGTCTGACAGGTTTATTTGAAAACACAAGCTTTCAGAGCCCCCACTCAAGAAGCCCCTCTCTGAAAGCTTGCGATTTCAAATAAGCCTGTTGGACTATAACCTGGCATCATGTAATTTTTGACCTTGACCAACCCAATCCAACCTTGGCACCTCCCCATCACGGTTTTCTTTCCACCTCAATGGTGCCCACTTGCACATCCAAACTCAAAGGAAACTATTGACATTCATACAGTCTCGCCATTTCTTTCATAACACACAAGCAAGGAATTACTGTAGGCCCCTCCAGCCCCACTCTGCCATTCAATAGGATCGTGGCTGATCTGATTTTTAACCTCAACTCCACATTCCTGCATATCCCCGATAATCTTTCATCCCTCTGGTAACCACAAATCTAGCTCCCTCTGCCTTGAAAATATTTAAAAGTTTCTGCATTCACTGCCTTTTGAGGAAGGAAATTCTAAAGACCCACAACCCCCTGAGACAAAAAAAGAATGTTTCCCCATTATTCTTTTAAATAGGTGATGCCTTGGATCCCTAGTTCCAGATTGTCCCACAAGGAGAAACATCCTCTCCATATCCAATTGGACAAGACCCCTCACAATCTTTTTTGTTTCAAAGAAGTTACCTCTGGCTGTTTTAAATTCCCCAGGATACGGGCCTAACCTTACCTGATAAAGCAATCCACTCATTCCAGGTTATTAGTCTAATAAATCTTCTCTGAACTTCTTCCATCACATTAACATCCTTCTGTAAGTATGGTGAGCAGTAGTGTACATAGTACTCCAGATATGGTCTCACCAATGCCCTAAATAATTGAAACATAACCTCACTACTCCTGGCGGCTCAGTGGTTAGCACTGCTGCCTCACAGCTCCAAGGACCAGGGTTCGATTCCAGCCTCAGGTGACTGTCTGTGTGGAGTTTGCACATTCTCCCCGTGTCTGCATAGGTTTCCTCCGGGTGCTCCAGTTTCCTCCCACAATCCAAGATGTGCAGGTTAGGGTGAATTGGCTATGCTAAATTGTCTCATAGTGTCCAGGGATGTATACATTAGGTGCATTAGTCAGAGGTAAATCTAGAGTAATAGGGTAGGGGAATGGGTCTGGGTGGGATACTCTTCGAAGGGTCGGTGTGGACCTGTTGGGCTGAACGGCCTATTTCTACACTGTAGGGTTCTATGATATTCTGACTGCCAGCAGACGCCAAGCAGCTGAGCTTCATACTAGCCTCAGAATGTCTGTGAACACTTTCCACAAAAGTCCAGCAGATAGAGCCAACAGCCCCTATTCTGAGATGATTAGCCTCATGGTCTCCTTTGAGCCCTGTTCACTTCCATCAACATTAACCCGGCCAAGGAACACTGACTACACTATTAGAAGACCCAAAGACACATACACCAAACACCACCAACTTCATCAGCAAGGACAGTATCATCAAGCTAGTGGACCTATGCCTTACCACCCACTTCACCTTCAACAACAAAATCTACAGACAAACCAACGGAACCCCCAGGGGATCTCCAATATCAGGGTTCTTAGCCGAGGCAGTAATGCAGAGACTCGAACAAACAGCTCTGCCAACCACCCAACCCAAACTTTGGGCTCGCTACATGGATGATACATTTGTCATCACAAAACGGAACAAATTAGAGGAAACGTTCAAGACCATCAATAATACCTTTGCTGGCTTAAAATTCACTAAAGGGGACAAAAATAATAACAAACTGCCATTCCTAGATATTGCAGTAGAGCAAACAGCCAATGGGGAACTTCAAACCAGCGTCTACAGGAAAACAACACATACAGACCAAATATTAAACTAGAGAAGCAATCATCCCAACATCCACTGACGAAGCTGCATTAGAACGTTATTTCAACAAGCCACCATACACAGAGGAACTACAAAGAGCAGAGGAAAATCACCTATACAGTGTATTCAAAAAGAACATGTACCCAATGAACACAGTCTGCCAATTTCTCAGCAACAAACCCAAACAAGCAGACAAAACATATCCAGAAACCCCAGCCACTCGCCCCTACATCAAAGACATTTCGGAAATGACTGCCAGACTACTCAGACCCCTTGGCATTATGGTAGCCCACAAACCCACCGACACACTAAAACAGCAGCTAATGAACTTGAAAGACCCTATACAGACAACAAGGAAAACTAATGTAATTTACAAAATACCATGCAAGGACTGTAACAAACACTATATTGGACAAACAGGCAGAAAACTCGCCACCAGGATACAGGAACATCAACTAGCCACAAAACAACATGACCCTCTCTTACTAGTATCCTTACATACAGATAAGGAAGGGCACCAGTTCGACTGGGACAACACATCCATCTTAGGACAAGCCAAACAGAGACACGCACGAGAATTCCTAGAAGCATGGCATTCCAACTGGATCTCTATCAAGAAACACATTGACGTGGATCCCAGTTGTAAGGTAGAGGTTACAAACTGACAACTGAAGATTTCTCCTGAGAAAAAGAACAGGAAATGACACCACCATAGGAAATTAGATCACCAGCCCAAGGAAACCTAAACACAGAAATAGAAAGCGGGCCATATCACCAGTGCTTCATCCAGAGGCTCACTGAAGATGTTACCTAGTATGGTGACGAAACGTGTAAAAACTAACCTTCCAGCTCAGCAAGCAAACCTACATACAGAGCCTCAACCTGAGTTACAAACCTTCTCAAACTTGCTATGATTACCCTCACTCAGCTGGGTCGTAGGAGCCAAGGAGCGTAATGCGGTTGGAGATTCCTGAGCTAGAACTCTCTATCTGGAGGACTTTGAGTGACCTGCACCATTTAATCTGAGCAAGCCTGCCTGACCCAGTAGCAACTCTGCATCTGACAATGTTGGGCCTGGTACAATCACATTATGAGGAATTTCAATGGAAAAGAAACAAAATTAAAGTGACAGAAGGCAGGGGAGTTTGTGACCCTTTAAGGTGTTATTTTGTCCTGTTTTTGTTTGAAGGGAGGTTGTAAGGTCGAGGTTACAAACTGACAACTGAAGATGACTTAACAACTTGTGAGACCGTTAGGTTTTTTAATTGGAACAGTAGAAGCAGCCTAAATAGGTGTGGCCAGCTCTCAGAGATTTCTGGATTTTGGTTTCTTTCAGTAATTTCAGAAGATATTGAGGTCTCAAAAGAGTTGAAAGCTTCCTCGCTGCTACTCTCTCTGAACCTTCTCTTGATATTTTTTCCTCCTGGATTGGAGAACTGCAGAATCCGTGTCTAATTGTGCCCTTTTGCAAGGGATGTGCTTATGGGATTAAATTAATTAGATTCCCTACAGTGTGGAAACAGGCCCTTCGGCCCAACAAGTCCACACCGACCCTCCGAAGAGCAACCCACCCAGACCCATTTCCATCTGACTAATGCACCTAACACTTTGGACAATTTAGCATGGCCAATTCACCTGACCTATACATCTCTGGACTGTGGGAGGAAACTGGAGTACCCAGAGAAAACCCACACAGACACGGGGAGAACGTGCAAGCTCCACACAGATAGTCTGGGATTGAACCTGGGTCCCTTGTGCTGTGAGGTAGCAGTGCAAACCACTGAGCCACCATGCCGCAATGTTACTATATTGGAACAGTTCATTAGTATTTGTTACTATGTCTATTACTGTACAGCAATCTTTGTTTTAACTGGCACCTTAAAATAGCTGGCACTTGTTGATCAACCCGCAAACATTACATACTTCAAATACCATGATGTTTGAGTATGCTATAAATAAAGGGTATCATTGATCTGTATACCCCCTGCATTACATTTCTTCTACATGCTGTGTGTTTTCACGTTGATGTTAGGAGGTGTGTTCATATCTTTAACAGGTTTCATTTGAGGATGTTGATGTCTCAAAGCTTCACTTGGTCCGGGTTTATTCCAGTTAAGTTTACCTCTTGGTTTTCCGGAATGTTTGATCCATTGGCACAATATGGTCCCTAGGTGCTGGTTAATAAAGGGTTTGCTGATCTCATTACCTGCTCATGGTTTGATATCAAACTGTAATCATATGATGCAGTTTCCAGTGCTCAATACAAATTTCACGCAACTGATTCCTGGGATATCTAAGGAAGAAGGTTGGACAGACTGGGCCTATTGTCACTGGAGTTCAGAGGAATGAGAGGTTATCTTATTGAAACAGTAAAATGCCAAGGACACTGGACAAGAGACAAAGAAAACTGCAGATGCTGGAATCCAAGGTAGACAAAGCAGGAAGCCTGATGCTGCCTGGCTTGCTGTGTTCTTTCAGCCTCCTGCTGGTCTACCAGGGGGACTGGACAAAGCAAATATTTCCCCCTGTGGGACTGACAATAATGAGGAAACACTGTTGAAAATTAAGGAATTGCCTCTTTGAGGTAGAGATGGGACAATCTTATTTTTCTCAGAGGGTCATGGTTCTTTGAAATAAGAGCATAAGTTGGCCATTCAGCCCATCGAGTCTGCTCTGCCATTCAGGAGATCATGGCTGATCTGATAGTCCTCAATTCTACTTTCCTGCCTTTTTCCCAAAACCCTTGATTCCCTGACTGATTGAAAGTCTGAATATCTCAGCCCTGAATATGCTTAATGAGCCAGCCTTGACATCCCTCTACAATAAAGAATTCCATAGACTCACTACCCTCTGAGAGACTAATTTCCTCCTCATCTGTGTCTTATATCTGCAACCTCTTACCCTGATATTATGCCCTCTCACCCTAAGCTCCCCAACTCAGGGAAACAACCTTTCCACATCTCCCCTGGCAAGTGCCCTCAGAACCTTCCCTGTTTCAATAAGGTCACCTCTTAGATTTCTAAACTCCAACAGATACAGGATCAACCTACTCAACCTCTCCTCATTAGACTTAAGAGCAATGTAGGTAGGGTCATTGGATATCTTTAAGACAGAGGTAAATAGATTTTTGAGCAAAAAAGAAGTCAAGAGGTTCTGAGCAATTCTGAGGAAGGGTCACTTGATCTGAAACATTAGCTCGGATTTCTCTCCACAGATGCTGCCAAACCTGCTGAGCTTTTCCTGTTTTTTTTTCTAATTCGCAGCATCCACATTCTTTCAGCTTTTATTAAAGAAGTCAGAGGGTTTTGGGGTTAGTCAGGAATGGGAAACTGAGGCCACAATCAGATTAGCCCTGATGTTATTGACGAGCAGAGCAGGATTGAAAGAGTAAATGGCTGACTCCTGCTCCTATTTCATGTGTTCATAAAAAAAAAGTTCATGTTTTGCTCTTGATTTTTTTGTGTTGCTGTGCTTTGTATCACTATTGAATGGACCCAGCGATGAAGAAAACGAGTGATGAAAATATTTCTTTAGGGTTTCAATCAGTGTGGAGCTTTACTTTGGAGATCCCTGAGTAGAGGAGCATGCAATTGATACAATGGCTATTGATTAGGTCCTTCTATGGAATTTCATTCCCCATTTGCTAGACACTAATTGAATACATGTTTTTGTCCATCTAACTGCTACCTACCACTGGTACATCCAAAACCAAGTTGCTGCTTGATTAGTGCAGGACTTGCAAACCCCAGGCTGTATATAACATTCTACCCTAAGCATCTCCTGTAAATTAATATCATTTATACCTCTATTGTCCTGAACTGCACAACCGGAATCATGGCAAGTCAGCCCAGAATGATGCAGCTATCCTCTGCCACTTTACAATATGGAACTTGATTAATCTGTTCATTTCAGTTCATGTTTCAAAATCAATTACTTTAAAGCCTCATTAATTAGGCTTCAATAATCATTTGGGGATTGTTGTGATTAACTCGTGAAATTTCAGAAACTTTTCCAGAACTTCTCTGTCCATCACACAGCATAAGATAATTTCCACCAACTTCCACCTTCTGTAGAATCCAAAGGTCCCTATTAGTTGTCTGGGAGCAGTCAGACCTCAATCGGTGATGACATTCCAACAAGCTTCAGAATAAGAAGTTGTTTGCTCCTTTAGTTCCAGCGTGTTGAGTCTGTGGGTCACCAGAGGAATCATATCTGGACGAGCAAAAACAGCATTTCTTCTGCACAGTTGTGCTCACTGCATCCAAATAGCCAACCAGCACTCAACAGCTCAATGGGTACATTCCTAATGAAGGGCTTATGCCCAAAATGTCGACTCTCCTGCTCCTCGGATGCTGCCTGACTTGCTGTGCTTTTTCCAGCGCCACACTTTATCGACTCTGACTCCCCAGCATCCGCAGTCCTCACTGACTCCTATATATAAGCAACTTGCTGTCTGCCTTGCTATAGTTTCTCTTCCAACAAAACTGGTGTTCTGGAGAAAACACTGAAACGCTACTGCTACTGGTGAATCAAAGCCTACATATTAGGAGCAGGAGTAGGCCATTTGGCCCCTCAAGCCTGCTTCACCCTTTAGTAAGATCGTGACTGATCTGATTGTGAACTCAACTCCACTTTCCTGCCCACCCACTATATCCTTTACGCCCCATGTTAGTCAAGTGCCTATTTACTACTGCCTTAAAAATATTCAAGGACACAGCCTCCAACAGGGGTCAGAACTTTCCACAAGCTCACAACTTTCTAAGAGAAACTATCATTCCTCAGCTCCATCTTATTCTTAATTTGCATCCTCTCGTTCTAGTCTCTCCCAGAAGAGGAAACCATTTTTTAGCATCCACCTTGCCAAGTCCTTCTAAGGTCTTATGTGCCTCAGTAAGATATCTCTCAGTCTTCCAGAATCAAATGGATGCAGACTCAGTCTGTCCAAACTTTTTCTCATACGATAACTCCTTCATCCCAGCAATCAGTCGGCTCTGAGCTGCTTCTAATGTAATTATGACCATTCTTAAATAAGGAGACCGAACTCCACACAGTACTCCACATGTCATCTCATCACCGCCCTTTACAACTATAGTAAAACATCCCTATCTTTAATTATAATACCCCTGGCAATAAACTACAGCATCCCATTTGTCTCTGTAATCACTGGTTATGTCAATGCACTAATTTCTTGTGATTCATGTGTCAGACCATTCATACAATCGTAGAATCCCTATGTGGCAAAGCTGGCCATTTGGTCCATCGAGTCCACACCAACCCTCGAATGGGCATCCCACTCAGACCCATCCCTCTACCTCTGTAGACAAGCATTTCCCATGGCTAACCAACCTAGCCTACACATCCCTGGACACTAAGGAGCAATGTAGCATGGCCAATCCACTCAACCCGCACATCTTTGGACTGCGGGAAGAAACTGCAACACCTGGAGGAAACCCACGCAGACACAGGGAGAATGTGCATAGACAGTTTCTCGAGGGTGGAATTGAACCTAGGTCCCTGGTGCTGTGAGGCAGCAGTGCTAACCACTGAGCCACTGTGCCACCAAATCCCAGTGTTGTGCAAGCTCTCTCTATTTAAATATGCCACTTCTTAATTCTTCCTACCAAAGTGGAGAAGTTCACATTTTTCCACATTATACTCCACCTGCCAAATTATTGACTAATCTCTTAACCTGTCCTTTTCCAAGCTCCCAATGTCCTCTTCACCATTTAGTTTCCTACCTACCTGTGTGCCGTCAGTATTTTTAGTGACCGTACTTCAGCTAAGTCATTGATACAGATTGTAATGAACATAGAACAATACAGCACAGAACAGGCCCTTTGGCCCTCGATGTTGCACTGATTAATCTAATCTAATCTAAGACCATCCCCCTATTTGTTACAATTTTCCAACCAAAACAATGACCTGTTTATGCCCACTCTCTGCCTCCTAGGAGCTAAGCAATCACCTAACCAGGCCAAACGTTGGTCTCTAAACAACACTCTTAGTTTGTGTGCTATGATGTGGCATCTTGGCAAACGTCTTTTAGAAATCCAAGTACCCAACACATCCACAGTTTCAAACTCTAAGACTGTTCAGTATTTTACAAGTTTTCAGCTTTAATGCAGGGTTACAGGTTACCTGTGACACAATAGTTCTGGTTACAAAACAAAGCCACTTTATTCTACAAAATGATCCAACCAAACAAAGACAACACTCCTGACATATTTGAACTGACTCTTTGTACAAAATGGACAATGAACTTAGAATATTTTAATTCTTGTCTCAGGCGCACAAGGTTCTGGGATGGAATCCTATTGTAGGCTTGAGGACTGGGACCAAGGTTGATTATCCCCCGACTGTACTGAGCTGCTGTGGATTTTATCTCTTATTAAACTGTGCTCCATCGGATCACTCATTTAAAAGATGCCGTGGACTCGTATTGAAAAAGAGCTATCCTTAGTTTCCTCGCCAATGTTTCTCTCTCAATCAACATCCCAAAACAAAAATAAACTGGTTATTATCACCTTGTTGTTTGTGGGAGTTTGCTGTCCAACCATGTATCTTACAAAGCTTCCAAAGTACCTCTCTGGTGATTATGTATTCGGGATGCCACCTGGTTGTGGTGCTATATAAATGCAAACCTTGCTTGGAATCAATGATGCCTACTTATGCTCCTGCACTTTGTATCTTACCACCCACAGCTAGCAAAGGTCCTGGACCAACGAACCGACAGCGCTGTCGGCAGAAACGGATTAAAGATTGCCAGAGATTTCCTGAGGCATTTGTTCAAGTTGCTCGAGTTCAGATCTGACGGGTGGTGGGGGGCGGGGGGGAGGGCACAGTGCCTGCTGTCAGTGGGGCAGGATGTGTTGTGTGCATTCAGTATAAGTGTCTTTCAAGACAATCACAGTGCTTTCGTTAAAGGGAGGGATGTTGCTGAGTAATTGATGGGTAGTGGATATCCTCTGAGGAGCGGTGGGTGTTGCACCAGTTGCAGTCCATCAAACAGATTGAAGTGAGTGACTTGCTCCTCTGTCCCCATCAGTGGTCCTCACTCAGTCGGACTGGATGGTTACTACAGAAATAGCAGGCACACAGTCAGGGGGATAATGGAAGGGTATGGGTGACCCCTGGTGGTGAAGCTGCTGTTGATCTACAGACCCCGATTCACTGAAGGGAGATGCCCCGTCAATGTTGCTCTCGGGGAACAGTGTACTGGGTGAAATGACTAGCAGTGTCAAGCCTGTGTCAGCTTGATTACAGGGGAGAGGGAGTACTTTGTGAAATGGGTATCAGTAAACTGCAGCACCAACAGCGATGTTACAGATTATCTTTGAGCTTTTATGTCAGCTTGGAATGTTGTGATTCAGTCCCGAGGACATGTCAATGCTCAACACCTCGTGCAGCTGGCTTAACCCACTTTTTAAAAAATGAATTAAAGAGTCATTTGCATTTATGCAACACCTTTAATCGAGAGAAGGATCGCAATGCGCTTCACAAGGTGAGACAAACAGGGCTGGGGTTGGATCCAGAGTCAGGAGTTCAAATCTCACCACGGTCACCAGGGAATTCAATACATTGATTAAACTTGGAATTAAAAGGTGGTTAACAGTAACACTGACTCTGAAACTATCAGTGGCTCAGTGGTTAGCACTGCTGCCTCACGGCGCCAGGAACACAGGGTCGATTCCAGCCTCAAGTCACTCTCTGTCTGTGCAGAGTTTACACATTCTCCCTGTGGGTTTCCTCCCACAGTCCAAAGGTGTGCAGGTTGGGTGGACTGGCCACGATACATTGTCCATGGGTGTTTGTGGATGTACAGGTGAAGTGGATTGGCCATGTTTAACAATTGAACAGTATGGGTGAGCCATGGTAAATGCAGGGATGAGGTGGGTCTAGGTGGGATGCCTCTTTGGAGACATCAATGGTGGGCCTAATGGCCTCTTTCTGCCCTGGATGGATTTGCTGAGCTAAGCAACGAGACTTGATTGAAGTGTATAAAACCCTGAATGGTCTTGACATCCGAGTGGATGTGGAAACAACGCTTTCTCATGTGGGTCAGCTCAGAACCAAGGGGCACTATTTTAAAAGTAGGGGTCACCCTTTCAGGACAGATGGGAGAAGAATTTTTTTTCTCTGAGGCTTGTGTGACGTTGCAACAAGGAGAAAGTGAGGATGAAATCAGAGTCGAAAAGTGTGTACTGGAAAAGCACAGCAGGTCAGGCAGCATCCAAGAAGCAGCAGAATCAACGTTTCAGGCACATGCCTGATGAAGGGCTTATACCCGAAACGTCGATTCTGCTGCTCCTTGGATGCTGCCTGACCTGCTGTGCTTTTCCAGCGCCACACTTTTTGACTTTGCAATGCCCTTCTTCAAAACTAGTTGGGGTGTGGGGTCACTGAATATTTTTAAGAGAGAGGCAGAGTGTGGAGCTGGAAAAAGCACAGCAGGTCAGGCAGCATCTGAGGAGCAGGAGAATCAACATTCCAGGCCAAAGGCCCACCCCACTACATACACACACACACACACACACGCAATGAACTTACCAAATGACAGGGGAAGATTGAGGGGCTGAATGGTCTACCTCCTGTTCCTATTTCGGATGTGTGTAAATTGCTGAGCTTTCTCAGGATGGTTAAAATAAACAAGTAACAGGAAGCTCGATGCAACGACTGTTTTAAAAAGGCACGACAGAAGGAAAGGGTTGAGCCCCAAAGTAATCAAAAGTCCGAACGAAAGAAAGGGGGATCGACAGTAACTCAAGGGAAGATGATGAGAGGACGTAGAGAAGGTGCAGAGGTAGGAACGATGGAAAGGATCTGAGAAGTAACCCACTGAGAACTCAGAGATAACCCAAATTCCAAGGTGATCAAGACAACCATAGAAGCTTGAATATCTGAATAGGTTTGAAGCCAAGGAGCTAGGGGGGAACGGTGATGGTCACTGGATGTTTCAGGGGATGGCGTTAGGGGTTGAGGAGATTAAGATCGATTGAAAGGAAGACAGGGATTTCCAGGAACCATGGCAACATCAGGAAGGCAGAGGAGTTGGTGAGGGAAGAGGTTCGAGGAGGGGAAGGACAGGTCTGTAGTGGGGGTGAGGAGGATGAGGGAGAACTCCAAAACAATAGCGATTCAGGATTTGAGTTGGAATAATTGGGAAGTCGAGGAGCTGAATAGCAGCTGAAGCAGGACGGATACCAAATGTTAGGTTTAAACAAAAATGCAGGAGCTCCTGAAAACTTGGCACAAAAGGTGGAAGGGGCAACGGGAAGAGGATTGAATAGACAGCTTGTCAGTGAGGGATCTTGTGGTGCAGTGAGTAGTGTCCTCGCCTCTGAGCCAGGCGTCCCAGGTTGATTTTTCACCTGCTCCAGCTCTGAACATCACATACATCACCAGAGGAAGTGGGCCAATGTCATGTGATCTCACTCACTCCAGAAGGATAGGAAGAGCCACTATGAGACCTTTCTCGACTAAAGTTAGTCTTCCTAAATATTCTTAGCAGTACAGCAAGACAATCCTGAACCAGAAGGAGCAGTTTGTCGTGAGCCAACAGTTTGTAGCATGTAGGCACTTCCACTTGAAAACAATTAAAAATAAACCCTAGGTTTGTCCAATGTAAAATGTAGCAACCATGCAGCATCAGTCATAGAGTCATAGAGTCATAGAGATGTACAGCATGGAAACAGACCCTTCGGTCCAACCCATCCATGCCGACCATATATCCCCACCCAATCTAGTCCCACCTAGATTGTAATGTAGATATCACATTAAGGCATTCAAATAAATTGGGGTAAAGTTAATGAGAAGGATTCCTTACAACTTTATCTGCTGTACTGAGCAATGCTGGAGACACCATCACTGAGATAACTCGGGTCTGAATATTAAACATTACAAAGCTTATTGATTCCCTCAAGGCTACCGGTTACTACTCCCTTCCCAACAGCATTCTGGGTGTCACTACATCCTAAAGCCTGTTGCGGTTCAAGAAAAGAGATCACCAATATCTTCTCGGGGGGTATTTAGGGATGGGTAATAAAATCTGGGCTAGTTTAGTGACTCCATATTATAGAATCATAGAGATGTACAGCATGGAAACAGACCCTTTGGTCCAACTCGTCCATGCTGACCAGATATCCCATCCTAATCTAGTCCCATTTGTCAACACTTGGCCCATATCCCTCTACAACCTTCCTATTCATATACCCATCCAGATGCCTTTTAAATGTTGTAATTGTACCAGCCTCCACCACTTCCTCCGGCAACTCATTCCATACACATACCACACTCTGCGTGGAAAAGTTGCCCCTTAGGTCTCTTTTATATCTTTCCCCTCTCACCTTAAACCTATGCCCTCTAGTTCTGGACTCCCCTACCTCAGCAAAAAGACCTTATCTATTACCCTATCCATGCCCCTCATGATTTTAAATTCTATAAGGTCACCCCTCAGCCTCTGATGCTGCTGGGAAAACGGCCCCAGCCTATTTAGCCTTTTCTTATAGCTAAAATCCTCCAACCCTGGCAACATCCTTTTAAATCCTTTCTGAACCCTTTCAGGTTTCACAACATCCTTCCAACAGGAGGGAGACCAGAACTGGACACTGAATGAACAAATCAGAAATATAAACATATGACCTTCCAATACGAACAGTTTGGGAGTGGGGAAAGGAGCTAAGGTGACAATAAGGGAGGGCAGCAAATGAACCCGAACCCACATTTCCAAAGACTCCAGCCTCTATGATGAAGCCACAATAGCAAATCGATTTTGTACGAGCAACACAAGGAAAACATTGATACAGGCCAGGCAGCAAAACAGGAAGTGCTGATAACAGCTCCATAGCTCTGCCAAGATGCAAAAATAACTGCTTCCAAAGCTTGAATTGCACAAGATGCACTATGCATAGGATTTTCAAAGCCCTGCAGAGACCTTAAGCATCATATTCATGTTACCAAAGAGCAGCTGAAGCCAAAGCAGGTATCGCATTTTTGGTATTTGCTTGAGCTACAAAATAATGAACTGTGTTCAAATATATTTCCAACAAACATTGTCATCATACTCCATTGACAAGATTCTTGTCCTCATGATGCTGCAAAACAATATTTACAGAGTTTGCCAAGAAACAGAAGATATTAGCTCAACTTAAAAAAGATCTCACCGTGGCTTCATCTTGCCACGAGGAAGCAAGATCATGTGACATTGTATCACATCATGTGATTATGGACATTGTGTCTCAGTAGTATATTACACAGTCAGACGTAACCTCTTATATGGCATTAGGATACCAACACCTTCCACTCTCCATGGACCTGCCTTATGGGAGAAATGATCTCAATCTCTGGCTAATGATGGTTCAATAAGGTGGCTCACCACCACCTTCTCAAAGGCAACTCAAGGATGGGCAATAAATGCTGGCCCAAACTGTGATGCCTATGTTCGGTGACACTGTCCAATTTCCAACTGAACTTGGAGAAGGTTGATTTTTGGGAAATGCCTGGAGGCTCATCTCAGTTTCATTTTCATTCAGTTGTTCATTTTGAAGAATGTCAAAGTTAAATATTGAAAAGGAAAATATAGGTGGTCCTCATTTAACATGGTGGTAGTGTATCTGAATCATAGCTTCCCGTAGGAACCAACATTAAAGCCAGAGTTTGGTTTCTTTGAACAATTTCTTGCGGGAAAAGCCAAAGTGCAAGTTAAAATACTGTACAGTACATATGCTGCATTGTGCATTCCTCGTGGAAATAACTTGCAACAGAAAAAACATCACTCGGTGTAACAGAATTACTGAATAAATTCACATTGATTTCAAAATATTGTCCACAATTAATTTTTTACTGCTGTCTTTGCTGTAGTGACTCAATGCCACCACTTGTTGGGTGTTTTAATGACATGGCCCAATCTCTTCCTCTATCATTTTCCACTCTGTTTGTTTCTCTCTATCCTCTCCCTTTCTCATCTCTCACTTTCTCTCTCTTTCCTTTCCCATTCTACCTCTCACTCTTTTCCCACTTAGTCTCTCACTCTCTATTTTCTCACTTGGGGAGGTAATGGTATTATCGCTAGACTGTTAATCCAGAGACCCAGGTAATGCTCCAAGGATATGGGCAGATGGTGGAATTTGAATTCAATACGTATCTGAAATTAAGAGTCTAATGATGACCATAAGTCAATTGTTGAATAAAACCCATCTGGTTCACTAATGTCCTTCAGGGAAGGAAACTGCCGTCCTGATGTAGTCTGGTCTACAACTGACTCCAGAACCACAGCAATGTGGTTGACTCTTAGCAGCTCTCTGGGCAATTAGGGATGAATGCTGGCCTAGCCAGAAACACACTCATCCCATGAATGAATAAAAATAACCTTGCTCTTTTTCCTTTGCCACCCTGACTCTCATGCACTCTCTCATTCCTAGATCAAAGAGGTTAGGTTCTTAAAAGGAAATAGGGAAATCCCCAGGAATTACAGACCAGTCAGTCTTATAGTCTGTGGTAAGCAAGGTACTGGAAAGGATTCTGAGAGATAGGATTTATGACTATTTGGAAAACCATAGTTTGATTAGCGATAGTCAGCACGGCTTTGTGGGGGGGCAGGTCATGCCTCACAAGCCTTATTGAGTTCTTTGAGGATGTGATGAGACAAGTTGATGGAGGTCTAGCAGTGGATGTGATGTATATGGATTTCCGAAAGGCATTTGCTAAGGTTCCCCATGGTAGGCTCATTCAGAAAGTTAGGAGATATGGGATACAGGGAAATTTGGCTGTCTGAATGCAGAATTGGCTGGCTGAAAGATGACAGTGAATGGTAGCGGATGGAGAGTATTCCGCCTGGAGGTTGGTGACCAGTGGTGTCCCACAGGGATTGGTTCTTGGGCTGCTGCTCTTTGTAGTGTTTGTAAATGACTTGGATGAAGAAGTGGAAGGGTGGGTTAGTGCATTTGCTGATGACACAAAGGTCGGTGGTGTTATACATAGTGTCGAGGGCTGTTGCAGGTTACATTGACACGACATTGACGGGATTCAGAGCTGGGCTGAGAAGTGGCAAGATGGAGTTCAACCTGAATAAATGCAAAGTGATTCATTTTGGAAGGTCAAATTTGAATGCTGAACACAGGGTTAAAGACAGGATTCTTGGCAGTGTGGAGGAACAGCGGGATCTTTGGGTCCACGTACATAGATCCCTCAAAGTTGCCACCCTGGTGGACAGAGTTGTTAAGAAGGCATATGGTGTTTTGGCTTTCATTAACAGGGGGATTGAGTTTAAGGGCCCTGAGGTTTTGCTGCAGCTCTATAAAACACTGGTTAGACCACACTTGGAATATGGTGCCTGGTTCTGGTTGTCTCATTATAGAAAGGATGTAGATGCTTGAGAGAGGGTGCAGAGGAGATTTACCAGGATGCTGCCTGGACTGGAGGGCTTGTCTTTTGAAGAGAGGTTGAGTGAGCTAGGGCTTTTCACACTGGAGAGAAGAAGGAAAAGAGGTGATTTAATAAAAGTGTACAAGGTACTGAGAGGCATAGAAAGAGTAGATAGCCAGAGATTTTTCCCCAGGGCAGGAATGGCTGTCACGAGGGGTCATAATTTTAAGGTGATTGGAGAATGGTTTATGGGAGATGTCAGAGGTAGGTTCTTTATGCAGAGAGTGGTGGGTGCGTGGAATGCACTGCCAGTGGTGGTACTAGAATCAGAGACATTAGGGACATTTAAGTGACTGCTGGACAAGCACATGGATGGCAATAAATTGAGGGGTGTGGAGGTTAGGTTGGCCTTAGATTAAATAAATGTTCGGCACAAGATCATGGGCCGAAGGGCCTGTACTGTGCTGTACTGTTCTATGTTCGATATTCTAATCGCCCCAAGTGGCTTGCCCTTGCCATTTCAGGGGGCAGTAAAGGGTCAAGCACATTGTTGTGGGTCAGGAGTTGCCTGTGGGCCAGACCAGGTAAGAATGGCAGATTTCCAACTCCACAGGACATCAGTGTTTCTGCATTTGGCTGTTTCCAAAGGGTTCACTCAGGCAGAAGCAGAACTTGACAAAGCCAGAGCAAACACTGACTAAAGACTGGTTCCCAGACCAAGAACAAAGGAACACAGAACAGCACAGCACAGGAACAAGCCCTTTGGCCTTCCAAGCCTGTGCTGACACATTTTTCCCTTCCATGTAAAAACTGTCTTCACTTCCAGGACCCATATCCCTCTTTCCCCTTCCTATTCATGTACTTGTCCAGGTGCTTCTTAATTGCTGTTATTGTATTTGCTTCCACCACCTCCTCTGGCAACATTTTCCAGGTACTGCCTGGAAAACCTGCCTTGTACATCTCTTTTAAACTCCAATATCCCCCCACCCCCACCTTGAACCTGTGTCCCTCAGTAATTGACCCCTCCACCCTCGGGAAAAGCCTCATACTTCCCACTCTATCCGTGCCATTCACAATCTTAGAAACTTCCATCAGGACCCCCCCTCAACCTCCTGCATTCCAGTGAAAGCAAATCCGGTCTATCCAAACTTTCTTCATAGCTAAAATCCCTCATACCTGGCAACATCCCGGTAAACCTTTTCTGCACCCTCTCCAAAGCAGCCACATCCTTTTGGTAGTGTATCCAATATTCCAAGGGAGGCCTAACTAAAGTTCTATCAAGCTGCCTAAAACATCCATCCTATCAGGGAGAAGTTAGGTTGGAGTACAATTTAAAGAAGTGAAAATGAGGGATTGATTGATCACAGAAATCAGAAAGAAATCTCAGAAACAGGAGGAGAAAATTCCAGGTAAAGGTTGATGGAGAAATTAGATGGTACAGAACTCAATGTAAAAAGTACAGGAAATGAAACAGATGTACCATCTCTGAGTAGAAATACACATAACCAATAGTTACAGTCAATGCAAAACAATATTCATTTCTCAGTCTGATGGACAGCTGCCTTTGTGTTGGCTTTTGAGAGAGCATTTTCAATGCTGCGTGCTCTCATTTTCCTTTGGAAATAAAAAAGCCTGAGGCACAAATACAATTTATTTGGGGAACTGGGAGTCACAGTCATCTCCAAAGTAAAAAGGCTTGGGTCAAAATGGATTGTACAGCTTGCTTCTCATGTGGCAATTTCTATTCATCAACGTTCCTGGATAATGAGCAGAGATTGCTTAACGCAACAAGAGCCTGGCAACAAAGAGAAGCATTGTACATTTCCCTTAATTAAAGATTTTCACTTTAATCGGCACAAATAGAAGCTGTAGGTTTGAGGGTAGGGATTCTGGGCTTTTTTATGACGCTAGCTATTTGCTTAAGGTGAATCGAGCGGCCAGCACAAGCGGAAATTGATTTTAAGCAGTGGTGTTTCCCAAAGAGACAATTGCTCTCTTTCAATTAATGCCAGGAAAGAAAGATTAGCACCTTGGGATGTGTTAAAAGAGTTTAACAATCCCTACGGGCAATTGGGAACTCTGAATTTTAATTGGATTTTTCAAATATCAATGAAATTGAACAAATAGTGAGGCTCGTTTTTTTAAACCAGTCTGATGTTGCCAATGACACTTTGAAGGTAAAACAGTTGATTGCCTTTGAGTTAATTTGCAGCCACCCCTGACCTCTTCCCCACCTCACTGTCTCATTTTAAATAATCTTTGCTCTATCTCAGGCCGGGGGAGGTTGGCGAGTCACTGTCACTGTTCATCCTTTCTGAAAACTACAATTGGAGACGTCTAGAATTCTATTCAATAAAAAGCTGCAGTTAGAAAATGAAATGTTTCACTACATAATGGGGACGTGAACGTGTGGTTATCCAGTTATAGATTGTGTGACAAACTGTAATCCCCTTTTGAAAATGGACACCATGGGCAGGATCTTAAAGGGCCCTAAACAATGTGGACAATGGTGGGAAATATGAATCGTGTGTGTGTGCGAAATCCAGTCAGTCCTAAATAAAAACCAAAGGAACAGCAGAGGCTGGAAAGCAGAAACAAAAGCAGAAGTTGCTGGAGAAGCTCAGCAGGTCTGGCAGCATCTGCAGAGAGAAATCAGAGTTAACATTCTGAGTCTGGTGACTCCAGGTTTCTGAAGAAGGGTCACTGGACTTGAGCTTTTCCAGCAATTTCTGTCCTAGTGCCAGTGAATCTTATCTCAATTACTGCTTGCTGATGGTCTCACAAACTGCGGATTGTGCCTCATTAAAAAATACGTAGCTTCGTATTGTGCCATTCACCAGGAACAAGCTCAACACTGAGAATTCTTGACATGGAATTCTGAGCAGGGGTCCCTGGTCAGCACAGCTCACTGTTAGCTTCAAAGGCACTGACGTTTCACGGCACACTCCATGGGCACCAGCCACATGATGTTCACAGGTACTGGCCTCCAATGTGTAAGAACCCTCTTGGCACATCACTGACCCATTTACAGGACACTTCTGCACTTCAGTGCTGCACTCTGGGCTGCCCCGGGTAACTCTCATTGTAACACCGCAGCAAGGACACCATGCACTCAGGGACACACACTGAGCTCCACGGACTGGACCAGGGCTGCAGCACTGCCCTGTCCACTTGCTGTCACAGCACTCACTCACTCCATGCCTATCTGAATGCTCTTGGCTTCCCTGCCTTGCCTTGTCATTTTGCACCATAGCCCTCAGCCCGAGAAACTAGGCTCACAGCAGCACTGTCTTGCCTTGCTAATTACCACAGACACAAAGCTGAGAAACTTATACATGCTGTCAACAGACCACAGTCAAATCAATGGAGGAAAGCCTGATAGCCAGGCACATCTATGTGTATATTTTAACTGATAACTTTGCCACTTTTACTTAAGTAATTGTCAGCAATAGTTACAATAACCTTTCATCTTAAATATAAGGCAGTGCTGCTGGCAGTTTTTAGACTTGAAACACGCAAAACTTGAAAGAACTGCTTGTATGCAGTTTAGTTGACAGACCAAACTAAGGAATGGCCTAGAATGTGGCCAGGGCTAATGTCCTTCCCTCAAAAACCAAACAAACCAGAACTGCAGTGCTCTGAGGAAGGGTCACTGGACCCGATACGTTAATACTGATTCTCTCTCCACAGAGGCTACCAGACCTGCTGAACTTTTTCAGCAACTTCTGGTTTTATTTGCGCTGTCACTGCAATTGTCAATCTGTCTTGAGACAGATTTCACATTGAAGTTCAATGCATCAACCTCAACTTGTTGGAAAAGCAACTGGTGCAGGTTTAACTGTTTGATAATGGAAGATAACGCAGGCAGCATGTCACAGGCTAGTTCCATAGAATCCCTACAGTGTGGAAACAGGCCCTTTGGCCCAACCAGTCCACACTGACCTTCTGAAGAGTAACCCACCCAGACCCATTCCCCTACATTTACCTCTGACTAATGCACCTAACCCGCATACCTGAACACTGTGGGCAATTTAGCATGGCCAATTCACCTAACTTGCACATCTTTGGATTGAGAGAGGAAACCGGAGCACCCGGAGGAAACCCACACAGACACAGGGAGAATGTACAAACTCCACACAGGCAGTCGCCTGAGGTTGGAATCAAACCCGGGTCCCTGGCGCTGTGAGGCAGCAGTGCTAACCACCTTGCTACCCAGCATATTACCCATTATATTACATGAGCTCCACAAAGAGAGGGGTCCATGCTCATTTGAGCTACCGTAACAATCATCTCAAATTGAGTTACGCATTCAATTCAGAAGATAAAATGTCACCATGAGCCATTTCATCAAAATTTAATAGAAATGAAGGACAATGATGAGAGGAATCACACAATTTTCCTTTTTCGACTATAAACTGGAATGAAAGTTGGACACTGCTGTACGAATGAGAGTTTCGCAAATTGAAAAAATTGATTGGTGCACATTGGGGGCTACTTTGAGACAGAGTGGTATCAACAGTCTTTGAGAGAAAGAAAGGCTGCCTGACAACAGCCCTAGGATTGGTTAAGCTGCAGTTTGCTAGAAGCCTATAGGTCCATGGCAACCAGAGACACCTGAAGCCTGTAAACTGGAATTTTTCTCTCTCTCTCTTTCTGAATCCCCCTCTCTCTCTATGGTTGAAAAGACAAATATTGTGATGACAGGTCACTGGACCTGAAATGTTAACTCTACTTTCTCTCCACACATGTTGCCATACCTGCTGAGTTTTCCAGCAATTTCTGATTTTGTTCCTAATTTGGTACAATTTTTCCAAGAAACTATTCTATTAGACATTCAGAGTAGAAAGGAGCTCCACATATCAAGGTGTGTCCAGTGATCCACTGACATCATAAGTCTGTCTCACTAGGTTTGTTGATAGGTAAGAGACTAAAAATTTATCATGGTCCATCCCATAATGATTTTTTTTTCTCTCTGCAGGATGTCATTGAATCTCCATTACAAGGCACTAACTGTTAAGAGGGAACAAGGTAGGGCCAAGACAGCTTATTCTCAGAGAAAATTCAACAAGTAAGGTCCCCATGGGAGACTGATTAGCAAGGTTAGATCTCATAGAATACAGGGAGAACTAGCCATTTGGATACAGAACTGGCTCAAAGGTAGAAGACAGAGGGTGGTGGTGGAGGGTTGTTTTTCAGACTGGAGGCCTGTGACCAGTGGAGTGCCACAAGGATCAGTGCTGGGCCCTTTACTTTTTGTCATTTACAAAAATGATTTGAATGCGAGCATAAGAGGTACAGTTAGTAAGTCTACAGATGACATCAAAATTGGAGGTGTAGTGGACAGCGAAGAGGGTTACCTCAGATTACAACAGGATCTGGACCAGATGGGCCAATGGGCTGAGAAGTGGCAGATGGAGTTTAATTCAGATAAATGCGATGTGCTGCATTTTGGGAAAGCAAATCTTAGCAGGACTTATACACTTGATGGTAAGGTCCTAGGGAGTGTTGCTGAACAAAGAGACCTTGGAGTGCAGGTTCATATCTCCTTGAAAGTTGAGTCGCAGGTAGATAGGATAGTGAAGAAGGCGTTTGGTATGCTTTCCTTAATTGGTCAGAGAATTGAGTACAGGAGTTGGGAGGTCATGTTGCAGCTGTACAGGACATTGGTTAGGCCACTGTTGGGATATTGCATGCAATTCTGGTCTCCTTCCTATCGGAAAGATGTTGTGAAACTTGAAAGGGTTGAGAAAAGATTTACAAGGATGTTGCCAGGATTGGAGGATTTGAGCTATAGGGAGAGGCTGAACAGGCTGGGGCCTGTTTTCCCTGGAGCGTCGGAGGCTGAGGGGTGACCTTATAGAGGTTTACAAAATTATGAGGGGCATGGATAGGATAAATAGACAAAGTCTTTTCCCTGGGGTTGGGGAGTCCAGAGCTAGAGGGCATAGGTTTAGGGTGAGAGGGGAAAGATATAAAAGAGACCTAAGGGGCAACTTTTTCACGCAGAGGGTGGTACGTGTATGGAATGAGCTGCCAGAGGATGTGGTAGAGGCTAGTAAAATTGCACCATTTAAGAGGCATTTGGATGGGTATATGAATAGGAAGGGTTTGGAGGGATATGGGGGTGGATGCTGGCAGATGGGACTAGATTGGGTTGGGATATCTGGTCAGCATGAACGGGTTGGACTGAAGGGTCTGTTTCCATGCTGTACATCTCTATGACTCTATGACTCTAAGTCTGGCAGCATCTGTGGAGAGAGACAGCAGAGTTAACATTTTAGGTCCAGTGACCCTTCTTCAGAATGAAAGGTAATGCTTTCCCTCCACAGATGCTGCTAGATCTGCTGAGTTTGTGCAGCAATTTCTGTTTTGCGTTTGATTTCCAGCATCTGCAGTTCTTCGTTATTTTTTAAATTTAGTCTCAGGATTGTATAGAATTGAGTGACGGATGCACAATAGGTCTTTGCTTTAACAATTGCTGCAACCAATTTGGAATTCCAATCTGCTCTGTCTTACATAACTTTTTTTAATAAAGTGACTTCGTTTTGAAAGTTAGCAGAAATCTAGAAGTTTTTTTTTTGTTTCTCAAGTTATTAGTTCCTGAGATGGGAGAATTGCTTTAGTAGATTAGAATACCTTCAGTGTGGAAACAGGCCCTTCGGCACTGACCCTCCGAAAAGCAACCCAACCAGACCCATTCCCCTACACTTACCCCTGACTAATGCACCTAACACTACGGGCAATTTAGCATGGCCAATTCACCTAACCAGCACATCTTTCAACTGTGGGTGGAAAGCGGAGCACCCAGAGGAAACCCACGCAGACATGGGGTGAATGTGCTCACTCCACACAGACAGTTGCCCGAAGCGGGAATTGAACCTGGGTCCCTAGCGCTGAGAGGCAGCAGTGCTAACTACTGAGCCACCATGCCACCCTGGTGGCAAATACTTATTGTAATCAAATATTTATTGCCCGTCCCTAATTCTCCTTGAGAAGGTGATGATGAGCTGCCTTCTTGAATCACTGCGCTCTATGTGGTGTAGGGCTGTTAAGGAGAGAGTTCCATGATTTTGACCACACAACAGTAAGGTAAAAATGATATTGTTGGATAAGGCAAAGTGTAATGCAGAGTTGTGAAGGTGTTCATGTTCCTATCCCATTGGCTCCACTCATTCTACACTTATCACACACAGACTGTGGGTGAAGTGAAGGAGTTCTACTCTAGCTTTCAGATAAAGCCGATATATCTGCATCGGCTCCCTAAGATCCTGGTAATTAAGTATGACCAAATGCAGCTGCACTCATTGCTGTCAGGTAATAAACCTTCTTGTTATCTACAAACAGAGCCTCTTCTGTTGATACTCTACCCACTAATCATTAAATAGGCTCAAGACATAGCAAAGACCTTTGAAGGTCTTACGAGGAAAGGCTGAGAGACTTAAGGCTGTTTTTGTCAAAGAGATGAAGGTTGAGAGGTGACTTAATTGAGACATATAAGATAATCAGAGGATTAGATAGGGTAGACAGTGAGAGCCTTTTTCCTCGGATGGCGATGGCTCGCACAAGGGGACATAGCTTTAAATTGAGGGGTGATAGATATAGGACAGATGTCAGAGGTAGTTTCTTTACTCAGAGAGTAATAGGGTGTGGAATACACTGCCTGCAACAGTAGTAGTCTTGCCAACTTTAATGGCATTTAAATGGTCATTGGATAGGCATATGGATGAAAATGGAATAGTGTAGATTAGGTTGGCTTCAGATTGGTTTCACAGGTTGGCACAACATCGAGGGTCAAAAGGCCTGTACTGTGCTGTAATGTTCTACGTTCTAAAGGAAGATTAATGGCAATGAACAACCTTAAACAACTTTACCCAATACCACCCACTGGTAGCATGACAAATCCCACAAATACCAGGAGTTGTCATTTGGGAAAGTTCCCGGTGTGTGGCTTGGAGGGGAACCTGAAGGTGACAATCTCCTGCCTTTGTCCTTGATTTGATTTATTGTTTTCACACATACCTAAGAAACAGTGGAAAGTTTTGTTTTTGCAGTACAAGCAAGATGGTCGAGATGGTGAGCTTGGAGGGTGATGTCAAAGGAGTCTTGGTGAGTAGCTACAGTTCATCTCTAGATGGCACATGCTACTGCCCCTGAGTTTCAGTGATGGAGAGAATGAGTGTGGAAAGTGATGGATGTGGGGTCAGTCAAGCAGGCCGCTGCTTTGCCCTGGATACTAATGCATGTTGGTGCAGCTGCACTCATCCAGGGAAGGGGGGATTATTCCATCAAATTCCTGATTTTTGGATTGTAGATGGCGAATGGGCTTCAGGAAAGCCTCAGACTTCAGGAAACCCAAGAGTAAATTTTAAATACATTCCAGAACAAATGGTGACATGAAAGCAGTGAGCTCAGACATTTTGGGAGAAAGGGAGGACTGCAGGTGCTGGAGATCAGAATCGAGAGTGTGGTGCTGGAAAAGCACAGCCAGTCAGGCAGCATCCAAGGAGCAGGAGAATCGACGTTTCGGGCATAAGCCCTTCATCCTGCTCTCTCCTGTTCCTCAGATGTTGCCTGACCTTCTGTGCTTTTCCAGCTCAGACATTCTCCCTAATTGCAAGTATTAGCACATTAACTGCATAAGATCAGTATGGTCTGGCCAAGTGCCTCTGGATTTTGAAATCTTAGGCACAGAGAAATGAGCCAGATGAGGAAGCAGTGATCATTATGTACAATAGCTGACCAAGGAAAGGTCTCCCAATGGGAAGGCAGTCATTATTTCAAATTTAACACCTGTCTAATGAAAGGTTTTGGTTCCAGTTCAGCTCCAGCAAACATCTCTCCAGATAGTGATAGATATAATTATTATAATTACGGGCATATTGGAAAAACAACTGAGAATTTCTTCAAAAGAGCTGGTCTCTACAACAAAGCCAATGAAGGGTATATCCAAACAGCCACCCTGGTGTGCTGAGTTTGCTTAGTCGAATCACATTTCTATATCAGCCTACTTCGAAGGAACTCCAGGGTCACATAAACTTTCCCAGTTTATTAAAGTTCTGGAAATGACAAACGCTGGTCATGACTAAAATTTCCAGAAGGTTTTATGGTTTCGTTTATTCATTCATGGGACATGGGGGATTTGAAGAGGCCAACATCTGTTGACAATCCCCCTAATTGCCTCTTCCACAGAATAGCTGGCAGGGCCATTCCAGAGTCA
The DNA here is from genome assembly GCF_037043375.1 of Chiloscyllium plagiosum. Lineage (NCBI taxonomy): Eukaryota > Metazoa > Chordata > Chondrichthyes > Orectolobiformes > Hemiscylliidae > Chiloscyllium > Chiloscyllium plagiosum. The sequence goes on from NW_028270172.1 coordinate 10,866,747, forward strand.
ACCATATTGCTGTAGGTCTGGAGTCACATATAGGCCAGACCAGGTAAGGACAACAGATTTCCTTCACTAAAGGACATTAGTGAACCAAATGATTATTTACAAAAATCAGTGATTTCAGCAAAATGGGTACCCCAAGAGCACTATCCCGTGATACTTACAGGACAAACTCAAAGAAGAAAACGCTACATGACCAGAAACGATAGTGACCATACCGTACATCAAATACATATCAGATTTAACCACCTGACTACTCAGAACACTGGAAATCTTAATGGCCCACAAACCAGTAAACACCTTCCAGCAGCTCCTCACAAAAGACCCGATACCTACATCCAACAAGACGAACGTTAACTACAAGGTATCCTGCAAAGACTGTGGAAAACACTAAGTAGGACAACAGGAAGAAAACTGGCCATAACAGAGCACAAGCATCAGCTTGCCGTTAGGAGAAGGTTTGGACCACAGATGCTGGAGAGTCAGCATCAAAAAGGGTGGTGCTGGAAAAGCACAGCAGGTCAGGCAGCAGCCGAGGAGCAGGAGAATCAACAAAGGACTTATCCCCGAAACGTTGACTCTTCTGCTCCTCAGATGCTGCCTGACCTGCTGTGCTTCTCCAGCGCTATATTCATCAGCTCACCACTGCCAGACACAACCAACAAGACAACGAAGGACACAAATCCAACTGGGACTATGTAACCATCCTAGCACAGGCAACACAGAGACACACCAGAGAATTCCTTGAAGCCTGACACTCCAAACCAAACTCAATCAATAGACCCCATAACTGAACTGGACCCCATAAACAAACCACAGAGATACAGAACTGGAAGTACCAACAGAGACGTCTAAATACCACGCAGGACAGAGCACCGACACATTATCAAAGATGCACTGATGATGTCACCTAGTGAGGCGACAAATCGTTTGCAGATAAACACACCGGTTTGGCAAACAAATCCACGACCTGCAGTCAATCTCCTTATCCCCCTGAAAAAGCAGCAATACCATTAACTCCAGTTTAAAAGGAGCCTTTCTGAAGGTGCCCAAAGTGATGAACAGCTTTTAACACAGAAATGAGGGCACTGAGATCTAAAAACGCCTTTGATTGCTATTTGGCCTGACTCCTGTTGTATCCATTCATGAGATGTGTCTTAGGCTAGGGTGGACTCTTGTCCATCCTAACTGTTCCTAAGAAGGTGGTGGTGAGCTGCAGTCTTGAACCACTGCTGTCCTTGGGGTGCGGATATGTGGAAAGGGAGTTCCAGAATTTTGTCCTGGTGACAGTGAAGGAACAGTGATGCACATCAGGATGGAGTGTGTATTGGAGCAAAACCTGCAGATGGGTGAAGGTTCCATTCATCTGTTGCTCTTGTCCTTCCAGATGACAGCAGTCATGAGATTGGAAGGAGCCTTGATGAGTTGCATCTTGTAGACAGCACAGACTGGGGTCACTGTAGGGAGGGAATGAATGTTGAAAGTGGCGAATGGAGTACAAAATAGCCAGACTGCTTTTGTTTGGATGATACTGAGCTACTTAAATGTTATGGGAACAAGTGGGGAGCATTCTACCATAGTTGCCTCATTAAGGGAGTATTCCAGCACACTCCTGACTTACATCTTGCAGATTGTTGGCAGGCTTTTGAGAGATAGGAGGTGTTATCCAATCCAGACTTCTGAGTCACTCCTGTAGCCACTGTATTTATATGGCTGGTCCAACTCAACTTCTGGGCCATTCTCAGAATGTTGTGAGTTGGTGATTCAGTGTTGCTAATGCCTTTGAATCTCAAGGAGTGATAGTTAGACTCTCCTTTGTTGGAGTTGGTCATTGCCTGGCACTTGGCTGGTGCATTGGTGACTTTCCACTTGTCAGGCCAAACCTGGAAACCTGCACATCCCTCGGGACTGTGAGTCACCGTGATTGTAACACCTTACCCTCTCCCCTTTTAGTTTACCTCAATGGAGCCCAACATCCCCCACCTCCCCTCCCCTCTACACCAGAAGCCCTAACCGTTATCCCTATTCAAGCGAGCTGCATTGGCCCACCGCTTTGGTATTTAAAACACTGTGTTTGCCCAAATCTCAAAAGTAACCCTCCCCATGACCATTCCATGGTCTCCGACTGGAACCTAGCTGTGGAGTTTCTCTCATAACTTCCCTTGGACCCAGTTCAACATTTTGGGAAGCACTTTCAAATACTTGGCACTTATTTATGCAACTAGACAACGCACCATTGATTCACTGTTCAATTGCGGAAGAATTCACCTGTTTATACTGCTTGAATAATCTGAAGGCACAATTCCAGCAAATTCTCTCAGATCTCTAAACAAACTAAAGACGTGGTTACAAACACTGTCTGAAGAAGATTCATAATCAGTTTGAAATTCTCTCTCTCCACAAATGCTTCCATACCTGCTGAGTTTCTCCAGCACTTTTTGTTTTTATTTCAGATTTCAAGTATTCCCAGTATTTTGCTTTTACAAATAAACTCTTGGCCTTTTGTAAAGGTCAAGAATAGTCAAGCAAAGGCTGCATAGGAAAGGTCATCACACCCACATTAATCCCTTTGATCATCATTCCTGGAACGGCTCCTTTTATAAATTATAAGGGTAATGTTAAGGTAATGATGAGGGCATTAAGAAAACAACTCATCTATTGACTACAACCATTCTATGTTCATCTTCCTCCTCCTTCTGCAATTGAGCAACTTTCCCTGGGTGCCATGTTTTAGCTGAAAGAGTTTAGCAAAATGAAAATTCAAATTCCCAAGGAAAGAAAGCATTTCAGAATTTCTGGATCATATATGTTGACAGATTAGATTAGATTAGATTCTCTCCAGAATGGAAACAGGCCCTTTGGCCCAACAAGTCCACAATGACCCTCCAAAGAATAACACACCCAGACCCATTTCCCTATATTTACCCCTGACTAATGCACCTAACACACTGGGCAACTTAAAATAGATAGGGTACCCTAGCTGCATTTACATAGAAACAGCGGATTAGGATGAGGCTGATTTTTTAAAATATTTAATGTAATGCTCCTTCATCATCAGGATGCCTGAGGGTTTTACCTATCAGGGCACAATCTGGCTGACATGGTAGTTTTAAAAGGACATAAGATTGACATTTCCTGACATGTTTTCATGGCTACTTTGGGAACTAACCTTTCAAAGGCAGTTTAGAGATAAGAAGTGTATCAATGGAAGACAGAGTGAGAATGTTTCATTTCCGCTGTATTGAAGTAGACACATCCTTTCTGAGGATCTTGTTCACAATAAGAATAGCCACACCGAAATGAAGTAAGCAGACAGTGTCCATGACAAACAGACGATAAAGTTCCTAAGTAAAATCAGAAATGCTGTTCCAAAGAAACTCAAAATATTAACTCTGTTTCTCTCTCCATAGTTGCTGAGTTTATCCAGCATTTTCTGCTTTGATTTCAGATCACAAGTATCTGTAGTGTTTTGTTATTGTTTAGGTGTTTAGGTGTTTAGTGTTTAGGTGTTTAGGTGTTTAGTGTTTAGGTGTTTTTGGTGTTTAGGTGTTTAGGTGTTTAATTCACTGCCACCTCTCTTCCAGGAATACCCATCTTGAAGCTCTGCCCTTCTCGATGATGGGATTTCCATTTGTCCTTTTAGAATCATAGAGTCAGAGAGTCCTACAGCACAGAGACAGGATCTTTGGCCCAAACTGGTCCATGCCGACCAAAATGTCCGTCCACACTAACCCCATTTCCCCGCACTTGGCCCATAACCCTCTAAGCTGAAAATGTGTTCCTGGAAAAGCGCAGCAGGTCAGGCAGCATCCAAGGAACAGGAGAATCGACGTTTCGGGCATAACCCTCTAAACCTTTCCTATCCATGTATTTGTCTAAATGTCTTTCAAATGTTGTTAATGTACTCGCCTCAACCACTTCCTCTGGCAGCTCATTCCATATGCGTTTCAGCCTCTGTGTAAGACGTTGCCCCTCAGGTTCCCTTTTATTCTTTCCCCTCTAACTTTAACCTGATGTCCTCAAGTCCTTGATTCCCCAATCCTGGGAAAAAGACTGAGTACATTCACCCTATCCATGTCTCTCATGATCTCATACACCTTTAAAGGATCGTCCCTCAATCTTCAATGCTCCAAAGAAAAAAGTCTTAGCTTGTCCACCCTCTCCCTATCTCAGACCATTGAATCCTGGCAACATCCTTGTAAATGTCTTCTGCACTCTTTCCAGTTTAATAACATCCTTCCTATAGCAAGGTGATGAAAACTGAACACAATAATTCAAGTGCGGCCTCATCATCATCTTGTATAACTGCAACCTAACGTCCCAACTTCTATACTCAATGCCAAAAATCTTCTTCACTACTTTATCTACCTGTGACTCTACTTTCAGGGAACCGTGCACCTGAACCCCAAAGTCCCTCTATTCCACTACACTCCTTAATGCCCTACCATTCACCATGAAACTGCTACATTGATTTGACTTTCCAAAATGCAAGACCTCTTGCAACCTCTATATTAAACTCCATTTGCCATTTTTCAGCTCACTTCCCCAGTTGATCAAGGTCCTGCTGCAATTTCTGAAAACCTTCCTCACTGTCCATGATATCACCTAGTTTCACATCACACTTACTAAGCATGCCTTGTACATTCTCATCCAAATCACTGATTTCGATAACAACCAGTAGTGAGCCCAGCACCAACCCCTTAGGTACTCCACTAGTCACAGGCCTCCAGTCCGATAAGTATTCTTTCATTATTACCCTCTGCTTCCTACCATCAAGCCAATTGTGTATCCAATTTGCCAGCTCCCCCTGGATTCCATGCAATCTAACCTTCCATGTTGCAGCCTACCATGTTGAATCTTACCAAAGGCCTTACTGAAATCCATATAGACTACATCTACTGTCCTGCTCTCATCAACCTTCCTGCTCATTTCATCAAAGAACTCTAAAAAAATTTGTGAGGCATGATCTCCCATGCACAAAGCCTTGCTGACTATTCCTAATCAAACCCTGTCTTTCCAAATGCATGCATATCTTATCCCTCAGAATCTTCTCAGTAACGTACCCACCACAGATGTTAAGCTTATTGGTCTATAGTTCCCAGGCTTTCCTTTGTATAATGGCACAACATTCGCTATCCTCCAGTCTTCTGGGACCTCACCCGTGGCTAATGATGATGCAAAACTATCAGCCGGGGCCCCGCAATCTCCTCTCTTGGCTCATGCAGTGTTCTTGAATATATCTGGTCAGGACCAGGATATTTGTCCACCTGCATACATTCTAAAACCTCCTCTACTGTGGTATGGACTGTCCCCAAGATATCACCACGAACTCCCTCAAGTTCCCAAGTCATCTTGTCTTTCTCCACTGTAAGCATTTTCATTGAGGACCTCATCCATCTACACACACATGTCCACTTTGGTCCTTGAGGGGCCCCTTTCTCTCCCTAATTATTCTTTTTCCTTTATTGTACGTAAAGAATCTCTTTGGATTCACCCTAATCTTCTCAGCCAAGGCTATCTCATTCCCCCTTTTCACCGTCCTGATTTTCTTCTTCATTAAATTCCTGTATTCCATGTATACCTCCAGGGATACCCTTGATCCCAATGCCTGTACCTGAGTTTCTTTTTTCTGGTCAAAGCCTCAATATCTCTTGTCATCACGGGTTCCTTATTCCTGTCAACCTTGTCCTTCACCCTCAAGGGAACATATAGACCTTGAACTCTAGCTATCTCACTTTTAAAGGCCTCCCGCTTGCCAGAGGTCCCTTTGTCAGCAGTCAAACTACTTTAATCAACCCCTGCAAGCTCCTGTCTAATTCCATCAAAATTCACCTTGCCATAATTTAGAAGTGAGGCTAGGTCTCAAAGTGCTCCCCCACTGCCACCTCCATCACCTGTCCTGCCCTATTTCCCAAGAGTAGGTTGAGTTTTACCCCTTCCTGAATAGGGCCTACAGTACAAACTCAAGAATGTCCCCATCCCCTTCTTATTTCTTAGCTCCACCCACAAAGACTCACTGGACGATCCTTCAGGTATTTCGTCTCTGACTACTGCTGTGATACTACTTCCCTTAATCAAAAGTTCAACTCCCCCCTCCCCTCCTTCCACCATCTCTGTCCCACCTAAAGCACCTGTACCCTGTACATTAAGCTGCCAGTCCTGTCTCTCCCTTAGCCATGTTTCTGTCATGGCCATAATATCCCATTCCATGTACCTATGCTTGCCCTGAGTTCATCTGCCTTACCTGTCAGCCCCCTTGCATTGAAACAGATGCAATTTAATCCAACAGGCATTCCTTGTTCCCTGTTGTGTTCCAGCCTGACCTGTCTCTTCACTTTCCTATTTCTGATCACTGTATCGCCTTCGAGCCTTGCAATTGCCTCCCTGCTGTTGAGATCCCACCCTCCTCCCCTGCCAATCTAGTTTAAACCCTCCCTTGCAGCACTAGCAAACCTCACCTTGTTCAACCTTCATTACTTTCCATTCTTAGCTGAGTGTTTGTTAAGGTGTTGACTAAAACTCACTCTGTCCCCAGTGACTGTCTTTGGCTTTCTGTACCCGATATGGATGTGAACTGTACTTCCATCCTTTTTGTTTTACATCCATTGACAAGTGTCTCCAAGGCACAAGCCAGCCCTCGGACTGTGTCCCGAGATCTACACTCAGGAACATGTGCTCCCACATGTACCCACTTGGTCTCTATCTCCATCAGCACCAACCTATTCTATCTCAAAACCATCCCAGTCCCCACTTGCTTCCATCCTTCACCTCATCCAACAAGAACATTTAACAAGAATATTTTCTCTTCCTTTCAGGTGTTAAGATTCCACTCAAAGTTACATTGGATTCAAAACATTAACACTGCTTTCTCTCTCCACAGCCAGACCTGCAGAGTTTCTCCAGTGGTTTCTGTTTTTTGTTTGAATTTCAGATCTCCAGCGTCTGGAGTGTTTTGCTTATCTTGTAGTCTGGTCGGGGTGCTGCTGAATGAACGTCTCTCCCACATCCCCTTTACCCAGTTAGGTCAGGAAAGGGAGCAAACTTGCAAACCGATTTGTCGGTGTTGGAAATCAAACACAATCAAAGATTAACGGAGGATAGGCAGGAATGTAGAGTTGAGATCAAACCGGCCAGCCATGATCTTATTGACTGGCAGAGCATTCTCAAAGGGCCAAGTGACCTACTCTTGTTCACAGGTTAGAATCATTGAATCCCCACAGTGTGGAAACAGGCCCTTCGGCCCAATAAGTCCACACTGACCCTCTGAAGAGTAACCCACCCAGACCCATTCCCCATGACTCTACATTTCCCCTGACTAATGCACCTAACCTACACATCTCTGAACACTACGGGAAATTTAGCATGACCGATTCACCTGACCTGCCCATCTTTGGATTGTGGGAGGAAACTGGAACACCCGGAGGAAACCCACGCAGACACGGGGAGAATGCGCAAACACAGTCAGTCACCCAAGGCTGGAATCGAACCTGAGTCCCTGGTGCTGTGAGGCAGCAGTGCTAACCACTGAGCCACCCCAAATGTTTCATAAACTATTCGACAGAGCAGTACATTGTCAGTTTTGTAATGAGTGTTCCTTAGAGGGCTACAGACAGCTTCCAAAACAGAATGTAAAGCAATTCACAAAACTGGAGGTCTTTGAGTACTTTTTCTATCCCTCCTGGAGATGCAGGATAGTCTGGGTAAACCTCTGATGAACAGTAAAAGACGGACGTACTGCAGATGTTGTAAACCAGAAACAATAAAAGTGTCCGTTGGAGGTCTTGCAGGAGTCCTCTGTAGCTTGCACACAGTCACACACCACAGCTCCCTAACACCAAACAGGAACAAGAATGGGACCACAGCAAGTCTCCGAGAAGATAACACTGTGCTCTAAAGAAATCAATGATCACGGATCTCGCGAGAGTGGTCATTCTCCCTGTGACAGACATTAGGATACCCTCCATCCCAGGGGTGTCTCGTCGTTGCAGTGTAGCAGTAAAACAGTGACTCTTTCTTTTTAACAATGTGGATTTCTGATGGCCCACATGGAGATGTTCACAATCCTTTTTTCAGAAAACATACTTATTATTCCTGTGAGAGCCTACAACTATTTCATCCCTCACAGATCCTTATTTGGAAAACTTGATCAGAGTGAACTATATTCCAAATGATGGTCACAGTCTGAGGTCAATTACATACACAAAGTTCTATCATATTTCAATACTATAAAATACACACGACATTTGAGCACAAGTTTCCACCAAGTGACATTTTTACATTTCTTTTGGAGTCTCTGGTTTTAATTTGGGAAGGTGATGGCATACTGGTATTATCACTGGAATGTTAATCCAGAGATCCAGGAATGTTCTGGGGACATAGGTTCAAATCCTGCCTTGGCAGATGATGGAATTAGAATTCAATAAAAGAAGCTGGAATTAGGGGTCTAATGGTGACCATGGAAAACCATTGTCGATTGTCAGGAAGATCCATCTGCTTCACTCATGCCCTTTAGGGAAGGAAACTGCCTTCTTCACTTGGACTGGCCTATATGTGACTCCAATCCCAAACCAGAGGGTTTGAATTCAAATCCCACCTGCCCTAGGGATGTGTATAATAAGCCTGAAAAGTTGTTGTAAAATGACTATCAGCACAACCCTAAGTTCACTGCTATCAGTAATGCTATGGAATTGTCGTTAGGGCTCTTTGGTATAGTGGTATTATCCCTATCTCTGAACCAGGAGGCCTGAGTGAAAAACCCACCAGCTCCAGACTTGTACATCGAGATCTCTGAACAGGATAACTAGAAAATAATTGAAACAATGAACCTATTGTGACAAGTGGGACGACATGGTGGCTCAGTAGTTAGCACTGCTGCCTCACAGAGCCAGGGAGCATGGTTCGATTCCAGCCTCGGGTCACTGCCTGTGTGGAGCTTGCACATTCTCCCCATGTGGGTTTCCTCCAGATGCTCCGGTTTCCAAAGCTTTGCAGGCTAGGTGGATTAGCAATGGGAAATGTAGGGTTACAGGGATAGGGTAGGGTAGTTGGTCCGGCTGAGATGCTCTTCAGGGGTATGAAGTAGACTTGACAGGCTGAATGGCCTGCTTCCACATTGTTGGGATTCTATGATTTGAAGTGGCCTGTTATTGCGTTGGACAGTTCAGCAGAGGAAGCAGTGGTGCAGCAAAAATGTCATGAATCTGCTAATCTAGAGATTGAGCTCTGAGAGTTTGAGGATTCCTTTGGTGAAGTGGTATTGCCTCCACCTCTGAGCCAGAAGGGCTAGGTTCATGTCTCATCTGCTCAACATATTTGTAATAACATCTTCTTCAGATGTGCTGAAGAGGTTGATTTTAAAAATCGACAAAGCCCAGGTTAATAGTTACGTAATGGTTTTTTAAAGGGTATGTCACTTAACCTGACATAAAGATAGGTGGAGGGACAGATAGTGTTGAAGATGCAATGAGGCTGCAGAAGGACTTGGGCAGGCTAGATGAGTTGGAAAAGAAGTGGCAGATGGAACACAATGTGCAAAATTGTGAGATGATGCACTTTGGTAGGAAGAATAAAGGCATAGACTTTTTTCTAAAATGCTTCTTCAGAACAGAAGGGTCAAATTGGACTTCAAAAGTTATCTCTTCTTTCTCTCCACAGATGTTACCAGTCCTGCTGAGTTTCTCCAGTAAATTCTGTCTGCTTCCCAATTTTCAGCAGCCACATTTCTTTAGTATATATTATTGTGAGGATGTGTCTGATTTGGGCAAATTTACTGACAAGAAAGGATGGGATAGGCTGACATTGTTTTCCTTGGAATAGAGAAGGCTGAGCTGTGGTTTAATTGAAGTGTAAAAAACTTGAAGGGGGAATAGATAGAGTAAACAGGACATCAGTGAACCAGATAGTTTTTTTCCTAATAATCATTCCATGGTCACCATAAGAGTCTTAATTCCCGAATGGGGAATTTAATGGTGGAATTTGAATTCCACAAAAGTCTGGAACATGGGTCCCGAAACATTACCAGGGTCTCTGGATTAACAATCAAAAAGTGTGTGCTGGAAAAGCACAGCCGGTCAGGCAGCATCCGAGTAGCAGGAGAGTCGACGTTTCGAGCATAAACTCATTATCTGGAATGGGTGGGGCGTGCCAAGGGGGCTGAGGGATAAATGGGAGGGGGAGTGGGGTTGGGAATGCAATACGTGGAGGAAGGTGAGGTGAAGGTGATAGGGCAGAGAGGAAGGTGGAGCAGATAGGTGGGAAGGAAGATGGACAGGTGCGACCATTTAAGAGGGCAGTGCTGAGTTAGAGGGTTGGATCTGGGATAAGGTGGTGGCAAGGGAAATGAGGAAACTGGTGATCTTTGGATTAAGTCTAGTGATAATACCACTAGGCCATCATCTATTCTGCTTCTCCCAATACCAATGAAGTCAAGGAATTCCAAACACGTTGCAGTTCCTGGTTAGAGATGTTAATCCAAAATGGCTGCCACATGTTGACATAAAACAGACAGCGCAAGATGCACCTTGGGTAAATAGTGTTAGCCAAAGTTAGAAAAACGAGCAAACACTTCACTGCAAACAAATTACCTTGGCGACAGTGATAAAACTAATTGGAACATAATGAAATAAGGAGAAAGGAACAAGAGATTGTTTGTTTTGTTTAAATCAATCTTTAAGGAAGAGCGAGTGCATCAGAACATGTCGATTATAATGTGTGACATTCATACTAATGATTGTGAAAGTAGATGAAACATCAATTTAGTATAAGGTCGGGTTCCAAATAAATCTGAATCATTACTGTAAAAGTAAACCAATAAATGTTGCTGGTGATTGAGGAATGTGCCATTAGATTAGAAAAAAATCCAACTGCCTTCTGCTAGTTTCACAGAATCGAGTAAACACGAGTGGGACCATAACAGGCTCCAAAGTGAGAGGAAGCTGCAGCTTTGGTTCTGGACTAACCCGGGCACCAGACGTGGTGAGGCGGGCAGATTTCCTCTCCGAAAGATATCCAGGAACCAAATAGGTCTTTATGACAATCTGGCAAGGCAAAAGTGGGTACTGCAGATGCTGGAGATTAGAGTCAAGATTAGTGTGGTGCTGGAAAAGCACAGGAGGTCAGGCAGCATCCGAGGAGCAGGAAAATCAACGTTTCGGACAGGAGCCCTTCATCAGGGATGTTGATTTTCCTGCTCCTCGAATGCTGCCTGACCTGCTGTGCTTTTCCAGCACGACTCTAACCTTGACTTTATGACAAGCCGATAGTTTCATAGTCACTGTTATTGTTACCATCTTTTAATTCCAAGTTGCATCAATTTATTGAATTCCCCAGTAACCGTGGTGAGTTTTGAACTCCTGACTCTGGATTCCTGCTCCCACCCCCAGCCTCTGAATTACCAGCCCCATAAACTGTTGAGGACTGCTGACGGAAGAGAGATCCCTCGTTGGATGGAGGCTGGGATATCCTGGATCCTCCCAGTATGGTGTCGTGAGGAGATATTGTAAAGAGATGGGTGGGGAGAGGATCAGGTCTGTCTGATAAAGCTACCCAAGGGAGAATAGTCAGAGCTAACTATACATAACCTCAAATTCATTCAGCACAGGGACAGACAGTCAATCCCTACCAAAATCAATTCTATTGACCACTACAAAGAAGGTCAGGGGCAAGGCAGCTATTAAAGAGCCCGGATTGCATTACAAGGTAGTCTGATGCTGTTCTAATTACAATGTTTTAAGGTCTAAATATTAACCTAGACTCCACCCACAGCAAAACGACCTGACTCGAGGCAAGAGGAGTGGTGGAGAATACCAAAGTAAAGAGCAGAAATCAAGCAGGAAGATAAATCATTGAAGGATACAGTCAAAAGGCTCCTGCAGGCGCCCTATCTTTGCAAAGAAAACTAAAACAAATGTAAATGCAATGATAATGAATATTCATGCCATAGGTTCTGAAGAAATCTGCAGCTTTAATGAATGAAGGTCTATTACTGGATTAACTCAAAGATTGTGGTTGAACAGGGACATTGATTGGCTGGTTTAAGATGCATTATCATCGATCATGATCTTCCTAAACAGCTAGAAGGTTATTTTCTTTTGTTTAATTATCAATGTAAAGATCAGCAGATAACCAGAGAGTTACGGTTTTGAAGCAGAAAGCAATAGGAAGGGAGAGATTTATTGAATAAGGCAGTGGTTTACATTCTCAAATATCAGGGCTTCTTCTTCATTAGGTTCCCAGGAAAAACAAAAATGGAATTCGGAATAAATCTTTCACCATAAAGGAGTAGGAAAAAATGTGGAAACTGTTACCATAACAGCTGGGTCTGGGGATGGGGATGAGGTTGGGGACGGGGATGGGGATGAGGTTGGGGACGGGGATGGGGATGGGGTTGGGAATGGGGTTTGGGGCTGGGGTCGGGATTGGGGATGGGGTTGGGGCTAGGGTTGTGGGTTGGAGATGGGGACAGGGATGGGATGCTCTCTGGAGTTTCAGTGGGGTCTTAAGGAGTTGAGTGGCTTCTTTCCACACTGTCAGGTTACTAAATGTTCGGAACAGGAGGCTGTTCAGGCTACTCCATCATTCAAACGGGTGTCACAGTGGCTCAGTGGTTAGCATTGCTGCCTCACAGTGCCAGGAACCTGGGTTCAACTCCAGCCTCAGGCAACTGTCTGCATGGAGCTTGCACATTCTCCCCATGTCCATGTGGGCTTCCTCTCACAATCCAAAGATGCGCAGGTTAGCCTGAATTGGCCATGCTAAATTGTTTATAGTGTTCAGGGATGTGCAAGCTAGATGGGTTAGCTGCAGGATTATGGAGAGAGGGTGGGTCTCTTTGGAGGTGTGGTGTGGACCAAATGGCCAGATTCCACACTGCAGAGAGTCTATGATGATGATTTTGGTGTGGTTCGATAATATTTAAGGGGACAAGTAAAGCAGACAGACATAGACATAGGACTACATCTACCTGAGGAAAAATGGGAGGGGTTTTGAGTGGAGTTTAAATGCTGGCAGGACCTGATTGGGCTGAATGGCCTGTTGATGTGCTGTGCATTCTATGTAACAACATCCTCTGCACCCGATGTGGCCTCCTCTATATTGGGGAGACAGGCTGCCTACTTGCGGAGCGTTTCAGAGAACACCTCTGGGACACCCGGACCAACCAACCCAACCATCCTGTGGCTCAACACTTCAACTCCCCCTCCCACTCCACCAAGGATATGCAGGTCTTTGGACTCCTCCATCGCCAGACCACAACAACACGACGGTTGGAGGAAGAGCGCCTCATCTTCCACCTAGGAACCCTCCAACCACAAGGGATGAACTCGGATTTCACCAGTTTCCTCATTTCCCCTCCCCCCACCTTGTCTCAGTCAAATCCATCGAACTCAGCACTGCCTTCCTAACCTGCAATCTTCTTCCTGACCTCTCCGCCCCCACCCCAGTCTGACCTATCACCCTCACCTTGACCTCTTTCCACCTATCACATTTCCGACGCCCCTCCCCCAAGTCCCTCCTCCCTACCTTTTACCTTAGCCTGCTGGACCAACTTTCCTCATTCCTAAAGAAGGGCTTATGCCCGAAACGTCGATTCTCCTGTTCCCTGGATGCTGCCTGACCTGCTGCACTTTTCCAGCAACACATTTTCAGCAGTCAATTCTAATTCCAAACAAACAACAATTTGATCATCTGAACTATTACCTAAGACGAAGAGAAAAATATTACTCTAAACCTTCCGTACTACTGTTGATCAGATGCTACTCACACTTTACAGAATTGAACTTAATTTCCATTAAAATTAATTTAATGAAAATCAAAGATGGTCTGCAAAATACTGCCCATAGAATGAAGGCAAAAATCTAACATTGAGTTTTGTTGCATTCAGTAGCCATCTGGTACAACATAGTTTAACACACTGCATATTTGCTTATCACATGGAGATCTTAAGACTCCCCAAAGATGTAAATCTTTATTTAAATCTTCAGTTCGTAATTTAAAACAGGAGAAATTCAGAATGCTCTTATTAATTTGCCCTAAGATAGTTTCACATTCTGGAAACCAGCATTTACATTATAACAGACTTCCACTGCACACAATGTAATGTTCAATCCACATAAGGTTCATAAGTAATGACAATGGACTCATAATGAAATGTTCATCGGGCATGACTAACACCATGGTTAGTTTATTGATAACAATAAAACACATTGAACTGAATTGAATTGAATGATTTATTCTCACTTGCCTGTTACAGTGAACAATACAGTGAAAGGCTTCAAGTGTTGCCCCAAGCTAGTGACATTTTCAATAGTTTAAAGAATAAAAAGGTGGAACTGAAAGAGTCTATCTTCATTCCGCTGCCTCCACCAGGAGTGCTGAGCCCTGAGCCAGCTCACTAATAGCGCCTGTACACCCCACCCCTTCACCAACATCACCTGTACCTACCCTTCCTCCTGAATCCCTCACCAACCGTGCCTGTACCATCCCTCCCTCCTACATCCCTCATCAATATCCTCTGTACCATCCCTCCCTCCTACATCCCTCATCAATATCCCCTGTACCATCCCTCCCTCCTACATCCCTCATCAATATCCCCTGTACCATCCCACCCTCGCCAGCCCCTCAAAAACAGGGCTTGTACTATCCCTCCCTCCTCATGCCATCATCAATAGCATCTGTACAATCCCTCCATTTGTACCCCCTCATGAACATCCTCTGTACCATCCCTCACTCTCCACCCCCTCACTAACATTGCCTGTACCGTCCCCCTCCCTCCATGCCCTCACCAAAATCATCTGTACTGTCCCTCCCTCTCCATGCCCTCACCAACAGTGTCTGTACTATCCCTCCCACTCCATCCCCTCAACAGCAGCATCTGTACCATCTCTGCTTCTCCATTCTCTCACCAACCTCGTCTGTACCATCCCTCCCACTAATCCAGTGGTCTCCAAGCAGTGAGTCACAGCAAGTTAAGAAGCATGCAGTGTAGCTTTCAGGAGTAGTGCTGCCTTTACCCGAGCGATAATTTGCCTCCGGAATCTCGGTGTCTATTATCGAAGACGGTATTCACTGATACCAGGAGCCCCAGTCGACCACACATGTGCAAACCTCCCATGCCACAAGTATAGCCTTCTGATACCTCACAGGTGCGGAGTTTTAGCATTGGGCACACGTGGGCATTCGCGGGTGTGCCACAGAATTGAGGTGTGCCTTGATACTGGAAAAGGTTGGATAACTGTTGCACTAATGTACTTCAGGGAGAGTAGCCATTACCATTACCCAGTCTGACTGACACATGGCATGCCTTCTTTATCCAGAGAGTGGTGAACCCATGGAATTCTCTGCTACGGCAAGGTCAAAGCATTGAACGCTTTCAAGAACAAGTTAGGCGTAGTCCTTAGGGCGAAAGGGATGAAAGGGTTTGGGAGAAAGTGGGAACCGGGTACTGAGTTGGATGATCAGAAATGACCATCATGAATAGTGAGAGACTCAGTGGGCTGATTGGCCTACTCCTCCTAGGCACCAAGTGAAGGCAAATCAGACATATATAGTTCATAAAGAAATATATATATATATATATAGATATATATATATACATGCCTTATATATTTCACAATGGAGGACCAGTGTGATCATTACATTCATTTCCAAGTAGTGCTGTTTTTTTTAATGCCTTTCCCCCTGGGTTAGCATCTGATACAAAAAATGGATGTCTTAAACTTCTGCACACCTTTGCAACACAGCAGGGTCTCTCATTTGACTGTTATAAGGCACCAGTGAGTAAAACATCCTTTTATCAGGACAAGAATTGAGATTGGTAACCAATGTGTGTATAGAAAGTCGTGGCTGAGATGGGAAGGTTGAGTTATTCAATGGGTATATTAGAAAAGTTGAATTATTTTCTATGTTCAGTCAACATTTATACTACAATGCATTGTAACTCACTTTGAAATAGCCTGCTCCGTTGTCGGAAGACCTTTTGAGATGGGTAATAACTGCAGTGTTTCTCTAATTCCCAGAACAAACTTAAAAAGAAGTCCTCGACACTGAATCCCTATCTTGATGAACACACACACACACGCACCCCACCCACCCCCAATACACACACACACACACACACACTCTGTGTGGAGTTTGCACATTCGCCCCATATCTGCGTGGGTTTCCTCTGGGTGCTCCAGTTCAGTCCACAGTCCAAAGGTGTGCAGGTCAGGTGAATTGGCCATGCTAAATGGCCTGTAGTGTTCAGGGATGTGGGTTAGGCCTAGGTGGGTTAGCCATGGAAAATGCTGTGTTACGGGGTAGAGAAGGGGTTTGGGTCTGGTTGGGCTGCTCTTCTGAAGGTTGATGTGGACTGAATGGGTTGAATGGCCTGCTTCCACACTGTAGGGATTCTATGATTCTAGGAAGAGAATAACTTAGGGAAGACAGAAGAATTCTTTCCATGGAACTAGATGAGAATTATACAGACTACCTTCAGTGACTGTGAGGGGAGCCAGTCCCACCAACCATTCACCATTCTCCATTGTTCCCCAATTGTCAGAAAGTGTCACCAACACCCACCCCACAACCCCAGTTTAATGATCGTTCACTTGACAGGAAGCAGAACTGATAAACGATCATCAAGTCCTGCCATTCCTGGGTTCCCACCCATCCCAACCACCCCACACTGCTGCTCAAATTAAAGCAAAATACCACAGATGCTGGAATTCTGAAACAAACACTGAGAATGCTGGAGAAACTCAGCAGCTCTGGGAGCAGCTATGGATAGAGAAACCGAGTTAACATTTCAAATCCCGTGTAACTTCTTCAGTACATTCCTGTTTGGTCCCTGCCTCACCGTGAATATCAGAGACAGCGAGTGAATATTTACAGCCGGAACATTTCAACACCTTATTACACTAGGACAAGGAGGTGTTGTGGAGCAACAGGTAGTGTCCCTGACACTTAGCCTGAAGGTTCAGGTTCAAATCCCACCCAGGGCCTGGTGGTCATACAGGATGCAGTCTGGCCAAACAAGTGAATGAGTGATCTGTAAAATCCTTCACATTCCTGATGAAGAGCTTACCCTCCAAACGTCCACTCTCCTGCTCCACAGATGCTGCCTGATCAGCTGTGCTTTTCCAGCACCATAATTTTTGAGTCTGCCCTCTAAAACCCTTCCAGATGATGAGTGGGAGAGTCTCCTGGTCAGCCAAGAGGGGAGGTGAAGTCCTAGTTGCATTGTCGCTGGATTGTTAACCAGGGAACGTTCAGGGGATCCACGTTCACAGCAGACGGTGGAATTTGAATTCAATTTAAAAAAAAGACTGAAATTAAATTTGGAACTAATGCTGACCATTAATCGATTGTTAGGAAAAGCCAATCTGGTTCACTAATGCCTTGACAGAAGGAAGCTGCCATCCTTACTTGATCTGGCCTACATATGATTCCAGACCCACAGCAATTTGTTTGACTCCTAACTGCCCTAAATGCTAGCCTAGCCAGCAACACCCTCATCCCATGACTGAATAATAAAGCCACAATGATACTGTGCAGTTCTCCTCAAGTTGCTGCTTCTGGATAGTGCCAGTTTAGGGAACACCATTAATGGAAACAAACACAAGCATGTGCTCTTTCTGCCTCATGGATGATCGCAACACCTCAAAGTCTAGGTTACATTTGAACAGTGGGTTGTAGTGTTGTTGATCCATCAGATGAAACAGGCCATTCTGCCCATTGAGTCACTTCCACCATTGAATAAGCTGACAATCATCAACTCCACTTTCCGGCCTTTTCCATGTAATCCCTGATTCCCTTGCAGACTAAAAATCTACCTCGGCCTTGAATAATCCCATCTTGACAGCCCTCTGTGGTGAAGTTTTTCACTGATTCACAACCCTCTGAAAGAAGGAATTCCTCCACGTCTGTCTTAAATTTGCCTTATTCTGAGGTTGTTCCCTTTGGTCCTACTTTCTCCTGCAAGAGGAAACAACCTTCCTGTGTCTACCTTACCAAGTGCCCCAAGAATCCTGTAACTTTCCATTAAAGTAAGCATGGTTTAGCTTCTCCAATAATAACTATGTGCAACCAGCAGACATACAGTATTGAACTGGTATTAATGTCATGTAAGCAAAGGTGCATTCTTGCTCACTGAATGCATTTTATATCAATATTAATTAATTTTAGACGACTCTACCAGGCATTTCCTACCAAATACCACACTGACAGAACAGAACACTTTCCTTGCTGGATTGTTTTCCACTGCAGACCTCTGCACCAATGTTTCATATACCTTAATCCCCTTGAAATAAACCCTGCCAAAATGACCATCATGTGACAACAGCTACTCATGCTGGCTTTCAGTGCTGAACCGTCCGATCCCCAGGAGAAACTAGAGCCATTTCCCACTGTCTAAGGTATCACAATCTCCTGAATAAAAGCTGACACATAAGATTCCCTACAGTGTGGAAACAGACCCTTCAGCCCACACCAAAGAGTAACCCACCCAGACCCATTTCCCTCTGACTAATGCACCTAACAGTACAGGGAATTTAGCATGGCCAATTCACCTAACCTGCACATCTTTGGACTGTGGGAGGAAACACATACAGATACTGGGAGAACGTACAAACGCCACACAGACAGTCACCCAAGGCTGGAATTGAACCTGGGACCCTGGTCCTGTGAGGCAGCAATGCTAACCACTGAGCCACCGTGCTACCCACATAATACTCTCTCTCCAAAACCAAATAGGCTTTTTTTCTTGGTTTCTTGGGCAAAGGAAGGAACCAATTCAGCTGCAGGGACCCAGTTTGTGATTAGGAGCTGAGAGGACACCAAACTGCCCTCAGTATATGGGAGGCAGGCCTCGATAGTCCAATGATCTCAGTTTTTGAGTCAAAGGGATCAAAGCGTGCAGGGGAAAAATGTAGGAACAGGGTTGAAAATTTCGATGATCAGCCATCATTATGTTGAATGGCAGAGCAGACGCAAAGGGCTGAATGGCCTGCTCTTACTCCGACTTTCTATGTTTATGCCTCTGTGATTCCTGCTGTAATGATGTCCATTAAAAATAGGATGAAACGTTAACTCCTAAACATGTACATTACTGAGGCACTGACCCCATCACTGAGGATGAGAAGATGCTAATAAAGGAGCATGACCTTGGACCAGGCAATACCTGACAGTGTGTATTATTTCTTTATTCTTCCATGGGATGTGGGCACTGCTGGCAAGGCCAGTATTTGATACCCATCGCTAATTGCTCTTGAATTGAGTGGCTTCCTAAGGCCATTTCAGAAGGGAGCTAAGAGTCAAGCCCATTGTCATGGGTCTGGAGTCACGTGTAGGCCAAACCAGGTAAGGGTGGCAGATTTCCTTCTCTAAAAGGACACTCGTGAACCAGATGGATATTTACAACAATCAATGATCATTTCATGGTCATCAGTACCCAGACTAGCTTTCAATTCCAGTTTTTTAAAAAAATGAGAAACCCACCATCTGCTGTGAAGCAATTTGCCCCCAATCTGGGTCTCTAGACAGTGACAATACTGTCACACCAACATCTCCCCATTAGCAAAGGTAACAACAGCTTTAAAAATGACTCAAAAGTCTTGCTATAGCTTTACCTTTGGAGGAAGGCCTCACAGATATTGTCTGGTACTTAGCAACAGCAGATTGCAGACTTTAAGTCTGGGTTCAAAAAGCTTGTGGCCATTTACATTCAAGCCTCACATGGAGAAAATCTGAGCATTGATCAACGGGTAACTACAGTCTGTGGACTGTCCCTCAATAAATATCATGAGGTATGGGCATGTCCCATTATGATTGTAAAAACAACACTGTCAGATGAAACCACCCAGTGTACTATCAACTCTCAGCTTTAGCTCCCTCCCTGTAATCTGTCAAACACAGTTCTTTTACACAGCGACGTCCTTGAACTGAATGATGTGGGTCAGGTTCAAATAAATCAGAATTAACAAGTATAAAAACACGCTAAAAACAGACATATAGCACACTACACACTTCAATAAACGAGAATGCACAATCAGCCATTTCCCAAAGTATTAAAGATTCTATCACTAAAATGTACAAATCATTGTTAGGAATCAACTGAGTGTAGTCAGATATTAAGATGGTAACATTCACCTCAAGATTTTTCTGTCCCAGCTGCCTCATTGAATTACAGGTTTTGATCTGTCTACCTGCTTTAATCCCCTGACCTAACAGGATTGCAAACTTCCAGCTGTAAAATATTCCAATGGAATATGCTTCACTGATAAGTGGCTGCAAATGTGAGCATTTTATTATGAATCAATGATAATTTATCTAGATGGTATAAAATACCAAATCAATTCCACACTCATCTATATGTGTTTAACACTCCAACTACAAATAAAAGTTTCACTTCTCAGACTCCCAGGTCCTATCCCACCATGTTACTTTCTGGGAGATGGTCATCTGTCATTGTCCCAGAACCTCTGGTGCCAAACCACAGTAAACACACCACAAGAAAAATCTGCTTTGCAAACATCCAACAATGTGCACAGTTCAGGAACAGATGGCTCCTTAAGTAAGTCACACTGTGCCTGCTAACTGATTAAAGTTTCTCAGGCTCCCATATCTCCTCTGGGCTTAGCAAAGGGCTCACTTGAATGTATTAACCTTTGGCGGAGTTTGCAATGTACAAAAACTTTCCCTGACTGTCAATCGTAGTCTTCTTCTTTAGCTTAATCGCAACAGGACCGGTTTAAAGGCACAGTGACAGCTAATTGCAATGGTAACTCGCTGTCAACACAAGTGTGACTGTTAACAAGAAATCATTCTATATATAAAACTAAGATACTAAACAAAATTGAAATCTAAAGCACACCTTTTTATCCCAGCATATGTGCAGGAATGAAGTGTACCCAAACCATATACTGACTATTTAGGTGACATTGTGGATTTACCTGCAGCACATGGGAAATCAGCTCACTTCCACCTTCCTCAATGGAAACTGGGGACGGGCAACCAGGTGATGCCCACAAATGAGTAAATAAATGTTTAGTGATACCAGAAATGCTAAGTAAAGCTGATGCACTAATGTCATTTCTGGATCGATATGAAAGGCCAAAAATGTACAACTCCAGATATGACACTTCTCAGTTGGTTGATGTTTCCCAAGGTACAATGCCCTGCTTGACTGATACTAACACCTACCTCATGTTAGAAATCTGCAACAAGAACTAAAAATGCCGGGAAAACACACTTGGCAGCAGCGTTGGACAGAAACAATTAACTGGGCTGGGAGAAATGTCGACACCTTGAAACATTAACTCTGTTCCACTCCTCGGATGCTGCCTCACCTGCTGACTGCTTCAACCAATTCTTATTCTTCCACTATGTGTTAATAACGCTGCTCCAGCCATCACTCCCCATTTTAATAACATGGCATCAGCCATCACTCCCCATTTTAATAACACTGCTCCAGCCATCACTCCCCATTTTAATAACACTGCTCCAGCCATCACTCCCCATTTTAATAACACTGCTCCAGCCATCACTCCCCATTTTAATAACACTGCTCCAGCAATCGCTCCCCATTTTAATAATAATGTTTCAGCTATCACACCCCATTTTAATAACACTGCTTCAGCCATCACTCCACATTTTAATAACACTGCTCTAGCTATCACACCCCATTTTAATAACACTGCTCCAGCCATCACTCCCCATTTTAATAACACTGCTCCAGCCATCACTCCCCATTTTAATAACACTGCTCCAGTCAACACTCCCCATTTGAATAACACTGCTCCAGCCATCACTCCCCATTTTAATAACACTGCTTCAGCCATCACTCTCCATTTTAATAACACTGCTCCAGCCATCACTCCCCATTTTAATAACACTGCTCCAGCCATCACTCCCCATTTTAATAACACTGCTACAGCCATCACTCCACATTTTAATAACACTGCTTCAGCCATCACTCCCCATTTTAATAACACTGCTCCAGCCATAACTCCCCATTTTAATAACACTGCTCCAGCCATCACTCCCCATTTTAATAACACTGCTTCAGCCATCACTCCCCATTTTAATAACACTGCTCCAGCCATCACTCCACATTTTAATAACACTGCTTCAGCCATCACTCCCCATTTTAATAACACTGCTCCAGCCATCACTCCACATTTTAATAACACTGCTTCAGCCATCACACCCCATTTTAATAACACTGCTCCAGCCATCACTCCACATTTTAATAACACTGCTCCAGCCATCACTCCCCATTTTAATAACACTGCTCCAGCCATCACTCCACATTTTAATAACACTGTCCAGCCATCACTCCCCATTTTAATAGCACTGTTTCAGCCATCACTCCCCATTTTAATAACACTGCTCCAGCCATCACTCCCCATTTTAATAACACTGCTCCAGCCATCATTCCCCATTTTAATAACACTGCTCCAGCCATCACTCCCCATTTTAATAACACTGCTCCAGCCATCACTCCCGATTTTAGTTACACTGCTCCAGTCATCATTCCCATTTTAATAACACTGCTCCAGCCATCACTCCCCATTTTAATAACACTGCTCCAGCCATCACTCCCCATTTTAATAACACTGCTCCAGCCATCACTCCCCATTTTAATAACACTGCTCCAGCAATCGCTCCCCATTTTAATAATAATGTTTCAGCTATCACACCCCATTTTAATAACACTGCTTCAGCCATCACTCCACATTTTAATAACACTGCTCTAGCTATCACACCCCATTTTAATAACACTGCTCCAGCCATCACTCCCCATTTTAATAACACTGCTCCAGCCATCACTCCCCATTTTAATAACACTGCTCCAGTCAACACTCCCCATTTTAATAACACTGCTCCAGCCATCACTCCCCATTTTAATAACACTGCTTCAGCCATCACTCTCCATTTTAATAACACTGCTCCAGCCATCACTCCCCATTTTAATAACACTGCTTCAGCCATCACTCCCCATTTTAATAACACTGCTCCAGCCATCACTCCCCATTTTAATAACACTGCTCCAGCCATCACTCCACATTTTAATAACACTGCTTCAGCCATCACTCCCCATTTTAATAACACTGCTCCAGCCATCACTCCCCATTTTAATAACACTGCTCCAGCCATCACTCCCCATTTTAATAACACTGCTTCAGCCATCACTCCCCATTTTAATAACACTGCTCCAGCCATCACTCCACATTTTAATAACACTGCTTCAGCCATCACTCCCCATTTTAATAACACTGCTCCAGCCATCACTCCACATTTTAATAACACTGCTTCAGCCATCACACCCCATTTTAATAACACTGCTCCAGCCATCACTCCACATTTTAATAACACTGCTCCAGCCATCACTCCCCATTTTAATAACACTGCTCCAGCCATCACTCCACATTTTAATAACACTGTCCAGCCATCACTCCCCATTTTAATAGCACTGTTTCAGCCATCACTCCCCATTTTAATAACACTGCTCCAGCCATCACTCCCCATTTTAATAACACTGCTCCAGCCATCATTCCCCATTTTAATAACACTGCTCCAGCCATCACTCCCCATTTTAATAACACTGCTCCAGCCATCACTCCCGATTTTAGTTACACTGCTCCAGTCATCATTCCCATTTTAATAACACTGCTCCAGCCATCACTCCACATTTTAATAACACTGCTTCAGCCATCACTCCCCATTTTAATAACACTGCTCCAGCCATCACTCCCCATTTTAATAACACTGCTCCAGCCATCACCCCCCATTTTAATAACACTGCTTCAGCCATCACTCCCCATTTTAATAACACTGCTCCAGCCATCACTCCACATTTTAATAACACTGCTTCAGCCATCACTCCCCATTTTAATAACACTGCTCCAGCCATCACTCCACATTTTAATAACACTGCTTCAGCCATCACACCCCATTTTAATATCACTGCTCCAGCCATCACTCCCCATTTTAATAGCACTGTTTCAGCCATCACTCCCCATTTTAATAACACTGCTCCAGCCATCACTCCCCATTTTAATATCACTGCTTCAGCCATCACTCCCCATTATAATAACACTGCTCCAGCCATCACTCCACATTTTAATAACACTGCTCCAGCCATCACTCCCCATTTTAATAACACTGCTCCAGCCATCATTCCCCATTTTAATAACACTGCTCCAGCCATCACTCCACATTTTAATAACACTGCTCCAGCCATCACTCCCGATTTTTGTTACACTGCTCCAGCCATCATTCCACATTTAAATAACACTGTTTCAGCCATCACTCCCCATTTTAATAACACTGTTTCAGCCATCACTCCCTATTTTAATAACACTGCCTCAGCCATCACTCCCCATTTTAATATCACTGCTCCAGCCATCCCTCCCCATTTTAGTTACACTGCTCCAGCCATCACTCCCCATTTTAATATCACTGCTTCAGCATCACTCCCCATTTTAATATCACTGCTCCAGCCATCACTCCCCATTTTAGTTACACTGCTCCAGCCGTCACTCCCCATTTTAATAGCACTGTTTCAGCCATCACTCCCCATTTTAATAACACTGCTCCAGCCATCACTCCCCATTTTAATATCACTGCTTCAGCCATCACTCCCCATTTTAATAACACTGCTCCAGCCATCACTCCACATTTTAATAGCACTGTTTCAGCCATCACTCCCCATTTTAATAACACTGCTCCAGCCTTTACTCACCATTTTAATAACACTGCTCCAGCCAACACTCCCCATTTTAATAACACTGCTCCAGCCATCACTCCCCATTTTAATAACACAGCATCAGCCATCACTCCCCATTTTAATAATACTGCCTCAGACATCACTCCCCATTTTAATAACACTGGTTCACATCACTCCCGATTTTAGTTACACTGCTCCAGCCATCACTCCCCATTTTACTAACACTGCTCCAGCCATCACTCCACATTTTAATAACACTGCTCCAGCCATCACTCCCCATTTTAATAACACTGCTCCAGTCATCACTCCCGATTTTAGATACACTGCTCCAGCCATCACTCCCCATTTTAATAACACTGCTCCAGCCATCACTCCACATTTTAATAACACTGCTCCAACCATCACTCCCCATTTTAATAACACTGCTCCAGCCATCACTCCACATTCTAATAACACTGTCCAGCCATCACTCCCCATTTTAATAGCACTGTTTCAGCCATCACTCCCCATTTTAATAACACTGCTCCAGCCATCACTCCACATTTTAATAACACTGCTCCAGCCATCATTCCCCATTTTAATAACACTGCTCCAGTCATCACTCCCGATTTTAGATACATTGCTCCAGCCATCACTCCACATTTTAATAACACTGCTCCAGCCATCACTCCACATTTTAATAACACTGCTCCAGCCATCACTCCCCATTTTAATAACACTGCTCCAGCCATCACTCCCGATTTTAGTTACACTGCTCCAGCCATCACTCCCCATTTTAATAACACTGCTCCAGCCATCACTCCCCATTTTAATAACACTGCTCCAGCCATCACTCTGTATTTTAATGACACTGCCTCAGACATCACTCCACATTTTAATAACACTGCTCCAGCAATCTCTCCCCATTTTAATAATAATGTTTCAGCCATCACACCCCATTTTAATAACACTGCTTCAGCCATCACTCCACATTTTAATAACACTGCTCCAACTATCACACCCCATTTTAATAACACTGCTCCAGCCATCACTTCCCATTTTAATAACACTGCTCCAGCCATCACTCCCCATTTTAATAACACTGCTCCAGTCAACACTCCCCATTTTAATAACACTGCTCCAGCCATCACTCCACATTTTAATAACACTGCTCCAGCCATCACTCCCCATTTTAATAACACTGCTCCAGCCATCACTCCCCATTTTAATAACACTGCTCCAGCCATCACTCCACATTTTAATAACACTGCTCCAGCCATCACTCCCCATTTTAATAGCACTGTTTCAGCCATCACTCCCCATTTTAATAACACTGCTCCAGCCATCACTCCCGATTTTAGTTACACTGCTCCAGTCATCATTCCCATTTTAATAACACTGCTCCAGCCATCACTCCACATTTTAATAACACTGCTCCA
Source organism: Chiloscyllium plagiosum (assembly GCF_037043375.1). Taxonomy (NCBI): domain Eukaryota; kingdom Metazoa; phylum Chordata; class Chondrichthyes; order Orectolobiformes; family Hemiscylliidae; genus Chiloscyllium; species Chiloscyllium plagiosum. Next base: position 10,892,865 of record NW_028270172.1, read on the forward strand.
GCCAACACTCCCCATTTTAATAACACTGCTCCAGCCATCACTCCCCATTTTAATAACACTGCTCCAGCCATCACTCCACATTTTAATAACACTGCTCCAGCCATCACTCCCCATTTTAATAGCACTGTTTCAGCCATCACTCCCCATTTTAATAACACTGCTCCAGCCATCACTCCCGATTTTAGCTACACTGCTCCAGTCATCACTCCCCATTTTAATAATACTGCCTCAGCTATCACTCCCCATTTTATTATCACTGCTTCAGGATCACTCCCCATTTTAATATCACTGCTTCAGCATCACTCCACATTTTAATATCACTGCTCCAGCCATCACTCCCCATTTTAGTTACACTGCTCCAGCCAACACTCCCCATTTTAATAGCACTGTTTCAGCCATCACTCCCCATTTTAATAGCACTGTTTCAGCCATCACTCCCCATTTTAATAACACTGCTTCAGCCGTCACTCCCCATTTTAATAACACTGCTCCAGCCACCACTCCACATTTTAATAGCACTGTTTCAGCCATCACTCCCCATTTTAATAACACTGCTCCAGCCATCACTCCCCATTTTAATAACACTGCTCCAGCCAACACTCCCCATTTTAATAACACTGCTCCAGCCATCACTCCCCATTTTAATAACACTGCTCCAGCCATCACTCCACATTTTAATATCACTGTTTCAGCCATCACTCCCCATTTTAATAATACTGCCTCAGACATCACTCCCCATTTTAATAACACTGCTCCAGCCATCCCTCCCCATTTTACTAACACTGCTCCAGCCATCACTCCCCATTTTAATAACACTGCTCCAGCCATCACTCCCCATTTTAATAACACTGCTCCAGCCATCACTCCCCATTTTAGATACACTGCTCCAGCCATCACTCCACATTTTAATAACACTGCTCCAGCCATCACTCCGATTTTAGTTACACTGCTCCAGCCATCACTCCCCATTTTAATAACACTACTCCAGCCATCACTCCACATTTTAATAACACTGCTCCAGCCATCACTCCGATTTTAGTTACACTGCTCCAGCCATCACTCCCCATTTTAATAACACTACTCCAGCCATCACTCCACATTTTAATAACACTGCTCCAGCCATCACTCCGATTTTAGTTACACTGCTCCAGCCATCACTCCCCATTTTAATAACACTACTCCAGCCATCACTCCACATTTTAATAACACTGCCCCAGCCATCACTCTGTATTTTAATGACACTGCCTCAGACATCACTCACCATTTTAATAACACTGCTCCAGCCATCACTCCCCATTTTAATAACACTGTTTCAGCCATCACTTCCCATTTTAACAACACTGTTTCAGCCATCACTCCCGATTTTAGTTACACTGCTCCAGCCATCACTCCCCATTTTAATAACACTGCTCCAGCTATCACTCCCCATGTTAATAACACTGCTCCAGCCATCTCTCCACATTTTAATAACACTGTTCCAGCCATCACTCCCCATTTTAATAACTCTGATCCAGCCATCGCTCCCGATTTTAATAACACATTCCTCAGCCATCACTCCCCATTTTAATAGTACTGTTTCAGCCATCGCTCCCATTTAATAACACTGCTCCAGTCATCATTCCCATTTTAATAATACTGCCTCAGACATCACTCCCCATTTTAATAACACTGCTCCAGCCATCACTCCCGATTTTTGTTACACTGCTTCAGCCATCACTCCACATTTTAATAACACTGTTTCAGCCATCACTCCACATTTTAATAACACTGCTCCAGCCATCACTCCACATTTTAATAACACTGCTCCAGCTATCACTCCCGATTTTAATAACACATTCCTCAGCCATCACTCCCCATTTTAATAACACTGTTTCAGCCATCACTCCCCATTTAATAACACTGCTCCAGTCATCATTCCCATTTTAATAATACTGCCTCAGACATCACTCCCCATTTTAATAACACTGCTCCAGCCATCACTCCCCATTTTAATAACACTGCTCCAGTCAACACTCCCCATTTTAATAACACTGCTCCAGCCATCACTGCACATTTTAATAACACTGCTCCAGCCATCACTCCCGATTTTTGTTACACTGCTCCAGCCATCACTCCACATTTTAATAACACTGTTTCAGCCATCACTCCCCATTTTAATAATACTGCCTCAGCTATCACTCCCCAATTTAATATCACTGCTTCAGCATCACTCCCCATTTTAATATCACTGCTTCAGCATCACTCCCCATTTTAATATCACTGCTCCAGCCATCACTCCCCATTTTAGTTACACTGCTCCAGCCAACACTCCCCATTTTAATAGCACTGTTTCAGCCATCTCTCCCCATTTTAATAGCACTGTTTCAGCCATCACTCCCCATTTTAATAACACTGCTTCAGCCATCACTCCCCATTTTAATAACACTGCTCCAGCCATCACTCCACATTTTAATAGCACTGTTTCAGCCATCACTCCCCATTTTAATAACACTGCTCCAGCCAACACTCCCCATTTTAATAACACTGCTCCAGCCATCACTCCCCATTTTAATAACACAGCATCAGCCATCACTCCCCATTTTAATAGCACTGTTTCAGCCATCACTCCCCATTTTAATAATACTGCCTCAGACATCACTCCCCATTTTAATAACACTGTTTCAGCCATCACTCCCCATTTTAATAACACTGCTCCAGCCATCACTCCCCATTTTAATAACACTGCTCCAGCCATCACTCCCGATTTTAGAAACACTGCTCCAGCCATCACTCCACATTTTAATAACACTGCTCCAGCCATCACTCCACATTTTAATAACACTGCTCCAGCCATCACTCCGATTTTAGTTACACTGCTCCAGCCATCACTCCCCATTTTAATAACACTGCTCCAGCCATCACTCCCCATTTTAATAACACTGCTCCAGCCATCACTCTGTATTTTAATGACACTGCCTCAGACATCACTCACCATTTTAATAACACTGCTCCAGCCATCACTCCCCATTTTAATAACACTGTTTCAGCCATCACTTCCCATTTTAACAACACTGTTTCAGCCATCACTCCCGATTTTAGTTACACTGTTCCAGCCATCACTCCCCATTTTAATAACACTGCTCCAGCTATCACTCCCCATGTTAATAACACTGCTCCAGCCATCTCTCCCCATTTTAATAACACTGTTCCAGCCATCACTCCCCATTTTAATAACTCTGATCCAGCCATCGCTCCCGATTTTAATAACACATTCCTCAGCCATCACTCCCCATTTTAATAGTACTGTTTCAGCCATCACTCCCATTTAATAACACTGCTCCAATCATCATTCCCATTTTAATAATACTGCCTCAGACATCACTCCCCATTTTAATAACACTGCTCCAGCCATCACTCCCGATTTTTGTTACACTGCTCCAGCCATCACTCCCCATTTTAATAACACTGTTTCTGCCATCACTCCCCATTTTAATAACACTGCTCCAGCCATCACTCCACATTTTAATAACACTGTTTCAGCCATCACTCCCCATTTTAATAACACTGCTCCAGCCATCACTCCCGATATTTGTTACACTGCTCCAGCCATCACTCCACATTTTAATAACACTGTTTCAGCCATCACTCCCCATTTTAATAACACTGTTTCAGCCATCACTCCCCATTTAATAACACTGCTCCAGTCATCATTCCCATTTTAATAATACTGCCTCAGACATCACTCCCCATTTTAATAACACTGCTCCAGCCATCACTCCCGATTTTAGTTACACTGCTCCAGTCATCACTCCCCATTTTAATAACACTGCTCCAGCCATCACTCCCCATTTTAATAATACTGTTTCAGCCATCACTCCCCATTTTAATAACACTGTTTCAGCCATCACTCCACATTTTAATAGCACTGCTCCAGCCATCACTCCCCATTTTAATAACACTGTTTCAGCCATCACTTCCCATTTTAATAACACTGTTTCAGCCATCACTCCCCATTTTAATAACACTGCTCCAGCCATCACTCCCCATTTTAATAACACTGTTCCAGCCATCACTCCCCATTTTAATAACTCTGATCCAGCCATCGCTCCCGATTTTAATAACACATTCCTCAGCCATCACTCCCCATTTTAATAGTACTGTTTCAGCCATCACTCCCATTTAATAACACTGCTCCAGTCATCATTCCCATTTTAATAATACTGCCTCAGACATCACTCCCCATTTTAATAACACTGCTCCAGCCATCACTCCCGATTTTTGTTACACTGCTCCAGCCATCACTCCACATTTTAATAACACTGTTTCAGCCATCACTCCCCATTTTAATAACACTGTTTCAGCCATCACTCCCCATTTAATAACACTGCTCCAGTCATCATTCCCATTTTAATAATACTGCCTCAGACATCACTCCCCATTTTAATAACACTGCTCCAGCCATCACTCCCGATTTTAGTTACACTGCTCCAGTCATCACTCCCCATTTTAATAACACTGCTCCAGCCATCACTCCCCATTTTAATAATACTGTTTCAGCCATCACTCCCCATTTTAATAACACTGTTTCAGCCATCACTCCACATTTTAATAGCACTGCTCCAGCCATCACTCCCCATTTTAATAACACTGTTTCAGCCATCACTTCCCATTTTAATAACACTGTTTCAGCCATCACTCCCCATTTTAATAACACTGCTCCAGCCATCGCTCCCCATTTTAATAACACTGCTCCAGCCATCACTCCACATTTTAATAACACTGTTTCAGCCATCACTCCCCATTTTAATAGCACTGTTTCAGCCATCACTCCCCATTTTAATAACACTGCTCCAGCTATCACTCCCCATTTTAACAACACTGTTTCAGCCATCACTCCCCATTTTAATAACACTGCTCCAGCCATCACTCCCCCTTTTAATAACACTGTTTCAGCCATCACTCCCCATTTTAATAGCACTGTTTCAGCCATCACTCCCCATTTTAATAACACTGCTCCAGCTATCACTCCCCATTTTAATAACACTGCTCCAGCCATCACTCCACATTTTAATAACACTGTTTCAGCCATCACTCCACATTTTAATAATACTGTTTCAGCCATCACTCCCCATTTTAATAGCACTGTTTCAGCCATCTCTCCCCATTTTAATAACACTGCTCCAGCTATCACTCCCCATTTTAACAATTCAGCCATCACTCCCCATTTTAATAACACTGCTCCAGCCATCACTCCCCCTTTTAATAACACTGTTTCAGCCATCACTCCCCATTTTAATAACACTGGTCGAGCCATCTCTCCCCATTTTAATAACACTGTTCCAGCCATCACTCCCCATTTTAATAACACTGCTTCAGCCATCTCTCCCCATTTTAATAACACTGTTCCAGCCATCACTCCCTATTTTAATAACACTGGTCGAGCCATCTCTCCCCATTTTAATAACACCGATCCAGCCATCGCTCCTGATTTTAATAACACTGCATCATCCATCACTTCCCATTTTAAATCCATACATCTGAATTGCACATGTACATGTCCGTCATGAGGAGACTAAAGGAGGGGTTGAATAACTTCTCAATCAATGGTTTGTCTATCGTGCCTGCATACAAGATCTAATTAACCTTGCTGTGTAAAATGAAGCAACACAAGTTCATTCCCCGAAGGCATCTTGTTAGTGAGCTATCATGCAGACAATTCTAGAGAGAAAGGTTATGTGTCTCTCCATCAATAACTAGAGTTATAATAACCTGAGAGCCTCACACAAGTCTCCAGCATATCTTGTCACTCAAATATAAAGCTCAGGTTTACAAACTTGATGCTTTCAGAGTTGATCGACACATTATTCCATTATCTTGGGTTCACTGACCCCAATGGGGCCTTACAGCCTCCTGTTGTGACCAGAAGACCCTCTCCACTCAGGCTGGCCTTCTGTCCTGTGTAGAATTTTAAGGGCTGTTTAGTCATTGGTCACAAGGAGGGAGGTTCAGGTGAACCTTAGCATTGGTGAAGAACTAAGTGATGCATGCCAATTGACAAGAGTCTCACTTTGCCATTCAGTATGTGCATCTCTGCGCTCCCTGGGCTTGGTTGGTTCAACTGGCTGGAAACAAAAGCAGAAATTGCTGGAAAAGCTCAGCAGGTCTGGCAGCATCTGTGGGGAGAAATCAAAATTAATGTTTCAGATTGAATGATTTCTCTTCACAGATGCTGCCAGACCTGCTGAGCTTTTCCAGCAATTCCAGTTTTTGTTTCTGCATTATAACATCTGCAGTTCTTTTAGTTTTTAGTTGGCTGGACAGCTTGTTTGTGATGCAGAGTGAAGCCAATGGCATGAGTTCAAAATGGCATGGGTCCAATTCCCACACCAGGTGACCATGCAGGAGTCTCCTTCTCAATCTCTCCCCTCATCTGAGGGTTAAACCACCACCAGTTATCTCTCTGCTGAGAGAACAGCCCAGTGATCTGGGAGGATTATGGTGATTTCACCCTTCATTTACAGTCTGTAGGACTTTGGACTGATGCCCTGGATAGAATGACAATGGTGTGTTTTCATGCTGAGCTAACCATGTGGACGATCAATCTCCATTCTGCTTCTTCCCCATGTCACTGACCATATTAAGGCCACGAAAAAGTAAACAAACCTCTCTGCGGACTTTTTGACTTAACAATATTTACTTGAAATGGCCACCTCCTGACCTCTCAAAGTCTATCCGCCATTGAATACTCCCCACTTGTCTGGATGAGTGCGGCTCCAACAACATTCAAGAAGCTTGACACCATCAGGACAAAGCAGCCCGCTTGATTGGTACCACATCCACAAACATCCACTCCCTCCACCACCGGCGCTCTGTAGCAGCAGTGTGTGCTATCTACATGATGCACTGCAGAAATTCACCAAAGATCCTCAGACAGCACCTTTCAAACCCACAACCACTTCCATCCAGAAGGACAAGGGCAGCAGATACGTGGGAACACCAACACCCTGCAAGTTCCCCTCTGAGCCACTCACCATCCTGACTTGGAAAATACATCACCGTTGGCTGAATCAAAATCCTGGAATTCACTCCCTAACAACATTGTAGACGTAACCACACCAAATGCGCTGAAGCAGTTCAGGAAGGCAAATCATCTCAAGAGCAACTTGAAATGAGCAATAAATACTGGCCCAGCCATTGACGCCCACATCACATGGAAGAATAAATGATAAAATACTCTATCAGTAGGTTTCAAAATCGAGTTGGAGAGGTTGCCCACTGCTAACCCCCAAGTAGGTTCTGGATGTGGAACTGACATTTGGAAGACAGTGAGGTCTGCAGATGCTGGAGATCAGAGTTGAGAGTGTGTTGCTGGAAAAGCACAGCAGGTCAGGCAGCATCAAAGGAGCAGGAAAATCGTTTCAGGCCGAAGCTTTTGCTGATGAAGGGCTCCTTCCCGAAACAGCGATTTTCCTGCTCCTCGGATGCTGCCTGACCTGCTGAGATTTTTCAGCAACACACTGACATGTTGGGGTCAGTAATATCCTTAGGAAGAAATGCCGGTATAACATTGATTTGCAGTGGGTCACAGAATCCCCACAGGAAGCAGACCATTCGACTCATCGAGGTAACGCTGACCCTCCAAAGAGGGTAAGCGTTACCTCGACGAGTCGAATGGTCTACATCCACCCCAATGTCACTCTGCATTCCCCATGGCTAACCCACCTAGCCTGCACATCCCTGGAGAATTTAGCATTGGCAATCCACCATAACCTGCACTTGGGACTGTGGAAGGAATCTAGAGCAAACTCATGCAGACACGGGGAGAACATACAAACTCCACATAGACAGTTGCCCAAAGCAGGAATCGAGCCTGTGTCCCTGGCGCTGTGAGGCAGCAGTGCTAACCACTGAGCCACCGTGTTGCCCCTGGGCCCAATAGTAATGAGAATTGGAGGTGGTGTGGGAACCTGAATTGAAACTTCATTACCAAAGTCAAACCTACTCTTACAGAGGCTGTGCAGAAGTGGATTCAGTGGCAGCTAATTGCTTAAAAACGACTGCAAGAAACTTTGATGATTCTCCATGAAAATTCATTAATTAATGATTAAGAGTCAAAGGGCTTGTTTTTCAGAATAAGACACAGTCTTCTTCTTTATCTGAAGGGTTGAGAACTGGTGCAAGTCCCATCTGAATAGTGATGTATGAGGAGCTCTCAAATTCCCCAGGTCATGTTACTTGCATTGTTATCTACAGATCTAACTGCAGACAGAGGCAAGTACTGACAGCAGCAAATTCCTCATCGGTTAAATTTCAAGGAATGGGAGAAATTAAAGCTGGAGTGTCATAAAAATCTGAAAGCCTTTAAAATGGTCCTAAAGTTCTTCAACCCATTCATGGTTCTGCTAAGATCACTCAGCCCATTAATTATGGCTGATAGGTCTCTTAACGCCTTTTCCCCATAACCTTTAATTCCCTCACCCATCAAGAACTGAATCTATCTCTGTCTTGAAGGCACTCAGTTACTTGGCTTCCCAGCCTTCTGCGGCAATGAGTTCTGTGGAGTCACCACCCTCTGGCTGAAGTTATCGCCCCTAATCTCAGTTCTGAATGGTTGTCTCCTCACTCTGAGGTTGTGCACTCAGTTCCTGGTCTCTCCTACTAATGAGACATCTTCTCCACATCCACTCTATCCAGGACTCTTAGTATTCAACCTTTTGTGAGAAGTAATTGCTCCTCATCACCTTTGATCCTGCTACCCTTTATCCTAAAACTATGACTTCTCATTCCAGATTGCTCCACATGAGAAAACATACCCTGTCAATCTCCTTCAGCATCTTATATGGCTCAACGAGACCTCCACTCATTCTTCTAAACGTCAGAGACGACACACCTGATCAATTGCTGTTCTCAAGACAAACCCCTCATCTCTGGGTGACCACCTCATCATGAATATGTCTTTGTGTCTCTGTGTATGTTCTGAAGCTTGAACCGTGCTGCGCTATAGAAACACGGGAAAGGAATTGACTCAATTTCCCAGCAGCACGGCGTTCCCAAGTGCATTTCAGTGGAACCACTCCTGCACCAAAAATATCCAGGAGCAAAAGCTGTCCAGCGCATCCTTGACTATGGTGATAGTGTAAATGAGAAAAAGTCTGGAGGTTTTAAATTCTGCCTCCACTCCCTTCGGTCACACCCTGGATTACAGGCAACTCTGCAGGACACTGGCAAGACTGGAATCAGCTTTGGTCTCAAACAAATGCCAGAAATCCAAAATAAAAACAGAAAGTGCTGGATAAATCCATCTGCGTCATCTCTTTTTTTAATGTTATTTTTATGGGATTGATCAATTGATTGTTGCCACGTGTATCAAAATAGAGTGAAAAGTATTGCTTTGCATGTTATACAGGCAAATTGCATCAGGGTAGCAGAACAGAGTGGGGAATACAGTGTTACAGCCGCAGAGAAGGTGCAGAGAGAGATATCATCATTGACATTTGAAAGGTGTGGGTATTGTTGCCTGGCCAGTATTTATTGCCCAACCCTAATTGCCCCTTGATCTGAACAGATTGCTAGGGCCATTTCAGAGTGCAGTCATGAGTCAACCACATTGCTGTGGATCTGGAGTCACATATAGGGGAGGTGATGGCCGAGTGGTATTATCACTAGGCTATTAACGCAGAGATGAGAGTGTGGTGCTGCAAAAGCACAGCAGATCAGGGAGCATCCAGGGAGCGGGAAAATCAATGTTTTGGGCCAGTGCCCTTCATCAGGAATCCTCGGATGCTGCCTGACCTGCTGCGCTTTTCCAGCAACACACTCTAAATTCTGATCTCCAGCATCTGCAGACCCCACTGCTTCCTATTAACGCAGAGATCCTGGTACTGCCCCAATGACCATGGGTCCATAACCCTGCTGTGACAGATGGTGGAATTTGAATTCAATAACTACCTAGCGTTAGGAGTTTAATGATGATCACGAAATTACTGCCAATTGCCATCGGCTTCACTAATGTCCTGTACGGAAGGAAATTGCCATCTTTACCCATTCTGGCCTACATGTGCCTCTGGACCCACAAGCATATGGCTGGCATTTATCTGCCCCCCGAGCAATTAAAGAATGGGCAATGAATGCTAGCCTAGCCAGAGACACCCCCATCCCATGAATTAGTTTTTAAATAAGGCCAGTCCAGGAAAGGACGGCAAATCTCCTTCCTTAAAAGGCACCAATAAATCCAATTACTTTTCACAATAATCAAAGTGGCTACACAGTCACCATGACACTAGCTTTTAATTCTACATTTTTATTGAATTCAAATTTCACTACCTGGCATGATGGGATTCGAACCTGGATCCCCAGTCTGGAGAGATAGTGAGAGAGAGCGAGAGAGAGAGAGTGAGAAAGAGTGAGTGAGAGACAGAGAGAAAGAAAGAAAGAAAGAAAGAGAGAGAGAGATAGAGTCAAAGTTATCATTTTGAGTCCAATCATTCTTCTTTGGAACTGCTCTGAACTTTAACTCTGTTTCTGACTCCACTGATCCTGTCTGACCTGTTGAGTTTCTCCAGCACTTCTGTGTGGGTTATAGTTCTGGGCTCCTTCCTTCACGACTTCGGATGCAGCTCAGAGAAGGTCCTCTTGGGGCTGAATCCTGGGATTGCAAAGTGCTTCCTTGAGAGGAAAGGTTTAAGATCCTCAGGCAGCACCTTCCAAACCCAAGACCACTTCCCACCTCGATGAAAAGGGTAGCAGATACATGGCAACACCACCCCCTGCAGGTTCCCCTCTGAGCCTCTCACCATTCTGACTTGGAAAGATATCGCCGTTCCTTCACTGTCACTGGGTCAAATTCCTGAAATTCCATCCCTAAGGATATTGTGGGTCTACCCACAGCATGTGGATCTTGCTTTGTGCCCCTCCTGTGCAGCTGTAACCCTGTATACCTCTCTCTACCTTAACACCCTATGATCTGTATGTCCATGTTTGCTATGACCTGCCTGTACTGCTTGCAAAATAAAACTTTTCAGTGTACCTCAGTCCACGTGTCGGCAATAAATCAAATCAAATTGACAAATCCTCTTTTTCAAGGCCCCTCAGAATGATCTGGGTCTCATTAAAATCCCCTCACTCATTCTTTTATATTCCTATCCATATAAAGGTAAAGGTACCTTAGTCTTACCAAACCATAGCGCTGCTGTCATTGGAGAGAGATGACTTTGGTGGTGGTTTTTATCTGAGGGCCACCACACCTCAGTGTGAGGACGGGTTGAGCAGGAGAATCCTTTACAGTAACCTCTGTCAGTTTGGGAATTGAACCCATGTTGGTTGTGTTACTCAAGGGGCAACTAGGGATGGACAGCAAATGCTGACCCAGCCCAGTGAGGCCCATGTCTCACAAGTGATTAAAACAAAAGCTCATTTGGCTGTGCTGCAAGTCTCTAATGCAGTTTGGGTTCAATTCCCAAACTGACAGAGGTTACTGTAAAGGATTCTCCTGCTCAACCCGTCCTCACACTGAGGTGTGGTGGCCCTCAGATAAAAACCACCACCAAAGTCATCTCTCTCCAACGAGAGCAGCGCTATGGTTTGGTAAGGTTATGGTACCTTTAGCATTATATGGATAGGAATATAAAAGAATGAGTGAGGGGATTTTAATGAGACCCAGTTCATTCTGAGGGGCCTTGAAAAAGAGGATTTATCAATTTGATTTGATTTATTGCCGACACGTGGACTGAGGTACACTGAAAAGTTTTGATTTGTGAGCAGTACAGGCAGGTCATAGCAAACAAGGATGTACCGATCATAGGGTGTTTAGGTAGAGAGAGGTATACAGGGTTACAGCTGCACAGGAGGGGCACAAAGCAAGATCAACATTAGATTTAATGCTAGAGAGGACTATGCAGCAGTCTAGTAACAGCGGGGAAGAAGCTGTTCCTGAACCTGTTGGTGGGTGTCTTCAAGCTTTTGTCTATTCTGCCTGACAGAGGAAGTCGTAGGAGAGTATTACCGGAGTAGGAGGGGTCTTTGATAATGTTGGCTGCATTTCTGGGGCAATGGGAAGTGTAAATGGAGTCCATGGATGGGAGGTTGGGCTCCATGATGGTCTGGGCTGTGCACACCACTTTCCGTAGTTTCCCATAGTCCTGGGCAGAGCAGTTGCCATACCAGGCCGTTATGCACCCAGATAGAATGTGTCTGTAAAAGTTGATGAGGTTCCTTATGGACATGCCGTATTTCCTTAGCCTCCTGAGGATGAAGAAGCGTTGTTGTGCTGTCTTGACTGTCGTATGGGGGAGATCCAGGACAGATTGTTGGTTATTGTCACTCCTAGGAACTTGATGCTCTCGACCCTCTGCACCTCAGCTCCGTTGATGTAGATAGGGGTGTGTCCTCTTCCTTTCTTCCTGATGTCAATGATCAGTTTTTTTTGTTTTGCTGGCACTGAGAGAGAGATCATTAGCATTGCACCATGACACCAAGCTCTCTATCTCCTTCCTATATTCTAACTCTTTGTTGTTTGATAACCCGTCTACAATGGTGGCGCCATCAGTTAACTTGTAGATGGCATTCATACGAAAATTTGGCCACACAGTTGTGGGTATACAGGGAATACAGTAAGGACTAAGAATGCATCCTTTTGGGAGCTCCAGTGTTGAGCGTTAACGTGGAGGAAGTGCAGTTGTCCATCTTCACTGATTGCAGTCTATGGGTCAGGAAGCTGAGGATCCAGTTGCAGAGGTCAGAGCCGAGGCCTAGGTCTCAGAATTTTGGGATCAGTCTGGAGGGGATGCTTATAGGATGCTTTCTTCCTTGGCAGAGTCTCGAACTGGGGGGTGCCGATTCGAGAAAAAGGGGGTGACCCATTCAAGATGGAGTTTCTTCTCTTAGAGAGGCCACTGGACTTTGGAATTCTTTTCCCCTACAGCAGCAGGGATGGGATACATTCAAGACTGAGACAGACAGATTTTGAAGCAAATAGAGAGTTGAGGGATATGGGGAATGGGCAGGAATCTAAAGTTAAAACCACAACCACATCAGCCCTGAAATACGCAGCTGACTTGAGAATCCTGCTCCTGTTCTCATTTCTCAATTTCTTACAAATTTTATCTGCAGATGTTCAAAAAAGCAAAATGGGTCAACTGAACATCTTACAGCTGTGAGTAATTGAGGTGAGCAGCTGATATTTATCTTTGTCTGGATAGTCAAAGCCAATTTAATTCTCTTGAGACTTCTATGTTCAGCGTAAAATGCTGGAGAGAGAAAGACTGTTCCACTTCCAACACCTTGGGTCAACATTAAGCATCTTAATTCAGGTACAGTCATGGGATTAAAACACTTTGTGCATTCTTAGCAATATACCTCAACTTCCAACTTAGCAAAAGAACCTCGGCTGTACCCATAGAGTCTTCAGCATTAGTCAGATGTCTCAGAGTAACATTTACAATGCAGTTCCCCAGAGTTTGATACAAATGTTCATGTTACACAGTCCTGGTAGTGTTTCGATGCAAATAGTTCAAAAATAGGAAGTGATTAATCATTATTATGGTGTTTTTCTAAGTGAGCGATGAACAGAAAGGTTTGGAACTCAGCAGCACAGAATGGGGCCATTCATACCGATGTACTTGTGCTGCCTCCTGGAGAATCCATCCCTGCTTTATCCCAGCTTTTTGTCTGTGTCCCTGTTAGTTCATCATCTTCACCTAATCGTCCGACTCCCTTTCAAAGCTGTTTATGGATTCAACTTGCACCTACTCCCCAGATTGGTCCTTCCCAGTCTCCACAAGTCTCCGAGTGGAAAGGTGTCTACTCATCTCCCCTCTCCATCGTTTTGTCAATCGTTTGGAAACCATTGTCTCTGCTTACTAACACAGTCCCCAGAGGGAATGGTCTTTCTCTCTGTCTACTCTTACCAAAACCCTCTCCTTCTCAAGTCACCTTTTCGCCTCTCAACTTTCTCCTTATTACAAGGAACAGTCCCGGCTGTGCTCTATTCTGTATCTCTGAATGATGCAGAGATGACACGAGTTTCTTTGGTGTGTGACAGGTTGATTAACAAGGGTTTTAAAATATTTCTGCAGTCACAAAATATCTGTACATCCTTACCCCTCTGTTCTCCCTGTGTCTGTTTACTTCTCTCTGAGTCAACACCCAGGCATAATCAACCAAACATAGTGAGTCTCACAGTACCAGTCTCACATAATCAAACACTGAACAACAGAACACCACTACACATTTTCAGCTTCTCTTCATAACTGATTATTCAAACCCTGGTAAAGTTCCTTTGTATTTGTTTATAAACCTTCAAATCCATAAGCACTTTCAGCAGATACTGTACATGGGAACACCACCCCATGCAAGTTCCCCTCCAAGCCACTCCCATCCTGACTTGGAAATATATCGCCATTCCTTCGCTGTCGCAGGGTCAAAATCCTGGAATTTCTTCCTTAACAGCACTATAGGTGTGCCCCTTCATCAAATGGACTGCAGTAATTCAAGAAGGCAGCTCACCATCACCTTCTCCAGTGCAGCAAGGCACAATGAATACTGCACCAGATCGCCACGTTCCAGAGGTGAGCAAAAATACATTGGGCTGATCATAAACGTTATCGTGGGATTTTGCTTCCACATACCTATTAAACCTACTAAGAATCAGCCACTGTTTTGTACTTTTCATGAAAACTGGATGGACTCATGAAATAAGATTTTTCGAAAAAGCGAGTTAATGATCTGGGAAAATTCTAATTTAATATAAACAGAGATTGACTCTAGACATTTTGAAAAAAATTGTAGCTCGGGTTGTGGATGAGGTGATACATTCATTCACTGAGTTGGTGTGTTTTTCTGCAAACATTTCATCGCCTCACTCAGTGACGTCACCACTACATCTTTGATAAGGTGTGGGTGTTCTGTCCTGCCTGGTATTTATACGTCTCTGTTTGTTGGTACTTCTAGTTCTGTATCTGCGTGGTTTGTATATGGGGGTTGAGAACATAGAACATTACAGCACAGTACAGGCCCTTCAGCCCTCAATGTTGTGCCGACCTGTGGAACCAATCTGAAGCCCATCAAACCTACACTATTCCATTTTCAGCCATATGCCTATCCAATGACTATTTAAATGCCTGTAAAGTTGGTGAGTCTACTACTGTTGCAGATAGTATGCTCCACGCCCCTACTACTTTGAGTAAAGAACCTACCTCTGACATCTGTCCTTTACCTATCACCCCTCAATTTAATGCTATGTCTCCTTGTGCTAGCCATCACCATCTGAGGAAAAAGGCTCTTACTGTCCAATCCTCTGATTATCTTCTATGTCTCAATTAAGTCACCTCTCAACCTTCTTCTCTCTAATGAAAACAGCCTCAAGTCCCTCAGTCTTTCCTCATAAGATCTTCCTTCCATATCAGGCAACATCTGAGTAAATCTCCTCTGAATCCTTCCTATAATGTGGTGACCAGAACTGTATGCAATACTCCAAGTGTAGCCTCACCAGAATTTTGTACAGCTGCAGCATGACCTCATGGTTCCAAAACTCAATCTCTTTACTAATAAAAGCTAACACAGTGTATGCCTTCTTAACAACCCTATCAACCTGGTTGGCAACTTTCAAGGATCTATGTGACTGGACACCGAGACCTCTCTGCTCATCTACACTACCAAGAGTACTCTGTATTCCTGTTACTCCTTCCAAAGTGAATCACTTCACACTTTCCCGCATTAAACTCCATTTGCTACCTCCCAGCCCAGCTCTGCAGCTTATCTATGACTCTCTGTAACCTGCAACATCCTTCGTCACTATCCACAACTCTACCAACTTTAGTGTCATCCGCAAATTTACTAAACATCCTTCCATGCCCACATCCAGGTCATTTATAAAAATGGCAAACAACAGTGGACCCAAACCAGATCCTTGTGGTACCCCACTAGTAACTGAACTCCAGGATGAATATTCCCATCAACCACCACCCTCTGTCTTCTTTCAGCTAGCCAATTTCTGATCCAAACCGTTAAATTACCTTCAATCCCATGCCTCTGTATTTTCTACAATAGCCTACTGTGGGAAACCTTATTAAACGCCTTACTGAAATCCATATACACTACATCAACTTTACCCTCATCCACCTGTTTGGTCACCTTCTCAAAGAACTCAATAAGGTTTGTGAGGCACGACCTACCCTTCATAAAACCATGTTGACTATCCCTAATCAATTTATTCCTCTCTGGACAATTATAAATCTTATCTCTTCTAACTCTTTCCAACACATTACCCCAACTGAAGTAAGGCTCACAGGTCTATAATTTCCAGGATTGTCTCTAGTTGAAACTTTATTGCTGGAACAGCACAGCAGGTCAGGCAGCATCCAGGGAACAGGAGATTCGACGTTTCGGGCACAGGCCCTTACAAGGATTGTCTCTACTCCCCTTCTTGAACAAGTGATCCACATTCGCTATCTAGTTCAATGTTTCTTTTGATTGAGTTTGGGTAGGAGTGCCAGGCTTCAAGGATTTATCTGGCATCCCTCTGTTTAGCCACTGCTAGAATGGTTACATCATCCCAGTTGAATCTGTGTCCTTTGTTGTCTGGGTGGTTGGAAATGAGAGTGTACTGGTCGTGTCTGGTGGTGGTGAATTGATTGATGTTCATGCGCTCGTATAGTCAGTTTTTTTCCTGTTTGTCCTGTGCAGTGTTTTTCACAATCCTTGCAGGGTATCATTGTCAGGTATATTGACTCAACTCCGCATTACAAAAGTGAGCCCCATCATAAATGAATAGAGTCATCAAATTCACCTCACAAAACCGTGAGACAAAGCACAGACATGTATGTTGCAGGAGCAAAGTTTGCTTATTCAGTCACTATTAAACAGGAACCATAGCGATCACAGGAGGTGTATACTACAGAAGCAGGACATTCTTCCCATTGTCTTGACACTGGTTAGCCATCCCGTCTAATCCCACTGTTGTGCGATTGGTCAGTGTCCCCACAGCTCACAGGTTTTCAAATTATTTCTCAATGTGGTGAAAGCTTCTCCCTCTACCTTGTATTTGGGGAGTGGGACCCAGGCACAGGTGAGAGATGGTGGGAAAGGAGTCACGGGGAGAAGACAGTAGTCAACAGCAACAACATTATGGGACAGTCTCAGTGAGTCTCACTTCCCAACATCAGGTGCCTCAATCAGACACTGAGTGCCCTCTGTCACCCCCAGACACCCAGAAACAAATAAAGCAACATGGTGACCACTCCCCCACCCACCAGGTTAATACCAGCAGCTACAAGAGGAGGCACTTCAGTGGGCATTAATTGGACAATAGAACTCATTGGCTAATGGGGCTAGAAGGGTTTAATTGGAGTGGATCCCCGTCAAAATCCTCCCCCCGCCATCAAATCCACCAGATGGGGAGACACATGATTCCACAAACTGCACTTGTGGAGGTAGTGGTTTAATTAAAATAAGTGAATTTACCATAATCCCAGAGGATTGCTCTCTCATTGAAGGGAGAGAGACACAGACAGAGACAGAGAGAAAGACAGGGAGAAACAGAGAAAGAAAGAATTGATGGTGAGTTTAACCTGAAGGTCTGCATGCCTCAGGCGAGGCGTGAAGGTAAGGAGTGGTAACCTTAGCCAGTGCGGGAAACTGAACTCACGCTGTTTACTTCCCTCAGCAGTGCAAACCAGCTGTTCCTCTAACTGAACTAACTGACCCCAGAGGTTTTGCTCGCTGTGCACTGAATTAGACTTCATTCCGTTTTTGACAGCTCAGCAATATAAGATTGGAGGCGCAGTTCAGTTTCACTGCCGCAGAGAGCAGATTGTGGTCAACACTTCTCAGTTGGACATTCTCTGCTTGACAACTTCAGACATCACAACAGATCCTGAAACATCAACTGCAGGCTCCAAAGTTGAGCACTGGGTCACAATCAGGTTTTATTCATAACTAACACTGACCATTTATTAAAGCCATTCAACAGAAATGCTCACCATTAAGGGTAATGTGGTTCAGCCTGTCTCATTTCCAATAAACCCATCAGCAATTTTGTTCATGGTTATTGATCAGCAATTATAGGCACTTTGAACAGTTGTCTTTTTGTAAGGTCCTTGTGACAAGGCAGCATTTATCATTGGAGGCGATCAATGCCAATGTCTGCTTTAGCACTTGTAATAAGACCATCTATCGGTTTACATTCACATTAAAATAAAACCAGCCTTTTCATATATCTGATATGTTTCCAACCTGCTTATGACACACAAGATATGCCTCCCACTTATTAAGATCAAATGGCGATTGAATCTGCTAATCAGAATTGAATGCTAGTGCAGGTAAGTATTCAATACAAAAACCGAGAGAGCTTAAAAAGGAATTATTTAGAACTGTTTCAGTCTTTAGCAGCATTAATGTGTCAAGGTTTTGTTGTAAAGTTGTAGACATGACTTGGAACAAGAGGGTGGATTGTCCTGGATCATCACATATCATATATATTATATACGTGCAAATATGTGGAAGGATATATAGATGGGGGAGAGGGGAAAGGTGGAGTTAAAGCTACTCTCTATGTGTGCAGCCACTGCAGTTACAAGAATCTTAAATAATTTCTACTATTACAAATTATCTGCACTCGCTATTACAGCTCAGCCTCCATGAGATCCACAACCAGGCAAAACCAGTCAAACACAGTGAACATTGATCAGTCACCAGACATATATAATCAAACAAAGGGTGAAGTCCATTCAACAGTACACACTGCCTGAGCACTGACTGGATGGTATGCACAGATATTCGTAGTATAAAGGGCACTCAGTGTTGAGATTGTTCATTACATATTTGGTTAATTGCGTTGTTGACTATGTTGGTACTTTTTCAAAAGGATGGTGCTAAACGTATTTTACTTTGTACCTGCAGTGGCCAGGTGGATCTCATTGACTCTGAGATCCCTGATTAGGATTGTTAACCCTGGGCCAATCAGGGAGCCCTGGCTGATTGAAACAAACAGGAGATGATTGCTCTTTGATGAGAAGGGTACTGTTTGTCACTGGCCATTTCCTTTCTTCCTGGTGGTGGACTATAAAGAAAGATTCACACATGTTGTTCTTCACTGTGAAAAAAAAACAGGAAATTCAGAAGGTCTCCTCAGTCTAGGGACTGGCTCTGAGCTGCTCAGTCAGAGCCCATGTACTGTGCACATGTAAATAAAGGGTGACTTGGTGGCGGGATACCAGCCTCTGTGCAGTTATTTCAGTACAATAACCTTTATTGGGATGAGTAGAGGAATGGTGGAACTGATACCAGCTTGTGGATCTGGAAAACACCCATTGGAATAGACATCCTCCACTGTCTTCTATCACAAATTGTTTATGGAATGTCACCCATGTTTTGTCTTAGTGCTGATCAAGATGACCAATTTTGATGTAAATGTTTCTTTCTCTGGTTTGTATTTGTATTGTGGATTTTCCAACACAATGCCATTTGACCCACCAGCTCTACAGGCATTTATGTTCTTCTGTATGATTAGCCACTGGCCATAATCTCCAAACTTGAATATTTCTCTCTCGTAGGAGAGACTAAAAACTGAGTGCATAATCTCAGTGTGAAGAGACAATCCTTTGGAACAGAGATCAGGAGGCATTTCTTCAGCCAGAAGGTGGTGAATCTGTGGAACTCATTGCCGCAGAAGGCTGTGGAGGCAAAGTCATTGAGTCATAACATTATGAGTCAGAAACATTAAGACAGAGATAGCTAGGCTCTTGATCAGTAAAGGGATCAAGGGTTACAGGCAGAAGGCAGGAGAATGGCGTTGAGAATCAGATAAGCCATGACTGAATGGTGGACCAGACCCAATGGACCCACTCACAGAACACATCTACATTTCTCTACAGACTCTATGTGACACCCTCATCACGTTTCAGCTCACTGCGGTCCTCAAATATAAATATGTATTCCCAACTGTACATTTATGGTGAACAAAGGGGTACTTAGAGGATTTTAAATACAAAGTTCAAAAAAGGAAAATACTTGGAAAAATTTTAAGTTTGTGATGAGTCTGGAAAGTTCATAATTTAGACATTAATTCAGTGGGAAGGTTCATTGAGAGGCTGCGACCACAGAAGTTAATTTAAAATTAAATTGTGCAAGGAGACGAGCTGTGTTTAATGTGTTTAAAGGCTGTCCATTCTGCTTCTAAAGGGGTGGAAAGTCTCCTTCTTGGCTGCAGAAGGCAGGGAGACTTCCAAACTATTGGATACCTCCATTTTGATCAGATAATAAGAGGGAACATCTGCAGTAAATAGTATAGGTATAGAATATTGTTCCTGTAATAACTCAGGGAGTCCAACTAGGAAGGAACATCATTGTTGTGCACTAAAATAGAGCCACTAATTATGGTATGCATAAGCTAATTCCAGCCTGGTAGACTGTTCTGCAGACCCATCCCTAGGTCTGCTTTGTAAAGGGCTCAGGTGATGAGTTCCAGCTCAGCAGGTCATTGCCTGTTACCAAGGAACTCATACTCAATAAGTTCCACAAGAAGATTCATTTGTGATTTCCCCATGAACCCTATAGGGATTATCACAGATGCCAAAAAGAAATTGAAACTTAAAATAATTAAAACACTACAATATTATGATAAATAGAATTTAAAAATCTATGAGAAGAAAAATGCAACAGTGTTGATATAATAGAGTTCAAAAGCTTCCAAATAAAATATTATATGTTTACTATGATGCAGTGTTTAAAATTTCAGAGAGACTTTGAGACAAGAGAACACCGCTGATTTAATGCATGATCATGTTTTATAACCATCGACATTTTTCTACTGTAGAATCATTGGATCTTCAAGGAAAACATAACAGCAATTAAATATTAAAGATTTATAACAGCTTTAAAGTAGTAAGAATAAATTACCACCACAAGAGAAATAATATTGTCATCAAAATTCAATATCAGAGTGGGGCAAAACAGAATACCAGATTGGACATCTTAGAGAAAACAGATTTTTTTCGAAATCAAATGGTATATATCAAGCTGAATACTATTGCATTCAATAGGTCCCACGGCAGATGATGTTATAAATCACTAAAATATAAGGACAGATACTTTTGAGAAAGTTCCAATAGCTTACTACTTTAAGCTAAATTTTACAAAATCTTTAAAGGGGCACAATTTAACAGAAGAGCTTTCAATAGATCCATACATAATTCCATTAATAACCTCTGCAGATTAGCGGAAAACTATAGTTATTAACCAGAATACTTAAGAGACAAAATTGTGGTTGGACTTATTAATGAATCTTCATCAGTTTTCTTAGTGTCCAAAGAAGATTTGACTTTGGAAAAGGCGATTCAAGCTGTGCTGGAAACAGAAATCAGGAAGACTGTCAAACAGATCCTGTTAAAAGAATAACAACCTTACCACAGGTGACCAACAGAACCTATCTACTTTATAAGGTATACACTTCTTTAAGAGTAGGCTAAACAGCAGATATTGAAAGTATATGTTAGTGCTGTGGAACAATAAAGCCCCATAGACACAAACAGTGCCCAACAATGACAAAAGAATGCTACATCTGTAAAATTATACTTAGGCAAAGAGGTTAATGGGGTAGAACCGTCCCACACAGGCTAAGGTTACCATAAATTACTCCCCTTCTCAACGTCTCCCTTCACCTGAGGTGTGGAATCTCTCAGGTTAAGCTACCATCAGTTGTCTCTCTCTCTCTCTCTGTAATGAGAGAGTAGCCTTATGGTCTGGTAAGACCATGGTGACGTTGCCTTGTCTTTAGAACCTGCTCCTTTAGAAAGGAAACCTACATTAGCAATGTGCCTCCACTGAAAAAGAAAATGTCTGAAGCATTTCTCATGGATTTTGATGATTTAACTGGTCTGAATTTTGACAGGACTTCTCTAAGGCAATGGACATCCCATTAATTTTAACACTTGTATGGGTGTGACTATCGTTGTCCTATCAGTTCAAATACCATAATCAAACAGAGGTGACAACTTGCTGGGATTAGACTACAAAGGAACCTTGATTATCCAACGGACACGGGCAGAGAATATTTCATTCAGTTAATTGAATGCTGGATAACATAGTTAGTCAAGCATCGGGACCTTCCGATTTTGTTCGGATAATCCAAAATTTGGTCAATCAAATGCTGGATAATTGAGGTTCCTCTGTATGCTCCATGTGGGATAACTCCCAAGATTAAAGGGTATGCTACAAGTAACTCAGCAATACAATCAGCATAACAGTTGAAAATGTGCATGTAGCTCACAATCAACATTTCTCACATCTGAGACTCTATTCATAGCTTGACTTTAAGACAGTAGAAGGTGTTCAACAAATTCCAAGAGAACAATTGGTTCAGAAACAACCCATACTGTCATCCAACTAGTCTGGATTCAACTGGTTGAAGATATATAGGGTCATGGTGGAACCCAAAAAAAGATAAAAGAATCTACTGAGTTTATCCAGCTTGGCATAACAGAATTATTCCATAAGAAGGAAGTCACCAACTTCACCAAATTATTATTATTGAAGAAAGTTGCGAAATTAAAAATCAGTTAAGTTGGACAGAAGAAGCAAATACTGAGAATAAGACTGAGTAGTACAACCCACTTGCGCTCGTTGACAAATCTTTAACTGAAATCGTTTAGACAGAAAAAGTAGCTTGTTAACAAATTGATACAATGGATAAGACTTTGATGCCAGAGGATGAGTCAACACAAACTCAAGAACAAGCTTTCAATTCTTCATTTTCAAAAGAAGAATTATCAGTACCAGCGACAAAGGTGACACAAGCGGCAATTCTCTGGTATCATGATTGAGGATATGAAAATGTTTAGGTCACAGGAAGACTTGAACAGAGGAAGAATGAAGACACCCAACCTACTGAACAATTTGAAGCAAAGAGCTCAACACTCTTGTGTCAGCAGAGTGAGAATGAAGATTTCACTCAACAACATAGAGGTGAGCCCATGTGACTTCATCGAAGCCAGACCAAATTCCATAGGTTCAGGAAGTGGTCAAGGAGAAGAAATTGCCTGGCCTGAAAATGCAGGACACTCCATGGAAGGAAGTATCTGTTTCAGAACAGTGGACAAGATCCAAATGGACTTCAGTAAAGTGTTTGACAGGGTTCCCCCTGGTTAGCAAGGTTTAATCTCATGGACTACAGGGAAAACTGGCCATTTGGATACAGAACAGGCTCGAAGGTAGAAGCCAGAGGGTGGTGGTGGAGGGCTGTTTTTCGACTGGAGGCCTGTGACCAGTGGTGTACCACAAGGATCGGTGCTGGGTCCAATACGTTTCGTCATTTATATAAATGATTTGGATGTGAACATAGGAGGTATAGTTAGTAAGTTTGCAGATGACACCAAAATTGGAGGTGAAGAAGGCTACCTCAGAGTACAATGGGATCTTGATCAGGTGGGCCAATGGGCCAAGGAGTGACAGATGGAGTTTAATTTAGATAAATGTGAGGTGCTGCATTTTAGAAAAGCAAATCAGAGTTGGACTTATACAATTAATGATAAGGTCCTGGGGAGTGCTGCTGAACAAAGAGACCCTAGTCTGCAGGTTCACAGTTCCTTGAGAGTCATAGGTAGATAGAATAGTGAAGAAGGCATTTGGTATGCTTTCCTTTATTGTTCAGATTATTGTGTACAGGAGTTGGGAGGTCATGTTGCGGCTGTACAGGACATTGGTTAGGCTACTGTTGTTTTCCCTGAAGCATTGGAGGCTGAGGAGGTGACCTCATAGAAGTTTATAAAATCATGAGGGGCATGGATAGGATAAACAGATAAAGTCTTTTTCCTGGGGTGGGGGGTGTCCAGAACTAGAGGGCATAGGTTTAGGTTGAGAGGGGAAAGATATAACAGGGACCTAAGGGGCAACTTTTTCACACAGAGGATGGTACGTGTATGGAATGAGCTGCCACAGGAAGTGGTGGAGGCTGGTACAACTACAACATTTAAAAGGCATCTGGATGGTATATGAATAGGAAGGAATATGGACAAAATGCTGGCAAATGGGACTAGATTAGATTAGGATATCAGGTTGGCATGGATGAGTTGGACCGAAGGGTCTGTTTCCGTGCTGCACATCTCTATGATTCTGTTCTTCTTCCATGATGGACCTTCTTGTGATTAAAGATGTCTCAGAAGAGACCATGGGACAATCTCCAGCGTAAACAGGAAAGGGTTTGTCCAAGAGGATTTTAGGAGTTGATAGGTCCTCCAGATAAGAAAGTGGAACAACTACCTGGCTTAGCAGGAATGATATCCTCCACAAAGAACATCAGAGAGATAAAAGATCCTCTGGCACTGAAAAAATTTACAGACAATCAGAATGAAAGTCAAAGTGCTCAAGCCAAAGACCTACCAATCTTTCAAAGAATACGCCTTCTGAGAGAAGCCTGAAATCTCCAGACCAACGAAATCTGTGAAGTCCAAGACTTGGGAGGAACTGGGAGAAGGAGATAGTGATAAATGTTATCGACTTGAATGTGAATATATATGAGGGTAAAAAGGTGCGAGAAGAGAGCATTAGGGTATGGTCAAAAACCTATATAAAGCTGCTGCTCTGGCACAAAGTAACCCTGAACGAATGTTTCAAACTCAGACCTGTTTGAGATGAAATGGATAGTTCATCACTTTATTGAAGGGTCCATCATGTCCACTTTGAAAGAGTTCTCCCACTGATGTCTGCCTCTCTTTCCCTCTTTCTGCACAGATATGTAAAAAAAGAGGGGAAAAAAACACTCCCTTGTTGTTAATTAGATACACAGGGACAGGAGGAGGTCTTTCAGCCTGTCAAGGCTGCTCCACTATTTAAAGCAACCATGGCTGTTATTAATTATACTTAACCAGTGTCCTTTGGTTACCAATGAAAGATTCTCCTTAATCACTCCATATAACCCCTCAATAACATTGATTGCCTCTTTAATGTACTCCCATCCTGAGAACTATCCCACTGTCCCACAGAGTCAAGCTTTCCCATCCTTGATACTATTCTGATGAATCCCCTCTGCACTCTCTCCTGAGGTCCTGACATCCGTCAGCACACTGCACCTTAAATGTTTGTTAAACAGAGTTTAAATGACAGTTCTGACAAAGCCAGTGTGCCAGATCTTCATGCAAAGATGCAATTAAAAATCTGAAATCAATGTTCCGAGCAAGGCCAGCAGGGATTTGACAGCACGGCACAGCCTGTCACAGCTCAGGCACGATGTCACGGTCACCTAGCAGCTCCTGCAGCAGACGTGTGAATACAGCAGCCAGCAGCTTAGGAACAACCGCTCTATCACTAAATTGCACAGCAGCAGCTACCTCACTATGGCCACAGATACATCACTGCCCACACGACAGCTCAAATCACAACAAAACACAATTCTGATCATTAACAGGAAAATATGAAGCTGACACCCCAATTTGTTTTCAGAAGCTGAGTCGGATGTTTGCTTTTGTGGTGATAGGAACACATTTCTGTGTTTGGCTGAAGTTCCCTGGTTAATAACGTGCCCACACTGTACATTTACAACATCCCTTTTAACGCAGCCCTCCCAGCTCAGCTCTGAATGGGATCAGGTGTAAGTGAATTTACGAAGTAGCTCAATGCCAATGGGCAAAACTGAAGGAATCAGAGATGGCTGCAATATAGAGGGAGACCATTCTGCCCACCGTATCGGTGCTGGCTCTCCGCCTGAGCAATTCATTTAGTGCCATGGCCCCACTTTCTCCCCGCACCCTGTGCATTCTTCCTTTTAATATATAATTCAATTCCACCTCAAATATCTTGATTTAACCACTATGCATTGCTAAACGTATGCTTTAAATTAATACTGCTCCCTGCACATTAGTCGGGAGTGTCTCTGTGCTGTGGGTGTCTGCACATACACTGTCCCTGAGGCCCCTTATCACTAAGGAAAGCTTTTCAAATCCTCCTGTTACACCCTGTCATTTACATCTGTATGTTGTAGGTTATCAAATACCACTCTCTAGTGTAGTGTCTCAGACGTCCCTCTTCACTCACTCATTCTAGACTTGTGTCTTCTCTCTTACTGATGTCAGATTCATATGATCAGTTACGGAATCATGACTTACTTATTATTAATCTTATAATATAATCAATCTTATATAACAATCTTACTATTCTAGACTCTCAGGTCCACACCTGAACCTCTCGCTGTGTGAAAAGGTTTTTCTTCTTGTCTGCATGTTTTTGTTTGCCATTGACCTTAAGTCTGTGCCTCCTCATCCCTGATCCATCCATCCATTGGATATAGTTTTTCTCGAACAGCTCAGGCCCCTCATGATTTCAGAAAGAGCAGGAACACCCAACATCATGAAAACAGACTTATATGGCTCTTCTCACTTTCTGTCTGCAGGAGCTTGCTGCGTGCAAATTAACACTACATTTTGTTGATTCGTGAGTTTTGAGAAGATTTGTAGCTCAGGATGAGGTTTTGGATGTAGGTTTGATCGCTGAGCTGGAAGGTTCATTTCCAGACATTTCGTTACCTTACTAGATAACATCTTCAGTGGACCTCAGGCGAAGCAATGCTGAAAATTCCTGCTTTCTAATTATATGTTTGGGTTTCTTTGTAGAAACTTTGTAGATTATAATGCAATGACAGCATTTCAAATGTACTTCATTGGATGTACTGGAATTGAGACTCCTGATAGTTGAGAGAGGCACTATATAATTGAAGTATTTTTGTATCCAAAAATACAAATACACCGTGATCATGCCGATGGAAGGAAACAGGGAGATTTTTTTTTCCCCTTTAACATTTGGAAAGAAAGATAACTGATGCCTCTAGTTCAACAGAGATCCTGCAGCAATGATTGGGACACTTCAGTCTACACCATGGCAGTCCCAATGGTATCTGTAGTGAAGCTCTTGATTATACAGGGGTCCCTAATTTACTAACATCCAAATTACAAACGCAATCCCGTCCAGGGGAGTAATTTTAAATATCTGACATCTGAACATTTTCTGTACTTACAAAAGGCTGCTTTATATTGTCCTACCCTCTGTTCCGACTTGTGCGCAAATCGATTTATGAACAGACTCAGGAATGGAACCCATTTGCAACCCAGGGATTTTACAAGCCGTAGGAGAATTTGCTGTGTCTCTCAGGACACCCCAACTATCTTGGGAGCCAAGACCAAAGATGTTTTAACTCCCTCAGTGAATGGGTGACAGGAAAACACTGAATATAGGAACAGGAGGAGGCCATTCGGCCCTTCAAGCCTGCTCCACCTTTCATTATGATCATGGGGGCTGATCATCCAAAATCATCCCACTTTCTCCCCATTCTCTTTGATCCTTTTAGTCCTAAGGACTATATCCAACTTCTTCTTGAAAACACAGGGGTCTCATTCCATGACCGCATGAATGGGATACACGCTGCAGGGAGACTGGCTGAGAGTCATGATCAATAATAGCTCTTTACCAACATATATTCCCGCTGCAATGAAATAAAGAGCTGAGAGTGCTGGCGATCTGAAACCAAAACAGGAAATGCTGGAGAAATCTGACAGCATCTGTACTAAGAAAAACAGAGGTAACATTTCGGGTCCAGTGACCTTTCATCAGAGGAAATAAGACCATAGAGAATAGGAATAGGAGGAGACCATTCAGCCCCTCGAACCTGATCCACCATTCAACAGGATGATGGCTGATCAGACATTCCTAACATTCACTTTCCTGCCCTTTTCCTGTAACCATTGATTCCGTGATCAAAAATCTATCTCTCTCAGCCTTAAATATACACAGAGACTCTGCCCTCACAGCTCTCTGTGACAAGGAGTTCCAAAACTCCCAACCCTCAGAGAATAAATTCCTCCTCATCTCCATCTTAAATCAGCACCAGTTTTTTCTGAGACTATATCCTCTGGTCCCCTCCCATGAGGGGAAGCAGCCTCTCAGCATTGACCCTGTCAAACGCCTTAAGAATCTTATATGTTTCAATGAGGTCATCTCTCATTCTTCTAAACCCCAGTGAGTAGAGTCTCCAGTGAGTAGGATGCCTGCCTTGAAGAAGTTTTCCTCCTCTCTCTACAAGAATCTCAGGGAGTCCCTCTCCCACTGCAACTCCCAGGTCTATGCTACTTTCTCCCCACCCCCACCCTCCTCTAGCTTATCTCTCCACGCTTCAGGCTCTCTGCCTTTATTCCTGATGAAGGGCTTTTGCCCGAAACGTCGATTTTACTACTCCTCGGATGCTGCCTGAACTGCTGTGCTCTTCTAGCACCACTAATCCAGAATCTGGTTTCCAGCATCTGCAGTCATTGTTTTTACCTAGAGTCCCAACCTGTTTAACTTTTAGCTCATAACTTTATCCCTCCCCATCCCATGAATCACCCCAGTGAACCTTCTCTGAACTGTCCCCATGAAATGATATATTTCCTTAAATAAGGGAACCAAAACTGCACTCAGTACTCCAGATAATATCCTTGTTATTTTGTGCATAGGGCCTAGATTGACCTCTGCAAAGGAAACCTCCAGAATAGAACTGAAATGAGCAGCGAGCTTTCAATCTCTTCAACCTCACTGCTTGGTAAGGCTTCCATTCTACACTTTCCTGGAGAAAC
This sequence comes from Chiloscyllium plagiosum, assembly GCF_037043375.1. NCBI lineage: Eukaryota > Metazoa > Chordata > Chondrichthyes > Orectolobiformes > Hemiscylliidae > Chiloscyllium > Chiloscyllium plagiosum. Next base: position 10,921,430 of record NW_028270172.1, read on the forward strand.
TATTGATATTTGCACTAGCAGAGACAGTGAAAAGGCAACCGCAAGACACATTAAAGTGCACTGGAATGTTTTACCACATCAAAGGCACTACACTGATACATGACATTATTGTAGTAAATGTGTACATCATTGTTGCTAAACAACTGAACGAATCTCATTCACTGATTAGTCCAGCGTCGTTCTGTCGCCTGGAACCAATGCAGAAAAGTTTTCCAAAAGACAAACAAAAAGCGAGCTTGCAGCCTTCAGGTTGACAGCAGTAAAGTGACCTTCAGTGCCTCTGGTGCATTGCAGATAGCTGAATCTCCCCGCAGCTCCTCATAAAGCCAGCACGACCTGAGTCACAGTCACCTTGGTAATACCGAAAGGCCACGCACACTGCTCTGCAGCCCCTCGCCCTGGGAGTACCTCCTTCTCCACCAGCCACATCCTCTACCCTCAGGATTCCCAAACTCAAAATTTCTCTTAAATCTGCAATTTTCCTGCTAATGGCAATCGCATCTGTTCATTGGCAAAGCAATTAAGTCTGCTATTCATTTCTGTCTCAAACATTAATCTCACTGGTATCAAGTCTCTGGAGGGGGAGATAGTTCTGAATTTAACTCTGCATCGGCAGAATACTGTAATCCTTAGGAACCTGTGCGTAACATCTCACAGTGTTTGTATGTAGTGTCCCTGCCTCATAGCCAGGAGCTCCTGAGACAACAAGGAAAACATGTTTGTAATGAATCAACCTATAAATCTTTGCAACACGTGCCTAAGGAAGGCAGTAAGAGTTGGAGAGATTTTAGATTCCTATGAATTTTGGAGCCCCCCCCCATCACTCTCCATAGCTGCAGGTTACAGCAGATGTGCAGACATGAATGCTCCTATAATAACGCAGAACTCCCTGAGAGATACATTGTCATGTCACCCTTATAGCGTCATGGAGTCATAGAGATGCACAGCACGGAAACAGACTCATCCAACTCATCCATGCCGACCAAATATTCGAACCCAATCTAGTCCCATTTGCCAGCAGTTGGCCCATACCCCTCCAAACCCTTCCTATTCATATACCCATCCAGGTCCCTTTTAAATGTTATAATTGTACCAGCCTCCACTATTGCCTCTGGCAGCTCATTCCTCACGCAGCACCCTCTGTGTGAAAACATTGCCCCTTGGGTCCCTTTTACTTCTTTCCCCTCTCACCTGAAACCTATGTCCTCTAATTTTGGACTCCCCCACCCCAGGGAAAAAGAACTTGGCTATTCACCCTATCCATGTCCCTCATGATTTTATAAACTTCTATAAGGTCATCCCTCAGCCTGTGACACTCCAGGGAAAACAGTCCCAGCCTATTCAGCCTCTCCCTGTAGCTTAAATCCTCCAACTCTGGCAACACCCTTGTAAATCTTTTCTGCACCCTTTCAAGTTTCACAGTATCCTTCCTATAGGAGGGAGGCCAGAACTGAACGCAGTATTTCAAAATCCTTGCTAAATAAAATTCGCTGGTGCCATACACCATGCTGCAATGTCACTGAACAAGGCACATTTACATGTTTAAAGGAATAAATTAACGGAATTGCCAAATGTATAGTAATTAATTGTTTGAATAATTTAGTTAACTGTATTCAGTAGTGGGCACTAATTAGGGAGTTACTCATACTCCTATATATAGGAATAAATCATTGGGTTAGGATGTATACATATTTGGCATGTAAATCTTGGCAAATAAAAGCTAATAAAGTGTCTCAGGATTAGATCCGGTTATATGCTTTACAGTCTGGCTTTCTGATTAAATTATTTATTAGTGCCGTCCATTAGTGACTCCAGACCCATAGCAGTGGAGTTGACTCTTATTGGCTTTCAAGGGATGAGTAACAAATGTAATGCATATAAAAAATCTTCAAGAGGGAACATGGGCATGCATGAGGAGAATTTTTCATCTTGCATTGGATCTTAGTGGCTCGATTGCATTTCAAAGTCTACACACAAAGAGGGATCATAAATCTCAGAGAAATGGCAAAGGGTGAATCAGTATTAAAAAACTGGAAGAACTGGAGGTCTGAATCAGCATGAAATTGGTTTCCGTGCTGTGCTGATGGTTATGGCCATTTTTTTTCCACAGAAATATAAAAGACTGGATCAGGAGTCAGCCATTCGGCCCTTCAGGCATGCTCTGCCATTCAATATGATCATGGCGGATCATCAATCTTAATACCATAATTCCACTCTCCCTCTTTATGTCTTGATCCATTTAGCTAGGCCTCCTATTTGAAAACACAATGCTTTGGCCTCATCTCTGTGCCAAATACAGTTGAGAGAATTATAGCCCAAGTGGCCCAAGCCATTATTTGTGCTGTATTCAAGCGTGTTCTTTGTTCTACACTCCTCCCCCTCCTGCACCACTCCTCCCCTCCCCTCCCCTCCCCAACACACACCATCAATACAATCTTTGAAAAGATTTACAAGAATGTCACCAGGGCTGGAGGATTTGAGCTATAGAGAGAGGTTGAATAGGCTGGGGCTGTTTTCTCTGGAGTGTCGGAACTGAGGGGTGAACTTATAGATGTTTATAAAATCATAAGGGGCATGGATAGGGTATATAGACAAAGTCTTTTCCCTGGGGTGGGCGAGTCCAGAACTAGAGGGGCATAGGTTTAGGGTGAGAGGGGAAAGATATGAAAGGGACTTAAGGGGCAACTATTTCATGCAGAGAGTGGTACGTGTATGGAATGAGTTGCCAGAGGAAGTGGTGGAAGCTGCTACAATTACAACATTTAAAAGGTATTTGGATGAGTACATGAATAGGAAGAGTTTGGAGGGATATGGGCCGGGTGCTGGTAGGTGGGACTAGATTGAGTTGTGATATCTGGTCGGCATGGACGGGTTGGACTGAAGAGTCTGTTTCAGTGCTGTAGATCTCTGACTCTATGACTGTATCCTTTCTCTCCAATATTTTTAGCTAACATTGTCCCAAAATGCATCTATGCTTTTCCCTCAGGTACACATTCAAACACCAAATTCTAGATTCTATGTGTCAGGAAGTTGTTTTCTGAGTTGATGATCAGATTTACTGAAGCCTCCCTTTAACATTAATCAGAATGTGGGTATGAAGGGAGAACACTCAGAACACCAGCTGCATGAACAGAAAGAGAAATAAATGGGAGAAGTCAAGATGAATGGAGGAATCATTCGAGTTGCCAAGGACAGAGACAGAGATAGCCAAGCACAGACATTGGAAATGAAGAGCCAACATTTGATGTACAAATTGAGGGAGAAAAATGAAAAGAATATTGGATAGTGGATAACATTTCGATATCGATAATGACAGGCTGGAAGAAAGCCAGAGAAGAAGCAAAATGATGCTCCCAGACCCACTCTAGCTGTGGTGAATAGAAGCAAATATCTAATGTTGTGCCTTTATTTAAGAAAGGCTGTAAGGAGAAACCTGCGAACTATAGAGCTGTGAGCCTGACATCGGTGGTAGGTACGTTGTTGGAGGTGATTCTGAAAGATGCGATTCACAGGCATTTGGAAAGGCAAGGACTGATTAGGGATAATCAGCATGGTTTTGTGCAAAGGAAATTGTGTCTCACAAATTTGATTGAGTTTTTTGACCAAATTACCATAAGGACTAATGAGGGCAGAGTGGTAGACGTTGTTTACTTGGACTTTACTAAAACCTTTGACAAGGTTCCAGACAGTAGACTAATTAGTAAAGTTAGATCACATGGGATTCAGGGTGAGCTTGCCAATTGGATACAAAATTGGCCTTATGGTAGGAGACAGAGGGTGGTGGTAAGAGGGTTGTTCTTCAGCCTGGAGGCTCGTGACCAGCGATGTTCCAAAGGGATCAGCGCTGGGTCCGCTTTTGTTTGTCAATTATATAAATGATTTGGATGAAATATAGGAGACATGGTTAGTAAGTTTGCGGAAGATACCAAACTTGGTGGGATAGTGAGCAGTGAAGAGGTCTTGATCAATTAGGTCAATGGGCTGAAGGGTGGCAGATGGAGTTTAATTTGGATAAATGTGAGGTATTGCATGTTTCTAATATAAACAAGGGCAGGACTTATGCAATTAATGGTAGAGTTGTAGAACACAGAGACCTAAAGGTTCAGGTCCCTAATCTTTGAAATTTGTGCCACAGGGAGTCAGGGTGGTTAAGAATCAAGAGTGTGGTGCTGGAAAAGCACAGCAGGTCAGGCAACATCTGAGGAGCAGGAGAATCAACGTTTCGGGCAAAAGCCTTTCATCAGGAATGAGGCTTGTGAGCAGAGGGGGTGGAGGGATTAATGGGAGGGGGGTGGGGCTGAGGTAAGGTAGCTGAGAGTGCGATAGGTGGATGAAGGTGGGGGTAATGGTGAGAGGTCGGAGAGGAGGGTGGAGCGAACAGGTGGGAAGGAAGGTGGACAGGTGGGGACAGGTCATGAGGGTGGTGCCGAGTTGGAAGGTTGGATCTGGGATAAGGTTGTGGAGAGGGGAAATGAGGAAACTGGTGGTTGAGAAGGTGTTTGGTACGCTTACCTACATTGCTCAGACCTTTGAGTATAAGAGTTGGGACAAATGTTGAGGTTGTACAGGATGTTGGTGAAGCCTCTTCTGGTACACTGTGTCCATTTCTGGTCTCCCTTCCATAGCAAGGACAGTATTAAATTGGAGAGGGTTCAGAAACAATTTACCAGGATGTTCCCGGGAATGGAGGATTGGGACTTTTTTCACTGGAGCATAGAAGGTTAAGGGGCGATATTATTGAGGTCTATAAGGTCATGAGGGGTGTAGACAAGGTGAATGGCAAGGGTAATTTCTCTAGAGTGGGGGAGTTCAAAACTAGGGGGGGTGTTTTTAAGTTAAGAGAAGAAAGATTTGAAAAGGACATGAGGGGTAACTTTTTTTTACACAGAGGGTGGCAAGTGTGTGGAATGAACTGTCAGAGAAGGTGATGGATGCAGGCACAGTTATAACATTTGGAAGATGCTTGGACAGGTACGTTACTAGAAACGTTTTGGAGGGATATGGAGCAAATGCAGTCAAATGGGACTAATTTACTTTGAGAACATGGTTGGCGTGGACCAGTTGGACAGGAGGTTCTGTTTCCTTGCTGTATGACTGTATGAGTCTATATAAACCTTATATTTATAATCTCTTTGGCATCCTACAGGTAGAAACATTTTCTCTGCATCCTGTCAAATGCCCATAATTTTAACAGCCTCTATTATTCACTCTTTCTATTTCCATTCAGAAAGAAAGACACCATATACTATTCTTCAATCCATATGGTCTCTGTCAGACACAACAAGTTACAATTCTTGATGAAATCCTTAGATAGACTGAGATGCTGAAGCACTGGTTTAAGATCTCTGAAACAAGTTTGATCATATTTCTACTTGTGGTATTGTTATGTTTCCCATAGCACATATTAACTTGAAAAACATGAAATTTTAATCTAAGGTTAATTGCTGAAAGGATAACATGACAATATATCACATTTTAAGAACTTTACTGTGACAGAAAATCAAAAACCCTACTGACCAACTATTGACCAACTTGCTCTTTAAACAACAGAACAGAAATTTACCCTTTTCAACTTTAGTGCAACTGAAAAGCAAATTTCATAAATTTACTTTAAACTGTCCTTTAAGTAGAGATTCTATTCTCCCAGGACCAATCCAAGTTGATTCTTAATTCCAAGGGTTTAGTTCTGTTCTGGTCCTTTCTCCACCTGGGAACTGTAATTTTAATGAAACTAACAAAGCGTGTTTTATTTCCCTAACACATTCTTCCTTTAGTGCAAGCTGGGGAAACCTTGCAGCCTTTTTTTTCTAATTTCACGTCAATTTGAAGTTTCTGATCCGGGCACAAGGTCCCACCATGAACACAATGACTACTTGGGCTCTAGCTGCTCTCCATCTTCCAGATCCTGGTAGTCCGAAGGGTCTGTTTCCATGCTGTACATCTCTATGACTCTGACTCTATGACTGCCTGCCTTTGAGAGATTTCAGGGATAGCTTGGAATTTCTTCCCCTCTCATAGCCCATTTCCTGGTCACATGAATTACATGGACCTCGTATCCAGGTAGAAGTGCTGATCAGAAATGCTATATGTGAGACCCCAATTTTCTTATATCTTGAATTTAAATACACAGTGTAAATATGACACAATATTCCCAATACCTTCCTGGGATTTTGGAGATTACATTCTAAATATTGTAAGCTCAGAGATGCTGGACCCATTTTCTCCAAGTCTGAATTCTTTATACCTTCACCCCAGCAAAACAGCAAAAAAAGTTCCCCTCCAAGCCACTCACCATCCTGACTTCAACATATATTGCCATTTCCTCAGTGTCGCTGAACTCTCTCTCCCTAACAGCACTCCGTGTGTAGCTACATGATACGGAATTGTCCGAGAGGGCAGCTCACTATCACCTTCCCCAGGGCACTTAGGGATGGGCAACACATTTTGACCTTGCAAATGATCGTCAAATTGAGCAAATTAATATTTTAATGTGATCTCTTCGAGCCCACACCCAGGCCTGTGGTAAGGCAAACTTCAGTACAGATCAGATGACCCAGAGTATTCGGAGTCTTACTCATGGGGAATCAGAGGGTAGCTTTATAAGACAAAGCCATTCCATGCACAATCGGCTATTCAACCAGTGAAGCAGAGCAGTCTGCAGCCAAATTTTACAAGAGGTCACTGCTGCAAAAGGGCCATTTCATTTTAAGTGGAGGGTAATGTTGAATAAGATAATGGTTCTGAAAGAGTTAATGTTGAAATTGCATTAGCTCCACCCCATCTAATGATACCACCAACTTATTTTTAGTGGAGACAATGGGTCCTACACTAAAATGGATTCTGTATGACTCCCAAAAGTCTGAAGCAAAACCACCTGATCAGCAATGCGAAGTGTAATCATTGTAATTGCAACATGAGACAAGAACCTCAATGGTTGAGACTCAAGATCGTCTATTCTCTAACATTGAGAATTGGACAAACCCTGGACAGTATATGGACAAGGGAGAATTATCTCAAACAATGCTTATCCTGTGTTAAACAATTGGCAGATACCACATGGCAATCAGGGCAAATACTACAGGAAACTGCATCGCTGTATGTTGGTGGTTACTTCTCATACTTGTCGCTCTCCCCCCAGTTTTTAATAACCCACAATGAATCCTTCAGCCAGCAGCACAGTTCAGTGGTTCCCTGCAGAGTGTATCTGAATATGTGCAACCGATACATTGGAACACCACCACCCCTTCAACTCACCTTTCAAACTACACACCATCCTGACTGGGAACTGTTTCCTTCTCTGTCACTGGGTCAAAATCCTAAAACTCCCTCCCTGACACCACTGTGGGTGTCCCTGCACCCTTTGAACTGTGGCATTTCAAGAAGGCAACTCAGCTGAACACGTGGCTGCAAGGATGGTGCAGGAGGGAGAGTTTCAGGTACATGGATAATTGAGACTTATTCTGGGGAAGGTGGGACCTCTACAAAAAGGACAGTCTTCACTTGAACCAGAGGGGTACTAATACCCTGGATGGGAAATTTGCTGGTACTATTCGGATGGGTTTAAACTAGCTCAGCAGGGGGATGGGAACCTGAGGTGTAGTTACAGTGCACAGGAGGATGACAGGGACAGGATTTCAGGGTCACAGGAATGTTCTGGCAGACAGCAAGCTGGTTTGAAGTGTGTCTATTTCAACACCAGGAGTATCTGGAATAAGGTAGGTGTGCTTGCAGCATGGATAGGTACCTGGGACTTCGATGTTGTGGCCATTTTGGAGACATGGATAGAGCAGTGTGAGGAATGGATGCCGGTTCCAGGGTTTAGATCTTTCATTAAGAACAGGGAAGACGGTAAAAGAGAGGGAGGTGTGACCTTGTTAGTCAAGGACAGTATAACAGTGGCTGAAAGAATTTTTGACAAGGACTCGTCTACTGAGGTAGTACGGGCTGAGTTTAGAAACAAGAGAGGAGGGGTCACACTGCTGGGAGTTTTATTATAGGCCTCCGCAGAATTCCAGGGATGTGGAGGAGAGGATCTGCAAAACGATTCAGGGTAGGAGTGAAAGGAACAGGGTGGTCATTATGGGGAACTTTAACTTCCCCAACATTGACTGAAAATGCTATAACTCTAGTACGTCAGATGGATCAGTTTTTGTCCAATGTGTACAGGAGGGTTTACAGACACAGTATGTCGAAGGGCCAACAAGAGGGGAGGCCACACTGGACCTGGTGCTTGGTTTTGTTTGATTTAGTGGCAGAGGGGAACTTTGGAGAGAGTGACCATTATTTGTTTACGCTTAGTTTAGCGATGGAAAGGAATAGGTACATGCCACAGAGCAAGACTTATAGGGAAGGGTAATTATAATGCAATTAGGCAAGATTTAGAATAGGGTAGCAAACTGCAGGCAATGGGGACAAAGGAAATGTGGAGTTGGTTTAAGGAACAGATAGGTATGCGCCTTCATAGGTATGAACCTGTCAGGCAGGCAGGAAGTGATAAGGTAAGGGAACCGTGGTTTACTACAGAAATTGCATCTCTTGTTAAGCGGAAGGAGGAGGCTTATATGATGATGAGACAAGATGGTACAGATGAGACGATGGAGAGTTACAGATTAGCTAGGAAGGATTTAAAGAGTTAGTTAAGAAGAGCAAAGACAGGGCATGAGCAGTCTTTAGCAAATAGAATAAAGGAGAGCCCTAAAGCTTTCTATAGGTATGTGAGGAATAAATGGATGACTAGGGGAATAGGGCCAGTCAAAGACAGAAGTGGGAAGTTGAGTGTGGACCTTGTGGAGATCGAAGAGATGCGAAACAAATATTTCTCATCTGCTTTCACTCAGGAAGAGGTTTTGGAAATTCTGGAAAGGGTGAAAATAGTTAAGTCCCCTGGGCCTGATGGCATTTATCCTAGGATTCTCTGGGAAGCAAGGGAGGAGATTGCAGAGCCATTGGCCTTGATTTTTATGTCCTCGTTGTCTACAGGAGTAGTGCCAGAAGATTGGAGGATAGCAAATGTGGTTCCCTTGTTCAAGAAGGGGAGTAGGGATAACCCTAGTAACTATAGGCCGGTGAGTCTCACTTCTGTTGTGGGCAAAATCTTAGAAAGAATTGTAAGGGATAGGATTTATGAACATCTGGATAAGAATAATGTGATCAAGGATAGTCAGCATGGTTTTGTGAAGGGCAGGTCGTGCCTCACAAACCTTATTGAATTCTTTGAGAAGGTGACTAAGGAGGTGGACGAGGGGAAAGCGGTAGATGTGGTGTATATGGATTTTAGTAAGGCGTTTGATAAGGTTCCCCATGGTAGACTACTGCAAAAAATATGGAGGTATGGCATTGAGGGTGAGTTGGAGGTTTGGATTAGGAGTTGGCTGGCTGGAAGAAGACAGAGGGTAGTAATTGATGGCAAAGGTTCATCTTGGAGTGCCGTCACTAGCGGTGTTCCGCAAGGATCTGTTTTGGGACCATTGCTGTTTGTCATTTTTATAAATGACCTGGAGGAGGGGTTAGAAGGTTGGGTGAGCAAGTTTGCGGATAATATGAAAGTCGGAGGAGTTGTAGACAATGAGGAAGGATATGGCAGGTTACAGCGGGATATAGATAAGCTGCAGAACTGGGCAGAAAGGTGACAAATGGAGTTCAATGTAGCTAAGTGTGAGGTGATTCACTTTGGTAAGAGTAATAAAAAGATGGGGTACTGGGCTAATGGTCGGATACTTGGTAGTGTGGATGAGCAGAGGGATCTTGGTGTCCATGTACACAGATCTTTGAAAGTTGCCACCCAGGTAAATAGTGCGGTGAAGAAGGCATATGGCGTACTGGCTTTTATTGGTAGAGGAATTGAGTTCCAGAGTACTGAGGTCATGTGGCAGTTGTATAAGACTCTGGTGCGGCCGCATCTGGAATATTGTGTGCAGTTTTGGTCGCCATATTATAGGAAGAATGTGGAGGCACTGGAACGGGTGCAGAGGAGGTTTACCAGGATGTTGCCTGGTATGGTAGAAAGATCGCATGAGGAAAGGCTAAGGCACTTGGGGTTGTTTTCATTGGAGAAAAGAAGGTTTGGGGTGACTTGATAGAGGTGTACAAGATGATTAGGGGTTTAGATAGGGTCGACAGTGAGAATCCTTTTCCACGTATGGAGTCAGCTATTACAAGGGGGCATAGCTTTAAATTAAGGGGGGGTAGGTATAGGACAGATGTTAGGGGTAGGTTCTTTACTCAGTGAGTCGTGAGTTCATGGAATGCCCTGCCAGTAGCAGTGGTGGACTCTCCCTCATTATGGGCATTTAAGCGGGCATTGGATAGGCATATGGAGGATAGTGGGCTAGTGTAGGTTAGGTGGGCTTGGATCGGCGCAACATCGAGGGCCGAAGGGCCTGTACTGCACTGTATTCTTCTATGTTCTATGTTCTATGTAAAAGGAGAATATTGTAGAGGAGAAGAATGAGATACGGGATATTAAACTAGAAAGAATCAAGGTTAGTAAGGAAGAGGTGTTATCAATTCTAGAAGGAGTGAAAGTAGACAAGTCCCCTAGGCCGGATGGGGTTTATCTGAGGATTCTCTGGGAAGCTTGGCAGGAGGTGTTGGATTTTTAAGTTGTCATTGTCTACAGGTTAAGTACCAGAGGACTGGAGGATTGCAAGTGTTGTGCCCTTGTTCAAGGACAGTAGAGATGACCCAGGTAATTATAGACCAGTAAGCCTTACTTCTGTTGTAGGAAAGGTTTTGGAAAGGATGATAAGAGCTAAGATTTATCATCATCTAGCAAGAAACAATTTGATTGCAGATAATCAACATTGTTTCGTCAAGGGAAGATCATGTCTCACAAACTTCATTGAGTTTTTTGAGAAGGTGACTAAGCATGTAGATGAGGGTAGTTGACGTGGTTTACATGGACTTCAGCAAAGCCTTTGATAAGGTTCCACATGGTAGGCTGTTGGAGAAAATGCAGACGCATGGAATTGAGTGTGATTTAGCAGTTTGGATTAGAAACTGGCTTTCTGTAAGAAGGCAGTGGTTGATAGAAAATATTCAGCCTGGAGTCCGGTGTGCCAAAAGGATCTGTTTTGAGACCACTGCTGTTTGTCATTTTTATAAATGACTTGGATGCAGGCATAGGTGGATGGGTTAGTACGTTTGCAGACGACACTAAAGTCGGTGGAGTAGTGGACAGTTTGAAAGAATATTGCAGGTTGCAGGGGGACTTGGATAAACTGCAGAATTGGGCTGAAAGTTGGAAAATGGAGTTCAATGCAGTTAAATGTGAGGTGATTCACTTTGGGAAGAATAACAGGAAGGCAGAATACTGGGTCAATGGAAAGATTCTTGGTAGTGTGGATGTGCAGAGGGATCTTGGAGTCCATGTACATAGATCCCTTAAAGTTGCCACCCAGGTGGATAGTGCTGTTAAGAAGGCATATGGTGTGTTAAGTTTTATTTGTAGAGGGATTGAGTTCTGTAGCCGTAATGTCATGCTGCAACTATACAAAACGCTATTGCGGCTGCACTTGGAATATTATGTACAGTTCTAGTTGCCCCATTACAAGAAGGATGTGGAAGCACTGGAAAAGGTGCAGAGGAGATTTACCAGGATGTTGCCTGGTCTGGAGGGAAGGTCTTATGAGGAAAGGCTGAGAGAATTGGGTCTGTTCTTGGATTAGATAGTAGATAGTGCAAGTCTTTTTCCTAGGATGATGACGTCAGCTTGTATGAGGGGGCATAACTACAAATTGAGGGGTGATAGATTTAGGACAGATGTAAGAGGCAGGTTCTTTACTCGGAGAGTGGTAAGGGTGTGGAATGCCCTACCTGCCAATGTAGTTAACTCAGCCACATTAGGGAGATATAAACAATCCTTGGATAAGCACATGGATGATAATGGGATAGTCAAGGAGGACGGGCCTAGATTAGTTCACAGGTCAGTGCAACATAGAGGGCTGAAGGGCCTGTTCTGTGCTGTATTGTTCTATATTTTTATATCTCCTTAAGGACAATGTTAAATGGGCAATAAATGCTGGCCCAGCCAGTTGCATGCATGTTTCACAAACACATTTTAAGAGTTAAAATTCCGTGTTCAAATGGTGCATCTCATCCATTGATACAAATACGGACAGTCTGTATCACCTACTACACACCATGTAGGAGCTGTTTAGACAGCACCTTCCAAACCCATGACCACTTCCGTTTAGGAGTACAAAGACGCAGGCAGGAGGATGAGAGGGTGATCTAACTAAAGCTTACAGAATAGTGAGAAGCCTGGATAGAGTGAACACGGAGGAGATGTTTCCACTTGGAGGAGAGATTGGGACGCAAGGGTACAGCCTCAGAGTGAAGGGATAATCCTTTAGGACTGAGATGAGGAGAAATGTCTTCAGCCAGAGGGTGATGACTCTGTGGAACCCATTGCTACAGAGGGCTATGGAGGCCAAGCCATTAGTCAGAGGTAGATAGGTTCTTGATCGATTAGGGGATCAAAAGGTCCGAGCAGAAGGCAGGAGAATGGGATTGAGAAACATATCAGCCACGATCAAATGATGGAGCAGACTCGATGGGCCGAATGGTCTAATTGAGTTCTTATATCTTGTGGTTTACACCTCAGCAGCAAAACATTCCAGACAGAACGGAATTCCTTCACTGTTCTTGCTTTCTTCGTTAATGTTCTAATGAGGTATCCCGGGAAATGTCATGATTAAATTCCATCAACAATTTTGGTGTAAAATATCAGTGTGAGCATGAGTAAGAGAACTGCAACCCTGAAAGTAATTGCTTACGTTAAACTAAACTGAAGGAAAGGGGTCAGTACCACAAGTTACCAGCATTAACAATTACAGATTTAAGGAATACTGTACATCACATTCCAATATTAACATAATCATTACATACTGAATCCTGATGATTAAAAGCTTACGTTAGTTCAGTACAAAGGGCAGTTATTTCAACACTGCAGCCTGTTTGAAACCCTGCTCTGGGCACCGTCAGGGAGGAATTAAGTCCACAAACATTTACATCTCATCACAAGCCACCACTATGGCTTCAAAGGGAAAAAATCCACCAATTATCTAAGCAGGACACGGGTGCCAATCTCTGAAGAAGCAGCTGTTTTCATCATGATGGCTGGCTCACTCTGAATCAATGTAAACTTTCACCCTAACACCTTGCAGGTCCCTCATTTGTGATCAACATCAAGTCTCTAGCTGAGCTGATTGCTAAGATAAAATAACACACCGCTTCATTATTTTTAGGTTATTATTTCCTGCAAGATTCCTTTTCCTCACTAGTCCGTGCGAGGACGGAGTGGAACACGAGATAGATTACATTGCATTACATTACATTATGGAGGGATTTGATTGCACTAAACAGGCTGCAGAGGAGACTCACCAGAATGTTGCCTGGGCTGGAGAGAGACTAGGTAGACTGCGTGGTTTTCCTTAGAGCAGAGAGAGTCTGAGTGAGACATACAAACTTCTGAGGGGCATAGACAGGGAAGATAGGGAGAATCTTTTCCTTTAGTACAGGAGTCAATAACTAGGGCACACTGTTTTATTGTAGAGAGCAGAAGATTTAGAGGTAATTTGAGGATATCAAAAACCATCCAGTGGGTAACCGGATCTCACTGACTAAAAGGGTGATAGAGGCAGAAGCCTCAAAAAATAAAGACGTATTTAGGTGTGGACCATTGAAACTCTTTGTTAAAAGCAGATTGTTCCTACTTTGGGCCAACAGGCAGCATTCAAACTTCAGTCGCCCCTTCCTGGGAAGCTCTGATTATAGGCTTGTAGTCTCGCCACAGAAAGGCAGAAACATCATGAAGGCCAACAGAATGGTATACAGAAACTCTCTCACTTTCCAACCTATCCCTGTTAACATAAGACCAGAAGAAACAGGAACAGGAGGAGGCCATTCAGCCCCTCGAACCGGCTCTGCCATTCAATAGGATCACGACTGACGCTCTGCACGCCCACCTTCCTGCTCTTTTCCTGTTAATTTTGAATCCTTGACTGATCAAGAATCCAACTACCTCATATACACAAGGACTCTGTCTCCACAGCTCTCTGTGGCAAAGAGTTTCAAAGGCATTCAACCCTCTGAAAGAAACAAAATTCTCCTTGTCTCAGCCTTAAATGGGTGCCCCTTTATTCTGAGATGATGCCCTCTGGTCCTACACTCCCTCATGAGGGGGAGCATCCTCTCATTATTGACCCTGTCAGGCCCCTCTATGTTTCAATGAGATCATCTCTCATTCTTCTAAACTTCAGTATGTTGAGTCACGAGTGTTTAACCTTTGCGCATAATACAACCTTTTTCCAGCAGGGGTCAACCTGTTGTGAATTGCCTCCAATGAAATGATATCCTTTCTTAAATAAGGGGACCATAACTGCTCATAGTACTCCAGATGTGGTCTCACGAGCACCTTGTTGCAGTAAGACGTCCCTATTCTTATACCCCAACCCCCTTGAAATAAGAGCCAACATTCCTGATTACTGGCTGCCCTTGTCTCCTAGTCTTCCGTGTTTCATTTACAAGTTCCCCTCCAGTCCCTTTATGTTGCAGTTTTTCTAACATTGAAATAATATCCAGTTCTTTTGTTCTCCCTTCCAAAATGAATTTCACATTTCCCATTCGCCAACATTTTGCCCACTTACTTAACCTATCACTATCTCCCATTCCTGATGAAGGGCTTATACCTGAAACGTTGATTCTCCTGCTCCTCGGATGCTGCCTGACCTGCTGTGCTTTTCCAGTGCCACACTCTCAACGCTGTCTACCTTACACCTGTTTGTATCCTTCTCACAATGTGCCTTTCCAACTACTTTTGTGTTGTTTGCAAATTTAGATTAGATTCCGTACAGTGTGGAAACAGGCCCTTCAGTCCAACCAGTCCACACCGACCCTCCGTAGAGTAACCCACCCAGACCCATTTTCCCTCTAAATGATGCACCTAACACTATGGGCAATTCAGCATGGCCAACTCATCTAACCTGCACATCTTTAGATTGTGAGAGGAAACCCACACAGACACAGGGAGAATGTGCAAACTCCACACAGACAGTTGCCGAGGCTGGAATTGAACCTGGGACCCTGGTGCTGTGAGGCAGCAGCGCTAACGACTGAGCCACGTGCTGCCCAATACTTTTGCTTCCTTTCTCCAAGTCAGTAATATCTATTATAAACAACTGCAGTCCCAGCACTGATCCCTGTGGAACCCATTGGTCAAGGGTCACCAATGTGAAAATGAACCCTTTTATCCCCACTCACTGTGCCTTACCCATGAGCTAATTCTCTATCCAAGCCAATATAACATCTCCAACACTGTGAACTTTTGTCTTATGACTTAACCTTTTGTGAATTACCTTGTTGAACATCTTCTGGAAGTCCAAATACAATACATCGACCGGTTCCCCTCTTTCCACTCTGGTTACAAGTTGGAACACATCACAGAGATTGAGAATTCAAAAACAGAAGGAAATTCAAATGCTATAGCACCCAGTCTGGGAAAGGATTGGAATACAGTTTGAAAGGCTGTCTTCAGAAGGAAAAAAACAGCTTTACTACTCCCAGCAGAACTATAATATCAACATTGGAAGCTATAATTCTTTCAGCTAAAAACTGAAACTTGTTTTTCAATTCCACCTCCTCAATCTGCAAACTGTGCTATTTGCTTAATCGCAACAGTGTGAGAGTCTGTTGCAGGATCCAAAATGAGTTCTATCTTTTTCATTAAGTTTATGCCTTTTACTGAGTGAGTTTACAATAACATTAACTCTTAATTTTTGTTTCACTCAAACCATTTGTCTGGATTGGTCCTTTGTAATTCTTGCAAAAGGTCAAGTATATTCACATTGCTAGAGGGCAATCCTCTTAAAACATTCAAAACTCTGTGACACAAACTTCAAATGAAAATAGATGGACTTATTCACCTCTCTGCACTGGGTTGTAACACTACATTAGTAAATGCAATAACTTCTGAAGTAATTTGTGTCACAAAGAGACAGGGTGGTTAAGAAGGCTTGCCTCCACTGCAGGTTGGGACATTACATTGAGGTTGTACTCTATGCAGTTCTGGTCACTCTGTAATAGGAAGGATATTATTAGACAATGAGCATAGGAGATTGAGGCGTGATCTTATAGAGGTTTAGAAAATCATGGGGGGGTGGTGTTGTAGGTGAGGTGAATAATAAGGGTCTTTCCTGAGGGTGGGGAGTTCAAAACTAAGGGGCATATTTTAAGGTGAGAGGAGAAAGAGTTTGAAAAAGACATGAGGTGCAACCTTGTTGCATAAAGAGTGGTTCATGTGTGGCATGACCTGCCAAAGTGGTGGATGCAGGTACAGTTACAACAATTAAAAGGCAATTTGGATAAATCTATGAATAGGGAAGGTTTGGAGGGATATGGGCCAAGCGCAGGCAGGTGGGACTAGTTTGGTTTGGGATTACGGACAGGACTAGATGGGTTGAAGGGTCTGTTTCTGTGCTGTATGGCTGTAAAAGAAACTATTAAATATAAAACAAATACGAGAATGTTCTGCTTACAGGCCCCTCTCCCTGCTGCTCGTCCTGCTCAGTGTATATCCCACTCTCTGTAGATGAAAATTCTTGTTGAAAAAAAACCACCAGTTTGAATGAGACATCTCATCTATCCTGGGACAGGCTAAGCAAAGACATAGGTAAAAACACTGACTGCAGATGCTGGAAACCAGATTCTGGATTAGTGGTGCTGGAAGAGCACAGCAGTTCAGGCAGCATCCGAGGAGCAGCAAAATCGACGTTTCGGGCAAAAGCCCTTCATCAGGAATAAAAGCAGAGAGCCTGAAGGGTGGAGAGATAAGCTAGAGGAGGGTAGGGGTGGGGAGAAAGTAGGAGGAAAACTTCTTCGAGGCAGTCATCCTTGCAAGAGGATTCGCAGAAGGGTTAAAATCAACTAGGTAAAAACAATGACTGCAGATGCTGGAAACCAAAGACATGCCAGAGAATTCCTAGAGGCCTGGCACGCCAACCACAACGCCATAAACAAACACATAGATCTAGGTGCCATCTATCAACCCCTCAGAAAACAAACAGGAAATGACATCAGCACAAACCCCAGGAACCCCATCAAGGACAAACATTTAATAGAAAGCAGGAGACAACAGCTTCGCTTCAGTTGGAGGTCGCCACTGATGATGTTACCTAGCCAGGTAATGAAACGTCTGGATATCAAACCTACAGCTCAGCGAGCAAACCTACACCCTAAACCTCAACCTGAGCTACAAACCTTCACAAACCTTGTAATTCTTTCTCTCCCTGACCCTAAGCCTTGCAGTCTATCCTGCTCTCTAACCTCTACCTTCACCGCTCAGTATCCAGGGCAACCTCCCCGACTCCCTAAACCACCTTAATGCTGCTGGATCTCAAATTTAGCAGATCCCCTCGCCAATAGACACCTGAATTAAGCTCCTGCCTCTCCCTGGCACACACAGGCACTGTGCCTCCTGCTCCCTGACCCTCACAATTGGTATTTCTCTGCGGGCAAGAGACAAGAGGAGCAACTTGCAGGAGACAAGTTCTCTTCCAGTGTTTGTGCTCAGCTTCACCAGCCCCACCGCCCCTCCACTATTGAACCACCCTTCCACCCCCACCTGGGTTTTAAAACCACTGGGTTCAGCTCCCACATCCATGAGGAAGGTGAGAGTGAAGCAAGTGATACCACAGTCCTCGATTTACCACAGGGTAGGGAGAAGCATCGTGTCCCAGACCCGTGTCCCAACCCCAACGTTGTGTGTGTTATCTGATTGCTGGAATCTTCAGGGATCCATTACCAGAACCACAATAGTCAGAGAACAGGAGGCCTAATGAGAGGAAAGAATTGGCGATTGGCAAAGGCCGTGTGTTGGAGCGATGAGAAGATGGTCAGGGAGGAAGAGAGTCTGCTCCAAAATGGAGCTGATCAAGTCACGAGGCCTTAGGTCAGACCAGCAGGAAACATCATTAAAATCAATCCCACATCACTGAACAAGAAAACACACCCAAATAACTGACCAACATTCAGGTGAAAAATATGTAATCTGGGGGACTTAGTGCATCTTATAATGATTTAAAATGAAAAAAACGAATGTGCTGAATATCCAAGTCTGCTGATACAATCACTGGAACCGTGTTGGTTGTAGCAGATCATTGCAAAGGGTCACTGATGGGTGAGGAGAATAGGTCAAACTGTGGCAGTAGGAGGTCAATGTGGGAAAATGAGAAGTTACCCACTTTAAGCACAAGGAAGAGAGAAAATATTTTCTAAATGGTTAGAAACTAGGAACCTTGGAGGAACGGGGAGGTTGAGCAAACCATGTGCAGAAATCACTAAATTCTGATTTGATTTTTGGTTTTATTGTCACGTGTATTTTAACAGTAAGAATACAACAAAATACAGTGAAAAACTTTCGCCCTCGAAATCCTCGATGACAGGTTCAGAAAATAGTTGAAGGCCCAATGGAATATGTACCATTTTCTCAAGGGTAGTCAAAATTATTCTATACAGTTTTGCCAAATTCTGATTAAATTCCAATTGGATAATACAGCTCAGGAAGGATATGCTTGGTGCAGCGCAGAAGGACCAAGGCTGAAAGGATTAAATTATGAAGACAAGAAAAACTTGAGGAGTTTTAGTTGATTGAAGAATGGGGTAGGGAAGATGGAGAGAATCAATGTTCACTGGTAGGGGAGCGAGCCGTCATCATCCTGTCATTAAAGCCAGGCCACTCAAAGGTGAAGCCAGAAGGACCTTTATTTTCATACAAAGAATTACAGAACTGTTACAGTGCAGAAGATGGCTATTCAGCCCCTTGTGCTGTACTGGTCCCCTGTGTTCCCCCAGCAGTGGAAATTCTGAACTCTTTCTTCCAAGAAGATTCTGATGCAGAAAATTCAGATGAAAACCGTGTGACTGGTCTCCCTTCATTTGTGGGTAATAATGAGAAGGCAGCATCAGAGCTTTGATAAGGTCAGATAAAATCATCAGCGGCAGCTCTCCTCAAATTGAGCAAGCCAATTCACAAAAGGCAAAGACTGAGCCACTTGGAATAAAAGATTTCCAGAATCTGCAGGTCTTTGCGTTTATTAATATGCGACCCGGATGCTGTTAAGTGCCTAAGCACGTTGAAGAGTGTCATAATGAAGAAAGTGTGCTCCTGTTTGTATCTAAATAGCTTAGCATTAGGTGCCCAGGCACTGATGTGCCTGTGACTGGAATATCCTTGGGGAATGCAGCCATCCTGTGTTTGATTTGCTTGATTAGAGCTAATACAAATCAACACGTTTTTCCTAGAAATGGCTGACTCATTGGTGACCTTGCCTTTCCATGTGATGCAAAGGATGAATTATAGAGGTGATAATGTAGTGGTGATATCACTCGACTAGTAGAGTCAAACAGTCATACAGTACAGAAACAGACCCTTTGGTCCAACTTGTCTATGCCAACCATAATCCCAAACTAAACCAGTCCCACCTGTTAACACTTGGCCCATTCCCCTCCAAACCTTTCCTATTCCCCAACTTATTTCAATGTCTTTTAAATGTTGTAAATATATCTACATCCACCACTTCCTCTGAAAGTTCATTCCACACATGAACCACTCTGTGTAAAAAAATTGCCCCTCATGTCTTTTTTAAATCTTTCTCTATGTCCACTAGTCTTTAAATCCCCCTGGGAAAGGACAACATTATCCATACTCCTCATTATTTTATAAACGTCTGTAAGGTCACCCCTCAACCACTTACACTCCAGTGAAAAAAGTCCCAGCCAATCCAGCCTATTTTTATAACTCAAACCCTCCACTCACGGCAACATCCTGGTAAATTTCTTCGGAACCCTCCTCAGCTTAATAATATCTTTCCTTTGCAGAACTGGACACAGTATTCCAGAAGAGACCTCACCAATATCCTGTACAACCTCAATATGACCCAGCACCTATACTCAGAGATCTGAGCAATGAAATAATCCTGAACCCTGGCCTACTGTTTCTAAGAACAGGAATCCATCTGTGACAGATGACGTTGTTTGAACTGAATAAAGCAATAGTTTAATGGTGACCATGTAACCACTGTTGATTATTGAACCCATGTGGTTCTCTAATGTCCTTTAGAGGACGATTTCTGCTGTCCTTACCAATGTGGCCTACTCTTGTCTCTAAAACTACAGTACTGTGGTTGATTTGTAACTGCACTGCAGGCAATTAGCAGTGGGCAATAAACTCTGGCCTTGCCAATGACACCCACATCCCATGAACAAATGTCTAAAAAGACATTGAAGTAGGAAATTTCCCTCATTCTTGGTGGATGTGAATTGCTCAGATTGTAACATACCGAGGATAAAAACCTTACAGATTGACTCTAGAGGACTGTACGTTTGTTTTTCCCAAGCCGGTTTTGTTCGTGAGCCAAAATTACAGCTGCCCGTCCAATGCTTGTGATCCTCTTCAAGAAACATTTTGCCCATCACCGTAGATGCAAACCAGC
Source organism: Chiloscyllium plagiosum (assembly GCF_037043375.1). Taxonomy (NCBI): domain Eukaryota; kingdom Metazoa; phylum Chordata; class Chondrichthyes; order Orectolobiformes; family Hemiscylliidae; genus Chiloscyllium; species Chiloscyllium plagiosum. The sequence goes on from NW_028270172.1 coordinate 10,941,919, forward strand.
AGAATTTATTCTGGATATTTGTTAGAGTATTAAGGAACATGGAAAAGTCGAATAAGTGGAATTAAGGTACAAATTAGTCATGAGCTAACTGATTGGTGCTCTTGAGACGTACTCCTGTGTAACAAAGACACCAATGGGATTTGCTGCATTAGAAAATTCTTCACAAAGAAATTAAGAGAATTTATTTTCCATTAAATAAAAATGAGCCTACTTCAATTGATAACCCAACATAATAGAACATCTAACAGTATCAGTTTCACATTTCATCAACTATTTTGATGGCCTTTTATCATTTCCCAAGTGGGGTAATCCTCATTGTGAGAGAAAAACGCAACAGCTAATGAAATCTGTAGCAATGTAATACACTGAAACTTCAAAACTGATTAAGACGCGTACACCCCAAACCTCTACAGTATCAATTTAGCACAAAAACTATTACAGCTAACCTTGTTTACAGAAGCTTAGCTCTGCAATTACTTTGTGTGTTTACCATTAGCCTCATTCATCCTTATGTTTTACTTCGCGCTGTGTCTCTCTTTCCCCATCTTCTTCATTTGACGCCTCCACATTATCCTTGCCTTTTCTTCACTGCCTCTGACATTTATTCTGATTATTCCACTTGTCAGCCAAATTTCAAAATGTCCTCCTGACACAGCAGCATGTCCAACCCCTTGACTGATCACCACTGGCAACCGTGACAAGCTGCCTGGCTTTGCGTGTGTACTAAACAGCACGACCCAAAGTACCGTGAGGATGTAAGTTCTGAATGATGTGGCAGTGTGCAGAAGGGCGAGGCAGAGCAGAGATGTTGTGGGGCATCCATGCAGGTGTCAAGTCAGTGAGTGCTCAGAGAGCACGCTAAAAATCCTGAGCTGGAAGCCTTTCCCCCATACACCAGTGGCAGCTCCAAAATGAATCAGATTATCAGTGAGTCGGAAATGGGCCATGATGGTGAGTATTCACCCTTCAGGAGAAACACAGGAGGATTCTGCTGACCATGACCCAAGGATTTGCTCTGACACTCACATGGGGGCTACTGAGTTTCACCCGACTGCTTGGGGAAATAGTAACCTGCCTATAAGTCAGATGTCAATGCATGCCGACAGGTCTCTCAATACTCACTCGTGAGATTCTCATCTCACTGTTATAACCACAGCTGGACATTCCTCAACAGGCTAATCACAGCAAGGATGTTCCTGTTGACGTGGGAGTTTTTACTTTCTTTATTCATTCACAGGATGAGGGCGTCGCTGGCCATGCAGCATTCACTGCCCATCCCTAATTACCCAGAAGGCAATTCAGAGTCAACCCCGTTGCTGTAGGCCAGACCAGGTAAGAATGGCAGTTTCATTCCTTAAAGGGCATTAGTGAACCAGATGGGGTTTTCTGACAATGGATTCATGGTCATCATTAATTATTAATTCCAGATATTTATTGAATTCAAATTCCAGCATCTGGCCATGGCGGGATTTGCACCTGGGTCCCCAGAACATTACCTGGGATCTCTGAATTAACGGTCCAGCAATGATACCACTAGACCATCGCCTCCCCAAAAGTCCAGAACCAGGGCTCACACTCCAAGGATACCAGGTAGGCCATTTCGGACTGAGATGAGGAGAAGTGTCTTCACCCAAGAGTGGGGAGCCACAGAATTCCCTGCCACAGAAAGCAGTCAATGCCAAAATACTGAATGTTTTCAGGTCGGAGTTTGATATCGTTTTTAGGACTAAAGGGATCAAAGAGTATGGGGAGAAAGCTGGAACAGGTTATTGGTCAGTCATGGTCTTAATGAATGGCAGCAGCAGGTTCAAAGGGCCGAATGGCCCACTGCTGCTCCTATTTTCTGTCTTTCTACTTAACTGTGGATCCCATTTATCCGATCTTGTCAAACTTCCCCACTGACACACCACTGCCCACGTTATCCAGGGGCTGGGAAGATTCTGCCCAAAGTTCTTAAAGCTAGAGCAAAATATAAGCAAAAGCTCACACAGACAACAGCAGCATTTTCTGGTTGACTGCTGACTGCAAACATCCTGATATTCACACTCTCTCTGACAGGTTGTGACGAGGACACACCACCTTTCTGAGAAATGATGCTGGGCCAAGAATACATTCCTTTTCCCGTGTTATCTTGAATTTTCCATTGTTTCTTAAGGAGGGTTTATGAATTGTAGGCCACTTAAAACTGGAATTGTCATGTTATAGCTTTCTTGAATAACCATATTCTCTAGTGATATAGTACTCATTGCTACAATGTCATCCCAGAACGTAAAAAATATTCATGATCTAATATTAAAAGTTGCCAGATCCTACACAATCCCTCACCAACTCAAACAGACAACAATATCTTGAAATTCTAAAGTTAGGATTCAACTTTCTGATATCAGTTAACTTTGAGAGGTTGTATCTACCATAGTATACCTTCTGATATATTATATCCTGAAATAATTTTGTTAGGCTGAAAATTTAATCACCAAACCAAGGCTTAGGCTGGTAAAGTTGACAAAATTACGTTAATGATTTGAAATTTCTCTTAATAAGCTTTTCAGCATTTTGGCTGGATAGTTATACTTTGCTTTCAGGGCAAAGATTGTAGAGCCAGTAACAATCCTGGATGGCATGGTGGCTCAGTGGTTAGCACTGCTGCCTCACGGTTCCAGGTTCAATTCCAGCCTTGGGCAACTGTCTGTATGGAGTTTGCACGCTCTCCCCGTGTCTGCGTGGGTTTCCTCCGGGTGCTCTGGTTTCCTCCCACAGTCCAAAGATGTGCAGGTCAGCTGAATTGGCCATGCTAAATTGCCCATAGTGTTAGGTGCAGTAGTCAGAGGGAAATGGGTGTGGGTGGGTTGCTCTTCGGAGGGTCAGTGTGGACTTATTGGGCTGAACAGCCTGTTTCCACACTGTGAGGATTCTATTCTATTTTCATAACATGGTTACCGGCTACAGTAGTAGACAGTTAAAACCTCACTGGAGGAAGAGACTCCACAAATATCCCCATCCTCAGTGATGGAAGAGCCCAGCGCATCAGTACAAAAGATAAGACTGAATCTTTTGCAGCAATCTTCAGCCAGAAGTGTCCAGTGGATGATCCATCTCAGCATCCTCCAGTGATCCCCAGGGTTACAGTCTTCAGCCAATTCAATTCACTTCATATGATATTAAGAAAAGGTTGGAGACACAGGATAATGCAAAGGCTATGGGCCCTGACAACATTCCGGCCGAAGACTTGTGCTCCAGAACTTGCCACCCCTCTAGCCAAGCTCTTCCAATATTGTTAGCACAATGGTATCTACCCAACAATGTGGACATTTGCCCAGATATGTCCTGTACACAAAAAGCAGGACAAATCCAACCTGGCCAATTACTGCCCCATCAGTCAACTCTCGATCATTAGTAAAGTGATGGAAGGTGCCATCAACAGTGCTATCAAGCAGCACCTGCTCAGCAATAACCTGCTGTGATGCCCAGCTCGGGTTCTGCCAGGCCACTCAGCTCCTGACCTCATTACAGTCTTAGTTCAAACATGGACAAAACAGCTGAATTCCAGTGGGGAGATGAGAGTGACAGGCCTTGGCATGAGGCTGAATTTGACTGAGTGAGTCTCCAAGAAGCCCTAGCAAAACTGGAATCAATGCAATTCGGGGGCTAACCATCCAGTGGTTGGAGTCATACTTGGCACAAACGAAGACAGTTGTGGTTATTGGAGGTCAGTCATCTCAGCTCCAGGATTACACTGCAGGAGTTCCTCAGGGTAGTGTCCTGGTCCCAATCATATTGAACTGCTTCATCAATGACGTTGCGGGGTAAATGTAGGGGTATGGGTGGGTTGCGCTTCAATGGGTTGGTGTGGACTTGTTGGGCCGAAGGGCCTGTTTCCACACTGTAACGTAATCTAATCTGATCACAGCCCCTTGACATTCAATGGTGTTACCATCACTGAATGCCCCACTATCAAGATCCTCAGGGTTACCATTGACCAGAAATTCAACTGGACTCACCATATAAGCACAGTGGCTACGGGAGTAAGTCAGAGGCTAGGAATACTGCAGCAAGTAACCCACTTCCTGACTTCCCGAAGCCTGTATGTCATCATCAAGGCACAAGTCAGGAGAGTGATATAATAATCTTCACTTGCCTGGATGGGGGCAGCTCCAACAACACTCAAGAAGCTTAACATTACCCAGGTCAAAGCAACCCCCTTGATTGGCACCACATCCACAAACATCCACTCCCTCCAGCACCAATGCTCAATAGCAACACTGTGCATGATCTACAAGATGCATTTGCAGAAATTCACCAAAAGTCCTTAGGCAGCACATTCCAAATTCCAGCACATTCCAGCAAATTCAAGCACATCTAGAAGGACGAGGGCAGCAGGTACATGAGAACAGCACCACCTGCAGGTTCCCCTCCAAGCCACTCATCATCTTGACTTGGAAATATATCGCCGTTTTTTTCACTGTCACTGGGTCAAAATCAGGGAATTCCCTCGCTAATGGCATTGCAGGTCAACCTAAAGCACACAGAGTGCAGTGGTTCAAGAGAGCAATTCATTACCACCTTCTCAAGGGCAACTAGGGACAGGCAATAGAGGCTGCCCAACCAGCAACACCCACATCCCCAGCATGAATGAGAAGAAAAGGACTCCGAGTGTGGTCTGACCAAGTTTTGGTCCACGTTTGGTATAACCTTCCTATTTGACAAATCCATCACTCTGGAATAAAACTGAACTGCTCAGTCTGCCGTTTCCTTTTAAGAAAATATAACGCAGTAACATGTGGTACTCCATTTGGTTATTGGTTAGTCACCTTGAGCTCCCTTGATTCTCTCCATCCCAGTGATCATGAGGGTCAAACATGGCTTCAACGTTCCACCAACTCTTTTCTCATTCAAGAGGGCACGGGATGATTATTTGGATGAAATGTTGTGAAAGGGTCTGAGGGAAAAGCAGGAGGTTGGCACTCGGTTACAGAACCAGTGCAGGTATGATGGGCTGAATAGCCTCCTTCTGCACTGTAACATTCTGCGATTCCCCATTTTCTTCACTGCGCCTCACCTCCAGCTACAGAGATATTTTAAAGAGTAGGTGGCCAGCTTATCAACCGCAGAGGTAGAGATAATCTACAGAATAGACAGTGAACTATTCAACCTACATTGTCTTCAAACATTTCAGCTCAACTTCAAGCACTGAGCTTCAGTTTGTGTGCATGCTCATTCACAAAGTCAGCTTCAGCTCATTATCAACTCTTTCCCCAAAACATATGAGAAATTGATCTTTTACAGGATTCACAGAGAATAAATGTCCTTTTTCCAACTATTTCTCAAAACCAAACAGCTCCACCCATCAATTAAGATCAATAGTGAGATTCTGAAAAATATCCAGACCAATTTCTGCATCTTGGGAGTCTCCTCTTGAAGAATGCAGGCACAGAGAATACAATTCACCATCGCCTCTAACTCGACAGACAGAGGGCAAAGGTATTGGAGCTGAGTATCAGGTTCTCACAACCAAGATTGCGATCAAGGCTGGCCAGTAGCAGTGATCCTACACAACTTTAAGACAATCTATAACTCAAAGCCCAGCAGGCACATCCCCACAGTGGGGTGATATGGTGGCTCAGTGGTTAGCACTGCTATCTCACAGCGCCAGGGACCCGGGTTCGATTTCAGCCTCGGGAAACTGTCTGTGTGGAGTTTGCACGTTCTTCCCGTGTCTGCGTGGGTTTCCTCCGGGTGCTCCGGTTTCCTCCCACAGTCCAAAAATGTGCAGGTTAGGTGAATTGGCCATGCTAAATTACCCATTGGGCTTAAGGATTGTAGGTTAAGTGCATAATGTATGGGGAATGGGTCTGGGTGGGTTACTCTTCAGGGGGTAGGTGTGGACTTGTCGGGGCAAAGGGCCTGTTTCCACACTGTGGGGATTCTACTGGTGTCTTTGCAAGATCCTCCAAATCCCACAAGAAAGGTGGTACTACAGTATGGTCCTCAACCAAGCCAACATGTTCAGCATCAATGTATCAATCACTCAAAACCACAGCTCTGATGGATGGCTCATATAGTTAGACAGTAAGCTCCCAAACACGCTGTTTTTCTTCGGCAAACTCAGGCTTAAGAAACTTAGCAGGTCTGGCAGAGTTAATGTTACAAATCTGGTGCACCTCCTCTTCAGAACCTCGTAAATTTGGCTGCTTTTCTTTAAGGAGATTCCAAGGAGGACAGCTTTTGGGATATTGGAAAGGTAGCCCTGAAGAAATCAATCAACGATGCACACTGCTCACAGTTGCAGGCTTGTAGCTGACAGAAATAGAGAAGGCTGAATCAGGAGGACCCCCAAGCTCACTGGAGTCTCCTTCAGAAACATGTTGAAGCTGATGAATCAGAGGGAGTACATAAACCTCCAGATAAACCATTGATCACATACCCCTGTGTGACTGAGTCTGCAGAATGTGCATTGGCTTGATCAGCCGTCTCAGAACCCAGCGGTCTAGAGAGGAAGCGAGTCACCCTCAATCCTGAGGGACTGCTTAAGGAGAAGTTTCCTCTGCCTCACCAAGACTTTTATCAAAAATTGGAATACTGACCAATGTTTGCTCCATGGGCACGTAGATCTTACGGCAAAATGGATCAAAGGGTATGGAGAGAAAGCAGGAATAAGGGGCTGTGTTGGATGATTAGCGCATGGTCACATTGAATGGCAGAGCAGGCTCAAAGGGCTGAATGGCCTACTCCTGCTCCTATTTTCTATGTTTCTACGTATAATATTCATGACAGGGTAAACATTGGAATAACCAGAACGAGATCCTGTGCAATTCCACTCTTCACTATCCTACGTTTTCCATGAACCATCTAAACTTTCTCCATCCAAAGAGCTGCAGATGCTTGAAATCCCATATCAGTATTCAAGCTCACCCGAGCGTTTAATTTTCTGTTGGTTGGTTACATTCCTAGTGTATGTCCCTAAATAAGCCATTGGTATAATGCCATGCAATGTACATGTTCCTTTTCCCCAAATAAAGCTGCATTTGAAAAACTGGCACATTTCTAACCAACCGGGAGCTCTGTTTCCCCAGGTCTGAAGAGTCTATATCTGGAAGATATTTCCATGGAAACCTTTAGCTGTGAGCTTTCTACATTCATTACCAGCAAGAACAGAAGGAGAACAAATAATCTTACAAATACTTCTCAAGTACCATGATTTATTAAACAGAAAGAAATGTTAAGCAACAATTTATTTAAAAATTGATAAAATAATTGCAGTTGTTGAATGCCAGGAGAAGATCTCAAGACTTTCCTCAGGAGATAAGTACCAGCATCATGAAATTATAATGCATGGCTTTTTAAAAAAAAAATCCCATTATTGTCCACAAAGGCAGTACCAATTGACAGTCATGTTTCCACGCGTAAGGAACAATATACGGCCACTTTGAAGTGATAGACTTTTCTTCAGCTATCATCCTGCCAGAGGGAGAGTGGATAAAACAGCTTAGTAGCCCTTTATCGTGTGTAACAGTTTCTATGGTAATCATTAGTTAAATTTGCAGATAATTAAACAAGATGAAACAAGGAGATTCCAAGAGCTTTTCGTTTTGTTTTGCAAATGCAGTGTTGTTGATGTGACAAATAAAAAAGCCATTAATTTTCAATCGCACGATGTGGGTTACATATTTATTGTCCATCCATACAACTCCATGTCATTTCAGAGGACAGTGAAGTGTCAATTCATTGCTGTGTCTCTGCAATATGTAGTTCACCTTAGAATCATAGAAGCCCTACAGTGTGGAAACAGGCCCTTCGGCCCAACATGTCCACACCGGCCCTCCGAAGAGTAACCCACACAGACCCATTCCCCTACCCTACATTTACCCCTGACTAATGCACCTAACATACACATCCTTGAACATTATGGGCAATTTAGCACAGTCAACTAATCCTAACCTGCACAAGTTTGGAATGTGGGAGGTAACTCATGCAGACACGGGGAGAATGCGCAAACTCCACACACCTCATGTCTGCATGAGTTTCCTCCCACATTCCAAACTTGTGTAGGTTCAGCATTGGCTGTGGACTGGGTAAAGACAGCAGACTTCCCTCTTTAAACAGAACCAGATGAGCTTTTACAACAAGTCAACAGTTTTGTGATCAACATGTCTGAGAATAGTATCCACCCTACTGTCCCCAAATTCAAGACATATTTAATTAATTGAATTTAAATTCCCCAATTACTGTAGTTGCATTTTATCTCATTTATTCTTGATCAGTATAGGAGTTGGGAGGTCATGTTGCAGTTTTACAGGACATTGGTTAGGACATTTTTGGAATATTGTGTGCAATTCTGGTCTCTTTCCTATCGGAAGGATGTTGTGAAACTTGAAAGGGTTCAGAGAAGATTTACAAGAATGTTGCCAGGGTTGGAGGGTTTGAGCTATAGAGAGAGGCTGAATAGGCTGGGGCTGTTTTCCCTGGAGCATCGGAGGCTGGGGGGGGGGGGTGACCTTATAGAGGTTTATAAAATCATGAGGGGCATGGATAGGATAAATAGACAAAGTCTTTTCCCTGGGATGGGAGAGTCTAGAACTGGAGGGCATCGTTTTAGGGTGAGGGAGGAAAGATTTAAAAGGGACCTAAGAGTCAACTTTTTCAATTACAGCATTTAAAAAGCATCTGGATGGGTATATGAATAAGATTGGCTTGGAGGGATATGGGCCAAACGTTGGCAAATGGGACTAGATTAGGTTAGAATATCTAATTTGGATGAGTTGGACTGAAGGATCTGTTTCTGTGCTGTACATCTCTGCGGCCATATTAATGTTGACTTTTAAATTACCAGCACAGTAATATAACCACTATGTTACCACACCCCTAGCAATAGGGTTGGGGAAACCTAAAAGAGTATGAAAATCTGTATTAGAAATCACATTCTGCTCATTACCAACGTCTGTATGAAGATCTGATGCAATGTGCTGAAAGACCAGAGTTTGACAGGGTGGATGCTTAAAGGTTGTTTCCCCTTATGGGAGAGACTAGGATCAAATGGCATCTTGTCAGGTTTAAGGGTCACTCATTGGAGGCAGAGATAAGGAGGATCTTTTTATCTCAGAAGGTCGTCCATCTGTGAGATTCTTTACCACAGAGGGCTGTCGAGGCTGGGTCATTAAGTGTATTCAAGGCTGAGATAGAGAGATTTTTTTTAATCAGTAAGGGAATCCAGGGGTATGGGGAAAAGGTGGGAAAGTGGTTCTGTGGATTATCAGATCAGCCATGATCTCACTGAATTGAGGAGTAAAGTCATTGGGCTAAATGGTCTACTTCTGCTCCTGGTCTTAAATATTAAGTTGCAGCTGTTTGTCAGATATGCAGCTAAAATCAACCAGGAGGGTGATGTCAGAGCTGATGAAATCCACTCCAAAAGTGATTCCCTACCCCGTCCCATACGGCCATTGACCATATTCCCTTGTGCTCCTGTAAACAAGCACCACTCACTTTCACACCTACAAAAACTCATGAAGAAAGCAGACAAAATCACTCCCGTAATTGTGTAAAGCATGAATCTAACATTAATGCAGCTGCTATCAACCCAGCACCCAGATGACCACCTCCCTGGGATGAAGCAACATTAAAAATACACTCATCATTGACTCAAACGCAATGGTCCCTGGCTTCAACCTCCCTCAATGAGGTTGGACTGCGGTGAACTGTATCAGCACAGGACCTGGTCAATGTGGTCGCTTGCTATATAAACGCATGATGGGAGACTGACACAAAGTGTGATTGAGACCAGGAATGCTAGACTGTGGAATACAACACATCCTCCGGTTCAGTCAGATCCTCGTTTCTCTACCCCTGTACCTCAGGAGGTCACCAAACCACCAAGAAAAACAATGGTATGGCACAGAAGGAGGCCATTCAACTCACTGTGCCTATACTGACTCTCTGAATGACCGTCATTTCTCACTGCCATTCTCCCATAACCCTGGATATTGTTCCTATTTAAATACATTGGTCAATGTCCTTGATTGAACATACCCCCACCCCCCTTCTCTTTCAGCCTGTGCATTTTAAACCTGAACACTTACTTTAAGAGAAAAGTTGTTTTTTCACATTATATTCACATCTTTTGCAAATTACCTTGTATCTCTGCCAATTCATTCTTGATTCTTTTATGAGCAGGAACAGTTTTTGCCCATTCACTACGGCCAAACCTCTCATGAATTTGAAAATGAGGTCTCCTCTTAGCCTTCTTTCTAAGGTGAACAGTCCCAACCTCTTTAATTCATGTCCAGATCTGAAGTTTCTCATCCATGGAACCATTCTTGTACACTTCTTCCTCACTCTCTCCATTGCATTCTTAAAGTGTGGTGCACAATATTCCAGCTGAGGTCAAACAATGGACTTTAAATAAGTTCATCATAACCTTCTTGCTCCTGTATTCTAATCCCCATGATGTGGAGGAGTCGCTGTTGGACTGGGGTATACAAAGTTAAAAATCACATAACACCAGGTTGTAGTCCAACTGGTTTTTTTTAGATTCCCTATAATGTGGAAACAGGCCCTTCAGCCCAACCAGTCCACACCAACCCTCCCAAGAGCAACCCACCCAGACCCATTTCCCTCTGACTAATACTATTGTCAATTTAGCATGTCCAATCCAACCTAACCTGCACATCTTTGGACTGTGGGAGGAAACCGGAGCACCCGGAGGAAACCCACACAGACACGGGGAGAACATGCAAACTCCACACAGACAGTCACCTGAGGCTGGAATTGAACCTGGGACCCTGGTGCTGAGAGGCAGCAGTACTAACCACTGAGCCACCATGCCACCCCCTTATTTGGAAGCACTACTTTCGGAGTGCTGGTCCTTCATCAGGTGGTTGTGGAGGTTAAACCTGTCCACCTGACACCTCTTTCTACTGAGCTTCACTCCCGACCAATCTGCCCACTCCATCAACTTCTCAAATTCTCTTTATAGTTTTACACTGTCCGCCTCACAACTGTACAATGCTTCCAAGATTTGGAAAAATGGATCACTAAACTGGACATGCCACACTAAGCTTTTGCAGTCAGGTGACAATAATGGTTGTGTGTTGTTGGGTATCAGTGCTCCAGAATACAAAGCAAACAGATGTGAGCAAATGGTCACCGTTGAACAAATGAGACCCCTTGGCCATTATCTCCCCATGAATTAAAAACAAGGAAGAGAAATTTGAACAATATATCTGATTATATTTGACATTTTAAGTTTATGGATGCATTCTGGAGAAGCAGAACTGAACTAATAAAGGCCTCTTTTCGGAATGGATAATTCCCCATCAGTTTGAAGATGTTTTTTGCATTAGCTAAAGATTCTGTGATTCATAAATGAGCTCCTCAGAAGTTGATCTGTGCTTTCGTTGAACACAGTAATGCTCTGCAAGTATTAGGAGCTATTGCCTGAATTGCTTCATCAGGCAACAACTGTGTTAAAGCATTAAAATGTAACAAAGAGCTGTGGATGCTGAAGATCTGAAACAAAAACATATATTGCTGGCAAACTCCAGCAGGTCTGGCAACATTTGTGGAGAGAGAAACAGAGTTAATGCTTCGAGTCTAGCCAGCCTTCACAGCACAGTGGCTCAGTGGTTAATGCTGGTGCCTCACAGAGCCAGGGACCCAGTCTGATCCCACCATTAGGAGACTGTGTGGAGTTTGCACATTCTCCCTGTGTCTGTATGGGTTTCTGCCAGGTGCTCTGGTCTCCTCAAGAGATGTGCAGGTTTGGGTGGATTGGCTGTGCTAAATTGCCCATTGTGTTCAGGGATGTGCAGGTTAAGTGGGTTAGCCACAGGAAATGCAGGCTTACAGGAATATGTTAGGAGTGTGGGTCTGGGTGGGATGCTGTTCAGAGGGTCAGTGTGGACTCAATGGGCTGAATGGCCTGCCTCCATACTGTAGGGATTCTATGATTCATGCTGAAGAAGTCATACCAGACTCAAAATGTCAACTCGGCTTTCTCTCCACTGATGCTGCCAGACCTGCTGAATTTCTCCAGCAATTTCGATTATGTTAAATCATTGCTGCTTCTGAAAAAAATCATGAGCTATCTGGAGTCATTTTCTTCATTTACTATTCACCAATTTCATTGTGACTAATGGTTGGAACTCATCAAATGCATCACGATGAGCACAGAAACCTTCTAGTAAAGGAGACTGTAGAGGGAAGGACCACAAGCTCAAGCTATTGTTATACAATCTCCATAGAAAGAAAAGAAAATTCAAACTTCCAGTTAACAGCTGAAAGGACATGTCAACATTCCACTTTGTTAAATTTTAATTGTATCAAACATCTAAAACCACTATTGATTATTGTTCATGTCAACAACTTACACTTTAACTCATGGCAATGGACACCTTTTGGCCACGTTATAACAGTTTGAACTCTAGACAATGACAGTTCTTATTGCAAAATGACCACAGTCATCCCAACTTCCGTTTTACTTCCCCAACTGGGTAACTTCTGATTCAAGAATTATGTTTCACTGACAGGGGTTATAACTGTAAATTCCTTCTCAAAGTTAGGTGAAACCTCAAGGCTCTTTTAACAACTCATAAATTTGGTCTTCAATCTGAATGTGCATTTCCACATCAGTTCTACACGGCAAAGAAACAAAGTCAGCATTTCCTTTGCTTCCAGTCAGGCCTGGCTGCTTTTGTCCTTTGATTTCTCTCTTTTTAACTGGCTACAACCCACACAAGTCCCACCCAAGTGCAGAACCTCTCAGTCTGACCTATCCCTGGATTTATCAGGAAGTCTATCAACTGATCTCAAAATGGTTTCCTTTACCATTGTTTCCATGGCACTGGGAAATACGTTAGCTCTGTGGTTAAGTAAAAATATTAATCAGTGATCTTTGATCCGCTTTGTTTGTCAGCAGAGACTAAAGTGGCTGGTTTAGAACTTCTACTCCTTTCTGAGAGACTTAGAAACCATTTATGACTAAAATTCCTAAGGAACTACTTAGGAGCTGTTGCAATTGTCTCCAAATATAAATAATTCACATCTCCCTGTTAATAAAACCATCTGAGTCTCTTCTGTGCTCTTAACAATTAAATAATCCAGGCTTACAATCGGGTAAATTGCAGCACAAATCTCACGACCACTTTTATCCACACTGCCCTATCCTGAAAGCAACAGTCTTAAAATATAGAAACCTTATAAAAGTACAATTATAGAACATAATTTTATATAACTCACAACTCTAAGAATGAGGGACAAGATTAAAGAAAGATAGTTGAACAAAGGTTGGATACTGCACATCCTACAGAGAGTTATGAGGCTGTAGAATTTGCTGCTAGGGTTAATGGAGGAGACAGCAGCCAAATCAATTCTCATCCATCTATCCGATTGAATATTTAAGGTTGAGCTGGTATTAGAATTGGGTGTGCGTGACTAGGGCTCTTGCTCACATGATGGGTAAATACCAGTTAGGGATGGATGAGCTGAATGTGCTACTTCTGTGCTGAAACATTCATGTCTTTCTGATGCATGGTTCAGTATTCAGTTTCTGCTCAGGTGGATTGCTCCAGAGTCAGTGACAGATTCCAAACTTCTCCCCTTGCATTACTGAACCATCTCTGCTTGAACTGTTTCTGGCAAGTAAACAGAACTGAAGAATCCGCTTAACATTTCACTGCAGCACGGGTTTTATCTGATCAAAGGCAATAGAGAAATAACCGCATCCATGTAAATGAGAGGCTGTTTAAATTGTTTTTAGGATGTGGACTTTCCTCAGTGTCAGTCAGCTTTCAGAATAAATGTCAGTGCCACATTTAATACCCTCTGACATTGGCCCATTAGCACCGGTGCTGAGACATTTTTGGGAAATGGTATTGTTAAAAGGTCAGAAGTCATCAACATGAGATCAACCCGATGACTGGCTCCTGGGCAGGTGGACAGGAACAATAAAGAGGCAGAAATTTACAAACTGCAAATAAAATTAAGAGTCTCTCTCTCTCTCTTCCTCTCTCTCTCCCACCCTCTCTCCCTCTCTCTCTCTCTCTACAGTGAAATAATCAAAACCTGTGAATACAGTTGGCTGTTATCCCACACCAGTTGCTATAAATTGTTGCCTCTAACCAGCAACTGACAGACTATACAATGAGTGTAGGAAAGACTGAAAGGAGCCAGAAATAAGAAGATCAGACATTAGAAGGATTTGATAGAAGTAAAAGGGACAACTCATTGAATCATGTGGATTGGTTCTCTTGAACTGTATTTCCCAGCACCTTTCTCTCCATACATAGCACCCATGTTTGGTCATTTGTCTACATTTGTATACAGGAGTTTAAGGGGATATTTGGCAAAGCAGTGGCTCAGTGGTTAGCACTGCTGCCTCACAACACCAGGGACCCAGGTTCAATTCCACCCTCGGGTGAATGTCTGTGTGGAGTTTGCACATTCTCCCTGTGTCTGTGTGGGTTTCCTCTGGGTGCCCTGGATTCCTCCCACTGTCCAAAGATGTGCAACTTAGATGGATTGGCCATGGGAAATTGTCCCATAGTGGCCAGGGATGTGCGGACTAGTCATGGAAATTGCAGGGTTACAGGGATGGGGTGGGTCTGGGTGGGATGCTTTTCAGAGGGGCTGTGTGGACTTGATGGGCTGAATGGCCTGCTTCCATACTGTAGGGATTCTGTGATATTCAAGTTTCAGCCAGTAGAGTTACATGTTGAAAATGTGGATTTTTTTTGCCTGTAGCAAGAATTGATTCCTTCATAACAAATAATAGCTTATCATGATGTGTAGAAATCGGGAGGTAAATTGATGACTCTGGGTAACTTGATTAAATCTTTAATTTTTGTGATGACCCTGGGAGCAATAAGGCTTGAGTGTCAATACATTTTGGAGACAGTGAGGTCTGCAGATGCTGGAGATCAGAATCGAGAGTGTGTTGCTGGAAAAGCACAGCAGGTCAGGCAGCACCTGAGGAGCAGGAGTATCAGTGTTTAGGGCATAAGCCACCAATCAGAACAGGTAAAAACATTTTTTCAATATAAACCTGATACGTAAGAATCCAAGTTACCCAAAATATGTACATTCACAAATACGAATAAATATCTTCAAAGTGTTCCACAAAACCGAGATTGTGTTGGCAAAACTGACTAACTCTTGCATTGAAAACACATAATTATACAATCTTGAATTTAACTCCAATGGACCTTAACGTTGGCACTAATGACATGCAGTTTTCTGGAATTTGTTCAATTCCAACTACGTTCATAGCAAGATCACAGGTCTATAGAACATTCTTTTTTGACAACAAACAAATCTGTAGCATGCTGTAATTCTGAAGTGTAGTGGAGGTGGTTCACAGAATAGTTGGCAGAATGAATACTTGTTTCTACAATGATAGTCAAGGCTAGAATATTGCACTCCACTTATCCTCAGGTAATCTCATGCAAAATCAATCCTTAACCTTTGGCCCCAGAATTTGTAGATATTCATGCAGCAGATCTTTAACTCAAGTCCAAAAGTCCTTCAATTTTCCATACCTTTGCAGAATCACAGGATTGTTACAGCACAGCAGGAGGCTATTCAGATGTTTGTGTCTGCACTGGCTTTCCAAATAAGCATCAGGACTTACAGCCATTTTCCTACCTTTTCCCCTAACCCTTGCACATGATTTTCATTTAAATAATCATCTAATGCATGAAGTGAACCTGCCTCCAGCACATTTCCCAGGCAGTGCATTCCAGACACCATCGTGTGAAAAAGCTTTTTCTCACATCATGTTTACTTCATTGGAAAATCACTTCAACTCTTTATCCTTTTAAGAGCATGAATGGCTTATCTATTCTATTCACCACTTTGCAACTTTTAAACCTTCCATCAGATCTCTTCTTACCTTGTTCTCTCCAAGGAGAACAGACAAATCCTTTCCAAATCTATCCTCATCACTGAAGTTTCTCATGCCTGGAACCATTCTTGTAAATCGCTTCTGCACTCTGTGTTGATACCCTTCCTATAGGTATTCACAATACTCCAGCTGAGGTTTAACAAATTTCTTATACATATGCAACATCACCTTCTTGCACTTGTGCTCTCATCCCCTATCAATAAAGCTGAGAATATTGTACTGCTTTACTAACTGCTCTCTCCGTCTGTCCTGCCACCTTCAATGATCTGTGCACATATACACCTAGGTCCCTCTGTTCCTATACCCCCTTTTTGGAATTGTACCCCTTGTTTTATATTGTCCCCCCTATGCTCTTTGTACAAAAGTATCACCTCACACTTCTCAGCATTGAACATTATCTGCCACCTCGCCATCCACTCCACTAACTTGTCTATGTCCTCTTGAGGTTCTATACTGTCCTCCCCATAGACTGTAATGTTTCCCAGTTTTGTATCATCCACAAACATTGAAATTGCCCTTTGCATCCAAATACCAGGAAATACAAGTGTACTAATTCTTGTTAAATTCTTCTGCACTTTCTCCAATGCAGCCCTGGGGAACTCCACCACAAACCTTCCCCAAGTCCGAAAAATATCCATTGGCCATTACTCTCTGTTTCCTAACCCTCAGACAACATGCTGCTACCGTCCCTTTGATTCCATGAACTGTAACTTTTCTTACAAGCCTATTGTATGGCACTGTACTGAATGCCTTCTGGAAGTCCACGTACACATCAACAGCATTACCCTTCGATGACCCCTTCTATAACCTCTTCAAAAATCTCCAGCAAATTAGCCAAACACTGCGTCCCTTTTAAAAATCCATTTTGACTCTTCTCAATACCTTGTGCTAGTTCTGGGCGCCAGGTTGGTGCAGATATTTTAGTCAGCCTTCTGTGCAATTATTCTTTTCTCCTTTAATGATCAGAAACATGAGTCCTTTTCCTGGGACCGCTTTCCTGCTGAGATCAGCACCATGGCCAGCGACCGGTGTCAACATTCTATTTGGTAATTCCAAAGACTCGGCACAGATTTCAAATCATCAAAAGTATTACCCAACTCCTTACAAAGCCCCTAAATCCCAACTTTTATTCGTCAGATTACAACACAGTTGTCTGCGACAGAGTATTTGTGCAACATATATCATATTTTATCCACCCACAGCCAGTAGTTGTAAAGGATTCAGAACCACATAGGGATCTGCAGTTTGCTCAACAGTACACCGTCATGAGGAACTTTTCTTAAAACCTATCATTGATAAAAATAGATTATCTTTTGCTTTTGGGAATTTACAGGGTAGATGTAGAAAGGTTATTTGTATTTGGGGGAGATTCTAGCACCATAAGGGATAATTTCAGAATCAAGGATCACCCCATTTAAGACAGAGAGGAAAAGGAATTTCTTAACTCAGAAGGCAATGAAGTGTAATTTATTACCATAGAATGGCTCTTGAGTTTGGGTCATTAAGAATATTTAAGATGTGGAAGTGCCAGTGTTGAATTGAGGTGGACAGGATCAGATGTCGCACGACACCAGGTTATAGTCCAACAGGTTTATTTGAAATCACAAGCTTTCAGAGCTCTGCTCCTTCATCATATTCAAAGAATATTCAAATAAGGGATATATAGATTTTTAACCAGTAGTGGTTCAAAAAGGTTTATGCAGAAAAGACAGGAAAGTGGAGAGGAGAATTATCAGATCAGACCTTACTGAATAGTGGAGAAGACTGAATGGACTAATTCTGCTCCTGCATTTTCTGGTCTTAAAGGAAGATTCTCTATTCTTTTATTCTTTACCAGATGTGGGTATCACAGGCAAGGTTAATTTGTTGACCTTTGAACTGTGTGGCTTGCTTGGCCATATCAGAGGCAGTTATGAATCAACCTCATTTCTGTGGGGGTATCTGGAATCACATATATGATAATCGTGAGTGAGCTGCTGGAAAAACACAGCAGGTCAGGCAGCATCCAAGGAGCAGGAGAGTCAACGTTTCAGGCATGAGCCCTTCATCAGGAATCATATAACACATATATGATAGACTGAGTAAGGACGACTGATTTTCCTTTTCTAAAGGACATTAGTAAACCAAATGGTTTTTAAAACCATGATTTCATCGTCACCATTACTAAGATTAATCTCAGACACATTAATTGAATTTAAGCTCCATTAGCTTTCTTGGTGGGTGTCTGAACTCATGACCTTGGATCATTAACCTGGGCCTCTGGGTTTCCGGTCCACTACATCACCACCTTTCCACTTGGCAGAGGAACAAACAGTAACAACAGAAGTGAGTTGGGATCTTGGCACACTTCTACATTACTCAACTATAGATCTGTTCATGCAATGAGCTTCCATTCTCAGTTGTGGGTTGCCTCAGGATGAACACAGTCGAGAGTGTGGTGCTGGAAAAGCACAGCAGGTCAGGCAGCATCCAAGGAGCAGGAGAATAGATGTTTCAAGTATTGGCCCTTCAAAAGGAATGAGGTTTGTGGGCCGGGGTGGGGTACTAAGAGATAAATGGAAGTGGGGTGGGGTTGGGGAGGAAGGTAGCTGGGAATGTGATGAAGGCAAATGAAGGTGGGGGTGAGGTGATAGGTCAGAGAGGAAAGTGGAGCAGATGGGTGAGAAGGAAGGAAGATGGACAGGTCAAGAGGGCGGTGTTAAGTTGGAGGCTTGGGACTGGGATAAGGTGGAGGGTGGGGAAATGAGGAAACTGGTGATATCTACATTGATCTCATTTGGTTGAAAGGGTCCCATGGCGGAAGATGAGGTGTTCTTCCTCCAGGTGTTGGGTGATAAGGGTTAGATGATGGAGGAGGCCCAGGACCTGCATATCCTTGGTGGAGTGGAAGGGGCAGTTGAAGTGTTCAGCCCCAGGGCGGTGGGGTTGGTGGACGCGGGTATCCCAGAGACATTCTCTGAAATGATCCGCAAGTTGGCGTCCTGTCTCCCCGATGTAGAGGAGACCACATTGGGTACAACGGACACAGTAGATCCAAGACATCAGCAGCTCAGGCGGGCACCAGGGGATGGCAGAGCATAAAACAATTACTCACTCAGCTGGTTTCTTGGCAGAGAATGATGAGGAGAGAAAACACAAGGGAAAGAGCGATCGACCCTCACAACAGACCAGTCCAGCCTGGTCTGGCCAACATGTGACTTCAGAACAACAACAATGTGACTGACTCTTAACTGCCTTCTGGGTAATTAGAGATAGGTAATAAATACTGACCTAGACAACCACAGCCCATGAATGAATAAAGAAATTAAGTAAAACAAACTAAAACCAAAAAAATGAAAAGATGAGATACTTTTCAACTGTTTTTTTTCTCAATGGAGTTTGCATTTATCAAGTTTAGATCAGCACAGTGAATCTTTTACAAAAATAATTATATAAAAGATACACAAAGAAGGAGCGATTATTTATATATGGAGCTTGTGGGAAGGCCTACACATGGATAGATCTGGAAAGAGTTTGTTTTAAATCTAGAGATTGAAAGCTAAATCTTGGATTATTTGAGGGGGAGTCGATTTTTTGTTTATTCAGTTAAGTGTTTGTATCCCTTTGAATATTTATATGTTTCTTCTATTTTTCACATACTTAACATTAAATTTGTGGGAAAGGAAAGGCTTTTTTTATATATAGGAGAGCTTCTTTTTAGGCTTAATGTCACTAAGGGCATACAAGAGACACTGAGTGTAATGGTTAGTAGATTTAGAGAAGTAATTACACATTAGGATCAGTCAGATAGATGGGTGACTGTCAGGAAAGGTAAGAAAATAGTTCAGAAGTGTCTTGCGGCTATTCCTCTCTCAAATAGATATTCCATTTTGGGTACTGTTGAAGAGAATAGTCTCTCAGAGGAAAATACCAGGGTAGCATAGTGGCTCAGTGGTTAGCACTGCTGCCTCACAGTGCCAGGGACCCGGGTTCAATTCCCGCCTCAGGCAACTGTCTGTGTGGAGTTTGCACGTTCTCCCCCTGTCTGCGTGGGTTTCCTCTGGGTGTTCTGGTTTCCTCCCACAGTCAAAAGGTGTGCAGGTTAGGTGAATTGGCCATGCTAAATTGCCTATAGTGCCATGGGGGAATGGGTTGCTCTTCGGAGGGTCGGGGTGGACTTGTTGGGCCGAAGGGCCTGTTTCCACACTGTAGTGTCGTGTAGTGAATCTAATGAAGTAGCAGTCAGATCTTGGGCACTAAGAAGGAATCTTACATTAAACAGGATTTGTCAAGATTTAAAAGAATAATTGTTATGGAGATTCTCCTGTCGGGGCACAGACAAGAGATACTGTGGCAGTGAGCATGAAGCTAGGATAGTATGTAGCTTTCTTGGTGCCAGGGTTAAGGACATCACAAAACATTTGAAGTTATTTGTCAAAGGGAAAGTGAGAAATCGGAAATTATTGTCCATATTGGTAGGAACGACATGGAGAAAGGGTTAAAGTTTTGCAGAGTGAACATAAAAGATTAGGTAGGAGGTTGGTGCGTGTATGGAATGAACTGCCAGAGGAAGTGGTAGAGGCACATGAACATTTAAAAGGCATCTGGATGGATATATAAGTTAGAAGGATTTAGAGTTATATGGGCCAAATGCTGGCAAATGGGACTAGATTAATTTAGGATATCTGGTTGGCATGGACAGGTTGGACTGAAGTGATTCTGGATTAGTGGTGCTGGAAAAGCACAGCAGTTCAGGCAGCATCTGAGGAGCAGTAAAATCGACGTTTCGGGCAAAAGCCCTTCATCAGGCCTGTAGGGTGGAGAGATAAATGAGAAGGCAGAGGAAATTACCTGGGAGTTGCAGTGGGAGAGGGACTCCCTGAGATTCTTGTTGAGAGAGGAGGAAAACTTCTTCAAGGCAGGCACCCTCGCAAGGGGATTCGCAGTAGGGTTAAAATCCACTAGGTAAAAACAATGACTGCAGATGCTGGAAACCAGATTCTGGATTAGTGGTGCTGGAAAAGCACAGCAGTTCAGGCAGCAGTAAAATCGATGTTTCGGGCAAAAGCCCTTAATCAGGAATACAGGCAGAGTGCCTGTATTTATCTCTCCACCCTTCAGGCACTCTGCCTCTATTCCTGATGAAGGGCTTTTGCCCGAAACATCGATTTTCCTGCTCCTCAGATGCTGCCTGAACTGCTGTGCTTTTCCAGCACCACTCTACTCCAGAATCTGGTTTCCAGCATCTGCAGTCATTGTTTTTACCTAGTTGGACTGAAGGGTCTGTTTCCTATGACTGACAACTGGGAGGCCTTCAAAAGTGTAATACCGAGACTTCGGAGCATTATGTTCATATTAGAGTGAAAGGCAATATATATACATTTGGAGCACAAGAGGAACTAGAGAAAGTAGGACCCCTTCAAGATTTAAGAGGGTCTTTGAACCCCAGGAGATGGGAGAGATATTAAATAAATAGTTTGCATCAGTTTTTACTGTTTGAAAGAAATGGAAGCGAGAGAACTCAGGGAAATAAATATTAATGTTTTGAAAGCAGTTCACATTGCAGAGGAGGAAGTGCTAGAGGTCTTAGAAAACACAACCATAAAGATAAATCTTCAGGACTCAATCAAGTGTATTCCAGGACACTGTGTGAAGTTCAGGAGGAAATTGCAGGGCCCGTAGCAGAAATATTTGTATCGTCTATAAACAAGAAGTGGAGGGTTGTTAATGTTGTACCATTTTTTTAAGAAGAGGTGTAAACAGAAACCTAGAAACTATATACCTGCCTGACATTAGTGGTGAGCAAGTTGTTGGAGGTGATTCAGAACGATAGGACTTACATGCATTTGGAGAGAAAAGGAATGATTAGGGATAATTAGCATGGTTTTGTGCAAGGGAATTTGTGTCTCATAAACTTGATTGTGATTTTCAGCCAAAAAGATTGATGAGGCGAGAGCAGTAGATATTGTTTACGTGGACTTTAGTAAAGCCTTTTACAAGTTACCACATAGTAGACTAATCAGTAAAGTTAGATCACATGAGATTCAGAGACAGCTTGCCAACTGGATATTAAATTGGCTTTTTGGTAGGAGACAGAGGGTAGAGGGTTGTTTTTCAGACTGGAGGCCTGTGACCACCGCTGTACCACAACGATGTGTACTGGGTCCACTGCTATTTGTCATTTATATAAACGATTTGGATGAAAATATGGGAGGTATGGTTAGTAAGTTTGTAGATGATACCAAATTGGTGGTATAGTGGGCAGTGAGGAAGGTTATCTAAGATTACAAAGAGATGGGAGAGATATTAAATAAATATTTTGCCCATTTTGATCAATGGTCAATGGGCTGAGGAGTGACAGATTTGGATAAATGCAAGGTATTGCGTTTGGTAAAACAACGAAGGACAGGATTTATACAATTAATGTAGGGCCCAGGGTAGTGTTATTGAATAGAGAGATGTAGGGGTTCAGGTACATAATTCTTTGAAATTTGTACCACAGGTAGACAGTGTGGTTAAGATGGTGATTAGCACACTTGCCTTCATTGCTCAGACTTTTGAATACAAGAGTTGAATCTCATGTTGAGGTTGTACAGGACATTGGTGAGATCTCTTCTGGAGTACTGTGTCTCATTCTGGTCACCTTGTTACAGGAAGAATACTATAAAACTGAGAGGGTTCAGAAAAGATTTACCAGCATGTTGCTGGAAATGGAGGATTTGAGATATAAAATCAGGCTGGAAAGACTGGATTTTATTCACTGGAGAGTAGGAGATTGTGGGGTGACCTTATTGAGGGTTATAAAATCATCAAGCATAGAGATAAGGTGAATGACAAGGGGCTTTTTACCCCTAGAGTAGGGAGTTCAAATCTAGGGGGCGTATTTTTAAGGTGAGAGGAGGAAGACTTAAAAATGATATGAAGGTCAATATTTCTACACAGAGAGTGGTTCATGTGTGGAATGAACTGCCAGAGAAAGTGGTGGATGTGGGTACAGTTCCAAGTTCTAAAAGACATTTGGATAGAAACATGAATAGGAAAGATTTGGAGGGATAAGGGCCAAGAGCAGGCAGGTGGGAGGGGTTTAGTTTGGAAACATGGTCAGCAAGGACTGGTTGAAACTAAAGGTCAGTTTCCATGCTGTATGACTTTCTAAAATGAAATGGAAAATTGCTTTATGTTGCACAAAGAGGATGCTCAACTCAGAACATTAGTTTACAATGTATATTAGACAAATCTGAATTTTAAAATGAGATAAAAGGCCAAAGCTCAAAATATGCAACAAAGCTGGTGCAATGTCAGAAATTGTGGCGTTCCAAAGAGTCTTGGGAGATGGGGCCAGCTACACAAACCATGAAACCTGCAAGGGCAGGCACAGAAAGGGCTTGTCTAATGGGAAGTGTTGCATCTGAAATACAAGGAAGTAGAAGTCACACTTTAGATAAACAAAAACCCATTTAGCCCACACCTGAGCAGTTGTGGGCACGGCATTTTCTAAAGTTTATAAGGAGTGATTGGATCAAGGTTTTCAAGCTTATTAAGAGGAAAGAGGGAGGGTAGATAGAGAGACGCTATTTCTGCTGGTGGGGGAGACTCAGACCCTGGAGCAGCTGCGAAAAATCAGAGCCAGAGTGACACTAGGAAACATTCCCACACATAGAATGGTACATGCTTAGAACTCTCATCTGCGAATGACGGGTGGCATTAGAAGAATTCCACACTTAAAGTCTTGGATTGTTTGCCAATGGCATGAAAAGGTCATTGATCAACCATAATCTCATTGATTTTTGGAACAGGCTTCCCCTATACCTGAAAAAGCTGTCTATGTCATTACTTTTCTGGGGAATGGTATTTTCGATAGCATTCTATTAACAAGGGGAAGAAGAACGATGATCAACTGCTGGTTGTGTCATAAAATTGATTGAAAAGAATACCTCCCTATTGGTATTTTGACCTCTTTCCTTCCTTGAATAAATTGGTATTTTGAACAGCATCATTGCTACAGCACCCATAAACAAGGAGCTCTGCAGTAACTCCAGTACAAGGTGTAAAAGCAGATTTTTCAATGTCAACCTGTTATGACCATACCTCCAGCCATTGTCCGTGTGACTGCATTTTAAGGATGACACAGGGATCCGGTTTGGAGAGTGCATCTCGGTCCGATATGCCTTTGCACGATACTCGCAGTTCCACCTTCGTCAGGCAGGGGCTGGAAAACAGCCCCAGCGTGTTTGCGGCTGACTCATAGATGTTGCTCATCTTCTTCATAGTACGCTGCCCTGCGGAAAGATCAAGGAGATGATTTCTCATTCTTCCCGTTTCAAATGGGAGCTGTATGACTTTGGCAGAAAACATTAATTAATAAACAACAACAGAAACAGAAATTGCTGGAAAAACTCAGCAAGTCTGGCAACATCCATGCAGAGAAAGCAAAGTTAGCATTTCTGTCCAGTGATCCTTTTTAACTAATTAAATGCTTGTTTTAAACGTAAATACCATTCCACATAGGAACAAAGGAAAGGTTATAACGATAACCATGACAACAATTTGCATTTTCCTGTAAATAGTATCTTTGATATAGGAAAACACTCCCAGAATACTTCACAGCAGAGGTTTTTGACACCAGAAAGTGATATTAGGACAGTTGACCAAAATCTAAAGTCTAGCATAGGGGAGAGGATAGGGAAGAAGTAATGTTCATGCCACACAAATGAACATCTCCAAAAAGAGACATCTACCCACCACCCCTTGATATTCAATGGCATTAGCATCACTGAATCCTCCTCTATCAACATCCCGAGGTTACCGTTGACAAGAAACTAAACAAGACTCACCGTGTAACTATAGTGGCTACAACAACAGGTCCAAAGCTAGGAATTGCATTTCCTGATTCCTCAAAGGTTGCCCACCATCCACAAGACACACGTCAACAGTGCAATGGAATACTCTCCACTTGCCTGGATGAATGAAGCTCCAACAGCATTCAATAAACTTTACCTATCCAGGACAAAGCAGCCCGCTTATTTGACCCTACATCTACAAACATCTACCAACGCTCAGTGTGTACCATCTACAAGATGCAGTGCAGAGGTTCACCAAAGATCTTTGGTCAGTATCTTCCAAACTCACAAACATTTCCATCGAGAAGGACAAAGGCAGCAGATGCAATGAAACGCCATCAGCTGCATGATCCCCTCTAAGCCATTTTGGAAGTATATTGGCGTTCCTTCTGGGTCACTGGGTCAAAATTCTGGAATTCCCTCCCTGAGGACATCGTGGGTCAACCCACATCACATGGACTGCAGCGGTTCAAGGAAGCAGTTCACCCGACCTTCTCAAGGGCAAAAGGAATGGGCAATAAATGCTGGCCCAGCCAGTGATGCCCACGTCCCACAAGAGAATAAAAAGACAAAGAGGTGGAGAGGTTTGGGGATGGAATTCGAGAAATTAGCGCAAAGGCAGCTCCCACTAAAGGTGGAGTGATTAAAATTGAGAAGGCTGAAGGGGCAGCAGTTGGAGCAGAGCAGAGAGGATTGTGGGGGTCCTGGAGATTACAGAGACAGGGTGGGGTGAGGCCAGGAAGGGATTTGAAAACAAGGGTAGGAATATTAAACATCGAGGCTTTACTTAAGCTAGAATCAATGCTGGCAAGGGAACGTGGGTGTGTGTAGGGAGGAAGGTGTCATGGCCAAATTGAATGGTGCTGCTTAGGATTCAGACAGCTTTGTGGAGGTGATCAAGCTGAGACCTCCAGCCTTTGCCCACTCAACTTAAAATTTATCAAACAAAATAAAAATAACAAAACCCCATTAAATCTATGACAGTTTGCCCTGGCCTTTGCCAGCTTTTAAGATTACCAGATGAGCAATCCTCCATTCAGTACTGCAGCCTGAGCTAATTTATGTTGGTTGAAACTTTATTGCTGGAACAGCACAGCAGGTCAGGCAGCATCCAGGGAACAGGAGATTCGACGTTTCGGGCACAGGCCCTTCTTCAGGAATTCCTGAAGAAGGGCCTGTGCCCGAAACGTCGAATCTCCTGTTCCCTGGATGCTGCCTGACCTGCTGTGCTGTTCCAGCAATAAAGTTTCAACTTTGATCTCCAGCATCTGCAGACCTCACTTTCTCCTCCTAATTTATGTTGGACACACCTGCCTGCGCTTGACCCATATCCCTCTAAATCTTTCCTATTCATGTACTTATCCTAGTGTCTTTTAAATGTTGTAACTACATGTATCCACCACTTCCACTAGCTGTTCAATCCACACACGAACCACTCTCTGTGTAAAAAAATTGCCCTGCTTGTCCTTTTAATAACTTTCTCCTCTCACTGTAAAAATATGTCTCCCAGTCTTGAGATCCCCCAGTCCAGAGAAAAGACTTTTGTTATTGTCCCTCATGATTTTATAAACCTCTGTAAGGTCACCCCTCAACCTCCTATGCTCCAGTGGACAACATCCCAGGCTATCCAGCCTCTCCTCACAACTCAAACCTTCCACTTCTCGTGACAACCTGGTAAATCTTTTCTGAACCCTCTCCAGAACTATACACAGTACCAGACAATCCTCACCAATACCCTGTCCGGATGGTTGACTCTTGAGTTCTCACTGCCAGTGCTAGATTAGATTAGATTACTTACAGTGTGGAAACAGGCCCTTCGGCCCAACAAGTCCACACCGACCCGCCGAAGCGTATACCACCCAGACCCATACTCCTACATTTACCCCTTCACCTAACACTATGGACAATTTAGCATGGTCAATTCACCTAACCTGCACATTTTTGGATTGTGGGAGGAAACCGGAGCACCCGGAGGAAACCCACGCAGACACGGGGAGACGTGCAAACTCCACACAGAGAGTCACCTGAGGCGGGAATTGAACCCGGGTCTCTGGCGCTGTGAGGCAGCAGTGCTAACCACTGTGCCACCGTGCCGCTATAAAACACACCACCACATCTTCATTATACAGCACTCAGTTCGATTACTCTGTTGTACATCACCTTGATAAGGCTTGATTATAGCCCTCTTTATGCTCTACATCCTAATTAAATGTTTTTCAGTTTAACACTCCCTCAGTGATGCTCAGTTCACTGTACGACTGGTGAATGATGCCAACAGCAAGGGTTCAATTCCCATGCCAGGGAGCTTGCCATGAAGGACTCTCCTTCTCAATCTCTCCCCACACTGCCTGAGGTGTGCTGGACCTCAGGTTAAACTACTAAAGTCTCTCATGAGAGAGGGGGACTATAGCAATTTTATTACTTACTCCTAAAGCCTGATTGCTGATTGGACATATGTACTCAAGCCCAACCAGAGCAGCTGGAGATAATAAATTCAACCAAATGAATCTGGAATAAAATGTTGGTGCCAGTAATTATGACTGGGAAGCGACTAGATTGAATCTGCTTCACAAAAGCCTCTTTGGGAATGAAATTTGTTGGCCTTCCCAACAGTAAGGCTATTAACTCAACTCCGAAACAGCTTGTGAATCCATTGTCAACACCACCCATTCTCAAGGTCAATTCATGATTATTGTCCTTGCCACTGATGTCCAGATCCCAAGACTGAGTAACAAAGTGGTCTAGGCTCTGTCCCTTTACACATAATGTTCAATAGTTCAGTGCTTGATCCTCCGTCTGTTGACAGATCACAATAACATTTGTTAAGACTGGACGTGGAGACCAAGTAAGACTGTATAATTTGAAACAAACGGCATTTAAAAGCATCCAATCAAAATCCTGTGCGCATAGCACCTGGTGTATCATCTCTGCATATCTCCTAGATGCAAAATGTAAAAGTACATCCATATTATTTAATAATGGAACATCCCCTTCCAATGCACAGAACCACTTTGGAAATCCAGAAGGAATTATCATTGTTGATAAGTCAGCAAAAGGATTTCCTCATAGTGAGGTTAGTCCCCGCAAGAACATTCACATAATAGAACATTATTCACGAATGACTGAAAGCTTCATAAAGCCAAACAATGTATTGTTTTTAAAAATTGTTCATGGGATCTGAGCATCGCTGAATTGGTCTAATGACCCAGACAGCAGCTATGTGTTAACTTAATTGCTGTGGGTCAAAACAGATAAGGTTGGCAGATTTCTTTCTCTAGGACATTAGTGAACCCAATGAGTTTTTACATTAACAGTGGTTACATAGTCACTGTTAGGCCTGGCTTTTATTGAAATCAAATTTCATTACCTGCCATGGTACAATTCAAACCCATACTCCCAGAACATTAGCCTGGGGTTCTGGGTTAATAGTGTAATTACATTACCACTCCAACAGCATTTATCCAACATGTTACACTTATGATAGTCTCGAAAAACTCGTCATCCTAAACTTCTTTGGGAAGTAGATAGTAATCCAGGGTCTTTCTGGGGATGGACTGATTTGTACTAATTGTTATTTCCCCATTTCTTACAACACAGCAGTGACTACACTTTTTGCAAAGTACTTAATTAGCTTCAGGATGTTCTGAGGACATGAAAATGTGCTGACCAACAGAGATTCAAACTCAACAGCTTCCCAAATATTCAATACATGGAAGAGGTTCTGGAAATTTCTGTCATGGTGGCTGGATTCACATCCTAGAACCTCTCTCCCTAACAACACACTCAGTGTAGCTACAACCCAAGGCCTGAAGCAGCTCAAGAAAGGAGATCTCCACAATGTCCTCAAGGGCAATTAGTGATAGGCAATAAATACTGGACTATGTATCACATCCACACATCCCATGATTAAATTTAAAAGTAAACTAACTAATATAGCTGATGGCTCAGAATTATGAATCCTAATATGAAGGGTGATTCTTAATAAGTACTGAGAGAAGGAACGGTCATAATTTCAAAATAATGACGAATATTCATTGTACAAAGGATCGCTACAAACCTTCTGAATTCATACACAAGGTGAGTAATTCGCTTCCTGACTCCCCACCACTGACTACAGACAAGTCAGGAGTGTAATGGAATACCCCACACTTGCCTCAGAAGACTGTAGCTCCAACAAAACTCAACAAGCTCAATGCCATCCAGAGCAAAGCAGCTGCATTTGACAGGCACACATTGCTGACTCCCTTCAACATTCATCCCTTCCACATTTCCAAGATGCAACTCACCAAGCTTCTCTCAAACTCACAACATCTACCACACAGAAGAACAAGGGCAGCAGACACATGGGAACACCAATCCCCTGCAAGTTCCCCTCCGGGCCACTCTCCATCCTGACCTGGAAAAACATTCCCACCCCTTCATTGTCACTGTGGTAAAGACCTGGAAGTTTATCCTTGATAGCATTTTGGGTGTACATATAGCACATGGACAGCAGCAGTGTGAGGAGACAGCTCAACATCACTTTCTCTGTGGAAGTTAAGGATAAACAAGATATGCTGGCTTTGCCCATGTTACCCACATCTCATGAAAGAATATTAAACAACATCATATAAAGGAAAAAAGTGTTCTCTCTGTCTGTGTGAATCAGAGTTGTACAACTGCCAACATGCCAAGGATTTCAAAGCCCCAGAGGAGATCCTACTATTGCAGTTCAAAGTGCAATAAAATCATATTAAAAATATATGCCTGAACTTAACAATTAATTTACACACACCAGGAATTGAATGGAAAAGTGAATTAAACATGAGAACATCAATATAGAACTTATTAATAAATACATAAATAATCAGAAGTGAAAATGAATGGATTTTGTGACATCAATAGCACCTTTTTATGATCTCAGGATGGTGCAGAGTGCTTTATAGTCAGTGAAACATTTTTGATGGGTAGTCATGTGTGGGTTTCCGCCGGGTGCTCCAGTTTCCTCCCACAGTCCAAAGATGTGCAGGTAGATGGATTGGCCATGCTAAATTGCCCATAGTATTTAGGGATGTGCAGGCTACATGGGTTAGCCATGGGAAATGCAGGGTTACAGAGATGGGGTGACAGGATGGGTCTGGGTGGGATGCTCTTCCAAGGGTCGGTGTGGACCTGATGGGCTTAATGGCCTGCTTCCACACTGCAGGGATTCTTTGATTCCATTACTTATTTCGGTATTGTGGGGAAGTTGGGTTAAGGATACAGCTAACAAGTTTCTAAAGCATCACAGTTAATAAACTTAAAAATGGATCATCAATTTTCAACTTCTTTCATCAAAGATTTAATAGTTATGACCTTTAACCAACTAAAATGGTTTTCGAAAGGGAAAAACACTGATTTAAGATGACCACAGTGATCACCTGACTATAAGTCAAGCCAGTTCACAAAAATATCAACAAACGAGAGACCCAGTCTGAAGGGAAATTAATGAGCCATCAAAATGACTGAAACCAGTCACACAGTTCTGCACCTCCCACATCCTTCTGGAAGTTCCATATTTGGAATGAAAGATTCACCTGTAGAGGATCCAGCTTGGAAAAAAAATGGTAAACACTGGAAAACACAAATGAATGGTGTTTCAAACAGAGAGATCAGAGTAAAGAATCATGGGACTGTAACAACAGAACCAGAGAGCTTGCTCTGTCTCTCCCCATTTTCTCAGCCTCTTGGAAGACAATGTCCAGTGAAGAGCAAGCAGAGAAACATCAAATAACTGAGAACTCAAAGCTACAAGAGCTTGCTGTGTGTAAATCGGTAAAGAGTTCAGTGGGTCACAAATACTTCATTGGCTATAAAGCACCTTGGGATATCCTGAGGTAGTGAAAGGCATTATGCAAATTCAAGTCTTTGCCCTTATTACACAACTGTGCCACACAATTGGATTTGACACAGTAGCAACTTCAGCAAATAAAGTTGCAGAGAGGGTAATCAGCAAGGGTGGAGATCACAGTGGGGTCATACTTTGAGGGGAAAGTCCTCAGTAAGACTTGTGGAAATGGGAATATTAACCATGAAAAGCAGACTCAGGCAGCAGGACCTCAAGTCAGAGAGACTAAGCAATTAGAATTTATGTGAAAAATACATCATTAGAATAAAATAACAATATCTCCTTCATGCAATCCCTTGATTAGCAATTAATTGCATCTTCATGACTAATTTAAAATTAGGCTATCATTGATCTATTTTCAGTATATTAGAATTATTGATCATTTACTTTGTTCAGTTAAGAGAGTTACAGATTTATAAAATACTTGATCAATAGTTTATTCTTTTCATATCTGCTGGTGAATTATTTATCAAAGACAAACCAAAATTACTGCACGCAGTCAGCAAATTAATTATTCATTGCTGCTAGTCATATGTTTATCAATTGCTGGCTCAGACAGGGAGATATCTACCTTTACATCTCACTGTTTACTTAATAATAATTTCTTTAAAGAAACTATTCACTTCATAATTATTTGTCAATAAAATAGATGCTGTCAAAAAGAATCCATTGAACCTGTTACTGATTGATTTATGTAGAGCCCTGTTCGTAGAAGCAATTACCTGTGACAGCAATCATTTATTCAGGAGGTTAGATCACAAAAGGAATTTCCCACAGTGACACTGACTGCATGGGGATCAAAGGTGAAATCCTAGCACAGAGGAGGCCAATCAGCCTGAAGCTCCTCCTCGAAAGAGCCCTGTAGGTTTGCAATTCCTTCTCCTTCAAATTGTCATCCAATTTCCTATCAAAAGTTGCTATTAACTCTGATTTAATTGCTCTTTCAGCCATTGCGGCCCAGACTGTACCAACTCCCTACATGAAAGAGAAACAATGATTCCCATTCTTACATCAGGGAAATACTACTGAATTCAGAAACAGAAACAATTGCTTTTCTCAAGGGCAATTAGGAATGGGCAATAAATGGTGGGTAGCCCACATCCCATTCATGAACGATTTTTAAAAAAGTGCTAGAAAAACACAGCAAGTAAGGTCGTGCCATCGGTGGAGAGAAACAGAGTTAGTGTCTTGGGATAATAAAAACAGGTTGAGGGAAACCATATTAAAACCAGTGGAAGCCTGGAGAGTAACAGGATGAAGAAAACAGATAAAATCTTGATGGGACTGGACAGGCTAGATATGGGAAGAATGTTCCCAATGTTGGGGAAGTCCAGAAGGAGTCTATGAATAAGGGATAAGCCGTTCAGAACTGATATGTGGAAGACTTTCTTCACTCAGAGAGTTGGGAACCTGTGGAATGCTTTCCTGCAGGAAGCTATTGGGGCCAATTTGTTAGATATATTCAAGAGGGAGCTGGACATGGCCCTTGTGGTTAAAGGGATCCAGGAATACAGAGAGAGAGGCGGGAATGGGATATTGAAATTGCATGATCAGTCATGATGGCATCGAAGGGCCAAATGGCCTACTCCTACACCTATGTTCGATGTAATGTCCGTGATATGGTGGAGGCCAGGCCTGAATAACAAAAGATTTCATGATGTAACAGCGTAAAGGAAGTGGCTAGAAATAGTGATGAAGTGTATGTGCATTCAAATGAGGCCTAAATGGTTAAAACCAATCTGAACACAACATGAGAAAAGGAAACAAAACAAACACCAACCAGAAAAACAGAGAAAATGCAACTAGAAAAAGATGGAAGCAGTGGATATGATGTACTGCTGTCGAATTTGGCATTGAGTTCAGAATGTTGCAGAGAGCTGTGTTGAAAGATGATTTGCTTTTCCCCTCTATGTGTTGAGCTTCACTGGAACGCTGTGGTTGCCTCTCATCCCTTTATCGACCACCCACATCCTCAGGTTACTGACCCTTCTCCCAGCTTTCTCTTGTTTGATCATGATATTCCATAATTCTGACGGTCTTTAGTAAGTCTCCTCTCAATCTTCTCATTTCTAAGAAAACCATAGCCCAGCTTCTCCAGATTCTCCATGTAACCAGGTGCCAATTGTATTGAGGAGAAAGTGAGGGCTGCAGATGCTGGAGGTCAGAGCTGAAAATGTGTTGCTGGAAAAGCGCAGCAGGTCAGGCAGCATCCAAGGAGCAGGAGAATCGACATTTCGGGCATAAGCCCTTCCTCAGGATTGTATTGAGTCTATCAATCTGAACTAAAGAGGGATTTGAAGGGAGGTGTTGGAATTGAATGAAACAAGAGCAGGTCGTGCATTCAAATGTTCAGGGGCAAAACTGTCTCTTGACAGATGGTCTAGGAGGGAGGGGTTCAGATTTTTTGGGACATTGGGACTGGTTCTGGGGGAGGTGGGACTATTACAAATTGGACAGTCTACACCTGAGCCAGACTGGAA
This sequence comes from Chiloscyllium plagiosum, assembly GCF_037043375.1. Taxonomy (NCBI): domain Eukaryota; kingdom Metazoa; phylum Chordata; class Chondrichthyes; order Orectolobiformes; family Hemiscylliidae; genus Chiloscyllium; species Chiloscyllium plagiosum. Next base: position 10,974,976 of record NW_028270172.1, read on the forward strand.
CCAATGTCCTTGGGGGTGCTTTTGGTAACACTGTTGGGGAGGGTTTAAACTAATGTGGCCGGGGGATGGGAACCAAATGAGGAGGCTAGTGGACAACGAGGAGGTAGTAACTAAAGACTGTAAGGCACGAAATAATTAAGTCAGTGTGACTAAGGGGAAGAGGAGGCAGGGAGCAGATAATGAATGCTGGTGTTTCTAGATTAGATTACCTATTGTCTGGAAACAGGCCCTTCGGCCCAACAAGTCCACACCAACCCTCCGAAGAGCAACCCACCCAGACCCATTCCCCTACATTCATCCCTGACTAATGCACCTAACACTATGGGCAATTTACCTAACCTGCACATCTTTGGACTGTGGGAGGAAACTGGAGCACCTGGAGGAAACCCACACAGACACAGGGAGAATGTGCAAACTCCACACAGTCGCTCGTGGTGGGAATTGAACCCAGGTCCCTGGTGCTGTGAGGCAGCAGTGCTAACCACTGAGCTACCATGCTGCCAAATGAGAGGCATTTGTTTTGATGCGAGGAGTGTTGTAAGTAAGGCAGATTAACTAAGGGCTTCGATTAGTACCTGGGAGTATGACGTCATTACTATTACTGAGACTTGGTTGAGGGAAAGGCATGATGGGCAACTAAATATCCCAGAATAGAGATGCTTCAGGCGGGATAGAGAGAGAGAGATAAAAGACATGGAGGATGTGCATTACTGGTCAGGGAGGATATCACAGCTGTGCTGAAGGAGGGCACTATGGAGGACTCGAGCAGTGAGGCATTATGGGCAGAGCTCAGGAATAGGAAGGGTACAGTAGCAATGTTGGGGCTGTATTACAGGCCTCCCAGTGAGTGTGAGATAGAGGTACAAATACGTAAATAGATTACGGAAAGAATAAGGAGCAACAGGGTGGTGGTGATAGGAGATTTTAATTTTCCCAACACTGACTGAGATTCACTTTGTGTTAGAGGTCTAGCTGGAGCAGAATTTGTAAGGAGCATCCAGGAGGGTTTTCTAGAGCAGTATGTAAATACTCCAACTCAGGAAGGGACCATACTGGACCTGGTGTTGGGGAATGAGCCCAGCCAGGTGGCTGAAGCTTCAGTAGGAGATTACTTTGGGAATAGTGATCACATTTCCGTAAGTTTTAGAATATTCATTGGCAAAGACAAGAGTGGTCCTAAAGGAAGAGTGCTCATTTGGGGGAAGGCCAACTATAGCAAAATTCAGCAAGAGCTGGGGAATATGGATAGAGAGCAGCTGTTTGAAGGTAAATCCACATTTGATATGTGGGAGGCTTTGAAACAGAGATTGATTAGAGTTCAAGAGATATATGTTTCTGAAAACGAGGGACAGAAATGGCAAGATTAGGGAACCATGGATGACTGGTGAAATTGTGAGACGAGCTAAGAGGAAAAAGGAAGCATACTTAGGTCTAGATGACTGAAAACAGACAAAGCTTTGGAAAAATATTGGGAAAGTAGGACCAATCTGAAATGAGGAATTAAGAGGGCAAAAAGGGGTCATGAGATATCTTTATCAAACAGGGTTAAGGAAAATCTCAAAGCCGTTATTCATATATAAGGAGCAAGAGGGTAATTAGAGAAAGGGTTGGCCCACTCAAGGACAAAAGTGGAAAGTTATGCATGGAGTCAGAGAAAATGGGTGAGATTCTTAATGAGTATTTTACATCGGTATTCACCGAGGAGAGGGGCACGACGGATGTTGTGGTTAGGAATGGATGTTTGATTACTCTAGGTCAAGTCAGCATAAGAAGGGAGGAAATGTTGGGTATTCGAAAAGGCATTAAGGCGGCCAAGTCCCCAGGTCTGGTTGGGATCTATCCCAGGTTACTGAGGGAAACGAGAGAGCATCCTTGAACATGGGTGAAGTCCCAGAGGACTGGATAATTGCTAATGTTGTCCCCTTATTTAAGAATGGTAGCAGAGAAAATCCTGGTAATTATAGACCAGTGGGCCTGATGTCAGTGGTAGGGAAGCTGCTGGGGAAGAAACTGAAGGATAGGATCTATTTCCATTTGGAAGAAAATGGACTTATCAGTGATAGGCATCATGGTTTTGTGCAGGGAAGGTCATGTCTTACCAATAGAATTCTTTGAGGAAGTGACAAAGTTGATTGGTGAGGGAAGGGCTGTAGATGTCATCTACATGGACTTCAGTAAGGCGTTTGATAAGGTTCCCCATGGTAGGCTGATGGAGAAAGTGAAGTCGCATGGAGTCCAGGGTGTATTAGCTAGATGGATAGAGAACTGGCTGGGTAACAGGAGACAGAGGGTAGTAGTGGAAGGGAGTTTCCCAAAATGGAGAACTGTGACCAGTGGTGTTCCACAAGGATCCATGTTGGGACATGGATACATAAATGATCTGGAGGAAGGTATAGGTGGTCTGATTAGCAAGTTTGCAGATGACACTAAGATTTGTGGAGTAGCAGATATTAAAGGGGACTGTCAAAGAATGCAGCAGAATATCAATAGATTGGAGAGTTGGGCAGAGAAATGGCAGATGGAGTTTAATCTGGGCAAATGTGAGGTGATGCATTTTGGAAGATCCAATTCAAGAGCAAACTATATAGTAAATGGAAAAGCCCTGGGGAAAATTGATGTACAGAGAGATCTTGATGTTCAGGTCCAATGTTCCCTGAAGGTGGTAATGCAGGTTGATGGAGTGGTCATATGGCATGCTTTCCTTCATCGGACAGGGTATTGAGTACAAGGGTTGGCAGGTCACGTTACAGTTGTATAGGACTTTGGTTTGGCCATATTTGGAATACTATGTACAGTTCTGGTCACCACATTACCAAAAGGATGTGGATGCTTTGTAGAGGGTGCAGAGGAGATTCACCAGGATGTTGTCTGGTATGGAGAGTGCTAGCTATGAAGAGAGGTTGAGTAGATTAGGATTATTTTCATTAGAAAGATGGAGGTTGAGGGGGGACTTGATTGAGGTCTACAAAATCATAAGAGGGTGGATAGCAAGAAGCTTTTTCCCCAGAGTGGGGGATTCAATCATTAGGGGTCACGAGTTCAAGGTGAGAAGGGAAAGGTTTATGGGAGACATGCGTGGAAATTTCTTTATGCAAAGAGTGGTAGGTGCCTGGAACGCATGGCCGGGGGAGGTGGTAGAGGTGGGCACAATAGCTTCATTTAAGATGTATCTAGACAGATGCATGAATGGGCAGGGAGCAGAGGGATCCTTAGAAAATAGGAGGCAGGTTTAGATAGAGGATCTGGATCGGCGCAGGCTTGGAGGGCCAAAGGGTCTGTTCCTGTGCTGTAATTTTCTTTGTTCTTTGTACCCTACATTATTATCACAGTGGCATGGGGCATGTGATATAGAGAACTCATGCATTCTGGACATTTAACTGGAGACTGACAGCTTGGCAAACAGACATTGTTGGCATGTAGTTGATGGTGAGGTTTGTTCAGACTGATATTTATTGCTTAGATACAATTTATTTGCATCATCTCAGCTCAAAGAGTTGTAGAGTTATACAGCATGGAAACAGGCCCTTTGGTCCAATTCGTCCAAGCTAACCAGATATCCGAAACGAATCTACTCCCATTTGCCAACATTTGGCCCATATCCCACTAAACACTTCCTGTTCATATACCCTTTTTATGTTGTAGTTGTACCAGCCTCCACTGCCTCCTCTGGCAGCTCATTCCATACACGCACCACCCTTTGTGTAAAAACGTTGCCCCGCAGATCCCTTTTAAATCTGCTGCTGAGACCGCCATCTGTGTTTCAAGTACCCTAACATTTTCAGAAGTCATCCACAGGAGGCTGCTTCGAAAATATTAATGCTGGTCACAATATTTAGCAATGATTTGGACATGGGGAGCAAATGTAACATCTCCAAATGTACAGATGATACAAAGTTAAGCCAGAATATGTGATGTGAGGATACTGGCTTCAGCAGTTTTTGTACAGACCTCGGGAATGGGAAAGAAGCAGGTTAACCACATTGGCAGGATAAACAGGTGTGCAGAATATTTCTTAAATGCAAAGAGTTTGGAAAATGTCAATACAGAAAGGGATTAGATTAGATTACCTACAGTGTGGAAACAGGCCCTTCGACCCACACTGACCCTCCGGAGAGCAACCCCCCTACACTTACCCTTTCACCTAACACTATGTGCAACTTACCATGGCCAATTCACCTAACCTGCATATTTTTTTTTTTGGACTGTGGGAGGAAACCGGAGCACCTGGAGGAAACCCACGCAGACACAGGGAGAATGTGCAAACTCCACACAGACAATGGCCTGAGGCGGGAATTGAACCCGGGTCTCTGGCGCTGTGAGGCAGCAGTGCTAACCACTGTGCCACCCTTTTAAAAATGGCAGATTTCCATTCCTGAAGGATATTAGTGAACTCATTAAGTTCTTTGGATAATGGATAATAGCTTAATACTGAGGTTAGCTTTGAATTCCAGATTTATCATTTGAATGGTTCTGATGGGATTTGATCCAATAATTCCAGTGTGTTAACCGGGAGTGGGAAAGTCTTGCTTTGACTGTGCAGGAGTTAGTCAGACCCCAGCTGGAACACTTTGTGCTCTCAGAGTTAAGCTATTGCCCAATTAAGACAGATCTGAGGAGGAGTTTCTCCTCTGAGAGGGGAGTGAATGTGTGGAATTCTTTGCCACAGGGAGCTGTCAAGGCTGGGTCATTAAGTAAGTTCAAGTCTAAGGTGGACAGATTTTCAATCAGTTTATAGGGAAAAGCAAGAAAGTGGAGTTGCAGCTTATCAGATCAGACACAATCACATTGAAAGGTCAAGTATACTCAATGGGCCAAATGGCCTACATCTGCTCACACAATGTATGGTCTTATGATCTGTCGAAGCTCAATCATTGAGTAGATTCATGATAGAAATCGATAGATTTCCAGCTAGTAATGATATCCGAGATTTGGAGACTGCATAGGACAATGGTACTGAGTGGCTAATCCACTGTGATTTACAATGTTGGAGGCAGGCTCACGGGGCGGAAGGGACTATGTTCTATTTCCTAATTTCCACGACTATCTGTAACATTTTCGAGGAGAAAGTGAGTACTGCAGATGCTAGAGATCAGAGCTGAAAATGTGTTGCTGGAAAATCGCAGCAGGTCAGGCAGCATCCAAGGAGCAGGAGAATCGACGTTTCGGGCATGAGCCTGATTCCTGAAGAAGGGCTCATGCCCGAAACGTCGATTCTCCTGCTCCTTAGATGATGCCTGACCTGCTGCGCTTTTCCAGCAACACATTTTCATATCTGTAACATTTCCCAAGCTGTGCTGCAGTCAGTGACAATGCACAGCCTGTGCACGAGTGAAACTGAATAACACAAAGTGCTTCCCACGTAAACCAAAGGCGATCTCTAACCTGGGGTTCCCTGCAAACTGCAATTCCATCTGCACCAGGTCCTTTGGTGACGTGCAGCAAGACTTCTGGGACACATTGCTTTCTTTCCCCTCTTGTTAATTGGTGTTTCAACATCTTTGACCGAAGCCTATTCATCAAACGTGCTTGAGAACGCTTCCCATCACTATAACCCTGCTGAGCCTGAATTCCTGAATAGCATGAAGGGACATAGCTTTAAATTGAGGGGTGAGAGATATAGGACAGATGTCAGAGGTAGGTCCTTTAATCAGAGTAGTCAGGTCATGGAATGCCCTGCCTACAACAGTGGTAGACTCGCCAACTTTAAGGGCATTTAAACGGCCATTGGATAAAAATATGGCTGCTAATGGAATAGTGTAGTTTGATTGGCTTCAGATTGGTTTCACAGGTCGGTGCAACATCGAGGGCCAAAGGGCCTGTACTGCGCTGTAATGGTCAATGTTCTAAGTTCCTCCAGAAATTGAAGGATTCCTTGAACATTGCAGAAATCTGAAGGCGTGACGTTTCATTCAAAATTGTCCATCTACATGAACTGCCAAAAGAAGAAACTGATTATAAACTGGTGGAGACAACAGTAGAGGGAAGTCAGGATACAGTGGGGGTCTTTCTGGTGGATAGCACATGGCACTAGGAGCTCAGCTTGGGACCAAATACTTTGGTGAGATAGCGAGACAGAAGAAGAGGTGAAGTCATGAACAAGAAGTAAGGCTTTGTGATGAGAACTGGAGACAATGAGATTGTTCTCATTGTGAATGAGTTTGAGTGGGCTGAATGGCCCACTCTGTGTTTTCAATACATCACTGGATGTAATTGTGGATATTCCGGGCCTGGATATCAGAGAATCAGTCTGTCAACATGATGGCTATGAGGCAGTGGAGCTGTGTATCAGTAGTGAGTGTGTTGAAGGTAGACCTCCATATCATTCAGGAGAAAGTGAGGACTGCAGATGGTGGAGATCAGAGTCGAGAGTGTGGTGCTGGAAAAGCACAGGTCAGGCAGTATCCAAGGAGCAGGAGAATCAACGTTTCAGGCAAGAGCCCTTCATCTGGAATGTGGCTCATTCTCCTGCTCCTCAGATGCTGCCTGACCTGCTGTGCTTTTCCAGCACCACACTCTCGATACCACATCATTCAGTTGATGCCCTTGAGGGTAGCACATCAATGAGGAGGAGCCATGGAGGGAGACCGCAGAGGGTCGGGGTGAGAAGAAAGCTTTTGCTAGAGTTGTTATGAAGAAGGGACCTTAAACATTAACTCTGCCTTCCCTTCGCAGATACTGCCAGACCCGCTGAGATTTTCCAGCCATTTATGTTTCTGATTTCCAGCACCTGCAGTTCTTTTAGTTTTCCATTGTATGTGTTGTCATGAACATAATTGGACAGACACACGTGGAGATAAGTGACACTGAGCTGAAAAATTATTCAAAAACGTTGGAGGAGAATGTTGCAGTTGACCATGTGAAAAGCTACAGACAGGTTTGGAATGATAAGCTGAGACAGTGCTGCAAATTCAAAGATTTATAGAGATGTACATCACGGAAACAGATCCTTCAATCCAACTCATCCCTGCCGACCAATATCCTAAACTAATCAAGTCCCATTTGCCAGCACTTGGCCCAAATCCCTCTAAACTCTTCCTATTCATACACCCATCCAGATTCCTTTAAAACATCGTAATTATACCAGCCTCCGTCACTCACTCATTCCATACACCCTCTGTGTGAAAAAGTTGCCCATCAGGTCCCTTTTAAATCTTTCCCTTCTCGCCTTAAACCTATGCCCTTAGTTTTGGACTCCCCTACCCTAAGGAAAAAGACTTTAGGAATTCACCCTATCCATGCCCGTCATGATTTTATAAACCTCTACAACATCACCCCCTCAGCCTCGATGCTCCAGGGAAAACAGTCGAGGTTGCAACATGATTTTGCTTCAGGATCTGCCTTGTGGCAGGTTCAGAAACTGAGCAAGATTCATGCCTGGTGTTTCAGGAAAGAGAAACAACAATATATTCCAAGATGCTGGTGGTGAAAGGTAGCTGGAGGAGAGATAGTTCACAAGGACCAGAGGCAATGAAGGGCATCATTCTTTTGTTGTGAAGTTGCAGTAAGAGTGTTGCCATGACAGTTTCAAGTTAAGCAGAAAACCAATTACAATGCTCGCTGGGAGGGAAACTACAAACAGATGACAGAACTGAATGAAAGTGGACAACGAGGAAGCCTAATGCACAAGGTGGACTCAGAGGGAGGATGGTTAAAACAAATCTAGAGAGAGAGACTTGGATTCAATGGTAGGGCAGAGGAGACTCTTGAAGAAGGTTTGCCAGGCTGGGAAATGGAAGAAGGGAGATAGAAGAGTAACTAGGTGGGATAGTCTCAAACCCTGGTGCCAATTTTCATTAGATGATTAAAAATTGAAAATTAGCCTTCAATTAATGAATAAATGAAGTTTTTAAAAGATTACAATTCTGAAATAACATGGAGTGGCTTTTAATTATTCATTTTTCATGGAATATGAATGTTTATCAAACCGTTAGTTTTATTGTCCATCCCTAATTGCCCTGAAAGGGTGCTGGTGAGATACCTCCTTGGAGCATTGCTGTCCATCTGGTGATCGCTGTATATCTTATATCTCAGATCGATGCAGAGATAATTGCAATGTGTGTAACAATTCTCACTACTTTAGGATGTCTGTTCCACAATTCAGTTCTACCTTAGCAAGTTTTGAGAAGATTTGTAGCTCAGGTTGAGGTTTTGGATGTAGGTTTGCTCGCTGATCTGGAAAGTTCATTTCCAGACGTTTTGTTACCTTACTAGGTAACATCTTCAGAGGGCCTCAGGCGAAGCACTGCTGAACATTCCTGCTTTCTATTTATATGTTTGGATTTCTTTGGGTTGGTGATGTCATTTCCTGTGGTGATGTTATTTCCTGTGAGGAAGTCACTTTCTGTTCCTTTTCTCAGGGGGTGGTAGATGGGCTCTAACTTGATGTGTTTGTTGATAGAGTTCCGGCTGGAATGCCATGCTTCTAGGAATTCTCGTGCGTGTCTTTGCTTGGCTTTTCCTAGGATGGATATGTTGTCCCAGTCAAAGTGGTGTCCTTCCTCATCCGTATGTGAGGATACTAGTGAGAGAGGGTCACATCTTTTTGTGGATAGTTGGTGTTCATGTATATTGGTGGCTAGTTTTATACCATGCAAGAACTGTAACAAACACTACATTGGACAAACAGGCAGAAAACTATCCACCAGGATACATGAACATCAACTAGCCACAAAACAACATGACCCTCTCTCACTAGTATCCTCACATAAAGATAAGAAAGGACACCACTTCGACTGGGACAACACATCCATCCTACGACAAGCCAAACAAAGACACGCATGAGAATTCCTAGAAGCATGGCATTCCAACCGGAACTCTATCAACAAACACATCGAGTTAGAGCCCATCTACCACCCCCTGAGAAAAGGAACAGGAAGTGACATCACCATAGGAAATGACATCACCAACCCAAAGAAACCCTAACATATAAATAGAAAGCAGGAATTTTCAGCATTGCTTCGCCCGAGGCTCACTGATGATGTTACCTAGTAGGGTGACGAAACATCTGGAAATGAACCTTCCAGCTCAGCGAGCAAACCTACATCAGTTCTACCTTCCACCTTTTTCATCTGATTGGATCACTTGGCCTTCAGTTCACACCCAGACACACACAGCCAATCAAACACAGTGAACATCAATAGTAAATAGACACACATAATCAAACACTGAACAATTGAACAGAACAGTGATTAGAAGCAGTTTGTAATAAAATGTTCAGTGGTTCACTCAAAGTTATTTTTAAAAGGGTTAATTCTTCAATCTTAGATTTCTCAAATCTTGATTTGCACCATAACTATCCTTTCCAAATTGTACTTTGTTTCAATACTATTTCAATATGAAAAGTCTTGTAATTTGTGTAATACATAAGACTATAAGACATAGGAGCAGAATAGAGCCCATTCAGCCCATCGAGTCTGCTCCACCCCAATCAATCATGACCGATCAGTTTCTCAATCCCATTCTCCCACTTTCTCCCCGTAACCCTTGATCCCCTTGACAATCAAGAACCTACCTATTTCTGTCTTAAATAAATGACCTGGTCTCCACCTTCTGTGGCAGTGAATTCCACAGATTCCCCACTCTCTGGCTGAAGAAGTTTCTCCTTATCTCTGTTTTAAAATGTCTTCCTTTTACTCTAAGATTGTGCCCTCGGGTCCTAGTCTCTCCTACCAATGGATACATCTTCTCAACATCCACTCTGTCCAGGTAATTCAATATGTTGTTCGTTTCAATTAGATCCCCCCCTCATCCTTCTAAACTCCATCGAGTACAGACCCACATATTTTGTGAAATATGTCAGTTGTTGTTCATTTTATTTTCAGGACTGGTTAACATTATTCAATCTTAATTTTGCAATAGTCATTTCAGGGCTAAGTGCTCCAATTTAGCTTCAATTATATTTCAGCCACATATTAGTGTCCTATGACTTACCTTCCCAATTTTACATCACTAAGTAACACTCCAGAGTACCCTATGGATCAGTATATGGATCACTCTATGGATCAGTAATCTTTGGCTGGCCAGTGGTAATTTCAGACTTTGAAATTTGTATATTTAGAATTATGGCAACGCATATTGTTGGAAAGATGAGGCTGGAGAGAAGTAGACAAGAAATAGAGAGTGAAAGGAAAGAGAGAAGCAAAAGGAGTTAAAGGTTAAATAAAATAGTTAAAAGGGAAAAGAAAAACAGCAAGAAATTACAAACTGTGGCTTTCTGGCCTGCCATGACTCTGCTAGCTTTTTGAGAAGGGTGCCCAGTACAGTCCCATTCTCCATTGTTCATTCTGCAATCTTGTTACTTTGAATTTTGAGTCTTTTATGCAGATTATGGATAATCTAAAAGGTTCTTTCCCCGTCACAACAGGCATGAGAAGATCTCTTGTGTCACGTTTTGGAAACACAGCGAGATCACCTCAAAAGACGGGGCCTAAAACAAAGCTTCAAGAACAACTTCCGAATGCATCAAACACAAAACAAAGCAGCAAGGCACCTGACCACTGATATGAATTGTAACAGACAGTGCGGAAGACGGGATGGAAAAACTAGGACAAGCAGTTATAATGTTGGATGATGTACACTTTGTGGGATGTGGGCATTGCTGACAGCACTCGCAAATGTTGCTCAAGACTGACCTGACCATTTCAGAGAGCATTTAAGTATTAACCACAATAGTAGCGTCCTCAGTCAGAAAGTCAGAGTCTTACAGCCAGAAACAGACCCTTCGGTCCAACTAGCCCATGCCGACCATAATCCCAAACTAAACTAGTCCCACCTGCCTGCACCCGGCCCATATCCCTCTCAGCATTTTCTATTCAGCTAACTGTCTTTTAAACATTGCAACTGTGCCCCGATCCACCACTTCCTAAGGATGTTTCCTTCACACACGAACCACCCTCTGTGTAAAATATTGTCTTTTTCAAACCTCTCTCCTCTCACCTTAAAAAAATGCCCCTAGTCTTAAAATCCCCCAACCTGGGGGCAAGACACCTAGTGAAGGGCAAGGCTGGGAGGTGTAGGGAATGCTGGATGACTAGAGAAATTGAGACTCTGGTCAAGAAAAATAAAACATATGACAGATATAGACAGCAGAAATCGAGTGAATCCCTAGAAGAGTATAAGGGCTGTAGGAATATACTTAAGGGGGAAATCAGGAGGGCAAAAAGGGAGAATGAGATAGTTTTGGCAAATAAGGTTAAGGCGAATCCAAAAGGATTCTACAAATAGATACATTAAGGGGAAAAAGAGTAACTAGGGAGAGAATAGGGCACCTTAAAGATCAACAAGACTGTCTATGTGTGGGACCACTGGAGATGGGGAGATACTAAACAATTATTTTGTGTCAGTATTTACTGTGGAGAGGAGATGGAAGCTCGAGAACTTGGGGAAATAAATAGTGATGTTTTGAAAAGTGCCCATACTACAGAACAGGAGCTGCTGGACATCTTAAAACGCATTAAGGTAGATAAATATCTGGGACCTGATCAAGTGTATCCCAGAATGTTGTGGGAAGCAAGGGAAGAGATAGCTGGTTCCCTTGCTGAGGTACCTGTATCATTAATAGGCACAGGGGAGGTGTCAGAACAGTGATGGTTGGCTAATGTAGTGCCACTATTTAAGAAAAGTGGTTAAGGAAAAGCCAGGCAACTATAGGCCAATGAGCCTGATGTCAGTAGTGGGCAAGTTGTTGGACAAAATCTTGAGGGACAGGATTTACATGTATTTGGAAAGGCAGGAACTGATTACGGATAGTCAACATGGCTGTGGGAAATCGTGTCTCACTAACTTGATTGAGTTCTTTGAAGAAGTTTAGAGGGATATGGGCCAAATGCTGGCAAATGGGACTAAATCAGTTTAGGATATGGTGGTCAGCATGGACAAGTTGGACTGAAGGGTCAGTTTCCATTCTCTATGACTCTAATATGGATGAGATTGTAAATGAGTCATTTATATTCCTCCCAGTTCTTCCATTGCAGTTATTACCGTCAATAAAAAAAATCAACATTGCAATAAACAAATTAGTCAATGTTAGTTCACTCTGTTCAATCAGGAGCCGATAAAAAAAAAACAATTGTTTTAGTTTAGAAATTGTGGACATCAACAAAACGTTTTGGAAAGTAATTCACCGGCTTCATGCATCTTAGCAGTTTCATATAATATTTATGTCTTCATTTTACACAAGATTCCATTGTGGCTGTTTCCTCATTCATGGGATGTAGGTCCCCATTGCTGACGCAAGATTTTTATTCCAGATTTATTTACAATCCCAGGATCATTGCACCACAGGAAGAGGCCATTCAGCCCAACCTATCTGGGCTAGCAAGAGCAATTCATCCAGTCCCATTCCTCTGCCTTCTTTTCTGGTGCTGCAACTTGTTCCACCTATCACCTTCATCTACCTATTGCATTCCCAGCTACCTTCCTCCCAGCCCCACCCCCCTTCCCATTTATCTGTCAGCTCCCCCCGGCCCACAAGCCTCACTCCCAAAAGGTCGACTCTCCTGCTCCTCAGATGCTGCTGAACTGACTGTATTCTTCCAGCACCACAGTCTTTGACTCTGATCTCCAGGCCCGGGATATAAAGCTGAGGAGGATCTCAGAATGTTTCACTACCTGCTGCTTCAACCTGCCCTTCTCCAATGATGGCACACACAAACCCCTTGGTCTCACTGCTCATATACCCCCTTTCAAATTGTACCTTTTATTTTATATTAACTTCACACCAAAATGAATCAAATCACATGACTCCAAATTAAATTTTACCAACACTTGCCCGCTCATTTCACCTGTTGAAGTTTACCTCTATCCTCCTCACAGATTCCAAGAATCTCCTCTATGAGGCAAGATAGTGGCACCATGGAAATTTCACTGGCTCAGTAATCCTGAGGTCAAGGCTTTCAGGATGTGACTTCAAATCCCGTTGTGGCAGTGATTGGAACTTACATTCATTTCATTAACAAAATCTGGAATTGTAAACTGGTCCCAGTGATGGTGTCCTTGAGACTATTGCCAGTTTTCAGGTTATAAATAAATCTGATTCACCAATATTCTTTAAGGAAAGAAATTCATACCTGGTCTGGCCGACATAGAATCATAGGGGTCTACAGCATGGAAACAACTTTCCCATGTTACACATGTGACTCCAGACCCACAGTAATTTGGTTGGCTCTCAGCTCCCCTCCCAAAAGGTCCAACAAGTTACTCAGTTCAAATGAAAATTGAAAAGGGTGGCAAATGCTGGTTTTGCCAGTGATGTCTACATCCCATGAAAGAATTTACAAACCACTACTCTCCATTACCTGTCACTCAGTCGATTTTAGTATCCATCTTGGTCATGTCCTTTTTATTCCATGAGCCCTAACTTTGTTCAATAGTCTGTTATATGATGCTGGAAAGCATAGCACTGAAAAAGCACAGCAGCTCAGGCAGCATCTGAGGAGCAGGAGAATCGATGTTTCGGACATAAGCCCATCATCTTTCCTGTTGAAGGGATTATGCCCAAAACATCCACTCTCCTGCTCCTTGGACGCTGCCTGACCTGCTGTGCTTTTCCAGCATCACACTCTCTTCTCTGACTCTCCAGTAACTGCAGTCCTCGCTTTCTCCTGTTATATGATGTTGATTCAAATGCTTTTGGAAGTCCACGCACACCACATCAACCACATTATCCTCATCAAATCTCTCTGACACCAGAGAGAGCTCAAGAAAATTGCATCAGTATTAACAGTGATAGAAACTAGTTGCCCAGTGTGCCCACCAATATCCTAATATTGATTTACAACTTTCTGCTATCTGCGTCTGCTTTACACTTATCACTTGGTGGCACAAAACTTAATTCTCACTGAAAAAAAAGACACATTTTATCGCAGTTATTTGTTTTGCACTCATTAGCACAACTCATGGGAATACCCACAGTAATCTGTGTTGACCTCTTTTGCTACTGGAAGCTTTTCTTTCTTTAAAAAAAAGGCACAATCTCTATAGCTGAGAAATTTATCGACACTAAATTACTTTCCAACAGTGAGAATTGAGAAATCCTAAATTCCTTTCTAACATCCATAGAAAATGGTGACCGTTGTGGTCTGGCGGTACCCAGGATCATTTGCATTTTCAATAATTCTGATTTGCAAGATATTCAATAGAAAAGAATTAATCCCAAACCTCATGTATTATAAAGTACGGAGGAAAGTGCACATATCTCAACAAAGCTCTAACCCACTTATTTTTCATGACTTTGTCGATGTATATTTTTCAAATATCTGTCCAGCATTTAATGTATACCACTGGGCAGTGGTCGATGATGATCTGAAAAATCAGACCGTACCTGTATCACAAGACACACATTAAATTGTCAATGTTCCTTCTTTCCTCTCGTTTCATCCCTTTCAGCCTGCGGGAGCCAAGTTGGTCTGCTGCTAATTTCCACACTCTTGTGTATATTGCACATGCTAGTTGCATTCAGACCACATCACAGGCATCAAGGTCCTTCTGTACTTCTACTGTTCACCCTGCTAAAGCTGCAATTCATACATTAATGAAACTGTATACGCTGATCTTACCCAGCTATTTATAATGTGTGCTTTCGTACAACCAGCAGCTCAATTACTTTCACCAACATCAGAAGTGCTGGACCTTAAAACAAATAAAAATCTAGTTTTCACAAATTGTATATATTTCCTCATATTTTTCATAAATAAGTGTGATGAGATTCACTTGTGATTCTCTTAAAGATTACAATCTAAAAACACAGCTATACTGCTATTTAACTCTGTTTCCCACCCGTCTGAGAAGTTGAATTCGGTCCTTTCAAACTGTTCCCATATTCATGTCTCAGTCCCCACCTTCCTTCAACTATCTACTCATGTCTCTCTCAACCATTTATATGGTCTCTGTTTCAGTGTCGAACTCCAGGAGCCTCACTCCTCCCTGTATAAAAATGCTGCTCCTGTTCACTGTCTCCCCAACATTAAATTTGATCCTTATTTCCCTGAACAACTGGAAATATTCACATCACATGCAGGTCATCAACCATTGCCTCTTGTTTTTGTAGAAACAACTGGCCATTATGGATGTTTCTTCTGATTCTTCACTTGATCTGTTACCATCATCCCTTTTATCATTTATGCATCCTGCAATTGACCTATTGTTCTTCCTCCCCTCTCCCACTTACCCTACTGTTATATGGGGAGTTAATAGTGTAGTGACAATGTCAGTGGACTAGGACTCTAACACCCCAGGCTAATGTTTTGAGACATGGGACAAATTTGAATCCAATACGAACAGTGGTCTGATGATGACCATGTACTGATTGTTGGTGGTGGTTGTTAAAATTCCCATCTGGTTCACGAACATCCCTTAGTACACATGACTACAGCCCCAAGGCATTGTGGGTTGATGTTGATTATCCTGCGCGATGGGCAATAAAAGCCCAGCCGGTAATGCCCACATTCCATCAACAAATTTTTAAAAAGACTTGCGTAAACCCTCTTCTAACTCTGTCTTTTTCTAGTTTGGACAAATAGAATCTTGACTGCGTGTCCTGTTTGTCAACAACCCACACAGAGTCCAATAGAAACAGCCCCATTGGTGAAGGATTGAGAATCAGGGGACATCAAATTGTGGTCATGTATTGACAAAAACAGCAATCAGTGGCATGAGAAAATGTTCTTTGGGTTTCAACAGCAAGAGATCAGGATTTGGAATGCAGCACCTGAGGACAAAGGTGAGACAGATTCAAACGTAGCCTTCGAAAGGAACTGATTAGAAGAGGAAAGACTTGCAGAGCTATAAGGAAAAGACAGGGAAGGAGAACCGGCTGAGTTGTTTTTGCAGACAAGGACACGATAAACTTAAGGCTCTCCACTCACGTTGGGACCACTCTGTGACATAATTCTCTGATATCATGAATAATTAGAATTCATCCTCCTTCACTAATTGAGCTGCAGTTTACGAGGCTGATGGTGTCTCTGCAGCCAGACAGACAGACTGACTAGCACACTCTACTCATGGGACATTTGGTCAAAAACCTAATCTTCTGTCTGCAAAATCAAACTGGAACAGAAGAAAGACTAGCTTCAGTTCACCATGACAGCAACTCTGCCCCTGGAAGCCTTTTCTTTAGAAAGCGCCACTCAGTTGGGAGTTATTCCAACTCCCACCCCACTAATTATCCTGTGCAACATGACTCAATCTCAAGACCCTTAAACATCTTCCGTCCAAACCACAGCACTGAGCTAAACCTGATCCTGTCAGATACGTGCTCAACTGCCAAATCTTGGCTGGATCCCGAATTCCTGCAGTGTATCTTATGAACGTCTCCCATAACTGCTTCGAAAGTTCAGAAAATGCAACTCCATTTGATTTTCTTAAAGACTTTTCACAAACAGGCACCGGAGAGCACAGCAATAAATGCCTTGTGTAGAGGTCTCCAGATGCTTTGTAATCTTTCCTTTTCAAAAGAATAAAGTATCATTTGAACATTTTATGGCACGCCTCTGGGGCAGGTAGAACTTGAACTCCCAACTTTTCTGGTCCAGAGGTACGGACACTACGATTGTATCACAGGAACCCAGTCACTGCTTGATTTCAGCAGCGCTTCCATCAAGCTCTGTACTAAAACGGAGAACTCTGTGGTGCATTCAACATACTATTAAGTGTTCTCTTGTACATAAGTTCCACCTTTGACTATTTCCTTTCCAAAAAAGGTTCTAAACTATCCCTATTTATTGTTTTTACGTGAAAGGTGATTTGCATTCATACGCTCCCTAATTACAATTAGGTTAACACAATAATCACCATCTCTCACCAACCCACTATTGCTCATCATTGAGATCTAAGAATGCATTAATTATAGGCCATGCTATGATGCACAACATCAGATTGTAGAACGGTTACGGCATAGAAAGAGGCCATTTGACCCCTTGATTCCATGCTGGCTGTTTGCAAGAACTATTCAATGTGTCCCAGTCCTCTGCCATACCCCCTGCAAATGTTCACTCCTTTCAAAGGGAAGGCCATGTACGAATCTACATCCAAGCACATTCTCAGTCAATGCCTTCTGCTTGCTGTATAAAAGAAAAAGGTTTCTCATCATGTGCCTATTGCTCCTTTTGCCTCAAACCTGTTCTCGCTGGTTCTCAACACCTCCAGCAATGGCAGCAGCATCCCCTAGCTCTCCATCCAGAACCTTTACTATCTCAAATATCTCTATCAGTTCTCCTCTCAATCTCTTTCGAGGACGACAGTATCAGATTCACCATCCTGTTTGTGTAACTGATGTTGTCCAGTCCTCGAACAATTCTCATAAATATTTTCTACACCCTTGAGAAAGTTAAGTATGATAATAGTAATATTCCCACATTCCCTGCATCTACGTTTCCCTGGTCTTTACTCAATTTGTTCAAAAGCAGAAAAGCAACATCCAGAATCAACTCCTGGGGGATCATTTAAGAATTTGTGGTCTTATATTGGTTTTTAGAACTCAAGACTTCCTGCAAAATCATTCTGAGATGAAAGTTGAATCAATAATAATGCAATATAACCCAATTTAATAAATGTTTCTACTTTGTACTGCCAGGTCTAAATGAAGTATTTTTTTTCAAGTGTGGTGAATTAAGTTTAGACATAAGCTGACAGAAACCTAAAACATCCAATTCTTTATGCTCATATATATTTTTAGCCAGAGGGTCCCTTGTTGCTACAAAGTTGTTCAAAGATCAGCAGCACTCCCTGAATGACCAAACAGATTCTTACCCTCAATATCCCAGATCAAAGTCTTGCCAACCAACAAAGAAAAAACGTTGACCCAATGATACAACGAGTCAAGTCTGGTGCAGTGCAACCTTGGAATAGACTAAGGAGAAGGACAAATTAATTTATTCAGGATTTCAATCAAGATTTTTTTTGATTCACTGACAGGAAATGGGCTTCACTGTCTAGGCAAGCATTTATTGCCCATCCCTAAAGTTAAGAGTCAAATCCATTGTTATGGGTCTGGAGTCCCATGTAGGCCAGACCATGTAACTTCCCAAAGGGATGTTAGTGACCCAGGTGGGTTTTCCCTGAGTCAACAATGATTTCATGGTCATTGTTAGACTCTTTATTCCAGATTCTTCTTTTTTTTTAAAAAAATTCAAATTCTCCCCTCTACCATGGTGGGATTTGAACCTGGGGGTCCACAGAATACACTGAACTTCTGGTTTAATAGTCTAGTGATAATACCACTAGGCCATCACCTCCCCCAAAAGATGGAGCAGGAGAAAGAGCATGCCATTTTATCCCTTGAGGCAGTTCACCATTTAACAAGATCATGACTTGCTTTGACCATGGTCTTAACTCCACTTTTCTGCCTGTTCACAAAACCCATAAAAATCAAAAATCCATCTTACTCAAAGATCCATCCTCCACTTCTCTCACAGGAAGAGATTTCCAAAACACAAATGATGCTTTGAAAGAATATATTCCTTCCCACTTCCATCTTGAAAATGATTTAAAGATGTCCCACTCATTCTAGATTCACTAACAGGAGGAACTCCCCTCCCAGAATCAATCCAGTCAGGTTCTCAATGGAGGACTATCTAGTGAGACTGGCACTGCTGTGCCTTTGCCAGAGTGTGCACATTATAATTGTTAATGCTCTACAAATATCCACCAAACTTCTGAGTAACAAAAGTCCAGCAGTCCCAATATGAGTGCTGTCTGACTACTAGATGCACCATCAAATAAACCATCGACATGTTACAAGTACATTTCTGGCTCCGAAAACAGTGGACTTTTCATAAATCCTAAAGACGCTCAATTGGACAAAAACATCAGAATCGATATCTGTCACACTTCATACACTGGGTGTTACAAAAATCGAATATCTTCCAATTAATCATAACGTATGCACAGATGCACAACACAACATAATTCAGACACAGTGTCACTTAGCCTGCCTCTGCTAAATGTAGGCTGTGAGCCCATCTGAATCAGAATGCCTGTAAAATCACCACCCTCTATTGCAACTCAGTAACATATTTACATCCAAACTGTATTCACCAGTCCTGCGATGGTTTTGTCTAACCCAGTTGTGTTCAGTACCACCATTACTGTGATAGCGACAAACCAGGGACTAAAGCTGTGAGTGTTACCAGTTTAGAACCATCCAACTCATCAGTGACAGAGAGAAATCCTTACTGTCGGTATACTTAAAAGCTAACAGTGTTTGAAATGTTTTATGTTTATGCAGTACATAACTTAGAGAAATTGGCAACAGCAGAGGTCTCTCTGCAGTGGGGACACAAACAGGGAGACTGTCAGATTTGTTCTTGAGCCCAGGCAGTTTTGCTGTCCTGATTTCTAACAACTTCTAAATAGTAGCACCAGAGCGCAACAGATTATTTTCAATCCCAGTTCAAACATCTCAGTGATAGTTATTCATATTGTTTAACACTTCTGTTTTAATTGTATGCTTAGTACGTTATTCTTCCATGGAGAAACAGAGATGGTTAGAGATAGAGAGAGAAAGTGATGGGTACAGATAAAATAAAAGATGGGTACAGATAGAGAGATAAAGATGTAATGTTGTTGCTGTTTCCTTATTCCTCATTATAAATATTCCTCTCCCTGACGTAAAGTTATAGCAACAACATGGTGGCTCAGTGGTTAGCACTGCTACCTCACAGTGCCAGGAACCCGGGTTCAAGTCCAGCCTTGGGAGACTGTCTGTGTGGAGTTTGCACATTCTCCCAGTGCCTGTGTGGGTTTCCTCTGGGTGCTCTGGTTTCCTCCCACAATCCAAAGATGTACAGGTTAGGTGAATTGGCCATGCTAAATTGCCCAGCATTCAGGGATGTTAGGTGCATTAGTCTGTGGAAATGTAGGGGAATGGGTCTGGATACTCTTTGGAGGGTTGGGGTAGGCTGAATGGCCTGTTTCCATACGGTGGGAATCTATGATACTAGCTAATTGTTTTTCTTTGTACATTACTATTGGAGCATTTACAATCTATTGTACTCTTTCTGTCTTTGTTAGTAATGTAAAAACCAGGAACAGCAGTAGACCATTTGGTCCCTCAATGGACAGAAATAGTAAAGGCCAGAATTTCATGGAGTTCGGAAAACTTTGCAAAGTTTTAAAAATATTGGTAGGACCTGGATGCAGATGCTGTGTCCCAATTTTTTGAAACAATCTGATTGATGCCAGCAGGGATAGAGGAGAGGGAGCATGATTCATGCAGGAAGGAAACCTGACCTTCAAAGGCCATGTGAACTTGGAGCTGAGTTTAAACAGACTCCACTTCTGCTGTTCCAAGGGGGAATCTTGATTTAATGCAGTAAACGTAAGCACTCCTGAAGGCTGGATGGCTCCGTGGTTAGCACTGCTACCTCACTGACATCTGAGTTTGATTTCACCCTTGGGCAACTAGTTGTGCGGAGTTTGCATGTTCTCCCTGTATCTGTGTGGGTTTCCTCTGGTTGCTCCAGTTCCTTCCCAAAGTCTAAAAATGTGGAGGTTATATGGATTAGCCATGGGAAATGCAGGGTTATAGGGATGGGTCTGAGCTGGATGCTCTTCGGAGAGTCAGTGTGGCCTTGTTGGGCTAAATGGTTTGCTTCCTCACTGTAGGGAGCCTATGATATGGTTTACAAAACATTTTTGATTGGCAGTCCATTAGATATGGGTTATTTAAAAAATGCTAATATAATTTCAATTAAGCTCCACCATCGAATTGGGCCATGGTGGATAAAATAGTGGCCTTAACTCCACTTTCTTCATAACCCTCAATCCTCTTCAATCACAGGTCTCTCTAACAAATCAGGCTTGAACTTGTTCAACGATCCCTGCAGCTTCCACTGCTCTCCAAGGTCCTGAACTCCAAAGATCAATGATCCTCTGAGGGAAGAAATGCCTCCTAATCTCTGTCTGATACAGAAAACCTGCCATTCATTAGTCCTTAGAGTTCCAGTGCTCAATCTTCCATCATAAAGCAAAGCCTTTTCATCTGAAAAATCAGCCCAGTGCACCTTCTCTGAACTGTTTTCACTACAAATATGTCCCTCCTTAAATAAAGAGTCCAACACTTTCAGCTGCTACTTTCTGTCTACATGTTTTTTTCACCTTCCCCTATCCCACCCTGCTTAGGGCTGAGCAGTCAGTTAATCTGGTGTCCCTCCTAAAGTGAAAACATAGTTAAAAATATAAAAAGAGGTCAAGCTGATACAAAGATCTGATGATTGTTGCAATCAAAACGATCAAGCAGACAGCAGGAACACTTCAGATGTACCCACACTGACAAATCAATCAAGCTCTGCCATTTCCTAATGGGAGGTTAATAGCACAATAATAAACTGAAGTCCTTTTCATTTTTCTAAAAAAATAATTAAAAATTTAGAGCTAAAGTAGTGCCTTCATCTGCCCTTCCATCGTTGCACTGCAATGACTGATGTCTTTAATTTTACAGTTCAGATTACATTATTTCAGTTGGTTATTACTTGCATAAAATTGCGGTGACTCATCAATTAACGCATGACAGAATTAAACACTCATCAGATTTTGCAATAAATTGCTTTCCTAATTTAATTTATAATTTTCTTGTGTTAATTATTCAATTGATGCACTTTAGAGTTCTTGGTTATTTCAGGCACAAAACTTGATCACTGTCCTTCTTCTCATTTTTGTCTCAATTAATCCCTTGCCCATTTTTCTCTGTCAGCATTTGGATCTGAATCTGTTCTGGCATGTTAGTCAGCGCTAACCTGTTTATAACATTCACTATCCATGGGGCAATTTTAATCATAATCTACTTACCCCAAAATCTTTTTTTTTGATTCTTTCATGAGACAAGAGCCAGGCAAGTCAATGAGCAATTTCTAATTACCCTTGAGAGAGGGGGCAGAAAATGAGATAGCCGAAGCCAGTTAGCCTAATTTCTGTGCTGGGGATGGTATCAAAGTCATTCATCAAGGAGCTTGCAGCCAGTCCCTTAGAAAAAACTGAGTGTTATTGCAAAGACTCACCTTCCTTTTTGAAAGGGAAATCATATTTCACCAATTTTTTAGAGTTCTTTGAAGGAGTGCATGCGCTGCCGATAAAGGGAAACCTGTAGACACACTATACATGGATTTTCAGAAGGTGTTTGACAAGATGTCACATGACGTGTTATTGAGTAAAGTAGGATCTCAGGGTTTACGAGGTAACATATTACCTTGGATTGAAGATTATCCATCTGACAGAAAACAGTGTGTGTGTGTGCATAAACGGGCCTTTGTCTGCTTGACAGGATCTGATGAGTAAAGTCTGGCAGGGGTCAATATGTGAGCTTCAGCTTTTTACAGATGATATTGATGAGGGGAGAGAGGAATGATCACTAAACCGACACAAAGGTAGCTCGACAGGTGTGTGTGAAAAGGAGGTAAGGAGGTTGAAGATGATCATTGACAGGTTGAGTGAGTGAGCAGAAACCTGGCAGATGGAACATAGTGCGGGAAATGTGAATTCATTCAGAAAGAATAAAGTAACCTACACAGAGAATAATCACATAATTCCAAAAGTACAGGGCTTTAGTTCATGAGTAACAAACGATTAGTATGCACAGCCAGCAAATAACCATGAAGGTTAAAGAGATACTATCCTTTATTTCAAGAGGATTTGAAAATAAATCTAAGGATATTATGCTTCAGTTAAACAGGAATTGGTGAGACCACATCTCAAACACTGTGTACAGTTTTTTTTTAGATTACTTACAGTGTGGAAACAGGCCCTTCGGCCCAACAAGTCCACACCGACCCGCCGAAGCGTAACCCACCCAGACCCATTCTCCTACATTTACCCCTTCACCTAACACTACGGGCAATTTAGCATGGCCAATTCACCTGACCCCTGCACATTTTTTTGGATTGTGGGAGGAAACCGGAGCACCCGGAGGAAACCCACACAGACACGGGGAGAATGTGCAAACTCCACACAGAGAGTCGCCTAAGGCGGGAATTGAACCCGGGTCTCTGGCGCTGTGAAGCAGCAGTGCTAACGACTGTGCTACCGTGCCGCCCACTATTTATTTAAGGAAGGATATTAATACATTGGAAGTCATTCAGAGGTGGTTTATTAGGTTGAGAGCTGGAATGAGTGGGGAAAGGTTGACCAGACTGGGCTGATTTCCACTGGAGTTGGGAAGGGTGAGAAGTGAGTTGATTGAAGTGTATAAGATCCTTGATGGTCTTGACAAGGTGGATGTGCAAAGTATGTTTCCTCTTGTGGGGGAGTCCAGCACTGTTTTAAAATTAGGGGTCACCCTTTTAGGACACAGATTTTATTTTTGCAATGAGTTGCGTGATTTTGAAGGTCCTGTCTCAGAAGGCAGTGCATGCATTTTCATTGAATAATTTATAAAGCAGATTAAGATTGATCACCTTGCCTATCAAGAATCTAAGGCTGTTGGGGATTATATGTGAATGCAATATTGGGTAATAGATCAGTATTGAACAACAGAGCAGGCTTGAGGGGCTGAATGGACTATTCTGCTTCTATTTTGAAGGATTGACGAGAAGGTGGTGGTGAGCTACCTTCTTGAATTACTGTAGTCCTTGGGGTGTAGGTACACACAAAAATGAGGGACAGAGTTCCAGGAGTTTGACCCGGTGACCCTGAGGTATCATGTACAGTTTCAGGTCAGGATGATGTGTGGCTTGGGGAAGAACCTGTAGATTCATCTCTTATCCATATCCCTGTTCACCATTCCTATTGAAGTAATTATCCAATGCCACTTGAATGCCTCAACTGATCCTCCATCCATTGCATTCCCAAGCAATGTGTTCCCTATCCAAATTCCCCACCATGTGTACAAATTATTTCCTCATGTACCCCTTGCTTTTTTGCCCATTACCTGAAACCTATGCCTTCCTGTTCTATCTACTCTATCCACCCCGCTCCTAATTTTGGAAACCTCTATCAAGTTTCCTCTCAGCCTTCTTCTCTCCAGGAAGAACAGTCCCAACTTCTTCAATCTATCCTCATCATTGAAGTTTCTCATTCTCTCACATGCACACGTGTGTGCGCGCGCACACACACACACACACACACAGACACACACACACACACTCTCACACACCCAGCATCTCCTCAAACAAATGTTTAGACAGGGCACTCACAAATCAATACGGGTGGGTGGGAGGAAAGGTTGTGATGTCACAATAGGTCCTGGCATTGAACATTCAATGCTTTGCACGTCAGGTCCAGATGCTGCTAAAGATGACAGGCTTAAAACTTCACGTGATGTGTTCATTGGCTGTGGGCATTCAGAGCTACATGTAACATAATTAAATCTATCACATTAATGGCAAGAAACCACTGATTTATGTTCAGTTTGGATCAAACTGAACGAGACCACATCCATTGAGCTGGTGTTAAAATCTGGATTAATAACCTTCTGTCGATCACCACCTCTGTCCCGACTGCTAACCCTCAGGCTCAACAAGATTGGACCCAACGCAACATAAATTAAGAAGTAATTATGATTAATCATCGACATTCAAATCCTAAGATGTTGAACACTGACAACAAAGTGTCAAATTCTGCCATGATGGATCATGATTACAAAAGGACTACCATCAGCAATTGCATTTCAAATTGTGTCACGACTGTGTTTGATCGGATCACCTAAACAATGGGAGATGCGGTAATTAATCATGATCCCAGTGCTGATTATCTTGGTGCTGTTTACAATCGTGCTCTTCACAATCCAAATCATTTAAACGATCTCAGATAACACCCGCATGGGAAGTTCAAGCAGTTAATCACCATTCAACGTTTTTTTTAATGATGGTCCCTCTGCTGAGCCAGTTAATAATTTGGACCATTATTCAGACCTCAACAACAACAGATCAGTGTTCTTCTTGCCACCCTGTGGTGCTAAGGTCAGATTTCTGGCGTCTGATCTTATATTTGGAGACTTCCCTTGATTGATGTACAGAACTGTAGAGGTGGACCTGTCAAGAGGATGGATATTCAGGATGTTCACAGGAGATAGTCCAGATATTAATGGCTGTAAATCCTTCAAACGTCCTCACAGGAGACAACTGAAATTTCAAGGCTGGAATAGCCATCAACAGAGAGACCTGATTACACGCCAGCACTTTGTTCTGCACCACTCCTTCTCCACCCCCACCCCCACAAACCATCCCCCCCGCCCCTTCCCCCCCTCCCCCCACACCCGTTCCCCCAGTCGAACATTGAAGCTGTCAAAATCCTCAATCATTTGGGGAGAAAAAAAGCAGGGTTTCAGGTCAAGGAAAACATTGGGATAAACTGCAATTTCCTTTGAGGGAAAAGGATAAAAACTTAAAGAATGTTTTTCAAATAACTAGACACAGAACGGGCAGCATGATGGTTCAGTGGTTAGCACTGCTGCCTCACAGCACCAGGGAGCTGGGTTCAATTCCCGCATTGGGTCACTGTCTGTGTGGAGTTTGCATATTCTCCCAGTGTCTGCGTGGGTTTCCTCTGGGTGCTCCGGTTTCCTCCCACAGTCCAAAGATGTACTGGCCATGATAAATCGCCCATAATGTTAGGTGCGTTAGTCAGGGGGTCAGGGAATGGGTCTGGGTGGGCTACTCTTTGGAGGATTGGTGTGGACTTGTTGGGCCAAAGGGCCTGTTTCCATACTGTAGGGAATCTAATCTAGAAAAACAAAAATTGCTAGGCTCAATAAATCCAATTCAAGTGCATTCCTTTCTCTAATGAGGGCCCAGACATCTCTAAGAGGTGATTGATTCACTGATCTAACTTTTAAAATGTTTATTCACTCAGCAAAAAAGGATCACAACAAAAGTTATGCCATTGGCAGTTTCCTTCTCCATTCTTTTAACTAATACAGTTCCTTTTAGCATCAGAGATTCAGAGTCAGAGAGATCTGCAGTACATAGAATGGCTCTTCAGCCCATCGAGACTGTACTGAAGAAATACAACCACCTATCTAGTCTAATACCCTTTTCTACAACATTACCTAATAAAGCAGCTCAGTGTACATTGATTGTGTTTAATTGTATGCAAATAGAGGACATTGATTGGAGCTCCACCTGCACATCTGGGGCAGCATAGTGGCTCAGTGGTTAGCGTTGCTGCCTCATAGCACCAGGGTCCCAGGTTCAATTCCAGCCTCGGGCGACTGCCTGTGTGGAGTTTGCACATTCTCCCTGTGTCTGTGTGGGCTTCCTCCGGGTGCTCCAATTTCCTCCCACAGTCCAAAGATGTACAGGCCAGGAGAATTGGCTATGGTAAATTGCCCATAATGTTTGGTGCAGTAGTCAGAGGGGTCTCGGTGGGTTACTCTTGGGAGGGTTGATGTGGACTGGTTGGGCCAAAGGGAATCGAATTTATATTAAGGGTTCCTTGCTGGTGTCCCCATCTCTAAGCCAGGAGGCAGAGGTTAAATCCCACCTCCCCCAGAGGTGAGTCACAACATCTCTGAGCAGGTTGATCAGAAAACATCTACACAAAGCAACAATAAGGGTTCCTGTTGCACAGTGATAGTGTCCTTACCTCTGGCCCAGAAGTTACAGGTTCAAGTCTCACCTGCCCTCAGAGGTGTATCTTAACAGTTTGATTAATAAATAATTATTAAAAAGAAACACTTAAGCTGGTTGTAGGTTGGTGAAGAATTTTGATAGTCCCAACAAAAGCAGGAGGGCTGGCCCAGAGGGTGAGGGCGTGCCAAATCCATGAGCCACCTATCCACAGTCAGTGCTCAGCTCCCCCTCAGCCACACTCAGTCATTGCTGCTGCTGCTGGGTTTCAGGCTGGCAGCCCTTGGGTACCTAATCCTCCAGCTGATGGGCAAGGTGACCCCCTCATCATGCTGCCACCTGCCCATGATGAGAAGCTCAACATGGGGTAACCGTTAACCAAGACTGGCTCCAGTCCAATGTCCAGGCTGCTCAAGAATACAGAGCAAGGTTTACACCTGAAGCGGGAGCAGTAGAAATCAGGATCAGAAAAGAACATAAAGAGGCACAGTAGTGGTATTGTCCCTTTCTTTGGACGAGAAGGTTCAGGTTTAAGTCCCACCAGCTGCAGCTGGATGTCATTGCAGGATGTGTCAGCAGGATGTTTGAGCAGATTCATTGAAAATATGTATAAAGTGACAATTATACAGCCCATGGTATAGTTGCATTAGAAGGCGCATGCTTATAATGTTATACTCTGCAAATATATCCAAGATTAAGTAAACATTAGCTCCAATGACGTTCTTCACCAACAGAATAGCAACTACACACCTTGAAAATATTCTGAATAGGCATGAAGGATTCAGCCTCAACAGATGCTACATTTCTTTGTACTTTCTCTGCAGGTTTTTACAAGACCATAAGACATAGGAGCAGAAACTAGACCATTCAACCCATCGAGTCTGCTCAGCCATTCGTTCTTGGCCAATAGGTTTTTCAACCCATCTTCCCACTTCCTCCCTGTAACCTTTGATCCCCTTGGTAATCAAGTACTTATCTATCTCAATGACCTGGCCTCCACAGTCTTCTAAAAGCAATGAATTCCACAGATTCACAAATCTCTGGTTTCTCCTTATCTCCATCCTAAAGAGTCTTTCCCTTACTATACAAGAGCTATGCCCTCAGATCCTTGTCTCTCCTGCCAATGGAAGCATCTTCCCAACATTCACTCTGTCCAGTATTCTTAGTGAGTTTTGAGAAGATTTGGAGCTCAGGTTGAGGTTCTGGATGTAGGTTTGCTCGCTGAGCTGGAAGGCTCATTTCCTGACATTTCCTCACCCTACTAGGTAACATTTTCAGTGGGCCTCCAGGCGAAGCACTGTATGTGATTCCTGCTTTCTATTCCTGGAGACCCACTGAAGATATTACCTAGTAGGGTGATGAAACATCTGGAAATGAACCTTCCAGCTCGGCGAACAAACCTACATCCATTCAATATTCTGTACATTTCAGTCACATCCATTCTCATCCTTCTCAAGTCCATCGAGTATAGACCCAGGGTCCTCAAACATTTTCATGTCCTGATCCTTCCCCGACAAAATTGTGCATGTGTGTGTGCGTGTGTGTGTGTGTGTGTGTGCGTGCATGTGCGTGTGTCTGTGTGCGTGCGTGTGTCTGTGTGTATGCACGTGTGTGTGCGTGCGTGTGTGTATGCATGCGCATGCGTGCTTGTGTGTGTGCGTGCATGCGGGTGTGTGCGCACGTGTGTGTGCATGTGTGTGTGTGCATGTGCGTGTGAGACAAATTCCACTTTCCAAGCCTTAGGGCGGCACAGTGGCACAGTGGTTAGCACTGCTGCCTCACAGCGCCGGAGACCCGGGTTCAATTCCCGCCTCAGGCGACTGACTGTGTGGAGTTTGCATGTTCTCCCCGTGTCTGCGTGGGTTTCCTCCGGGTGCTCCAGTTTCCTCCCCCAGTCCAAAGATGTGCAGGTCAGGTGAATTGGCCATGCTACATTGCCCGCAGTGTTAGGTAAGGGGTAAATGTAGGGGTATGGGTGGGTTGCGCTTCGGCGGGTCGGTGTGAACTTGTTGGGCCGAAGGGCCTGTTTCCACACTGTAATGTAATCTAAAAAATCTAAAAGCACTTTAAGTACATATCCAATTGTTGTTTGACTGTGATGAGTATTTCTGTCTCTGACATCCTTTCAGGAAGGAAGCTTCAGATCCTCACCATCCACTGCCTGAAAATAAAATCTCCAGCCCCACAAAAGCACCCTGCCTTTTGTTATAAGTCTGGGGCTATTGACTTTTCTGCTATAGAAATGAGTCCTTCCTATCCACTCTACCCAGGTCAGCCCTCAATTTTATGCAACTAAATCACATTTCTCCACCCCCCCACCCCCCCCCACCTCCTTCTTTCTGAAATAAAATGATCTGACAATACATAATCTTGCATTTTGGCTAAAATTTGATCATCAGACATCCCCTTTGTTATTTCTTTATGCATGTACTCTGCTCTCAACTTACACTTCTATCCGTCCTCAATCTTTAACTTGCAAAGTGAGGAGTTTGGCCAGGTTTCCCTTTTCTAGTTTAGAGACACTGAAACCAACTTTCAGATGGCAATTAAACCAAAGTCCCTCTCCACCCTCTAAGATGCAGGCAAACAAATCACGTGGCAATAATTTGAAGGTGATGGTGGTATCATCCCAAGTCTATTACAATCCCTCAAAAAGTATCACATTAAAAAAGAGGTTATCTGCCCATTATCATCTTTATTGATCAGACTTTTGAACACAGGGGTTGTAATGCTATGTCGAGTTTGTACAGGACATTGGTGAGGAGTACTATGGAGCAGTTCTGGTCGCCCTGTGATAAGATGGATATGATTAAATTGGAGAGGATTCAGAGAAGATTTGTGAGGATATTGTTGGGAATGGAGGGTTTGAGTTATAAGGAGAGGCTGGATAGGCTGGGACTTTGTACACTTGAGTGTAGGAGGTTGAGGTTTATAAAATCATGTGGGGTATAGATAAGGGGAATGATAGGTGTCTTTCCCCTAGGGTTGGGGATTTCAACACTAGGGACAATATATTTAAGGTGAGAGGTGAAAGACTTAAAAAAGGTTTCGCAGCGAGTGATTTGTGTGTGGAACGAACGCCCAGAGAAAGTGATGGATACAGGTATAATTACAACAGTTAGATAAGTACATGAATAGGAAAGACTTGGACCAAGTCTTTGGGCCAAGTGCATGGCAATGGGACAAGTTTAGTTTGGGATTATGGTCAGCACGGACTGGTTGGACAATCAGTTTCTGTGCTGTATGACTCTATGACTCTATGTTGGTTGTCAGAGTTCACTTTGCAAAATTTCGCTGTCAGCTTTCTTGCACTAGAACAAGTGACTGCACCTCAACAGTAATTAATTGGCTGCAAAGTGATTTGAGACATCCAGTGGTTATGAAAAGTGCTATATAAATGCACGTCTTTTTCCTTTACTGTCCAAGCTTAAAGCCCAACACAGACCAGGGGTCATGCCCCCTACTGCTCAGAGCTGCTATTGTTAGCACCTTCCCAGAATTCCAACTGGGCCATCAGGAAGCTCAATTTTAATACATCCCACGGTGAAAATTACCCATCGCAAACTCGGCGTTTGGCAGGTTATTTGGAGAGAGCATGGAGCTTGCCTCAGAATAAAGATAAAAGGCAGTTGTTCTCACACCACTTTGTGGTAGCTGTGATAAACTTGTTTTTAATTCACTCACAGAATGTGGGTGTCACTGGCTGGGCCAACACTCATTGCACGTCCCTAATTGCCCTTGAGAAGGTGATGGTGAGCTGCCTTCTTGAATCACTACAGTCCATGTGCTGTAGGTAGACCCACAATGCCCCTAAGGAGGGAGATCCCGCACTGTGACCCAATGACATTGTGCAAGACATCAGGCTAGACCTAAGAGTACATTTATACTCCTGCCATCAAACAGTCTGGTTACACAACTGAAAGACAAAACAGTCCTTTCTCTAATGATTGGTGGAGCTTATCTCATAACCTCAGTTAACCGTTTCAAGCACTAATCGTCTTTTACAATATAATTCCCCACCTACTTAGGGACACAGTAACATGGGATCAGGAGCAGGCCATTCAGCCCGTCCATCATTCAAAAAGATCATGGGCAACCCCATGTACTTGCCTTTCACCTATATCCCTTAATATCTTTGCTGAACAAGGCTTTACCTATCTCAGATTTAAGTGCTTGCTTATCAGCTCTCAACTTCATTGGGTTGTCCATGTGGTTCACATGTAGGATTCTCACCTACCTATGATATTCCAGAGTCCACCGAGCATGGAAACCGAGCATGGACAATCACAGAATGTCCCAATCAAGTACAATCTAACAGCCGATCTCAGATCCTGTGAATTCAACCCCATTATAGCAGGGGAAATACAACCCTGGACACATCAGAATGGAAAAGGCTCTGTCCACAAGCAATCTCAACATTTCAGGAGAACAGCCACTTCTGTCAAAGACCAGCAGCGCAGCCAGCGTCTCCGCCTATTAACCGAAGACTTCATGTGGAATAGCTGCAATCAGATCTGCAGATGGAGAGTTGGTTTAGTGTCACATTTGAAATGACAACGTGTAGATAATGAACAACCAGTTTCCTTGCTGAATACTCATCTGTCAAGTGACTGGTAAATCTACCAACACTGTGAGTCACTGAGGTAGGGTGGACATTTGGTTCCTGGACAACCAGGCAAAAGTTGATCTGCTGCTTAAAAATAATGCAGAAAAGAAAACTTCTCCTCCCGTTGTTTCCTGAACCTGTACAGGCATAGAGGTCTACAGCATGGAAACAGGCCCTTCAGCCCAACTTCCCCATGCAGCCCAGTTTTCACAATTAAACTAGCCCCATTTCCCTGTGTTTGGGACCACTTCATTATGAATCTCCAAAATGTTATTGATTCAGAGAAGAAGCAATAGTGCTGTTCATAATTTTACTGGGTCGTCTTTTGCTGCAGTAGGCATCTACTAATGTTTTTGGCTAGATTTGAGGCTGCAATCTTCAGTTTCAAATGCTTTTGTGCAGTAAATGGCTAAAGGGTTACCTGGGAAGAGAAAGGCAAGGCATTTGGAACTGGTAGAGGGCTGGGTAACTATTTGTTGCAGCTGCCCCTCACTTTAAATTGCTGCACCTTTTCACACACATGACATGAAGCACTATTAGCTGCCACATTATACCTCAGTCCACACTAGCGCCACACCAGAGGAAGAGTTTAGCACAACATAAAGGCAAAGCACTGAGAGTGTCGAGGACCTGATATAAAACCGTAAGTGTTGCACAAACTTGGCACACTATTCACTGTTGTTTGTGTCAAAGACTTTACAGGTCGCTCTGAACAGAGGCTCTCTCTACATTTTAAAAGATGTGGAGATGCTGGTGTTTGACTGGGCTGGACAGTCAGAAGTCACACGACACCAGGTTATCGTCCAACAGGTTTCTTTGAAATCACAAGCTTTCCAAGCGCCGCTCTTTCATCACATGAAGACTTCACCTGACAAAGGAGCTGTGTAGTATCTGTACATTATGGAATAAGTGACCAGTAGTGAGCTACAGTGGAGTAATTCAGTTCAGCTGATGATAGTGAGCAGATGAATTCAAGTAAATTATAGCTTTGTAATCATTCCCAATCATTTTACTTTATAATTTAATTTATTGTTATGTGGCAAGACACTCAGGGTGTGATAGAAATCTGATAGCTAAATAGTTTAAAATTCTGTCTATGACAATGGGAACTGTACTGAAGCTACCAAAATGCTGATATGTATTCAGTTGCTTAAGCACAATGGGGCATTAGTAGATTCCATGCACCTATAGAATACAGCCCCTTACCACTTACCAGAAAGACGACTGAAATTTTCACAGTGTGCAGTAACAAGTGCTGTTTATAGTTACACCCACACTCTTTAGCCTTGTCTTGTTATTAGCAAAGCTACACTGCAGAGATCCAGCTGTCCCCATTATTTTTGTTGTCTTGTTAATTCCTTCCTGCTCCCTGCTGAATGGATAAAAATTTCCTTTGCTTCTCCTCCTAACTCCATTTACGGCCAAGAATCCAAACAAGTCCCGACATGGAGCGGACAGAATTGGAAAGATTGCATGTTAATGTCTCAGGATGTTAATGTGGCATTCCTGGCGTTTGTTACACTAGGGCATGGAGTTGCCAGTAGTTGCATGGAAAGCCCTGTCAGCTCTTGGCTGAGTAGATTTGATTGAATCAAACTTCAGCCATCAGGAGGAACCTGAGGGAAATTGTTATGCCTGGTGATAACATCTCTGGAAAGGGGTTAACCATCGGTGCATTTGTCAAGTAAGTGCACTGGCTGAAGTTACTGTGAAGGCCTCCACCTTGTCAATCTCTCCCTTGCCTAAGGCGTGGTGACCCCCATGGTTAATCCATCACCAGTCATATCTCTCTCTCTCTCTCTCTCTCTCTAATGAGAGAGTAGCCCTATTGTCCTCTGGAAGCTTACCCACATAAAGAAGAATGCTGAATCCAGACTAGCTGACTGGAAACTCGCAGCTAAATATGTTTAACGTTTGAACCAAAAAATAGGCAAAGACCATTGAAATGCAAACGCTTCAGCCAACTCTTGCTACAAAAGGAATGGGACTTTGACAGCATACATTTATTCACCGTGAATCCACCACCAGGTCCAGGAAACTGAAAGGAGGGCAGTGATTTACAAATTCCCATAGCATGCCAATTGACTTCTGTCTGTTCACCATTTGTTTCAGACAAGCATCATATGTTCAACCTTCCCATTATTGTTCACAGTAACTTTCCATACACAATTTAAGGTTGGAACTCAGCAGCAAAGGTGTCTTTTAAACAACATAATAGCTTTCAATATCGTGCCAATCAACCTGCTAAATCTCATTCTCTTCCCTGTCACAAATTGTTTTCAAGGTTTTAAAGATGTCAACTTTTAATTTTCTTTCCCTTTTTTCTTATTTTCCTGTTTGACTTTTTCATTTTCCCCACATTCCAATTTTCTCTCCCTCTCTGAATTTCTCTTTGCACACCTGATTTAACTCTTAATTCACCTTCTTCCTCGTGTTCTTCTTCATTGTCGTTTTCAATCCTCAAGCTGCAATGTTCAATGGGGTACATGTGTGTACATGAAGTCCAGGATGTTCCCTTGCCCTCAGCCTCCCATCACCACTTTGCACTTCCATCAAGGTGTGACATAAAGCAAGGTTGAATTGAAGAACGGGCAGGAAAAGGTTGAAAGGAAAGGACATGCCCTACGCTGCCTCTTTACTGTTCAATCTGCCCCACTGATTTATTTTCTAACATTTGGAAAATGTCACTACTTTCGGCAGGTTAAACGTTACCACAGTCAGCTAGGTGACCCAAACCCTATCTTAAGAAAGGAACAGGAAAAAGCTTTGCGCTACCAAAATTAAACTATGGATATATATTTACAAATTTCTGTGCTATCTCTTCTGACAAACTAAATGGAAAAGGTTGAAACCAAACAAACATATTTTGTTGTTTACTTGGCACAATTGTATTTCAGTATCACAAAAATAATGACACACACGCACCACATACACAGACATACACGCTCACAGACACGCACATAGACACAAGCCCATAGACACACATGCGCACACACAGACACACACATACATAGACACAAACTGTGGACATACACTGACACACACAGGCACGCACGTAGGGACACAAGTGTATAAACACATGCACTTATACATACAAGAACATACACAAACCACACGCACACACATAGAAATACACACACAAACGTTTACACATAAATAAGCACAGAAGCACACTGCAAACATGCACAACTGGCACACACAGAGAGACATTCACATTTCAGATACACACTGAGACCCAATGACATGCACACACTTACAGGCACACACTACAGAAACACTTTACTGAAACAGACTACAGATGGACATAGGCATACACACAGAAGCATCATAAAGTTCCAAATCATATCCTCCCACCTCGTTGATTAGAAAGCACTTGCTAGTAATCTTTGGTGAATTGTACAAATTCACTCCCAACACATAACCAGCCTCTTGTGCTCGCACATTCTTGAAGTACATGGCAATAATAATGACATGTTATCGCACACGATAATTCACCAAGATGTTTCTCATCCTCTGCTTCACAACAATCCTAATTAAAATTCCA
The DNA here is from genome assembly GCF_037043375.1 of Chiloscyllium plagiosum. Taxonomy (NCBI): domain Eukaryota; kingdom Metazoa; phylum Chordata; class Chondrichthyes; order Orectolobiformes; family Hemiscylliidae; genus Chiloscyllium; species Chiloscyllium plagiosum. The sequence goes on from NW_028270172.1 coordinate 11,009,624, forward strand.
TCAGAACTGTGGATAGCTTCCCAAGCAGATTTATCACATTTCTGTGAGGTGCTTGTTTTTTTAAAGTCTTGTTGACTCTATCCTAGCACACACCCTCCTCCTAATGCCCTTATTCCAACCCTGATCATATTCCATCGACAGCATCAATAAGCAAGTCATCAGCCCAGAACACAATTTTTGTAACATTTGTTTGAATCATCAGTCACTTCAGAAGTTACATACACCCGAATAATTTTAACATGTGCCTGCAGTGTGGAGTTCTGAAAGATCAGTGATTCAAATAAAGAGTGGTGCGTATACACAAACTGTCCATTGCCAGATTATTTGGCAATTAATCTGAAATAAAGCACACATTCTGTTCGTTTAATAGCTGCTTTGTTCTAAAAGCAATTTAATGAAAAACATTTTTCTTGGAAAAATTGAACTTATGACTGTACCACGGTGCCTGTTATGGAAGGTTAGGAAAGTTAGTCCCAGATCTTGTAGGGAGTAGAGCATCAATTTGGGGAAACATTTGCAATATTATAAACGTTACAAGTTTAAATTACAATTCAATGATTCAGCTGTTTCTCAAAGTTCAGTATAATTAGGTTACTAAAGCCTTGTCAATGCAAGTTCAAGTGATTAAAATATATTTCTAGGATATTACTTCACATCAATGCATCAATATACTTTTTCATATTTTTCCATCTCTATTTGTCAACTGGGAATCTTTTTGCTCTGTTGAACCAGCTGCTTTGCCCAATAAAGGAATACTTACAATGCTGACCCATTGATGAAGGAATGGCCACTTTACACGCATACCACTAACAATCCAAGGATGTACAGGTTAGGTGGCTTGGCAATGCTACATTGTCTGTAGTGTCTGGGAATCTGTAGGCTGGGTGATTAACCATGGGTAATGCACGTTGCAAAGATAGGGTAGAGGGCTAGTTCTGGGTGGGATGCTCTTCGGAAGGTTGGTTTGGACTCAATGAGCTGAATGGCTTGCTTCCACCCTATGGGGATACTCCACAAAGACAAAAACAAGAGTTCAGAAGCTGGGTGAATGGACTCTATGGAACTCATTGCTGTAGAAGGATATGGAGACAAGTCAATGAGTGTCTTTAAGATAGAGATAGATAGGTTTTTGATTAGTGACTGGATCAAGGGTTACAGAGAGAAGAAATGAGAGTGGAGTTGAAAGACATAGCAGTCATGACCGAAGAGCAGATGAGACTCGATGGACCAAGTGGCCTAATTCAGCCCCTATATCTTATGGATTTGAAACACTGACTCTGCATTTTCTCCACAGATGCTGCCAAAGCTGCTAAGTTTATCTGGCAATTTCTCTTTATGTTTCAAATCTTCAACATTCACAGTTCCTTGTTTTATAACAATTCACAAAGACTGGGTTACAGAATGGTAGCATGGTTACAGTACACAAGAGGCTATTTGGCCCATTGTGTGTTTGCTAGCTCCCTGCCAGTGCAGCTCAAATACTCCCAGTTCCCCATAGTCCCAGAATCTCTTTTGTCTTCGGCTAGCTATCGCTTTGGAAAGTAAATTAAATTAAGTCGCTTGTTCTACCAGAGAAATTCTGGTAATGTGATTGTGATGATTTGACAAGATATTCCAAAATGAAACTGTTTTGAAACATTAGGTTTGCAAAAATTAATCATGTGTATAGAATATTATTGAATTGGCCCTACCGTAAATGTATAAATTCTTTGTGTTAAATGTACACAGCAGAACATTCTTGCCATTAGTCCATATGTTACTGAATGAATATGTATTAATAGCTGTTCATATAGAATTGTTAATCTTGCTGTTAGTATTTCCAAAACTTATAAAACAGCACCAACAAGAGTCACAATTATCTCGAACTCCCAGCCCCAATGTAGCTAAGTGCCATCATTGTGGGAACCACACATTGTGCTCAGACATTCAAGCTTTGTGTTCGAGTTTTGTACAGTACATTCTAAAATTGTGTCAACTCCAGCAAATTCCACACCAAACCCATTGAAGTTATCTTTTGCTTACAAAAAGACAAGATTGTGAAAAGTCTCTTATCTGTCGGCAAAGTTGTGAAGGATGAGAGATGGGCAGGGTGCAGTTAGAAAAGTGTTGCATTCTTTTTTTGTCTGAAATTGAAATTAATTTTGTAAAGTTGGCCATCTTTTCTGGAAGCAATCACTACCAACATCCCATTGAAGAGGATGTGTGTATTAGACATCACCCCCCAGAATATATTCTCTGCCCAAACACCCTGTTAGCACTTCGGTTCCTTGTCCACAACAAGATATATTTATGATGTTTCTAAACATGTCTGCATTTCAGAGGAAAAATAACAGCACGATAACTAATTGTTCTGTAAATACGAGCATCGATTATTGTTGGATATTATGTCTTTTTAAACCTACAAAATCTTCCCTAAAGACTTCCAACAATAGAGAATCACTTTCCTACTGAACTGCTCTTTCCACACCGCACTCCCTATCGGAGAAAGGGGGACCTCTTAAAGCAGTTGATTACACTCTAGAAAAGGCTGAGGATAAATTTGGTCAGCAAAGTGAGAGGACTAAAAACTTGCAGAGAGCATTAAATGTTTGGAAGCGATTTTACAAAATGTGTCTGCTGTCGATGAAGTAAAGACGTGTCCGATTGTAAAAAGACAGTCAGAAACTAACGGTCAAGATTCACATCTAATTTATTACTGGAAATCATTAAGTGCACCGTTGCATTTTACAAATTTCCAGATGAAAGCCCAACAATTAGCATTCTTTTTAAAAAAAAACAAATGTGTAAGAATTAAATTATGTATTACCTGCTTTGGTGGTGATTTTAAAAATTAAAATCCTCGCTGGGATCCAGTAAATAACGGTTTGCTTCTTTCTTCACCCAGACTACTTTGTCAGTGTGGAGATATGTGGTTAGTTCTGTAGGTCCAGTACAGGGAGATGGAACTCCATCGTCAGCACAGTGGCTGTATAGTTGGGACTGAGACTCTAGTGGTCTGAACGTGCACAGAGTTACCAGCGAGAAACGCCACTCAATGCTCTCACAAGCTTTTTTTTCCCCTAAAACTAAATCAAAGCCTTTTCTTCTTCAGAGACCAAGATTTGTTCCTTGATACTACACCAGCGCCCTCTACAGCCCTGTCTACTGCTCTTCTGATGGATAAAAGACATTGTAGTTCAAACTTGCATTTACATAACACCTCTCAGGATGATCCTGAAACACTTCATACGAAAAAAAAACACAAATAACTGGGGACGTTGGAGACCTCTCTGTCGAGTTGGAATAATTTTAGAACCTGAACAGCTCGCTTCATGACGCCTTAACCCCGCTTTCTCTCTCCACAGATGCTGCCAGACCTGCTGAATTTCTCCAGCAATTTCTTGGAGCGTCGCTTTGTGAGCTGTGGTGACTGTTGCAATGTCGTGGAGGTGACAACCAATCCATACACAGCTCGGTCCCACAACAGCTGTGTGATAATCTGTTGGACAAGAGTTACATTATTGGCTTCAACTCCTCTGCCCTCCTTTAGGACAGTGTCCGGGGACCCTTTACACCCAACCCTACCCTGCACAGAAGGAGCCTCAGTTTGACACCTAATCTGAAAGCCAGCATTTGTGACTGTGCGGCATTCCCTCAGCGCTGTATTCGAAAGTCAACCGAGATTTCCTTTCTGCCTAAGTCTTGGGAAAGGACTTGAATGCACAGCTTTCTGATACACAAGAGAAGAGATAGGCCATTCAACCCTTCAAAGATTGGCACAGTGGCTCAGTGGTTAGCACTGCTGCCTCACAGCACCAGGGACCCAGGTTCGATTCCAGCCTTGGGCGACTGTCTGTGTGCAGTTTGCACATTCTCCCTGTGTCTGCGTGGGTTTCCTCCAGGTGTTCCGGTTTCCTCCCACAGTCCAAAGATGTGCAGATGAGATAAATTGGCCATGCTAAATTCCCATAGTGTTAGGTGCATCATTCAGATGGAAAATGGGTCTGGGTGGATCACTCTTCGGAAGGTCAGTGTGGACTGGCTGGGCTGAAGGGCTTGTTTCCACACTTTAGGGAACCTAATCTAATAAAAAAAAAAGGTTGCACTACCATTCTAGATCATGGCTAGCCATTAACTCAGTGCCATAGTCCTGTGCTATCTCCATAACCCTCCATATCATTACTGTCTTAAGGGGAAGCGACGACCTCGTAGTGTTCTAGCTAAACGGTTAATCCAGAGACCCAGGTAACATTCTGGGGACCTGAGTTCAAATCCTGCCATGGCAGATGGTGGAATTTGAATTCAATAAAAAATATCTAGAATTAAGAATCTTAGTGATTGTTAGGAAAAACCCATCTGGTTCACTAATGTCCTTTAGGGAAGGAAACTGCCATCCTTACCTGGTCTGGCCTACATGTGACTCCAGACCCACAGCAATGTGGTTAACTCTTATCTGCCCGCTGGATAATTAGCGATGGTTAATCTGGCCTTGCCAGAGATGTCCTCATCCTGTAAATTGAGAAAGGGAAAAACAGAGATCTGCAATTCTATCATTATCTGTCTTGGATACACTCAGTGATTGAACTTCCGCAGCCCATTGGCAGAGACGTGTCCAAAGATTCACCACCGTGGAACCACAGAAAAGTCACGGCACAGCACCATCCTGTCTGTGCAAGCCACCCATTCTAATCCCACTCTCCAGCTCCTGGTCTGTCACCCTCCAGCTCCTGGTCTGTCACCCTGCAGATTACAGCGGTTTGGGGCAAACCCAAGTGGCTGTTAAATGAATTGAAGGTTTCTACCTCGACCCTCAAATTCCAGACACCCACCAACAACAGGGTGAAAAAGAAACCCCGTCACATGCCCCTAACCCGGTTACCAAGCACCTTGAGCCTCCTCCTCATCTTCATTCCGAATAGCTTCCCTCTTGTTCTGAGACTGTATCCCCTCGATGGGCTCGGGACTTCATCCAGGAAGAGGAACCAATGTCCTGGGCTCTCCAGGTACGTTTGGTGGTGCGTTGGTGAACAGGGGCAGGAGGAATGTGTACATCAGCTATTCACGGGAGTAATGAGCCAATGTATCCAACTCTTACCACACACTACAGAGAGCAGAACAGTTGGGTGACATAACCCTTTTAAAACACATTGATTGCAGTTGATTGACAAGGGAGTCGAGAGGTATGAGGGACAGGCAGGAAAGTGGATTTAAGATCACTACCAGATCAGCTGGGATTATCCTGAATGCTGGATAAGTCTCAAAGTGCCTAGTAGCCAACTACTGTTCCTAACCTGTATCTCGTCATGTTATCAATTCCTTCATTTTACTGGGACTGGACTGAACTTAAAAATGTGTTGCAGCAGGTCAGGCAGCATCCAAGGAGCAGGAGAATCGACGTTTCGGACATAAGCTGGACTGAAGCTAATCACAAGGGGAGTCAAGAATGGGGAACAGACAAGAACATGGAGTTGAGGCCACAATCAGATCAGACATGATATTATTGAACGGGAAGGCAGCTCAAAGGGCCGAATGGTCTATTCTTTCTCCTAAGTCCTGTTTCCTATATTCCTTCAGGTGATTGGGAAAGACAAATGTCATAACATGTTGAAACATTAATAGTAGCATTAGTTAAAATAAATATTGTACCTCTCCTTGTGATAGGAAGAGCACTAGATCCAATTTACACAATGGGTTTGTGAGTTTGTCAGGATAAAGCTCACATCAACATGTTTCTGGACAGTACAGGGGAGGTCCCAAGTGCACTTTAGCTACTGTCTCAGCATCACTCACCCTGAAAGAAGAGTCATTTTCCAATTGCAACCAGGCAATGGCAACAGCTTGGCTTCCAAAAAAATCTAACGTTAAAATTATCAAAAGCAATTTTCTTCCCTGACCAACATTAAATGGGGAGCTGAGCTTTTTTCAGGAATGCACGAGTTTTATAGGCAGTTTTAAGTAAAGATGCCTCCGTTCCTAAAATATACTTCCCAGCATCACAGGTGAACAGATTGCCAATAAAATCTGCAACTACGTGTCAACTGGCATTGGATCATCCTGAAGAAGATAGTTATGCGACAGAACTCTCCAAGAATGCCTGGCAATCTCAAATCAACAATAAAACAGCCACAGTCTCACCAGACCATAGGGCTGTTCTCTCTTGAGTGAGAGACGACTGGTGGTAGTTTAACCTGATCGTCACCGTGCCTCAGGCGAGGCGAGAGGTTGAGAAGGACAGTCCTTCATGGTAACCTCAGCCAGTGTGGGAATTGAACCCATGCTGTTGGTGTCACTCTACGTCACAGACCAGCTTTCTGCGCGAACTAATCCCCTCCTCGAATCTGCACATTTTTCAATCAGAGAATCAAATCAATGAAGGGAAGGAAGAGTACATTGATAAAGACACACAGCACATGTTTTACTTTATTTATTTAGAGGATATGGACATTGCCGGTGGGATCGCATTTACAGCCTCCTCCATTTGCCCTTGAACAGCCACCTTCTTTAATCATTGCCTTCTGTGCTGTGTGGATACACCGCTGGTGTTATTAGGGACAGAGTTTCAGAGCTTTGAGCCAGTGACAGTTAAGGAATGACAGGATCATTCCAAGTCAGGATGATGTGTGTCTTACAGAGCCCATTCCAGGTGGTGGTATCCCCATGTACCTGCTGCCGCCCTTGTCCTTCTGGATGATTAAGATCATGGATTTCAAAGATACTACTGAAGGAGCTTATAGATGGAACAAACTGCTGCCACTGTATGGAGGAAGTGAATCTTTAAAATGATGAATAGGATGCAGATCAAACAAGCCCCCTTTGTCATGTGCTGTATCAAGTTTCTTGAGTTGGAGATGCCGGTGTGGGACTGGGGTGGACAAAGTTAAAAATCACACAACACCAGGTTATAGTCCAACAGGTTTATTTGGAAGCGCTAGCTTTCGGAGCGACGCTCCTTCCTGATGACCACTTGATGAGCGTTTCTTGAGCATTGTTAAAACGATACTCATCTCGGCAAGTGGGCACGTGTTGTAGTATGCTCCTGATTTAGCCTTGGGGGTGGGGTGCAGGAGGTGAGTTACTCATCACAGAAATGCCAGCCTCTGACCTACTCTATTTCTAGTCCAGTTCGGTTTCTGAGCAGAGGTAATACATTGATGGTCAGAGATTCAGTAACGTTAATGTCTTTGAATGTCAAGAGGAACGGTTAGATTTTCCCTTGTTGAAGATGGTCACCACCTGGCACCTGTGTGGCAAAAATATTAGTTGTCTCTTGTGGGAATATCACAACCCAAGAGGGAATGTTGCCAGGATCTTTATGTACTTGCACTGTATCGTGTGGTTTCCCCTTCATAGTACATCTAGTGACACATGAATTTATCCAGAAGTTAAAACACAAACATTTAACAATGCTGACTCTTCTGGTATCCTCTTGAGTTTGGAATTACAGGAGCTGGGAACTCTAATGGAATTCATGTAAACCTTTTCATAAAATATATTTATGCATTAATTCATTTAATCGGGAGAGAATAAGGAACAAAGTGAGATCCAATTGGCAGTGGAACATGCAAATAGGACCTAGACATATTTATTGTTTGGACTTCCTCATCCTAAATTTAGATCCTTTTTACATTATTTATGTAAAAATGCAATGTTAGGGATACACATGCATTAGAAGCCGCACAGAGGAGTTTCTATCAGCTGATTCCTAAGATGAAGGGCTTGTCTTATGAGGGAGAGTTGAGCAGGTTAGACTGATGTTCTTTGGAGTTTAGAAAAATGATAGGTGATCTTGTTGAAACTAAGATTCTGTTTGACAGGGTAACTGCTGACAGGATGCTTCACCAGCATCAGGGAATTCAGAACTGATGGCGCACAGTTTTAAAATAAACAGTCTTCTGTTTAAGCTGGAGCTGGAGTGGTATTTCCTATCTCAGAGGGATGTTGGTCTTTAGAATTTATGACCCCAGAGGCCTGCAGAGACTGCAGAGGTTACTGAGTACTTTCAGGTTTGAGTGAGACTGATGTGCAATTGACAAGGGAGTGAAGGGTTATTGGGAAAATAGAGTTAAGGTCACAACTAGGTTAGCTGTGGTCCTTGTGAATAGCAATGTAGGCTCAAGAATCAAGTGGCTTTCTCCTGTTGCTGAAGTCAATATTCTTATGTCAGTCATTTATGGCCAATATTGGATCTTTTCCCATACCTGTTGGGAGGTTTTGGATTCGTGGAACCTGTAACATAGTGCAAAATGGGAGTAAAAGTGAAGTCACCATCACCTGCTCTCTTATTAGAGAAACAACTAGGGGTTAACCTGAGGTCACCATAGTTCAGATGAGGGTCAAGGTTGAAAAGGAAAATCTTTCATTGTAACTTCAGCTGGTAAGGGAATTGAACTCATGCTATTAGCCTCAGTATACACTGCTGTCCGGCCAACTGAGCTAACCAATACATTGTGAAATGTATTTGTACATCATTGCCTCATTAATATTGCTGCAACAAGAGTTGCTTGAGAATTCAAGGCTCTGTACGAAGTATAAAAGCATCTCTCTCTTGCTTGTCGATTTCTCCCAACTTTTCAGTGGGGAAAGTTGAAGAGTATATTCCATTCTGCTTTAATTTCATTTGGCAAAAACAAAATGTGATATTTGAGAAGATCCTAGTCATGGAATCTGAACTTTTGATCAATGGTTGTGCAGCCTAAAGGCATGTTTCTTGGCTTATTGTCAGCTCTTTTCATGGTATCCACAACTCTGCCTACCTTAGTGTCATCTGCAAATTTACTAATCCATTCTTCTACGCCCACATCCAGATCATTAATAAAAATGACAAACAGCAGTGGCCCCAAAACAGATCCTTGCAGCACACCACTGCTAGCTGAGCTCCAGGATGAATATTTCCCACCAACCACCACCCCCTGTCTTCTTTCAGCTAGCCAATTTCTGATCCAAACCGCTAAATCATCTTCAATCCCAAAATTCCTTTCTTTGTGCAATAGCATATCATGTGTAACAATATCAAACGCGATTTGGAGATGCCGGTGTTGGACTGGGGTGTACAAGGTTAAAAATCACACAACACCAGGTTATAGTCCAACAGGTTTAATTGGAAGCACACTAGCTTTCAGAGTGATGCTCCTTCATCAGGTGATCAGTAAGGTCAAGCGCCTTACTGAAGTAATCAAGTTATTCCTTTCCAGATGATTATAAATCCTATCTCTTATAATCTTTTCCAACACCTTACCCACAACCAAAGTAAGGCTCACTAACTTATAATTACCAGGGTTGTCCTGACTTCCCTTCTTAAACAAGGGAACATTTGCTATCCTCCAGTCTTCTGGCACTACTCCTGTCAACAATGATGACATAAAGATCGAAACCAAAGGCTCTGCAATCTCCTCCCAGGCTTCCCAGAGAATCTGAGGATAAATCCCATCCGGCCCAGGGGTCTTAGCTATTTTCAGATCTTCCAAAATTGCCATAACCTCCACTTTGTCAACCTCAACCCCATCTAATCTTGGAGCCTATATCTCCACATTCTCACTAACATTGCCCTTTTCCAATGTGAATACTGATGAAAAGTATTCATTAAGCGCTTCCCCTCTGTCCTCAGATTCCACACACAACTTTCCACTACTATCTTTGATTGTCCCTCATCTTACTCTAGTCATTCTTTTATTCCTGATATACCTATAGAAGCCCTTACTGTTTTCCTTGATCCTACCTACCAACAACTTCTCATGTCCCCTCCTGGCTCTTCTTAGCTCTCTCTTTAGATCTTTTCTGGCCAGCTTATAACTCTCAATCCCTTTAACGGAGCTTTCACGCCTCATCCTCACATAAGCTTCCTTTTTCCTCTTGACAAGAACTTCAACTTCTTTAGTAAGCCATGGCTCCCTCTCTCGAGAACTACCTCCCTGCCTAATAGGTATTTACTTATCACGGATCCACAGTGGCTGTTCCTTGAATAAGCTCCACATTTCAAGAGTGTTCTCAACACTGATTGGGTATCTGAGAAGGATCTGACAAGGATACTCACTGCTGGAGCTGTTTCCCAGAGAATTGTCAGACAGCTCATCATTCAAACAACAACCAGAGTTCTGTGAATCGGGATTGTTTAATAGGCTGTCCAAAAATACCCAGAAGATCAGAAGGAAGGATCTCACAAGTAAAAAACATCTAATTTTCTGTCTGTTTTTCACTCTTTGCCCAAATCACAAAATGTAAAAATTATTTCCGTAAGTCAGATGGCACCTGGCGGCTCTAATGGGTAACCTCAATTATTATCACTGAGAGGAAATTCTTACTTTTCCACCAGAAACATATTTATCCACTGGTTGATAACTCAGTGCTTTCTCTCTGGATGAGTTGATAAAGTATAAAGGATGAGAAGTTCAATTGTTATGTTGTGCACGTTGTGAATGTCCCAGTTTCAATCTCACAGCTGAATCGGGTGGATAAGAACCAGGAGTTGGAGTGGTCCAGCAGCCCCCCCGCCCCATGTTCTGCTTCACCATCACTATTCAACAAGATCATTGCTGAGCTTCTGCCTCAGTTCCATCATCCCACACGCCCCTCATTTCCCTCAATTCCCTCAGCACCCAAAAATCCAGCAACCCCTGTCCAAAATCTGCTCAATGAATGATACCTACAACTCAATGGATTAATGAACGGGCAAGATGAACCACCCAGGTTAGGAATTGAAGCCTTTAGACCTAGGGGAAGGATAGACAAAGGTGTGTGTGTGTCTGTGTGTTTATGCGATGTGTGTGTGTGTCTGTGTGTGTGTGCACGCGTGAGAGAGACCGTGTATGTGATGTGTGTATGTGTTTGTGTGTAGTGTGATTGTTTGTGTGCATACTGTGTGTATGTGTGTGCGTGCTTGTGTTTATTGGTATGTGTGTCTGCAATGCGATGTGTATGTAGTTGTGTTTATCTGTGCATCTGCATGTGGTGTGTGTCTGTGTGTTTGTATGGATGTAGTGTTTGTATGTATGCAGTGTGCATCTATGTTGTATGCATGTGGTGTTTGTGTGCAGTGTGTGTCTGTGTCCTGAGATTTATGTTCACACATGATAAAGGATCATCTCTGTTCTTCATTTACTGTCCAAACCCTCCTGTGAGTAAAAGCCTCTTTGTTGGGGTCTTGATGCCTGTCGGCAGAATATCAATAACTACAGGAAGGTAGACAGCTGGTGAGAAAGAAATAATGTTAGTGCTATCCTAATCTTTTCAAAGGTTAAATCCACTCCTGCCAACAAACTTTCAGAAAGAGCAGAGGTGAGTTCACAAACCCTTTTTACCCTCTATCGCCCTCTGGTGTCTGAAGCTGAACCAAACCATTCACAATCTTGACATCCGATCTGATCCTGAGGCAAGACCAAAAAACACATAACCGCTCCATCGTCAAGAGTACCTACTTCCATTTCCAAACAGTTCATGTCTTCGTTCTGCCTTCCACATATCCATTACTTCTGTGTTAGACTGCTCTCCGAGTCAAACATTCCCCTTCAAACCTTCTTCATTGACCAAGCTTTTGCCCTCATTGGGTGGCCTATTGCTTGCTCAGTACTGAGAGCACTTTCGGCCAATTATCTTGTAACCACCTAAGATTGCTGCAAATGGGACGTTAGTGAGTCCATAAGATGTAGGAACAGGAGTAGGCCATTCAGCCCATCGAGTTTTCTCTGCCATTCAATAGGATCGAGGCTGATCTGATATCCCCCAACTCCACATTCCTGACTGAATCCTTCTAGTTCCTATGGCGTGGATATGAAGGAAGCACAAGCAAATAAAGTAGGAACAGAAATAGGCCATTCAGCCTGGAGAAAGTGAGGACTGCAGATGCTGGAGAGCCAGAGTGTAGTGCTGGAAAAGCACAACAGGTCAGGCAGCATCCGAGGAGCAGGGAAATGGACATTTCGGGCATAAGCCCTTCATCATGAATCCGGTGCTTTTCAAGCAGTACATTCTAGGCCATTCAGCCCATCGAGTTTGCTCTGTCATTCAATAAGATCATGGCTGATCCAATTTCTCCACATTCCTACCTACCTACAATAATTTTTTTTGTGGAAATTAGATTCCCTACAGTGTGGAAACAGGCCCTTCGGCTCAACCAGTCCACACCGACCCTCCGAAGAGTAACCCAACCAGACCCATTTCCCTCTGACTAATGCACCTAACACTATGGGCAATTTAGCATGGTCAATTCACCTGACCTGCGCAGCTTTGGACTGTGGGAAGAAACCGGAGCACTCAGAGGAAACCCATGCAGACACGGGGAGAATGTGCAAACTCCACACAGACAGTTGCCCAAGGCTTGAATCAAATCTGGGACCCTGGTGCTGTGAGGCAACAGTGCTAACCTCTGAGCCACCATGCCGCCCAATCTTTCACCCTCTTGCTTATCAAGAATCTATCTCCCTCTGTCTTAAAAATATTCAAAGATTCTGCTTGCACTATTTAAGAAAGAAATTTCCGAAGACCCTTTGTAAGAAAAAAAATCCTAATCTCTGACTGAAATGGGTGATTAAACAGTAACTCTTAGTTCTAGATTCTCCCATAAGAAGAACTATCTTCTCTACATCAACCCTAGCGAGACCCCTCAGATACTTCCCTTTCAATTAAGTCATCTCTTACACTTCTAAACTCCAGCAGGTACAAATCTAGCTTGTACAACTATCCTTCATGAGGCAGCTCAACCTGGTATTCACCGTATAAACCATCTCTGAACCACTTCCAACTAATTTACATCCTTTCTTAAATAAGGTGATCCTATACAGTCAATGGTACTCTGGATGTGGTCTCACCAATGTTCTGTATAACTGAAGCATAATCTGCTGTTTTCATATTTGATTCCCAATAAACAAAACATTCTATACCATTTCCTAATTACATGTTGGACTTGCACGTTGACCATTTTCAATCCTTGCACAGTGACGCCTCTGCATCTTAGAATTTAGATAGATTCATTGAGTCATACAGCACAAAACAGTCTATGCCGAACATAATCCCAAACTAAACTAGTCCCATCTGCCTGCTCCTGACCCATATCCCTCCAAACTTTTTCTATTTATGGGCAAATCGAAATATCATTTGATTGGTGTAACTGTACCTGCATCCACCACTTCCTCTGAAAGTTCATTCCACACGTGAACCACCCTCTGTGCAAAACATTTGCCCCTTGTGTCTTCCTTCAAAGATCTTTTCCTTTTTCATTCTTCCTGCCAAAGTGGATCATTTCATATTTCCTCACATTACTTTCCACTTACCACATCTTTGCCCTTTCCCTTAACCTCTCTACATTCCCCTGTAGCCTTCATATGTCCTCTACACAACATGCCTTCTGACCTAGGTCGGAAAAAATATAGACTTGTTGTCAAAGCTTGCATTCATCAGAATATTTTGCAAGAAACATCAACGTAAGAAAAGCAACATTTATTCTGTTTAAGAGAAGATATCTGATTGGCTGACAAAAAGCCACTGATTCGTAGAGGGGTTGCCATGGAGATTGTGCTAGTGAAAAATGACTGACAGTTAACTGCCAAGCTTTGTTTAAATTTTAAACTAGATAGGTAGACTGATTTTCAGGGGGTTGCTCTGAGAAATAAACTAGAGAACAACTGTCATCTATTTTGTTGAGTTGAAACAAATGCTATGTTTGACGATCAATCTGCAGACAGTAAGCACAAGTAAGCACTAACATAATCATCTATTTTAGTAAAATTCATAAAAGGATAACCTTGTTGTCTTTTGAAACAGAACCAAAGGATGTTTGACAGTTGCCTGTGAATACAGGCAGAGCTTCAAAACACTGTTCCATCTATCTCTTCCTTCTCAAAGGATATGGGCAGCAGATACATGAGAACACCACCACATTCAATCACCTCTCCAAGCCACTCACTGTGGCTTGGAAATATGTCAACATTCCTTCAGTGTCACTGAGTCAGACTCTTGGAACTTCCCTCTTTCATGGCATTGTGGGTCTACCTATTACACATGGACTGCAGCGGTTCAAGGAGGAGCTCACCCCCACTTTCTCAAGGGCAATTAGGGATGGGCAACAAATGCTGGCCCAGCTAGTGATGCCCATGTCCCATGAATGAATTTAAAAAGTCCTGAGAGATGGCATCTCTGACAGTGCTGCACTCCACAGGTAGAACCAGCCTAGAATTTTATTGTCAAATGACTGGAGTGGGACCTGAACCCATTGCCTGTTGGCGCAGAGTGTCTGTGGTACCCTGATATTCAGCTGCTTCTGATAAGATTCTTGGGCTAGCAGGCTGGCAATGCTCATTCATGGCAACACTTAAGCTACTGAGTGCTTCTCCACCATTGCAACACAGGACAGTCTGGCTTCACTGTAATATCCGTCTGCCTCTTACCAATACTTTCTGCCAGAAAGACATACCTGACCAGCAAACCGTTCACTCTGCATTACTCATCCATCCCCCAGTGTGATTCACCATATCCAGCACTGCACCCACCCTCCCACTCCACCAAGGACATGCAGGTTTGGGCCTCCACCACCGCCAAATCCTAACCACCCAATGCCTGGAGGAAGAACATCTCACCTTCCACCTTGGGACCCTCCAACCACACGGCATCAATGTTGATTTCGCCAGTTTCCTCATCTCCCCTCCCCCCACCTTATCCCAGATCCAATCCTCCAACTCGGCACTGCCATCTTGAACTGCCCTACCTGCCCATCTTCCTTCCCACATATCTGCTCCACCCTCCTCTCCGACTTATCACCATTACCCCCACCCTCATCTGCCTATTGCATTCCCACCTACCTTCCCCCCAGCCAACCCCCCCCCCTCCTATTTATCTCTCAGCCCCCTTGGACCCCCACTTCATGCCTAATGAAGGGCTTATGCTTGAAACATTGACTCTCCTGCTCCTCGGATGCTGCCTGACCTGCTGTGCGTTTCCAGCAACACACCTTTTGACTCTGATCTCCAGCATCTGGAGTCCTCACTTTCTCCTGGTCAAATCCCAGCTTGGATAGATCTCTTCTGGAAGTTACCATCAATGAGATGGAGTGTTCAGCACAAAGAGAAGCCCTTAGTGGTCGGAGGGGGTGGAGAACGGAGAAAGGGAGGAAGCTGCCATCTTGTCTCCACTTGAAGAGACCAAAACTCCAGATCAAGAGCCAGCTTCCACAAGAGCAGGCTGCTCCTTTTGCATTTTTTTGAAAGTTTGGAGCCACCCTTTTCCTGGCATTTATGGCAGTTATGATCTCTGGTTGCCCATCAACATTGCAAAGACTCTTCCATGGAATGAGCTGCCAGATGAGGTGGTGGAGGCTGGTACAATTACAGCATTTAAAAGGCATTTGGATGGGTACATGACTAGGAAGGGTTTAGAGGGACATAGGCCAAGTCCTGGCAAATGAGACTAGATTAGGTTAGGATATCTGGTCGGCATGGATAAGTTGGACCGAAGGGTCTGTTTCCACGTTGGACATCTCTATGACTCTATAATTGATATATGATTTTTGGAAATAAGATGCTTCAGTTCTTCTGGGAAACATTGCGGACAATTCCTTGCCAGATAACCACTGGGCATGATCAGATTCATTGGTGGAGCAGGCTCAAGGAGCCAAATGGCCTACTCCTGCTGGGTTTTATGTTAATTCATGCTTTAATTTGCACTGATTCTGACGCAGGGACTTGGGCAGGTCATGGGCTGTGGCAGTGGCAGTGCCCAGAAGAGGGTTTAGGTTGACAGGGGAAAAATATAAAAGGGACCTAAGGGGCAACTTTTTCACGCAGATGGTGACGTATGTATGGCATGAACTGCCAGAGGAAGTGGTGGAGACTGGTACAATTACAGCATTTAAAAGGCATCTGGATGGGTATATGAATAGGAAGGGTTTAGAGGGATATGGGTCAAGTACTGACAAATTGGACTAGATTAGTTTAGGCTATCTGGTCGGCATGGATGACCAAAGGGTCTGTTTCCATCCTGTATATGACTCTGTCACAAAGCTGGTCCATTTTGTTCTAAACGCTGTTCCTTTTCTCACGGATACTGTGTCCTTGACTTTTTTCAGAGGGGTCATAAAACCCTTCCAGCTCCAAGGTGGCTAGTTTGGTACAGAGATGAAAAAGGATTTTGAGAGGCCTTTTTGTTCATATGTAAACAGATGAGACTTCAGGCCAAAGTGGTCATGTTTTAGAAGTGACCTGTATAATGAAAGGGGAGTGGTCAAATATCTAGCTGAGCAGTTCAGTCCAGAACTAGTTAGGAGCTTAGCTGTATGGAAACAGGCTGCTAAACTCTATCTCTCTCTTTCTGCCCTTCTAACTTCAACCTGTAAGCATTTGTTCAACTTTTACCATTTTTTAACAGGGTTTGTTTATTGAGACTGTTATGGATATTCGGAACAGCATAATTAAGTCTAGGTTGGATAGAGTGAGCTCTGTAGGGGTTCTTTATTCTGTTCTTTGTGTTTCATTGTATAATTTTTGTGACTAAATTTTTGTCAGTTTTAAAACCTAGTAGTCAACCTAGCCAACTTACTCAGGGTAATTTTCACTGTACACTTACTGAAACAAATTGGTAAGTTAGAGTTCTGGGCTGCCTGCTAAAGAATGGTCTGGCCTAGTCCATAACAGCTCTATGACTTCTGGCTGTGGTAGGCCTGGAGGGTGGATGAAGGGACTCAGGGTCTGACTTGGGGTTCCTCAGCTGTCATGGTGACAGTGCCTGAAGTGTGGACTCAGCGTCTGCTGAGGCAATGCCCAGGATGAGGACCTCTGGCTGTGGTTCCTCACAGAGAGCTTGCAAAAGTCTGTGCTTGTGTTGGTCGACCCTTTATTCAGAAAATGAATTCTATTCCTGTCATTTCTTCTTTTGTAGTCTGGAGGCTACCCCAGTCAGTACGGACTGGGGTAGAAGGACCATAATCCTGAACTTCTTATTCCTTTATTTTTCTATCTTATTCCTCTGCTTCAAATTTATTTCTAAGATTTTGTGCTTAAGACTCTGCATCTCTGTACCTAAGATTGCACCGTACGTGGCGACTTGTAAACTTTTCACTGTGATCGTGCAAGTGTATATGACAATAACGCTCATTCTGATCCTAATTGTGTCAAAGTAAACATTATTAAAACTCGAAATCTTGTTGGTAATTTCATCATTCATGGTGTAGAGGCGGTTGTTTTGATTTATAAATCCCCATGGGGTCACGGGGTCAGAGAGAAGCGTCTGCTTATTTAAGGCTGAGATAGATTCTTGAGCAGTCAGGGAATCTAGGGTTATGGGGGGAGGTTAGGGGTGTGAAGGTGAGGAATGTCAGACCAGCCAGGATCCTATTGAATGGCAGAGCAGGTTCAAGGGACTGAATGACCTACTCCTGTTCCTGTTTCTTATGGTCTATGCCAGGGGTGGGGAACCTGCCGCCTTCTAGGCCATTGTGTGGGGCCGTTTTCTTCAAAAGGAAATTTCGGATGAACATTTTCCGCAGTTAACAAAGGTCATTGATGAACAGGAGGATTCTTGCGAATCATTTGAAGCATGCGCAGCTGTTATAAACTTATTAATTGGAGAAGACAATGAAAGGTTCTCTGACTTTGAGAATCATGACATCACACTCAAATTAACATTTCAGCCTCACCTCGTTGATGTCTCCAAGGCTCCTAAAGTACTACAGATGGAATTGATTGAGCTCTCAGAAGATGACATTTTAAAATCCTTATTTGACGCTAAGAAAGATCCAATTGGAATATGGAAAAATGCAACAGAATCCCCATGCCTTTGGCAACATGCACGAAAAATACTTTCCAACCACGTATTGCTGCGAATCTACATTCTCCTACTTAACCAAAATCAAGATGCCCTTAAGGTCACAAATGACGGATACCCATTTAGAGGATCAGCTAAAACTGCAGACCTCCATGCTGCAACCAAATATTCAGATGCTTTCCTACGAAAAGCAGTCACAACAAAGTCATTAAAAGGTTAGTTAACTTTAGTATTAACAGTTATTTTTCCTTTTTTTTAGTTAGTTAGTACATAGTAGTTAGATTTTTACAAAATAATGTGAATTTTGAAGAATATATATTTGAAGTTTCTTGGATGCGGCCTTATTAGGTTACAACTAACATAAGGTGAAAAGGTTCCCCACTCGAATGTATCATCTGCTTTTCTCTCTGCAAAACCTTTATCACACCAGAGGGATTGCCCATTTTATTTTCTCCCTGCTATGGGGGCAGCACGGTTGCTCAGTGGTTAGCACTGCTGCCTCACAGCAGGGACCCGAATTCGATTCCAGCCTCAGGTGACTGTCTGTGTGGAGTTTGCACATTTTCCAAGGTTTCCTCTGGGTGCTCCAGTTTCCTCCCACCATCTAAAGATGTGCAGGTTAGGTGGATTGGCCGTGCTAAACTGACCATAGTGTCCAGGGATGTGTAAGTTAGGTGGGTTAGCCATGGGAAATGCAGGGTTATAGGGATAGAATAGGGGAGTTGGTTTGGCTAGGAGGCCGTTTGGGGTGTCGGTATGGACTTGATGGACTGAATGGCCTGTTTCCACACTGCTGGGATCCTATGATTCTACCAATCTTCTTCAGATAGAATGTCCATTCTTCGCCACCCAGGCAATGGGTAAAATCCACTATCATTCCTACAGATCTCTGTTTATAATATCAGTGAACTGTTCAGTAATGATGCACGTTATCACTCAAGGCTTTGTTGAGTTTATTGTTGACGGCACAATGGGCTGAGGAGCCAAGGTCAAAATGGACAATCCTAGGAACCAACGAACCACCCTGACTCATTGCTCTGCCCTCAGTCAGGTACGTTTGGCTGCCAAGCAACAAAAACAAACACTGAAGTTTCCAGGGTAACTAATGGATTTGCATTATATGCCTGACATCAATAATCAGAGCCATTAATGTCACAGGTCATTGAGAACTTGGCAAAACTGCAGACGTCTGACACATGATGGAATTCAATTGTTTACTGTCTTTGTTCCGATAGATTCCGAGGGAGGGATATGAATTCTGTGGCCTTCCTGAATAGAGAAAATATCACCTGTCTGTACACCATCGACTGTCTTGAACAATCAGTGTTTCGAAATGTTGAATCATAGATTCATCCAGCACAGAAACAGAACCTTTGTTCCAACTCGTCCACGCTGACCAACTTTCCCAAACTAAACTAAACCCACCTGCCTGTGTTTGGCCCATATCCCTCCAAACCTTTCCTATTCATGTACCTGCCCAAATGTCTTTTAAATGTTGTAACTGTACCTGCATCTACCATTTTCTCTGGCAGTTCATTCCACACAAAAGCCACCCTCTGTGTGAAAACGTTGCCTCTCACACCCCTTTTAAATCTTTCCCCTCTCACCTTAAAAATATGGTTTTGAACTAACTTTGAACTCCCCACCCTGGGGAAAAGACCTTTGCACTTCACCTTATCTATGCCCCTCATGATTTTATTAACATTCATAAGGTCACCCTTAACCCTGTCCATTGAGAAACGTCCCAGCCTCTCTCTATAACTCAAACCCTTCAGGCGTGGCAACATCCTGGTAGATCTTTTCTGCACCCTCTTCAATTTAATAATATCCTTCCTATTATAGGAGAAAGGTCAGAACAGTACTATTATATTATACACTAAACTACCTGTGTTTAGATTAGAGTGGTGCTGGAAAATCTAAACTCTGGTTTCCAGCAGCTGCAGTCTTCACTTTTGCCTACTGAACTACCTGTGCCCTGAGATAAACAGGACTAGGTTTCAAAATCATAATTCGGATTTCTGTCAGCAACTTTATAAATTTGTTTCCCTCTCCCCCCCCACCGTTTGTTGTCTTTAAGAGCCAATCACATTGCTGCGGGTCTGGAATCCCATGTAGGCTGGACCAGGTAAGGATGGCAGATTGCCTTTCCTGATGGGTATTGGTGAACTGAAAGGGTTTTTATAACAAGCATCGGTTGGTGGGGCCACCATTACTGAGATTGGCCTTATATTGTAAACTTATTAATTAAATTTAAGTTTCATTGACTCAATACATTCTTCGAGCCTGAAAAAAAAGGTCCATTGTATGCATATGCTGCTTTTGACCAGTGGTCGAAATCTTCTATCCCTGTTAGAATGATCTCCTGCGTCCTTTCTCCCCCAATACCATGAAGTGTCATTTTGTGCAATATATTTTTCAATGAAACGTTGTCAAATGCCTTCTGGACTTACGAGTACAGTGCATCAATAGGCTCAGTTTTACGCCCTGCACATGTTGCTCCATCAATGAATTCCAATGAACTGATTAATCAGGGTTTTAATTGCACAGCTTTCAGCAAGTAAGTTGGTGGCAAAGTTATTATCTAACTATAGGATGCCAGATTCTCTGGGCTACCCTCCTCTCCACATCGAACATTTCCCCAAAGTTACAAGCAATGGAATTTCATGCTGGAAATCCATTATATATTTTTAGATCAGCTTAGAATCCCTACAGTGCGAAAACAGGTCCTTCGGCCCGCCGAAGAGCAACCCACCCAGACCGATTCCTACACTTACCCCTGACTAATCCATCTAACACTACAGGCAATTTAGCATGACCAATTCACCTAACCTGCACATCTTTGGACTGTGGGAGGAAACCGGAGCACCCAGAGGAAACCCATACCGGCATGGGGAGAACGTGCAAACTCCACACAGACAGTTGCCCAAGACGGGAATTGAACCCAGGTCCCTGGTGCTGTGAGGCAGCAGTTCTAACCACTGAGCCACTGTGCCACCCCTTAAAGAGTAACCCACCCAGACCCATTTCCCTCTGACTAATGTACCCAACATGATGGGCAATTTAGTACAGCCAATTTACCTGACCTGCACATTTTTGGACTGTGGGAAGAAACCAGAGCAGACACGAGGAGAACGTACAAGCTCCACACAGCCAGCCGCCTGAGGCTGGAATTGAACCCAGGTCCCTGGTGCTGTGAGACAACAGTGCTAACCACTAAGCCACTGCAGTTGTGTTAACTTTCAATCCTTTGCACACAACCAAGCATAAGTTTATATCCCGGTCTTTCAGATTTGTAATGCAGTCACTCCCAATCTTTATAACCTTCTGGGAGACAACACTCCCTGATCTCTAACACTCACCCATCATCCTTTCCTTCCTGTCTAATATTCTACTGTAATGCCACCTCTTTGACGGACATGGTGACCTTAGAGCAATGTCAGCCATGCACAAGAGAAATCAGAAGAACAGCTCAGCCTTTACTTCAATGTGATGGGGCAGAAACAGAGTAGACAGTGCCAGGCTGTGGCTGGGAGTCAAAGGAGGGAAATGGAAAAGGCTATATTTTTGGGGCAGAGACTTTATCAAAGGAACACGCAGAACGAGAGCTAGGAAATTGTGATGAACCTGGATGAAACCCTAGTTTAATCCCAACTGAATTTTAGTCTAAGCACCACACTTGTGAAAGCATCAGAAAGTCCACAGAAATGGGCTCCAAGAAGCAATGACAATGGGGACGGAAACCTTTGTTTACACAGCGAGGGGCTAAGGTCTGAATGGCCAGCACAGTGTGGTGGAGGATGGTTCAGTTGAGGCCTTCAGTAGAGAACTGTACCAACCACTGAAGAGAGAAGGTTTGCCAGGCTGCAGGAAAAAGGGAGGTGAACAAGACGGGGTCAGGTGCTCCAGCAGAGGGCCAGCATGGAAATGATGGGTCAAATGGCCTCCTCTGCGCTGTAATTGTGTTATGATTGGCTGACAGCTTCCTACTCCACACTCTTGCCTCTATTATGTCCAAACCTCAACAGAAAAATTCACACCTAATCATCTAATTTGTCATCTTCACATAGTCAGAGAATCATAGTGAAGTACAGCACAGAAACAAATGCTTCAGTCCAACTCGTCCATGCTGACCATAGAGTCATAGAGTCATAGAGATGCACAGCACGGAACAGACACTTCA
Organism: Chiloscyllium plagiosum; assembly: GCF_037043375.1. NCBI lineage: Eukaryota > Metazoa > Chordata > Chondrichthyes > Orectolobiformes > Hemiscylliidae > Chiloscyllium > Chiloscyllium plagiosum. The sequence goes on from NW_028270172.1 coordinate 11,031,525, forward strand.
GTCCAACTCATCCATGCCGACGAGATATCCCAACCTAATCCAGTCCCATTTGCCAGCACTTGGCCCATATCCCTCCAAACTCTTCCTATTCAAATACCCATCCAGATGCCTTTTAAATGTTGCAATTGAATTAGCCTCCACCACTTCCTCTGGTAGCTCATTCCATACACGTACCACCCTCTGCATGAAAAGATTGCCCCTCAGGTCCCTTTTATATCTATCCCCTTTCACCCTAAACCTGTGCCCTCTAGTTCTGGACACCAGGGAAAAGACTTTGTCTATTTATCCTATCCATGCCCCTCATGATTTTATAAACCTCTATAAGCTCAGCCCTCAGCCTCCAACACTCCAGGGAAAACAGCCCCAGCCTGTTCAGCCTCTCCCTAAAGAGCAATTCCTCCAATCCTGGCAACATCCTTGTAAATCTTTTCCAAACCCTTTCAAGTTTTACAACATCCTTCCTATAGCAGGGAGACCAGAATTGCACGCAGTATTCCAAAAATGGCCTCACCAATGTACTGTACAGCCGCAACATGACCTCCCAACTCCTATACTGAATACTCTGACCAATAAAGGAAAGCATACCAAAAGCCTTCTTCACTATCTTATCTACCTGCGACTCCACTTTCAAGGAGCTACGAACCTGCACTCCAAGGTGTCTTTGTTCAGCAACACTCCCGAGGACCTTACCATTAAGTGAATAAGTCATGTTGACTTCCTATCATTATTTCTACAACAGATCCCACAATTGAAAAGTATTAGTGATCACTCCTTTTAGCATATTGGGAATTCCAAACACAGTAAATCAACAGGCTTTTTTTTAATCTATTGTGCACATTACTCCTTCAAGGAATGCAATTTAACTGGTTAATCAGGATTTCACCTTCAAATCAGGTTTACATATATTTATGTTCCAACATTATGTCAATTCTTCAGTTGGCATTGCAAGGTTTAGGGATCATATTGAGATAACCATCTGAAACAGCCGGTATAGTAGCTAGAAATTCTTCATTATGTCTCTGGACTAAACCAAATCTCATCCAACTTCAAGACTTGAGCACGCAATCTCGACAAACCTCCAAGACTGAGGATGCCCTGCACTCTTGGAGACTCCACCTTTTGCCGCACTTTGAAATGTGTTTCAGTCCACCTGTTCATGGAGGTATGAAAGATCCTCAACACGCTTTGAAGATGAAATTCCTCCGTCAAACAGCTGCAGCAAAAATAGCTGTTTTGGTCAATTTGCTGTCTATGAACTCTCGCTATGCATATGTTAGCTGCCCATATTCGTGGGATAGAAACAGCAAGTCTGTGCAGTAAAAAAATAAATCATTGCCTCTGAAATCTTTACAGCTATCCTGAGGATGCAATCAGGAACATTATACAATGAAGATAATTTTGTTCTTCTATCTATAATTTCACAAGTACTTCCCGCAAGAATTAGCAAAATTAAGTGAATGACTATTCCTATTCTATGATGGTTTAACGAATCACAATCAATAGATTGTCAAGAATCATTCCCATTCTATAAAGGATTATGAAGCACCAGTGAGTTTTGATTCAATAACCAAATGAGATTTAATTAGGAACTAGAAAATGAGAACCTCTCATAGATAGTAGACTATCTATTAAATGTCATTTGAATGACTAAATCTTTTTGTTCTCATTCCAATAATATTTCCACTCGACAAATATGCCTCGTAATGACAAATGTACATATTTCAGATACTTTGTACTAATTCAGATGAAACTCCTCGGCTTAAAGAAGTTCAAACCTGAATGGAATAATATTGGTGATTCTTCCAACTACTGACTTCCAATGTCAATCATAGATCTATCCAGAACATTCTTGCCCATGCATCAGAAGGCTGTGAAGTTGAGTTGAAATCCAGATATCTGAGCCCCAGTATCAAGGCTGGCGTTGCAGTGTGTCTGTAAGACTGTAAGATATAGGAGCAACATTAGGCAATTTATAAGCCGTAAGTATTAAGTTAGCCTGAAGCAGTGTTTTGTAGAGGAATAAGACGGTACAATTTTCTGGGTCTGCAGACTGGAACAAGCAAAATTGGCCCTTAGTAGAGTGATATGCTCTTATTGTCGAATGTTTAAGGAGAGTTTACATGTTATTGAGGATTATATCTGCAATAAATGCCATTGGTTGTAAATCCTATCAGATTGAATGGCTTGGTTGGAGAGACAGTTAGAGGTAATGAGAAATTTACAGGAGCAAGGGGGTGTGATGGATGGCAGTTATAGGAAGGGAGAAAAATCGCAGATACAGTCACATAGATGGGTTAACTCCAGGAAAGGTAAGATAGGTAGGCAGGTAGAGCAAGCGTCTTCTAAGGCTATCCCCATTTCAGTTGAAACTTTATTGCTGGAACAGCACAGCAGGTCAGGCAGCATCCAGGGAACAGGAGATTCGACGTTTCGGGCACAGGCCCTTCTTCAGGATTCCTGAAGAAGGGCCTGTGCCCGAAACATCGAATCTCCTGTTCCCTGGATGCTGCCTGACCTGCTGTGCTGTTCCAGCAATAAAGTTTCAACTTTGATCTCCAGCATCTGCAGACCTCACTTTCTCCTATCCCCATTTCAAACAAGTATGCTGTTTTGGAAAATGTAGGGGGTGATGGATTCTCAGGGGAATGTAGCACGAACAGCCAAGTTTCTGTTATCGAGATTGGCTCTAATGCCATGAGGGGTGCGTCGGTTCCAAGAGATCGATTATGTTAGGGGACTCTCTAGTCCAAGGCACAGACAGACGTTTCTGTGGCCAGCAGCAAAAAATCAGAATGGTGTGTTGCTTCCCTGGATCAAGGATGTCTCAGAGAGGGTGCAGAATGTTCTCAAGGGGACAGAGCGTCCAACAGAAGGTCATTGTACACATTGGAACCAAAGACACAAGAAAAGAAAAGGATGAGATTCTGAAGGGAGAATATAGAGAGTTAAACAGGAATTTAAAAAGAAGATCCTCAAGAGTAGTAATATCTACGTTACTCCCAGTGCTATGAACTAGTGAAGGTAGAAATAGGAGGACAGAGCAGATGAATGCGTGGCTGAGGAGCTGGTGTATGAGAGAAGGATTCACATTTTTGGATCTTTGGAAGCTGCTTTGGGGTAGAAGTGACCTGTACAAGAAGGACGGATAGCAACTGAATTGGAAGGGGATGTATATACTGGCAGGGACACTTTCTAGAGCTGCTCAGAAGGATTTAAACTAGTAAGGTGGGGGGGTGGGACCCAGGGAGATAGTGAGGAAAAAGAGCAAGCTGAGACTCGTACAGTTGAGAACAGAAGCGAGTCAGTCAGGGCAGGCAGGGACAAAGTAGAGAACAAGGTAGGACTGATAAATTAAGCTGCATTTATTTCAATGCAAGAGGCCTAGCAGGGAAGGCAGATGAACTCAGGGCATGGTTAGAAACATGGGACTGGGATATCATAGCAATTACAGAAACGTGGCTCAGGAATGGGCAGGACTGGCAGCTTAATATTCCAGGATACAAATGCTACAAGAAGTACAGAAAGGGAGGAAAGGGAAGCAAGAGAGGAGGGAGAGTGGCATTTTTGCTTAGAGATAGCATTACAGCTGTACTTAGGGAGGATATTCCTAGAAATACATCCAGGGAAGTTATTTGGATGGAACTGAGAAATAAGAAAGGGATGATCACCTCATTGGGATTGTATCATAGACCCCCTAATAGTCAGCAGGAAATTGAGAAACAAACTTGTAAGGAGATCTCAGTTATCTGTAAGAATAATAGGGTGATTATGGTAGGTGAATTTAACTTTCCAAACATAGACTGGGACTGCCATAGTGTTAAGGGTTTAGCTGGAGAGGAATTTGTTGTGTGGACAAGAAAATTTTCTGATTCAGTATGTGGATGTACCTACTAGAGAAGGTGCAAAACTTGATCTACTCTTGGGAAATAAGGCAGGCAGGTGACTGAGGTGTCAGTGGGCGAGCACTTTGCGGCCAGCGACCATAATTCTATTAGTTTTAAAATAGTGATGGAAAAGGATAGACCAGATCTAAAAGTTGAAGTTCTAAATTGGAGGAAGGCCAATTTTTTTGGTATTAGGCAAGAGCTTTCAAAAGCTGATTGGGGCAGATATTTTCAGGTAAAGGGACGGCTGGAAATTGGGAGCCTTCAGAAATGAGATAACGAGAATCCAGAGAAAGTATATTCCTGTCAGGGTGAAAGGAAAGGCTGGTAGGTATAGGGAATGCTGGATGACTAAAGAAATTGAGGATTTGGTTAAGAAAAAGAAGGAAGCATATGTCAGGTATAGACAGGATAGATCGAGTGAATTCTTAAAAGAGTATAAAGAAAGTAGGAGTATACTTAAGAGGGAAATCAGGAGGGCAAAAAGCGGACATGAGAGAGCTTTGGCAAATAGAGTGAAGGAGAATTAAAAAGGATTTTTATAAAGACATTAAGGACAAATGGGCAATTAGGGAGAGAATAGGGCCCCTCAAAGATCAGCAACGCAGCCTTTGTGTGGAGCCGCAGGAGATGGGGGAGACAGTTCTGGATACAGAACTGGTTCAAAGGTAGAAGACAGAGGGTGGTGGTGGAGGGTTGTTTTTCAGACTGGAGGCCTGTGACCAGTGGAGTGCCACAAGGATCGGTGCTGGGTCCTCTACTTTTCATCATTTATATAAATGATTTGAATGTGAGCACAAGAGGTACAGTTAATAAGTTTGCAAATGACACCAAATTTGGAGGTGTGGTGGACAGCGGAGGTTACCTCAGATTACAACAGGATCTTGATCAGATGGACCAATGGGCTGAGAAGTGGCAGATGGAGTTTAATTCAGATAAATGCGAGGTATGGCATTTTAGCAAAGGAAATCTTAGTAGGACTTATACACTTAATGGTAATGTCCTTGGATGTGTTGCTGAACAAAGAGACCTTGGAGTGTAGGTTCATAGCTCCTTGAAAGTGGAGTTGCAGGTAAAAAGAATAATGAAGAAGGCGTTTGGTATGCTTTCCTTTATCGGTCAGAGGACTGAGTACAGGAGTTGGGAGGTTATGTTGCGATTGTACAGGACATTGGTTAGGCCACTGTTGGAATATTGCATGCAATTCTGGTCTCCTTCCTATTGGAAAGATGTTGTGAAACTTGAAAGGGTTGAGAAAAGATTTACAAGGATGTTGCTAGGGTTGGAGGATTTGAGCAATTGGGAGAGGCTGAACAGGCTGGGGCTGTTTTCCCTGGAGCGTCGGAGGCTGAGGGGTGACCTTATAGAGGTTTATTAAATCATGAGGGGCATGGATAGGATAAATAGACAAAGTCTTTTCCTTGGGGTCAGGGAGTCCAAACCTCGAGGACATAGGTTTAGTGTGAGAGGGGAAAGATATCAAAGAGATCTAAGGGGCAACTTTTTCACACAGAGACTGATGTGTGTATGGAATGAGCTGCCAGAGGAAGTGGTGGAGGCTGGTAAAATTACAACATTTAAAAGGCTTTTGGGTGGGTATATGAATAAGAAGGGTTTAGAGGGATATGGGCCGGGTGCTAGCAGGTGGAACTAGATTGGGTAAGGATATCTGGTCAGTATGGATAAGTTGGGCCGAAGGGTCTGTTTCCATGCTGTACATCTCTATGACTCTATGACTCTATTGGCCCATTGAGGCTGCTCCACCTTTTGATCATGCCTGTCATGTTTCTCAACTCCATTCTCCTACCTTCTATCTATAACTCTTGATCCCCTTACTAATTAAGAACCTATCTCTGTCTTAAATGCACTCAATAAATTGGCCTCCACAGTGATAATGAGTTCTACAGATTCACCACCCTCTGGCTGAAGAAGTTCCTTCTCATTTCAGTTCTAAAGGATTGTGCCCTTGAGACCCGATGTCTTCTACTAGTGTAAAAGTCTTCTCCATGCCCATTCTACCCAGGGTCTTTCAGTATTCTGTAAGTTTCAGAGAAACTCCCCCCTCATCCTTCTGAACTCTATCCAATATAAACCTGGAGTCCTCAACTGCTCCTTCTATGACAAGTCCTTCAACCCGAGATCATTCTTATAAACCTCCTCTGGTGCCCTTCCAACCCCAATATATCCTTCCTCGGATGTGGGGCCCAAAACTGCTCATAATATTCCAAATGTGGTCTGAATGAAGTCTTATACAGCCTCAGCTGTACATCCATGCTCTTGCATTCTCACCCTCTTGAAATGAATGCGAACGTAGTGTTTACTTTCCTTACTCCAACTGAAACTGCATGCTAACCCTAAGGGAATTCTGAACTCGAACTCCTAAGTCTCTTTGTGCTTCAGATTTCGGAAGCCTTTCCCTGTTTATAAAATAATCTACGCCTCTATTCTTCCTGGCATAACCTCACACTGTCACACATTGTATTCCATGTCTATGCCCACTCTCCCAGCCCATCCAAGTCTTTCTGCAGGCTTCCTTGCTTCCTCAACACTACCTGTCCTTCCACCTATCTTTGTGTCATTTGCAAACTTGGCAGTAATGCCCTCAGTTCCTCCATCACATAGTCATAGAGCACACAGAAAAGTCTGTACCAGTCTGTACCAGTCTGTACCAGTCAAAAACAGCCAACTAACTATTCTGGTTCCATTTCAGCACTTGGCCTGTAGCCTTGTATACCTCGGCATCACAAGTGCACACCTAAATAGTTCAATATTGTGGGGGTTTCTGCCTCTCCCACCCTTACAGACGGAGTTCCAGATTCCCACCACCATGTAGTCAAGGTAAGTAAGCTATATGTCTCCCTAAATATCTGTTCCAATACCTTAAGGGACTGGTGGACATGTATACCAATGTCCATCTGATCCTTGCTGCTTCCCAGGATCTTTCTGTCCATCACCCCACACTTCTCCAAATTGAATTCTATTTGTTACTGACCAGCCAATCTGACCAGCCCATGGTACTGAGTGGGTGCTGCACTGTCAGTGATCTGTGTTTTATTTTTCACGTGAGACAGTAATGAGAATAATCCTATGGCACTGTTTGAAAGAAGACTAAGTGATTGATCCCCAGTGTCGTGGGTAATATTTCGCTTCGCCCCTCCCTTCAGTTATGATTTGTACCATTGCGTTCAATTGAATGTCAACAAGACATGTTTGTGATGGTCTCTGTGATGCAGGGCTCAGCTTTGGATGGGTTAAGCTAGGTCTGAGTTTGGTGCTCTAGCAGGAGCAATAGTTTCTGGTTTGGATCTTTTGTTTCGGTCAAAGGTACACATTACTGAGAGGTGACACCAACACCCCCCCACCAGACCCCCAACACCCCATGCCCCAAAACACACACACAAACACACACACATCCACACACCTACACACGCACCCACGCACACATACACACTCTCACACACATACACACCCACACCCATCCACACACACACACATACACACCCCCACACTCACACCCACATATTTACGCTTACACACACACGCATACCCCCACACATACATATCCACAAACTCCCACCCATACACACCCACACATACATACACCCACAAACACACACACACACACACCCCAACACACACCCTCACACACCCATACACAGACACACATACACCCACAGACAAACACACACATCCCAACACACACATCCCAACATACATATCTGCTGAAAATGTGTTGCAGGAAAAGCGCAGCAGGTCAGGCAACATCCAAGGAACAGGAGAATCGATGTTTCGGGCATAAGCCCTTCTTCAGGAATCATCGACGTTTGGGGCATAAGCCCTTCTTCAGGACTACGTTCCGACCAACAAAATTTGTACCCAACCAGGACAACCAGTACCTACAACAAATCTGAAGCCTCCAGCAACAGACCTCCCTCCTGATCCTTCGCTCCACACTTGCAGCCATGCGCCGCTACCTACATTCCCTGCAATTACACCTACCCCAGCTCAGGACAACACTCTCACAGACCTGTAAAGGACCTCAGCTGTTCTTCATCCACAGAAGAATCCATACAATAAATAAACAGTTCTTCCTAGCCTCCGGCCAACATACACATCCCCCACACATACACACACACACACCCGCACATACATAATCCTCCACATATGCACACAGACACACATATATACATACACCCATACATACACACCCAATGCACACCCCCACAATACACATGCACCCATACACACACGCACACTCACACACATACACACAGACATACACACACTCAGTTGCAGAGTCATCATCTTGAACTCAGCAAATGAGGAGGGGACTGCATTCAGTTATACAGGTCATTCTGCGATCACGTGACCATTGTGTTCCTCTGCAAACTTGCACTTTAGAAAATCACGCTGTAGAAAATCGCTAATAGAAAAACACTATACCGTTCAGTAGAAAGTTCATGTTATCTGAACAATGTCCACAATTCGTCAACCGTGTTATAGTCAATTCGCGTTGGTGAAATGTGCGTTATCGCAGGATGACCTATAGAAAGAAAGAAATGAAGAAAAGGTAAGGTAATTAGAAATAGTCTTCAAATTCAATGGCGGATTATCTGACCATTATCACATTCTGTTTTACGTGGGAGCTTGCTGTGTGAAAACTGGCTGCCACATTTTAGAAAGTACTTCGTAGGCTATAACAAACCTTGGAACATTCAATTGCTGTGACAGGCACCATATCAATGCAAGTATTTTCTTAAAAACTAAAGTACTTAAAGTGAGTCCAAAATGAGTCATTATATAAATTATTCATTGATTTATTTTTAAAATCTACCTGACTTTGAAATTATTCTATGGGATAGCCATGCACAAAAGCCAAACATTTTAACTGAAATTTATTCTCTGCTATTTTATAAGAAATATTAACCCACATTTCATAAAGGCTAACTATTTCAGTTACAGACTAAAGGAAGCAAATTCATCTGCTTTGATCTTCCATTTTGTTTTATGTTCAGTATTTAATCCCACATGGTGTTCCCTTTGACTGGATTTCAATTGAAGTTGCCACATTTTGGGACTTTTGTGGCTATTTTTCAGCAGAATAGATTTAATGCTGTTAATAATTCATGATTAAGTGTACAACAAGTTCCCATCGGTTTGAAAAGCTATAAAGTACAATGTGGAATGGGGGCTTTTTCAGGATGGTTAATAAACCCAGGGACTGAAAGGGTCTACACTGTTTAACCTGATCAAACCCCACCACCTCACTATGTCTTTATCCCCTCCACTGCCTCTGTGCCAGCAAATTTATGACATCCCTTTTATCGATTCTTTCCAGGGACGTGGGCATCACTGACAACGTCAGCATTTATTACATATCCCTAACTGCTCTTGAACTGAGTGATTTGCTCAGCCTGTTAAAAGGAAAGTGAAGAATCAATCACGTTGCTGTAGGTCTGGACACAAGTGCAGGCCAGATGGGGTAAGGAAGGCAGATTTCCTTCCTGAAAGGACATTAGTAAATCAGATGGGTTTCTACAACAAAAGGAAAATGTTGCCATGATGGAGTTTGAAGACAAAGTGAGGACTGCAGATGCTGGAGATCAGAGCTGAAAATGTGTTGCTGGAAAAGCGCAGCAGGTCAGGCAGCATCCAAGGAACAGGAGAATCGACGTTTCGGGCATAAGCCCTTCTTCAGGTTCCTTGGATTCGTTGATTCTCCTCTTCCTTGGATGCTGCCTGACATGATGGAGTTTGAACCCAATCTCCATTGATTTTTCATGGCCCTTTAGTCTAGGACCAGATGGCACATCTAAGAATTAAGGGGTTGCAAATTTAAGATGGAGATGAGGAGAAACCTCTTCTCTCCCAAGTTTGTCAATATGTGGAATTCTTTACTGCATAGGGCTGTCGAGGCTAGGTCATTAAATATATTCAATGCTGAGAAAGACAGAGTTTTAATCGGTCAGGGGTTCAAGACGTTAGGGGAGAGGCAGGAAAGTGGAGCTGAGGATGATCAGATCAACAACAATCTCATTGAATGGCAGAGCAGACTGGATGGGCCAAATGGCCTGTTTCTGCTCCTATGTCTTAGGGTTAGAAGAAGAATAAAATGCAGAAATGTTGGGAGAGGAGACATATTTGCCTTGAAATGTTAACTCTGCTTTTCTTTCCACCAGATGCTGTCAGACCTGCTGTGTATTTCCACCATCTTCAGGCCATTTGCAACCCTATCATTGCTGTTGAGACATAATCTTCAGCAGGTTAAATAGAAAACCAGAGATCCAGAATTGAAGCTTTGAGATACCCCATGTACAAATGCTTAATGCACGCGCCTGCAGTTTCTCTTTTACTTGATCAGAGCCTTTGACCTATCTATTTTTAAATAATCAGCTTCTCTGCTCAAAAGCTGGTGAGAGGACTGTTTGACAAGCACATTAATATTAATATTCCATAGTGAATCTTCAGAGTCCTTGTTGATGCAAAAAAAACAAAACTGTTTTCAATTTTCAACAATTTTCCTAAATCCAGTTAGATTGGTTAATTGAGTGCTTCAAGTTTCTAATACATTACTATAATTTCCCAGGTCAATTGTCTCTTGTTTTAAAGAGGGGCAATACATTTTCAAACCAATAAGGAGTTTTGAAAACTATTTATTTTTTTAAGAAACAATTTAACCTCCCAAAATGGAATGTGTTTCTACGTGATTTTAGATTAGATTACTTACAATGTGGAAACAGGCCCTTCGGCCCAACAAGTCCACACTGCCCCGCCGAAGCGCAACCCACCCATACCCCTACATTTACCCCTTACCTAACACTACGGGCAATTTAGCATGGCCAATTCACCTGACCTGCACATCTTTGGACTGTGGGAGGAAACCGGAGCACCCGGAGGAAACCCACGCAGACACGGGGAGAACGTGCAAACTCCACACAGTCAGTCGCCTGAGGCGGGAATTGAACCCAGGTCTCTGGCGCTGTGAGGCAGCAGTGCTAACCACTGTGCCACCGTGCCGCCCAGCTGATTTGCTAACAGCTAGGTTTGAACTCTGACTAATGTCAGTTTCCATATTCAGGGTGATAAACGTCATTGATTAATTTAATTCAATACACAGTTTTGAAAAGTTTCCTGTCTCTAATAAGGAACTAATAAAGTGATCAGAAAGAGTGATCAGCGTGTTTTAGCAGTGAAAGAGAGTCTTCGCCACGATTGAATTATTTCTGATATTCACATTCAATCTACTGCTCTGCTTTTGTCATTCAAATTCTACCACTCACAAGGGAATAGATAATGTGCTGTGACAGCTGAAGGGAGACTATGCCTGTAAGATCACCATCTCCCCTCTCCATTAGAACATTGCTTGGTTTTTGAGTGAGGAATTTATTCTCTACCATTCTTCATTATAGATGGTACAGTATTCACTTCAATATCCAGGTACATTATTTCAAGGTATAAATTGAAGCTCATGAAATTGTATGACAATTTATCGAATGTTCAGCTGAAAGATTTCCATCTGGGATTCAGGATAGTAACATGACTGAAGAGGTAGTGATCTAAGTGCCATTACCATAGACACACGATCGGAGAAGAGTGCTGATCCAAATTCATTCCTAATCCTGACAGCGTGCATTTATATGGTGCTTTTGTTAAACATGGTGTAATGTCACAAGATGCTTCATAGAAATGTCATCTGAGCCCCCTCAGGACGGGGAAAAATGCCGATGTTAAGAAGAATCTTAAAGAGGAGAGAGAGGCAGAGAGGTGAAAGTCATCATGACTGCGAGTAATATTTTGTAAGGAAGACCAATCTGTCTTTAAAATAGAGACAGAATCCAACAGAACGGCCCTGAAAAGTCACATGACTATCCTTGAGGATTGAGTTTGTACTGGGACTAAAATGTGTTTTGAAATTAAGTTAATGTTTCCAAGGATAGACAGAAATGTCTTCAGGATATTTCACATCGACGTATGAATAGCTCTTTATGCCCACCTCAACCTGATAATGAGAACTACCTAAACTAATGGCTGAGCTAGTTAGAAGGTAAGGAACTTGACTGAAATACAATAGATGGTTCTGTTATCTAATATGGAAACACAATATGACAGTCTCACAATTGCAGACGTCTTAAATGTTGATGTTTATAAGGCAGGAGGTACATTACCAGTTTGAGTGAAAAACCATGAAGAAAAGTATCATCAGCAGGGGGTGGTTCTCTAGCCCTGCTAACTTTGTTGATGACACAAACGTAAGTAGGAAAGTAAGTTCTAAAGAGGATTTAGGCTACATAGGGATAGAGGTGGGTTAAATAAGTGGACAAAATTTGGCCAGTGGAGTATTATGTAGGAAATGAGAAATTGCTCATTTTGGCAGGAATGGATTTGATTTGATTTAATTCGGTATATTATTGTCACATGCCCCGAGATACAGTGAACAGTATTGTTTTGCGTGCTCACCAGGCAAATCATACCTTATGTAAGTACATCAGGGAAATAGAACAAAATGCAGAATATTGTTTTACAGCTACAGAGAAGGTGCAGGAAAGATCAACTCTAATATATGAGATGTCCGTTAATAAGCCTGATAAGAGCAGGGAATAGGCTGCTCTTAAATCTGTTGGTAGGTGTTGTCAAACTTTTGTATCTTCTGCTCGATGGAAGATGGTGGAAGAGAGAATAACTAGGGTGGGAGGGGTCTTTGATTATGTTGGCTGCTTTCTCAAAGCACTAGGAAGCACAGACAGAGAATGCAAGGAAGGCTGGTTTCATGATGGACTGGGCTGCATTCACAACTTTCTGTAATTTTTTGCGGTCTTGGGCAGAGCAGATGCTGTACCAAGCTGTGATGCATCTGGGAATAATGCTTTCTATGGGGCATCTATAAAAATTGGTAAGTGTATTTGTGGTAATGCTGAACTTCCTTCCCCTTCAGAGGAAGTAGAGCCATTGTTGTGCTTTTTTTTTAGATTAGATTACATTACAGTGTGGAAACAGGCCCTTCGGCCCAACAAGTCCACACCGACCCGCCGAAGCGAAACCCACCCATACCTCTACATTTACCCCTTACCTAACACTACGGGCAATTTAGCATGGCCAATTCACCTGACCCTGCACATCTTTTGGACTGTGGGAGGAAACCGGAGCACCCGGAGGAAACCCACGCAGACACGGGGAGAACATGCAAACTCCACACAGTCAGTCGCCTGAGGCAGGAATTGAACCCGGGTCTCAGGCGCTGTGAGGCAGCAGTGCTAACCACTGTGCCACCGTGCCGCCCACTTTCTTTACTGTAGTGTCGACGCGGATGGACCAGGACAGATTGTTGATGATACTTACTCCTAACAACTTGAAGTTCTCGGCCATCTCCACCTCAGCACCATTGATACAAACAGGGCCGTGTCCTCCACTCTGCTTCCTGAAGTTGATGACCAGCTCCTTCGTTTTGCTGACATTGAGGGAGAGATTGTCATCTTTACACCATGCCATTAAGCTGTCTCTACCCTGTACTCTGTCTCGTCGTTGTTTGAGATCTGACCCATTACAGAAAATTTGTAAATGAAATTAGAGCTGACTTTGGCCACACAGTTGTGAGTGAATAAGGAATTTAGTAAGGGGCTGGGTAGCTGGGCATGGGTGTTCAGGACTATCATGGAGGAGACTGTCGCTATCCTTATTGATTGCAATCTGAGGTCAGGATGTTGAGGATCCAGTTGCAGAGGGGGGAGCAGAGTTCTCGATCTCTGAGTTTGGAGTTGAGTTTGGTCGAAATTAAGGTATTCAAGTCAGAGCTAACATCAATAAATAGGAGTCTGACGTGGGTGTCCTGGTTATCCAGATGTTCTAGAGATTGAGTGTAGAGCCAGGAGATGGCATCTGCCATGGACCTATTGCGACAGTAGGCAAATTATAGTGGATCAAGGAAATCTGGAAGGCTGGAATGATGTGTGCCATTACTAACCTCTCAAAGCACTTCATAATGATTGATATCAGAGCCACTGGGCGGTAGTCATTAAGGCACATTGCCTGATTTTGCTTTGGCAATGAGATAATAGTGGTCGCCTTGAAGCAAGGGGGAGCCTCACGTCAGAGTAAGGGAAGGTTCAATATGTCTGCAAATACTCCTTCTAGCAGGTCCACGCAGGATCTGACTGCATGGCCAGAGACTCTACCTAGCCCAATCACTTTCCATGGGTTCACTTCCAAGGCCGCTGATCTGACACGTGCAACGATAACTCTGAGTATGATGCACGCAAGGCTGTCGGAGCAGGTGACATTATTTCACTCACCTTTTCTTCAACACCATCATAAAATGCATTAAGCTTATTGAGGAGGGATTCATTGCTGTCAGTGATTCTATTCGATTTTGCTTTGTAGCCCGTTACACTATGTAAGCCTCACCACATTCAACATGTGCTTTTGTGGTTAGTCTGGGACTCTAGTTTAGTCTCGCATGAATAGAGAAGAAACACATTATCCAACTGGTGAAAGACTGCAGAATGCTGATATGCAGAGGAACCTGGGTATTCTTGTGCATTCATTGCAAAATGTCAATATGTATGCACAACAAGTAACTAGAAAAACTAAAAAGATGTTATAGTGTGTTGTGATGGAGGTATTCAGTAGAAAAGCAGGGAGCATATGCTTCAGTTATACTGGGACACCTGCTGGAAGGGCAAGATGTGTTGGCACAGGATTGGAGGGCCGAAGGGCCTGTTCCTGTGCTGCATTGTTCTTTGTTCTTTGTGCAAATCACATGCCCGCTGCTACTGCCAGCCCATGCCCTGACCCAAGTACAGCATCCCGCCCCCCCCTCCACCGTATCCCCTCCCCCAAACTCTGTGCCCTGGGTATTGGGTACTGATTCAGAACCCAGTCCTGGGCCCTGGGCATTAGCGCAATCACATTTGAAGTACTGTGTACAGTATCGGTCTCCTCCTTACAGGGAGGAAGTAAATGCATTGGAGGGAGATCACGGAATGTTTTCCAAACTGTTGGTGGGAAACGTTGGGTTATCTTACGAGGAAAGATTGTGCCAAGAGGTAAAGTGGCAACATCAAGTTGGATGTTATCCACATAAAGCTAGGAGCTAACTCTGCACCTGCAGATGACATCTCCGCACTTGAATCCTTGACATGAGGAAAAGTTCCTTTTTCTGAGCACAGTAATTGTTTTGGGTCAGGAATGCACTGCCTGAGAGTGTGGGGTAAGCAGATCCAACCCGCCCTTTTGGTCCCACTTGTACCTACGACCTGACTGGTTGGATCTGCAAACCCTTAAGCTGTAACAGTGACCACTCTTCAATGGATTCCAATTGCTTCACTTCCAGCCTGTTGGGCAGTGACCTGTAAGTATCTTTTGTTGTTTTACTGCATCATCCCCTGTTCCAACACACTTTGATTTTAATTTATGACGTTGCACCAATTCCAGCAGTCAACAAGATCCTGGCTAATCTATACTTCACCTTGTTCCCATTCCCAACAGAAAGCTCAGTGTTCTTATTTATTCTTTGACATCACTTTATCACCTGATGAAGGAGCAGCGCTCTGAAAGTTGGTGCTTCCAATTAAACCTGTTGGATTATAACCTGGTGTTGTGTGATTTTTAACTTTGTCCACCCCAGTCCAACCCTGGCATCTCCAAACCAATAAATAATGAATACAACAGATCAAGCAGGACAACAACAGCAAATCAAGTTTATGGTGAGCAACTACGTGATCATGCAGTTTGCTTCTGATGAAATGGATTAGAGTATTTTCTCAACGGCAAGCTTTTACGATATTTGGCTGAGAACAGCAGATCGGATTCCCATGTTAACGAAGAGATTAATGTGAAAAAACAAGGTTTTTGTCTGTGGTTGAGAGCTTAGGGCCTTAGCTGTTGAAGACACAAACTCCAATGGTGAGGTCAAATAAAGCGGAGGCCAGAATTAAAGAAATGCAGTGATCTCGAAGAGTTGTCAAGCTGCATAACTTTGCAAAGACAGGACAGGAGAGGCAATTGAGGAATGTGAACCGGGTAAACGGGGCTGAAGAAAATTAGTACAGAAGGATCAGGCCATGGAAGGATATGAAAAGGAGAAAAATTTTTTAAAAGGTAAGGTATGTATTTATAAGGAACTTTTCATGACAGATGGATAGCTTAGGACACTCAACATTGAATGAAGTCTTGCTACTGCTTTTAACGTGAGAAAAGTGGCAGCCACGTTCCCCAAAGCACTTCTTACGAACATCAATATGATAACGACCAGATGATCTGTTTTTTCAGTCGATGTCATGAATCCAAACACCCAGAAAAGCTCACCTCGCCTCATAATCTGTTAAAGTATGAGTGACAGAGAACGAGGCTATTAGACTCGAGAGGATTGAGGTTCACAATGAGGAGATGTTAGCAATTCTGGAAAATGTGAAAGTAGACAAGTCCCCTGGGCCAGATGGGATCCATCCTAGGATTCCCTGGGAACCCATGGAAGAGATTGCAAAGCCTTTGGCTTTGAATTTTATGTCATCATTTTCTACAGGAACAGTGCCAGAAGACTGGAGGATAGCAAACGTTGCCCCCTTGTTCAAGAAAGCAGTACAGACAACCCTGGTAATTATAGACCAGTGAATCTTACTTCTGTTGTGGGTAAAGTGTTGGAAAGGATTATAAGAGATGGGATTTGTCATCATCCAGAAAGGAATAATTTAATTAGGGATAGTCAACCCAGTTTTGTGCAAAACTGGGCTGAGAGGGGGGCAAATGGAGTTTAATACGGAAAAGTGTGAGGTGATTCACTTTGGAAAGAGTAACAGGAATACAGAGCATCGGGCTAATGATAAAATTCTTGGTAGTGTGGATGAGCAGAGAGATCTCAGTGTCCATGTACATAGATCCCTGAAAGTTGCCACCCAGGTTAATAGGATTGGTAACAAGGCATATGATGTGTTAGCTTTTATTGGTAGAGGGATTGAGTTTCAGAGCCATGAGGCCATGTTGCAGCTGCACTTAGAATATTCCTGGATTATAGGAAGGATGGGGAAGCTTTGGAAAGGGTGCAGAGGAGATTTACCAGGATGTTGCCTGGTATGGAGGGAAAAAGGATGCTGCCTGAACTGCTATGCTCTTCCAGCACCACTAATCCAGAACCTGGTATGGAGGGAAGGTCTTATGAGGAAAGGCTTAGGGACTTGAGGCTGTTTTCATGAGAGAGTAGAAGGTTAAGAGGTGACTTATTAGAGACATACAAGATAATCAGAGGGTTACATAGGGTGGACAGTGAGAGCCTTTTCCTTGGATGGTGATGGCTAGAACAAGGGGACATAGCATTAAATTGAGGGGTGATAGATACAGGACAGATGTCAGAGGTAGGTTCTTTACTCAAAGAGTAGTAAGAGCATGGAACACACTGCCTGCAACAGTAGCAGACCCGCCAACTTTAAGGGCATTTAAATGGTCATTGGATAAACATATGATTGATAATGGGATAGTGTCGGATATCTGGGCTTCAGTTTGGTTTCCCAGGTTGATGCAACATCGAGGGCCGAAAGGTCTGTGCTGCGCTGTAATGTTCTATGTTCTATGTTCTAACTGGAGAAGCACCTAAAAGGGACAAAAAAAGTCTCAGGGCAATGTGGCAAAGCTGAGGGGAGTGGGACTTAACTAATTTTTTTTGCAAAGAGCTAGCACATGCTCTTTGGGCCAAATGGCTGTGTTGTAACCAAGTCTATGATTCAGGTGTCCTGCAGCAGTGACAAAGTGAGACAATAAATGAAACTTGCTCCTGTAAATGGACTGTGAACATTTGATAGATCAGATAGATGGCACCATGTGATGGCTGAATATAGCATTGGAAATCTTTAAATAGCTGCAGTTAACCAAGAATTATCATACTGCTAAACAGATACAATCACTGGCTGCATTATCAATTGTTCATCAATCTCACATTCCCACTGGATGTGCTCATGGAAGTTTTGAAATGGATACATGATCTCATGGCCAGATTTTTGGTCCTGATTCAAAAGTTTGCATATTCCCATCCCATTGCCAAACTTGACCAATTCGCCTGGCATTCAGGGAATGCTGCACTGTCAGAGATGCCATCTTTCAAATGCAAGATTAAACTGGGCTTTGCTGTCCACTCGGCTCGACATTATGGTGATGCCCTGGCACTTTCTGAAGTTAAACAAGCCTTCCTGGCTAATTGTTATCTTTCAGCCAACAGGCTATTTGATTATTTTTGCATTTCTGCCTGTAGCAGTTAGCAAACTGGCTGCCAGACCTCCTACATTATAACGGTTTCAAGCAGTTCACTGATTTGGAATGTCCCGAGAGTGTGCAAACCGCTGCATATATTCAAACTCTTTCTTTCCTTTGTGACAAATGGTTCAAATATTATTGGTTAAAAGTTTAGGTGGGTCCACTTAAACGGGTCTGGGACTTTTACAACCAAAGCACTATGTTAAGGAATAGGCAATGTGTATAGCAGACTGGCCTATGGACTGGAAAACTTTCAGAGAATGTTTGCATAGCTCAGTTTGTGGAGGAATAAGACAGTTGCAGAAAGAATTTGACCTCACTGAAGAGCAACAGCCAGAATTCTTTCTCTGTCTCGTTCTCTCTCTCTTTCTTTGCAACTCCTCATGTGTGAGCCAAAAATCCTTCCAGAACATACTCTAACAAAGTATTCCTGAAGAGGATCTTTTGGAATCTCCCCCACCATCTCCAGTGAACTGACTTCAGCCAGCTATAATTGTTCCAGGAAGACATCCCCTGTGCCTGGATTTTGTGTGTGTGGAATAATTTCCAAATCAGAAAACATTTGGGACGATCTGTCATTCAGCATATTTTATGTTTTACAATTACTTAACCAAAGTACTGTAAAGTTGTGACTCTGCTGAATTTTCATTTTTTTATAATTTCCTTTCAGACTTATGTGTAGGTATTAGTCCTTTTTAAAAATAGTAGGAATATATATTTGCATAATCCAAACTGTTTATCAATAACCTTTGAGGTTTGGTTGAGTAAGTTTGCTTTTGGTAATAAGCCAGCTATATGTTACTGAATAAAAAGGCCTGCTCAAATTGTTTTTAATAATAAGCGTGACACAGTCTAAGACCTACATAACTACCAACATCACCAACCCCAGTTAAATTTAAAATTTATAATGACCCATATAACAGTAAGACCAGAAAGGAAAATGTGACCCTTCCAACTCGATCGTAACACTTTCTTGCATTTAATTACATTCTCACATCCTATGCTATCCCTCCTGAATATTATCAGTCAGCTTTTTAAATGAACGCAGTTTAATTGAACTACTGTATTCATTCTGAGAATGATTACTTTAAACAAGCACAAGTAATTAAACTTACCCACACTGCTTTATGCTCCAGTGTAATAATGGGAAAGACTTAAAGCTAGTAATGTTTAATTAAACTTTCACGCGAGGGAAATCATTTTGTGGAACTCGTTCTTGAACTTTCAATCTCTACTTTACCCACTTGAGTAGGTTGTTCAGTGGATGCTGGTTCTGATTGAGTCTAATGAATTGCATCTAGAGTCTCACTGGGTTTTGATCAGACCACACATGGAATACTGTGTCCAGCTTTGGCCTCCATTTGCAAGGAAGGATTTACTTATATTAGGGGTGGAACTGCAAAAGTTCATCAGGCAGGTCCCTGGAGTGAGAAGGTTGCACTACCATCACAGCCTGAGTAAACTTGTTCCATATTCTCTGGTATTCAACAGAATGAGCAATGAATATATTGATAGATTAAAGTTTGTGAAGCATCTCAAGGGTAGATATACTGTGAGCCTGTGATTTTGACCTGGGAGATAGTGAGGTCTGCAGATGCTGGAGAGTCAGAGTCAAAACGTGTGGTGCTGGAAAAAAGCACAGCAGGTTGGGCAGAGCAAGAGAGTCGATGTTTCAGATGAAACCCTTCATCAGGATCTGGGATTTTGCCCTGGGAACCGAGTACAGCAGGCACATGCTCAAGATAAAGCTCAGGTTGGGACTGAAATGAGGGGTCATTCTTTCACCGAAGGGCTTGTAAAACTTTGGAATTGTCTACCCTGGAATTTTGTGGATAACCCATAACTGAATATTTTTAAAACTGGGATAGACAGTATTAGACCATTAGGCAATGCAGGGATATGGGGTGTGAGCAAGACAGTGGAACTGAGCCCAAGGTCACCCATGATCGTACTGAATGATGGAGCAGACTCAATGGACCCAATGGGCTACACTTGTTCCAATTTCTTGCATTCCTGCTCCCCACTCCCCTCAAAAATCCCAGCCTCCAGGTGAAAATGTTTCTTTTACTGAACTCCCCTCCAAGCCTCCAGCCCTCCACTTTAAAATTAAGCCCCTTTATTATTAACTCTTCAACTAAAGGGAACAGCTGCTTTCTATTGTTACTAATGGACCAGGAATTTCTCAAGATCCAGCTTTTGTAATGTAGTCAATTTGTGTCAAACTGAACTTTTGTTTTTGTTCCTACCTCCCTCTCTGTTTTATCACAGCTTGAGGGGCTGTAATAAAAAACACTTCAGGTATTCTTCCTTTTCCAATAAATGATTCCCACTTTCTTCTTCCCATCTCATTTCATCTTCTGACAGAATCAACCATTATCTAAGACGCTTATGCAAAGGGCCAGTATTTGTATGTGAGGTAATTCTGCCTTCCCGCCATGCACGTTCCACTGAGAACACTGGATCAAGGTCAGAGTAGAGTAGATCTCTTCCCTGCAACATGGGAATTGATCTAGGAATGTTCCTGGTCTGTGTGACTTAACTTCACTTCATTAGGTGGCTCAGTGGTTAGCACTGCTGCCTCACAGTGCCAGAGAGCCGGGTTCGGTTCCAGCCTCGGGTGACTGTCTGTGTGGAGTTTGCACATCCTCCCTGTGTCTGATAAGGTTTCCTCCAACAGTCCAAAGACGTGCAGGCGAGGTGGATTGGCCATGGGGAATGCAGGGTTATGGGGATGGGCTGGGATGATCTTTGAAGGGTTGGTGCATAATGAATGGGCCTAATGGCCTCTTTCCATGGTGTAGTGTTTCTGTGAATATTGTGGCCGACCACTCAAACATGGAACCTCCTCTCTCTTCAACTGAGCTGTTTCTTCTTATGTAATCATGAAAGACTTGCTGTGCTGTAAGAACTTCAAACGGAAAATTTTGAAAAAGAGAAAGTCTTTCCCATGAATCGAGTGATAATCTGATGCTGTCTAAAGTCTCTTCATTTCAGCACAGTGGTGGAGATGGTGGGCAAAGTGCACACTAGTAGTTTGCAATGATGCTATTTTGGGGAGGCAGTGACTGAGTGGAATTCTCATGAGACAGTTAAGCGAGAGATCAGGTAGTGTCTTGAAAATCCAGGTTCAACCCCAGCGACGGCATCGAGCAGATGGCTTAATTTGATTTCAAGAAAAATCTCAAACTATTGCCAATTGTTGGGGAAGAACGCTGGTTCATTAGGGATGGAAATCTGCCATCCTTACCTGATGACTCCAGAACCACAACAATGAGGTTGACTCTTAACTCTCTATGAACAATTAGGATCGGGCAATGAATGTTAGCTGAGGTAGAGACACCCAAATCCTGTGAATGAATTTTTTAAAATGTGAAGGGATTAAAATTGTGTCAAGGCATAACTGTGGCTTTAGAATTGCACATAGAATATTGTTGAGTACAATAACGTCATAACACAATGTTAAGCTTCTCTGCTCTGTTCTATATCCGTAAAATCAGGCTGTCAATGTGGAAAATGTGTGTTGTGCAAAATGTGATGCTGCAGCCTATAAATAGCAATGTCACATCTCTCACCTGCATGTGCTATAAGGAAAAATACAACAGCTTAGACAGACATTAGCAAAGACAGAGATAATAAAAAGAGTATATAAGAGCAGAAGTAAGCCGTTCGGCCCATTGAGTCTGCTCTGCCATTCAATGAGACCATGGCTGATCTGATAATCCTCAACCTCACTTTCCTGCCTTCCCCCCATAAGCCTTGATTTCCTTACAATTAAAAATCTGTCTCTCTCTCTCTCTCAGCCTTGAATACATTTCATGACCCAGCCTTGACAGCCTTCTGTGATAAAGAATTTCACAGATTCATACCCTTTGAGAGAAGAATATCCCTCCTCATCACTGACTTTAATGTGTGACCCCTTATTCTGAGCTTATACCCTCTGGTCCAAGATTCCCCAATAAGAGGATACAACCTTTCCCTGTGTCCACCTTGTCAAATCCCCTAAGAATCTTGTATATTTCGATCAGGTCGCCTCTCATTCTGCTAAATTCCAATAAGTACAGACCCAACCTACTCAACTTCACCTCAGAAGACAGTCCCTCTATTCTTGAATTCATATTGCATTAACTATCTGAAGGCATCTCAAGCTGTTTTACAATCAACAAACTGCTTTTTAAGTTCAGCCACGGGTGCATTTGGAGCACCAAATGCATGGGAACATTACCTCTTGCAAGCTGCCCTCCAAGCCTGACTTGGAACTATATCTCTGTTCCTTCACTGTCACTGGGTCAAAGCCTAGATATCCCAATCTAGCAGCAATGATTGGTGGCCCTGTATTACACAATGAACTGCAGCAGTTCACGGAAAGTTTCTGCTCGCAAACAGCCTTCCCATGACCAGTTCAGGGACGGTAATACATTCAGACCTGCCCAGCAATGTGTAAAACCGACCAACAATCTTCTTAAACTGCAGAAACTGATTTACACACAGCAAGCTCCTTCAAACAATCACTTAATCTGTTTCCGGGACCTTAATTGAGGGATAAACAGCAGCCAAGGCACAAAGGCTAACTCCCCTGCTCCTCCTTGGAAGAATGACACAGGATTTTCTTTCTCCACCTACAAGGACAGACAGAGTTTCAGTCAAAAGACATCATTCTGACAAGCCCAGCACACCCTCAGTAGGAGAAAGTGAGGACTGCAGATGCTGGAGATCAGAGCTGAAAATGTGTTGCTGGAAAAGCGCAGCAAGTCAGGGAGAGAATAGGGCTCCTCAAAGATCTTCAGGAAGGGCTCAAGCCCGAAACGTCGATTCTCCTGCTCCTTGGATGCTGCCTGACCTGCTGCGCTTTTCCAGCAACACATTTTCAGCACCCTCAGTAGGGTCAGCTTTCATTGTACAAATAAAAATTGCAGATGCTGGAAATTGGAAACAAAACCAGAAATTACTGGAAAACCTGAAGAAGTTGCAGTGTAGTGTTAAGGGTTTAGATGGAGAGGAATTTGTTAAGTGTGGACAAGACAATTTTCTTGTATGTGGATGTACCTACTAGAGAAGGTGCAAAACTTGACCTACTCTTGGGAAATAAGGCAGGGCAGGTGACTGAGGTGTCAGTGGGGGAGCACTTTGGGGCCAGCGATCATAATTCTATTAGATTTAAAATAGTGATGGAAAAGGATAGACCAGATCTAAAAGCTGAAATTCTAAATTGGAGGAAGGCCAATTTTGACGGTATTAGGCAAGAACTTTCAAAAGCTGATTGGGGGCAGATGTGCGCAGGTAAAGGGACGGCTGGAAAATGGGAAGACTTCAGAAATGAGACAATGGGAGTCCAGAGAAAGTATATTCCTGTCAGGGTGAAAGGAAAGGTTGGTAGGTGTAGGGAATGCTGGATGACTAAAGAAATTGAGATTTTGGTTAAGAAAAAGAAAGAAGAATATGTCAGGTATAGACAGGATGGATCAAGTGAATCCTTAGAAGAATATAAAGGCAGTAGAAGTATATTTAATGAAAAATCAAGAAGGCAAAAAGGGGACATGAGATAGCTTTGGCAAATAGAATTAAGGAGAATACAAAGGGCTTTTACAAATATATTAAGACAAAAGGATAACTAGGGAAAGAATAGGGCCCCTCAAAGATCAGCAAGGCAGCCTTTATGTGGAGCCGCAGGAGATGGGGCAGATACTAAACAAGAAGTTTGCATCAAACTGTGGAAAAGTATGTGGAAAATATAGAATGTAGGGAAATAAACAGTGACATCTTGAAAAATGTCTTGAAATGCCTAAAAATGGATAAATACCCAGGACCTGATTAGGTGTAACCCAGAACTCTGTGGGACACGAGGGAAGTGATTGCTGGGCCTCTTGCTGAGATATTTGTATCAATAGGAACAGGTGAGGTGCTGGAAGAATGGAAGTTGGCTAACGTGGTGCCACTGTATAATAAAGGTAGTAAGGACAAGCCAGGCATCTATAGACCGGTGAGCCTGATGTCAGTATTGGGCAAGCTGTTGAAGGAAATCCTGAGGGACAGGATGTACATGTATTTGGAAAGGCAAGGACTGATTAGGGTAGTCAACATGGCTTTGTGCGTGGGAAATCATGTCTCACAAACTTAATTGAGGTTTTTGTAGAAGTAACAAAGAAGATTGATGAGGGCAGAGCGGTAGATGTGATCTATATGGACTTCAGTAAGGCATTCGACAAGGTTCCCATTGGAGACTGGTTAGCAAGGTTAGATCTCATGGAATACAGGGAGAACTAGCCATTTGGATACAGAACTGGCTCAAAGGTAGAAGGCAGAGGGTGGTGGTGGAGGGTAGTTTTTCAGACTGGAGGCCTGTGGCCAGTGGAGTGCCACAAGGATAGGTGCTGGGTCCATTATTTTTCATCATTTATCTACTGTAAATGATTTTGATGTGAGCATAAGAGGTATAGTTAGTAAGTTTGCAAATGACCGTGAAGAAGGTTACCTTAAATTTCAATGGGACATTGATCAGATGGGCCAATGGGCTGAGAAGTGGCAGATGGAGTTTAATTCAGATAAATGTGAGGTGCTGCATTTTGGGAAAGCAAATCTTAGCAGGACTTATACACTTGATGGTAAGGTCCTAGGGAGTGTTACTGAACAAAGAGACCTTGAAAGTGGTTCATAGCTCGTTGAAAGTGGAGTCGCAGGTAGATAGGATAGTGAAGGCAGCGTTTGGTATGCTTTCCTTTATTGGTCAGAGTATTGAGTACAGGAGTTGGGAGGTCATGTTGCGGCTGTACAGGACATAGGTTAGGCCACTGTTGGAATATTGCATGCAATTCTGGTCTCCTTCCTATCGGAAAGATGTTGTGAAACTTGAAAGGGTTCAGAAAGGATTTACAAGGATGTTGCCAGGATTTGAGGATTTGAGCTACAGGGAGAGGCTGAACAGGCTGGGACTGTTTTCTCTGGAGCATCAGAGGCTGAGGGGTGACCTTATAGAGATTTACAAAATCATGAGGGGCATGGATAGGATAAATAGACAAAGTCTTTTCCCTGGGGTGGGGAGATTCAGAACTAGAGGGCATAGGTTTAGGGTGAGAGGGGAAAGATATAACAGAGACCTAAGAGGCAACTATTTCACGCAGAGGGTGGTACGTGTATGGAATGAGCTGCCAGAGGATGTGGTGGAGGTTGGTATAATTGCAACATTGAAGAGGCATTTGGATAGTATATAAATAGGAAGGGTTTGGAGGGATATGGGCCGGGTGCTGGCAGATGGGACTAGATTGGGTTGGGATATCTGGTCGGCATGGACAGGTTGGACCGAAGCGTCTGTTTCCGTGCTGTACATCTCTATGACTCTATGACCTGGAATGTTAACACTGCTTTCTCGCCACAGATGTTTCTAGACCTGTTGAGTTTTTCAACTAGGAGAAAGTGAGGACTGCAGATGCTGGAGATCAGAGTCGAGAGTGTGGTGCTGGAGAAGATTGGATGCTGCCTGACCAGCTGTGCTTTTCCAGCACCACACTTTCTGACTCTGTTGGATTTTCCCAGCAATTTTTGATTTTGTTTCAGATTCCGTGGTCATGCTCAAGTTTCTGCAGTGGGACTTGAACCCACAACCCCAAATTCAAGAAGGAGAGTGCTACCTGCTGAGTCACTTCTGACACACAGGCAGTTGCATGCTCATTGCTTTTGTGTGATATTACATTAACTACCTACACGCATCTCTCTCAACTACAGATTACTGTGTAAGGCCATTAGTACTGAAAGGGTTAATTCACATCATAGGTAAGTTCCACCCATTTATATCCAAGGGCTAGATATAAAATTTAAAAATGTGTCACTCAGGTGGATTGGTCATTCTAAATTGCCCCATAGTGTCCAAGGATGTGCAGGCTAGGTGGGTCAACTATGGGAAATGTGGGGAAAGAATAGGGGTGGTGGAAAACTCTTCAGAGGGTCAGTGCAGACTCAATGGGCTGAATAGCCTCTACCTGCAGCATAGAGATTGTATGACTGATTTCTGACCAGTGTGAGTACAAGAGATCCAAAAATTGTTTGAAGTACAAAGTCTATGTAGCTAAATAGTAATGTGTCCTTACACTTATGTCCAGCCAAAATTTCATAAGGGACTATCATATCACCCAGATGTACTGTAAATAGCTATTAAGGACTAAGTAATGAACCTAATATATTTATCAAGATTGCCATACCCTCTGCCATAATTTGGGCAGTCAATCCGTGTAACATTTTATAAATTCCTACTTTGGAAACAGAACCAGTCTGACTCAAGATTGGAATACAGGCAGACTCTAACACACAATGTATTGTCTGAGCTGAGATGTCACCTTTTTTTTATAAAACCTTAAGTTATCTCAGGAATGTGACTTGAAAGAAGTTCTGGAATTTGCATATTAATGAATCAATACCTGTAAGCCATTCTAATAGATGAAAGACGGCAAACTGGGTTTGTTCAATATTTTGCATCAATTGTATGACAAATTTTACTATAAATTGTGTCTTATGATCCTGCCCCACGAGCTACCTGATAAAGGGGCAGCGCTCCAAAAGCTAGGGCTTCCAAATAAATCTGTTGGACTAGAACCTGGTGTTGTGTGATTTTTAACTTTGTCCACCTCAGTCCAACGCCAGCACCTCCACATCATGGATAGTAATGCCTACAAGCACAGCTGAAATCTCCATCTGCTTCTTTCTTTCATTTACAATAGCCAGTTTAAAAAGTGGGGTCAGTATGTATTGGTCCATTGGCCTTGCCATTATAAAGCATGATGTGCAACACAATGTCAGACAAAAGATTGAGACCTCAGTGAAAACATGGAATTTCAACAGAACAACTGAAACCATCCGACCTATGAAAGTGCGGAGAGCTGAGAAAGAAATCTTCAGTGTGATTATTTGATAGCAAGAAGGTTTGGAACAACAGCTCCAGAGATGAAATGGGGAATTTCCATCTTCTATTACTTTTCAGCCCTGGTACATTAAGGTACTGGAAACTGTGTAGGAGTCCTTGAACCGTGTGCCTGTCACAGAATGCACATCGCAAATGTCAAGAGTATTACAGTGGGATTGAGGCACCTCAGAGTGGAACACAATGTATGAAGAAACATATAATTATATTGTGCTCTCTGTAATATTCAAGTCTCAATGTACTTTTAGAAATTTTATGAGTGAAGTATTTGGAAAAATAACATAAATTGATAAAATCTGATTATGAGGAAGCCTTTTTAGTTTAGTTTCTGACCAGTTAGAGGCTGGCTTGTTATCGCTGCTCATTAACATTCATACAATTCCTGTAGTGTGGAAGCAGGCCATTCAGCTCATCAAGTCCACACCAACCCATCGAAGAGCATCCCACCCAGTTCCATTCCCCCAACATATTCCTGTAACCCTGCATTTCTTGTGGCTAATCCATTTAGCCAGCATACTATGGGGCAATTTAGCATGGCGATCTAACCTGCACAGCTTTGGATTGTTCGTGGAAACTGGAGCACCCAGAAGAAACCCATGCAGACACGGGGAGCATGTGGAAACTCCACACAGTCACCTGAGGGTGAAATCAATCCCAGGTCCCCGGTGCTGTGAGGCAGTGAACCACTGATCTACTGCGCCACCCCAAACATTCTGATTGATGTGATTGAGACTAAACTGGGGACTAACAGCACAATATCATCTTGCTTCAATCAATAAGAGTCCAGCAAGAAAAGTTGTTTGTCCTTCTTTTTTCAATAATTATTTGCTTCCTTTAGGAGATGGATTTGCTAACAGTGAATCCTTGCTCTTCTACAGCTGCTGCTCTTTGGAGGGAAGACTGGAGGGTTTATATTAATGACCAAAGAGGTACCTAGTGGACACCATTGATTGCTGAGTTCAGCAACAAAGAAAGACTTGTTCATTTTTATCAGCGGTTCCAGATATTGTGGGATCTGAAGGAGAGAAACATTGCACTTTCAATTCCTGTAAATTAGAGAGGGATATAATACAAGGCCAACAGGGAAATAGTTACCTGCAATGACTGAATCCATCTTTTATTTTGGTTAAACCTATTAACTGGTTTTCACAGAATAACTGGGTCATCTGATTAGAACAATGATCAAATCTCCATTCAACCCAAATCATTTTTGGAATGTTCAATCAGTTTCAAAACATTCTCACAGCATTGAAAAGTGGAATTAATAGCCCCTCAGCACAGTGACCTCCACTAAGGGCATGGAGACTGATCCTGAATCCAGTCCATCCAGAACAGGGATTGAACCCTGGGTCATTGGCCTCAATCTGTACTGTCCTAGCTGAGCCAACTGAGATATCCAAACAACAGGGGAGGCAATGGCGTAGTGGTATCATCGCTGGATTGTTAATTCAGAGAAGACAGGCAGGAGGCTGGAAGAACACAGCAAGCCAGGCAGCTTCAGGACGTGGAGAAGTCAATGTTTCAGGGGTAATCCTTCCTCAGAACTCATTAATCCAGAGACCCAGGTAATGTTCTGGGGACCTGGGGTCAAATCCCGCCATGGCAGATGGTGGAATTTGAATTCAATAAATATTTGGAATTAAGAGTGTAACAATGACCGTGAATCCATTGATGGGAAAACCAAGCTGGTTCACTAACATCCTTTAGGGAAAGAAACTGGTCTGGCCTACATGTGATTCCAGACCCACAGCCACGTGGTTGACTCTTTTTTTTCCCTATTTATTTTCTTTTTTGCTTTTCTTTTTCTTTTTTTTTAAATTTAACCCCCACACTACCGCCTAACTGCAGTAGTGCTTATTTTTCCCCAGCACCCATGGTGTGTGTGCGCAGGTGTGAGACACAGTGAAAGACACAAAGTGCACGAATCTTTATTCAATTACGTGGTTGACTCTTAACTGCAATTGGGAATGAGTCAATAATTGTTGGCCCAGGCGATGATGCCCACAGCCTGTAAATGAATAACAAAAACACAATCCTCTCTCCACTGCCACCACCAGCTCCTCTCACGGTCCCAGGGAGTCTGAGTTGCCATGGCAACACTCTTACCGAATGACATGGTCTGAGACTTGGAGACCAATGGCAGAGACTCCAACTTTCCTTCTATCTCGCAGCTACCCAGGAATCTCTCCTGTTCTGACAACCGGCCATTGGTGCTGGAATAACATACAGTTTGATACTCGCTCCAAAATGAATCCATCTTCCTGAGCCCAGAATCTCTCAATATTTCCACAAAGTAACTACATAATCGCTCAATGGATGCAAAAGCCAAATATAAAGTCAAAATTGGAGTACAGAAAAATCAAAGAAACTTTCAGTTCTTCTTTCTGTATGAGTCTGACTTCTGAAACAACTGAAAATTTTGAGCGATATCACTTCTTGAGAAACACATCTGGTTCATGTTTAATTAGGTGATAAGTATTGCACCATGTTAGCACACTGTGGTACACATGACCTTCACAGTAACTTAAAAGCAGCACCCTTATCAGAAAAGCAATTTATTTAAGAACAAAAATTCTGAAAATAAAGAGAGATGGGCAGGAATGAAGTCCTAGCAGTATTCATGTCATCACTTTGCAATTAAACCTTGCAATGTTAATGAGCTTGTGGCATCATCCACTTGCTGTAACTAGTTTGAGATCAAAAGCTTGTGTTTTAGAGACTTTGAGCTTACAACAATGTAAAGCATCCAGCAAAGGCTGGCAATGCAAAAGCAACAAATCTAAGCCCCATGAACAAAATACCTTGACTCGGCTGTCAATAATGAAATATTCATTATAGAAACTTTGTCAGCGATTGATGACACCAGCAGCTCTCAGTTTCAGTTCTGTTTGTGTTTTGAGTGAGCCTCAACTGTAATGCACAGAAGAGCTGTGTCTTTAATGAGCTGAATAAACACGACTCAGGCTTGCAGCTGATAGATGAGACAAGGTTAAATAACTGCAGCGGGTGGTGGGAGGGGGCACATATGGCAATGGTGTGCCACTAGGAGAGTGCAGCCCAGGAACATCGATAGTGCAGGACAGAATAATGGAGATGTACCACTACCAGGACCTTCACTGCTGCCCCTTCCCCGAGTTGTTCCATGAATAAGAGAAATCCAGGCTGACAGATTCCACGCCTCCTGAGTGATACGTGAATGGTGTTCCTGGCAGAGCAAGACATCTGTTATAACTGATGTGGATGACAGTGGGATGTGGACAGGCAGCTGCACTGAAAGGAGAGGGGAGCAGAGGTGAAGGAAGGGAGGTAAGGGAGGTAAGAGGACACAGTCTCATAGAGCTCCTACAGTGTGGAAGCAGGCCAATCAGCCCAACACGTCCACACCGAACCTCCAAACAGAATCCTGCCCAGATCCACCCTGTCCCTCTAACCCTGCATTTTCCAAGGCCAATCAACCTAACCGTATACATCCCTGACAACTAAAAACAATTTCCTACAGCCAATCCACCTAACCTGCACATCTTTGGACTATGGGAGGAAACCAGAGCACCCAGAGGAAACCCATGCAGACACGGAGAGAATGGGCAAACTCCACACAGACTGCCACCTGAGTCTGGAATCGAACCCAGGTCGCTGGCGCTGTGAGACAGCAGTGCTAACTACTGAGCCACCATGCCTCCCCTGATAAAGTTGGATGGACTTGGTTTGTATCCACTGTTGTTTAGAAGAGAGAGCATTATTCCAATTGAAGTGCATAGGATACTGGATGGACTTGATAAGGAGGAAGCGGAAAGAATGAGTGCTGAACTAAGGGGGAGGGGCTGTTTTAAAATTAGGGAATTGTCTTTTGAGAACAAGAGTTGGGGATAAATTCTTTTTCTCAAACAATATGGGACTTTGGAACTGTCTGCCCCAAGAGACAGTGGTGTGGGATCATTGAGTATTGTCAAAGCCGAGAGGGGTAGATTTTTGTTAGGCTGGAGAAATTGAATGGTGTTGGAGCTCAATAAGAAGTGGCAGTCCAATCAGCAATGATTTTATTGAATGGTAGAGCTTGTTCAAGGGCTGGAATAGTCTACCTTTGCTCCAAATTCACATGTTTGTGAGAAGTACTTCCATTAGGAAAGAAAAGAGGTGTCAACATTAACAGGGAGATGAAGAAGGATCAGCAGCAATTGAAGGAAGTCATAGAGTCATCGAATATGGAAACAGTCCCTTTGGTCCAACTAGTCACTCTGACCATGTCCCCAAAGTAAACTAGCCCCACTTGTATATGGCCCATATCCCTCCAGATCTTTCCTATTCATGTGTTTATCTAAATGTCTTTTAAACATTGTAACTGTATCCACATCCACCACTTCCTCTGGCAGTTCATTCCACACGCAAACCACCACTATGCCGATGGGATGGAAGAAATTAAGCTGTGTTGATGGGGCCATGACAGCCAAGTCAAACTGAGAGAGTGGTCAGGAACTGTAAGGGTTGGAGACAAGGAAAGGAAAAAGAAGGTGGAGGAAGTACATGGATAGAAATTCATCTGCCTTTATGAACATGAGAATCATGAAATCTTTGGCACTTGGCTGCTGGAATATGCGATGCTCTGATGAGTCTTGAAGCTTTTCCAGATCCAATGAGAAATTTCAGGAGGGCAGGGTGGTGACAGAGGCGAGGATCAGGTAGTCCGAATCCTACCAGTTCCAGCTCAGATGTCCCAAACATATTCAGTCCAGAATGAAACTCACATATATCTGGGCCCCAGATAACATTCATATGTTGGTCCCCTTTTGGCAACCCATCGGAGAGGGGCAGGAATCCCTGGTGGCCCAGAATGGCCAGCGGCCCACAATCAAAATGCAACACTGGGACTTTGGAAATGGTTGAGATGGATGTTGTTAAGGAAACTGTGTGGGCTGCTGCTGAAACCACCAGCAGCTGAATGAGATGCTGCCAGTGGCGAACAGTAAAATGGGAGGAAAGACAGTACTGCAGGGTCTGAGGGTGGACACGGGGGTCACTCAAAGGAAGCATGGTAACACTCAGAAGAGTTTGAGGTGTGTGTTTTGTTATGTCTCAGACAGCTGCTGGCGAACAAAGCTTCACGGAGGAACAGACAAACTATTCTGGCATGACAACAGTTCCTTATTTTCCTTGCACAACAAGTTCCTGTTGTTTGGTCAACATTACACACTAAGCACGAGGGCATTATAGCTGCACGCACATGCCCAGTTTCTCCTTAGTGTGTGCCAAACACGAACCATCCATGCCCTTCCCCGCCCCTCCCTCCCAGTCTCTCTAATGTAGTGAAATGCCATAAACTGTAGGAAGCTCTTTGAATTAAATTCCCTTTCTCACACTGACCTTGCAGCTTTGTGAGTACAAGATACACAGGAGAGCCAGCTGTAGAGGCATTTTTAGCAAAAAAAAAGATTTTGCGGGGAAATCATTGGGACACACATCAGAAAAGTACTCCAGAGTTACCTTCCCCCCACCCTAGATAACTGATCGGGAGCCACTACTGAATTTTATCGTCATGAAGATCAGTAACGTCAGGGCTTGGAAAATGAAGCAGGTGGGAAAAATGCAAAAATAGTTCTAATATTAGAACAGATGTTGCAGCCAGTTGGTGTTATACTGTTAAGATACACAGGTCAAAGGCTTTGTTTAATTGAATACTTAGAGCACTTATTAAAAAACAGACTGAGTCTGCAAGTCAGAACATTTAGTTTGTTTCATTCACAGGATGAGGGTGTAACTGGCTGGGTCAGCGTTTATTGCCCATCCCTAATTGCCCAGAGGGCAGTTAAGAGCCAATCACATCGCTGTGGATGTGGAGTCATGTGTAGGCCAGACCAGGTAAGGATGGCAGATTCCTTCCCTAAAGGACATTAGTGAAGCAGATGGGGACTTCCCCAGAAATTGACAATGGCTTAATGGTCATCATTTGACACTTAATCCCAGATTATTATTGACTTCAAATGCCACCATTTGCTCTGGTGGGATTCAAACCCGGGTCCCCAGAACATTTCCTGGAGCTGAGGATTAATAGTCCAGTGATAACACCACTATACCATCGCCTCCCCTATAGTACATGTAATGCTGTGTTCTGTGAATGATCCAGTTAAACGTCCAGAAGAGTATTTGTGCCTAGTTTCAGACTTCACGGCTGGGAGTCAGAGGAAGACAGCAACCTCAAGGAACAATGAGGGATGAGTTTGATAGCTGCTGCCTCATGACCAGTGTTAACATGCTCTAGATCCCATGGCCTGCTGGGAAATAAGAGATGCATTTCCACTCCAGACATAACAATATTTGAAACTTTGCTTTTCATTTGCAATTCAATAGGAGTTGTTTTGCACTTCGATGAAAAAAAAAACCAACATGCCAAAGGAATAGAAAATGTCATTTCAGATTCCAAAGATAATTTGCTGCACAGGCCATTGGCAGAATAATTATGCAAATTGATGCAGTTCACAAAGGAATATGAAAATCATACGCACAACTTATCAAATAAGAAAACAAGGTGTGCTGATCAGAAACAAAACATATCACATCTAATTCTCTCTAAATGTAGGTTACCGAATATATAACTACATCTCCAGAGTCTGACCTGAAAATGTTCTAAGTCCACACAATAGTAGAACATGTCTGAAAGTAGTTACAGAGACAAAAAAATGTACAGCACAGAAGCAGACCCTCCTGTCCAACTTGTCCATGCCGACCAGATATCCCAACCCAATCTAGTCCCACCTGCCAGCACCCGGCCCATATCCCTCCAAACCCTTCCTATTCATATACCCATCCAAATGCCTCTTAAATGTTGCAATTGTACCAACCTACACCAATTCCTTTGGCAGCTCATTTCATACACACACCACCCGCTGCGTGAAAATGTTGTCCCTTAGGTCCCTTTTAAATTTTTCCCTCTCACCCTAAACTTTCGCCCTCTATTCCTGAACTCTCCCACTCCAGAGAAAAGACCTAGTCTATTTACCCTATCCATGCCCCTCATGATTTTGTAACCCTCTATAAGGTCACCCCTCAGCCTCCGACACCCCAGCGAAAACAGCCTCAGCCTGTTCAACCTCTCCCTCTAGCTCAACTCCTCCAACCCTGGCAACACCCTCGTAAATCTTTTCTGAATGCTTTATAGTTTCACCACATCCTTCCAATAGGAAGGAGACCAGAATTGCACACAATATTCCAATAGTGGCCTAACCCAATAGCCTGTACAGCTACAACATGACCTTCCAACTCCTATACTCAATACTCTGACCAATAAAGGAAAGCATTCCAAACACTTCTTCACTATCCTATCGACCTGCGACTCCACTTTTAAGGAGCTATGAACCTGCACTCCAAGGTCTCTTTGATCAGCATCCAAGGAGCAGGATAGTCAACATTTCGTGCATAAGCTCTTCATCAGGAATGTTGGGGGGGGGTGGGGCGGGGAAGGGGGCTAAGAGATAAATGGGAGGATGCGTTTGGGGCTGGGGGGAGGGTAGCTGGGAATGTGATAGGTAGATGAAGATGGGGGGCTGACAGTCAGAGACGAGAGTGGAGTGGATAGGTGGGAAGGAAGATGGACAGATAGGACAGGTCAAGAGGGAGGTGCCGAGTTGATGGGTTAGCTCTGAGATAAGGTGAAGGGAGGGGAGATGAGGAAACTGGTGAAATCGACATTGAAGCCATGTGGTTGGAGGGTCCCAAGGTGGAAGATGAGGCGTTCATCATCCAGGCGTCAGGTGGGAAGGGTTTGGCAGTGGAGGAGGCCCAGGACTATCATGTCCTTGGTGGAATTGGAGCGGGAGTTGAAGTGTTTGGCTTATGCTGGTGGGGTTAGCTGGTGCCGGCACCCCAGAGATGTTCTCTGAAATGTTCCTCAAGTTGGCGTCTTGTCTCCCTGATGTAAAGAAGACCACATCGAGAGCAACAGACACAGTAGATGACGTGTGTGGATGTGCAGGAAAATCTCTGCCGCATGTGGAAGGATCTTTTGGGGCCTTGGATGGAAGTGAAGGGGAGGTGTGGGCACAGGCTTTACACTTCTTGCGGTGGCAAGGAGAAAGTGGAGGGTGGGTTGGTGGGGAGTGTGGACCTAACAAGGGAGTTGCAGAGGAAATGGTCTCTGCAGAATGCTGATAGAAGGGGGGGTGGGAAATATATCTCTACTTAGTGGGGTCTGTGCGTAGGTGGCAGAAATGATAGACGATGATGCGTTGTATCCGGAGGTTGGTGGCGTGGAAGGTGTGGACCAGAGGTATTCTGTGACTCCTTTGTTAGGTCCACGCTCCCCACCGATCCACCCTCCACTCATGGCACCTTCCCTTGTCACTGCAAGAGGTGTAAAACCTGCGCCCACACCTCACCTCTCACCTCCATCCAAGGTCCCAAAGGATCCTTCCACATCCGGCAGAGATTTTCCTGTACATCCACACACCTCATCTACTGCTCCCATCACTCTCAATGGGGTCTCCTCTACATTGGGGAGACAGGATGCCAACTTGCAGAACAGTTCAGAGAACAAAACAACCTCATTGCCTGTGGATGAACACTCCAACTCCCCCTCCTACTCTGCCAAAGACATGCAGGTCCTGGGCCTCCTCCACCACCAAACCCTTACCACCCGACGCCAGGAGGAAGAACGCCTCATCTTCCACCTTGGGACCCTTCAACCACACGGGATCAATGTCAATTTCACTAGTTTCCTCAACATCCCTCTCCCCACCTTATCCCAGATCCAACCCTCCAATTCGGCACCACCCTCTTGAACTGTCCTACCTGTCTGTCTTCCTTCCCACCTATCTACTCCACCCTCCTCGCTGACCTATCATCTTCTCCCCCACCTATCACATTACCAGCTCCCTTCCCCCAACCCCAGCCTCCTCCTATTTATCTCTCAGCCCCCTTGGCCTCCCCCCACCCTTTCCCCCCACCCCCGACATTCCTAATGAAGGTCTTGCTTATGCTCAAACGTTGACTCTCATGCTCCTGGGTGGTGCCTGAGCGGCTGTGCTTTTCCAGCACCATATGTTTTGACAGTGTCTAAGTCCTGCCCTGATTTGCCTTTCCAAAATGCAGCACCTCACATTTATTTAAATTAAACTTATTGAAGAACAGTTGCTTGCTCACAGGAGTCAGATGGACCTAGAGAATGCTGGAGAAACTCCTCAGGTCTGCCAACATCTGTGGAGAGAGAAGCACAGTTAACATTTTGAGCCCAGTATGAGTCCCCTCCTTTGTCAAGGATGGACCTGGTTCTATTTTCCAGGAGGCTTTCCCATGTGCATGCAGCCTGTCCATCAACTGGCATTGTCAAGTTTATGGTGCAAAAATCAACACTCATTCCTCAAACAAACCTGAATCTGTACATCTACACCAAACATCTTCACTCTGGTACTAAAAACCATAAATCCCTGATGAAAAACTTGGTCCATGT
Source organism: Chiloscyllium plagiosum (assembly GCF_037043375.1). Classification (NCBI taxonomy): domain Eukaryota; kingdom Metazoa; phylum Chordata; class Chondrichthyes; order Orectolobiformes; family Hemiscylliidae; genus Chiloscyllium; species Chiloscyllium plagiosum. The sequence goes on from NW_028270172.1 coordinate 11,067,985, forward strand.
ATCTTTGTATTTTTCATTTGCTATATCATATTTTTGAGTGATACAAATGTTAATTCCTATTGAAACTAACTTAAAATGCAAAGTTATCACAACAAGTATGTCCCAAGTTTGTAATACAAAAACAAACACACACACACACACACACGCGATTGGCACAACATTCACAAGCATCTATCACAGATGCTCAGTAGCCGTGTGTATACCTAAAAGATACGCTGCAGAAATGGCGTGGAGTGGGTTAGTGCCCTGGTATGGAATGGGGTTAGTGGGCTGGTATGGAGAGGGGTTGGTGTCCTGGTGTAGAGTGGGGTTAGTGCCCTGGTGTGGAGTGGGGTTAGTGGGCTGGTGTGGAGTGGGGTTAGTGGGCTGGTGTGGAGTGGGGTTAGTGGGCTGGTGTGGAGTGGATATGTGGGCTGATATGAAGTGGGGTTAGTGGGCTGGTGTGGAGTGGGGTCAGTGGGCTGATGTGGAGTGGGGTTAGTGGGCTGGTATGGAGTGGGGTTAGTGTCCTGGGGTTGGGTGGAGTTACTGGGCTGGTTTGGAGCGGGGTTAGTGCCCTGGTGTGGAGTGGGGTTAGTGGGCTGGTGTGGAGTGGGGTTTGTGGGATGGTATGGATTGGGGTTAGTGGGCTGGTGTGGATTGGGGTTAGTGCCCTGGTGTGGAGTGTAGTTAGTGCTCTGGTGTAGAGTGGGGTTAGTGCCCTGGTGTGGACTGGGGTTAGTGCCCTGGTGTGGAGTGCAGTTAGTGCCCTGGTGTGCAGAGGGGTTAGTGACCTGGTGTGGAGTGTGGTTAGTGTCCTGGTGTGGAGTGGGGTTATTTCCCTGGTATGGAGTGGATATGTGGGCTGGTGTGAAGTGGGGTTAGTGGGCTGGTGTGGAGTGGATATGTGGGCTGATGTGAAGTGGGGTTAGTGGGCTGGCTTGGAGCGGGGTTTGTGCCCTGGTGTGGAGTGGGGTTAGTGTTGTGGGGTTGGGTGGAGCACGTGGGCTGGTTTGGAGCGGGGTTAGTGCCCTAGTGTGGAGTGGGGTTAGTGGGGTGGTGTGGAGTGGGGTTGGGGGCTGGTGTGGAGTGGGGTTAGTGGATTGGTAGGGGCGGGGTTAGTGCCCTCGTGTGGAGTGGGGTTAGTGGGCTGGTATGGAGTGGGGTTAGTGGGCTGGTGTGGGCGGGGTTAGTGCCCTGGTGTGGAGTGGGGTTAGTGCCCTGGTGTGGAGTGGGGTTAGTGGGCTGGTATGGAGTGGGGTTAGTGGGCTGGTGTGGAGTGGGGTTAGTGGGCAGGTGTGGAGTGGGGTTAGTGCCCTGGAGTGGAGTGGGGTTAGTGCCCTGGTGTAGAATAGGATTAGTGGGCTGGTGTGGAGTGGGGTTAGTGGGCTGGTATGGAGTGTGGTTAGTGCCCTGGGGGGGGGGGGGAGTGGAGTTTTTGGGCTGGTTTGGAGCGGGGTAAGTGCCCTGCTGTGGAGTGGGGTTAGTGTACTCGTGTGGAATGGGGTTAGTGGGCTGGTGTGGAGTGGGGTGATTGCCCTGGAGTGGAGTGGGGTTAGTGGGCTGGTGTGGAGTGGGGTGATTGCCCTGGAGTGGAGTGGGGTTAGTTGGCTGGTGTGGAGTGGAGCTAGTGCCCTGGTGTGGAGTGGTGTTAGTGCCCTGGTATGGAGTGGGGTGAGTGGGCTGGTGTGGAGTGGGGTTAGTGGGCTGGTGTGGAGTGGGGTTAGTGCCCTGGCGTGGAGTGGGGTTAGTGCCCTGGTGTGGAGTGTGGTAAGTGGGCTGGTGTGGAGTGTGGTAAGTGGGCTGGTGTGGAGTGTGGTAAGTGGGCTGGTGTGGAGTGTGGTTAGTGGGCTGGTGTGGAGTGGGGTTAGTGGGCTGGTGTGGAGTGGGGTTAGTGGGCTGGTGTGGAGTGGGGTTAGTGGACTGGTGTGGAGTGGGGTTAGTGGACTGGTGTGGAGTGGGGTTAGTGGACTGGTGTGGAGTGGGGTTAGTGGGCTGGTGTGGAGTGGGGTTAGTGGGCTGGTGTGGAGTGGGGTTAGTGGGCTGGTGTGGAGTGGGGTTAGTGGGCTGGTGTGGAGTGGGGTTAGTGGGCTGGTGTGGAGTGGGGTTAGTGGGCTGGTGTGGAGTGGGGTTAGTGGGCTGGTGTCCTGGAGTGGGGTTAGTGTCCTGGTGTGGTGTGGCGTTAGTGCCCTTGTGTGGAATGGCATTGGTGCCCTGGTGTGGAGTGAATATGTGGGCTGGTGTGAAGTGGGGTTTGTAGGCTGTTGTGAAGTGGGGTTAGTCTCCTGGTGAGGAGTGGGGTAAGTGGGCTGGTGTGGAGTGGGGTTAGTGGGCTGGTATGGAGTGGGGTTAGTGGCTTGTATGGAGGGGGGATTAGTCCCCTGGGGTATAGTGGAGTTAGTGGGCTGAATTGGAGTGCATTTAGTGCCCTGGTGTGGAGTGGCGTTAGGGTCCTGGTGTGGAATGGGGTTAGTGGGCTGTTGTGGAGTGGGGTTATTGCACTGTGGTGGAGTGTGGTTAGTGCCATAATGTGGAGTGGGGTTAGTGCCCTGGTGTGGAGTGGGGTTAGTGGGCTGATGTAGAGTGTGGTTAGTGGGCTGGTGTGGAGTGGGGTTAGTGCCCTGGTGTGGAGTGGGGTTATTGGGCTGATGTAGAGTGTGGTTAGTGGGCTGGTGTGGAGTGGGGTTAGTGCCCTGGTGTGGAGTGGGGTAAGTGGGCTGATGTGGAGTGCAGTTATTGCCCTGGTGTGGAGTGGGGTTAGTGCCCTGGTGTGGAGTGGGGTTCGTGCCCTGGTGTGGATGGATATGTGGGCAGCTGTGAAGTGGGGTTAGTGGGCTGGTGTGGAATGGGGTTATTGGGATGGTGTGGAGTGGGATTAGTCTCCTGGTGTGGAGTGGGGTTTGTGTCCTGGTGTGGAGTGGGGTTAGTGGGTTGGTGTGGAGTGGGGTTAGTGCCCTGGTGTGGAGTGGGGTTAATGCCATGGTGTGGTGTGGCATTAGTGCCCTGGTGTGGAGAGGGGTTAGTGCCCTGGTGTGGAATGGGGTTTGTGGACTGGTGTGGAGAGGGGTTAGTGCCCTGGTGTGGAGTGGGGTTAGTGTCCTGGTGTGGAGTGGCGTTAGTGCCCTGGTGTGGAGAGGGGTTAGTGCCCTGGTGTGGAGAGGGGTTAGTGCCCTGGTGTGGAGAGGGGTTTGCGGGCTGGTGTGGAGTGGGGTTAGTGGACTGGTCTGGAGTGGCGTGAGTGGGCTGGTTTGGAGTGGGGTGAGTGGGCTGGTATGGAGTGGGGTTAGTGTCCTGGTATGGAGTGGGGTTAGTGGGCTGGTGTGGAGTGGGGTTAGTGCCCTGGTGTGGAGTAGGGTTAGTGCCCTGGTGTGGATGGATATGTGGGCAGGGGTGAAGTGGGGTTAGTGGGCTGGTGTGGAGTGGGGTTATTGGGATGGTGTGGAGTGGGGTTAGTCTCCTGGTGTGGAGTGGGGTTAGTGTCCTGGTGTGGAGTGGGGTTAGTGGGTTGGTGTGGAGTGGGGTTCGTGGGCTGGTGTGGAGTGGGGTTAGTGGGCTGGTGTGGAGTGGGGTTAGTGGGCTGGTGTGGAGTGGGGTTAGTGGGCTGGTGTGGAGTGGCGTCTGTGCCCTGGTGTGGAGTGGGGTTAGTGTCCTGGTGTGGTGTGGCATTAGTGCCCTAGTGTGGAATGGCATTAGTGCCCTGGTGTGGAGTGAATATGTGGGCTGGTGTGAAGTGGGGATCGGTTGGTGTGGAGTGGGGTTAGTGCCCTGATGTGGAGTGGGAATAGTGGGCTGGTGTGGAGTGGGGTTTGTAGGCTGTTGTGAAGTGGGGTTAGTCTCATGGTGAGGAGTGGGGTTAGTGGGCTGGTATGGAGTGGGGTTAGTGGCTTGTATGGAGGGGGGGTTAGTACCCTGGGGTAAAGTGGAGTTAGTGTGCTGATGTGGAGTGCATTTAGTGCCCTGGTGTGGAGTGGCGTTAGGGTCCTGGTGTGGAATGGGGTTAGTGGGCTGTTGTGGAGTGGGGTTATTGCCCTGTGGTGGAGTGTGGTTAGTGCCATGCCCTGGTGTGGAGTGGGGTTAGTGGGCTGGTGTGGAGTGGGGTTAGTGCCCTGGTGTGGAGTGGTGTTCGTGCCCTGGTGTGGAGTGGGGTTAGTGCCCTGGTGTGGAGTGGTGTTCGTGCCCTGGTGTGGAGTGGGGTTCATGCCCTGGTGTGGATGGATATGTGGGCAGCTGTGAAGTGGGGTTAGTGGGCAGCTGTGAAGTGGGGTTAGTGGGCAGGTGTGGAGTGGGGTTATTGGGATGGTGTGGAGTGGGATTAGTCTCTTGGTGTGGAGTGGGGTTAGTGCCCTGGTGTGGAGTGGGATTAATGCCATGTTGTGGTGTGGCGTTAGTGCCCTGGTGTGGAGAGGGGTTAGTGCCCTGGTGTGGAGAGGGGTTTGTGCCCTGGTGTGGAATGGGGTTTGCGGGCTGGTGTGGAGAGGGGTTAATGCCCAGATGTGCAGTGGATATGTGGTTCGGTGTGAAGTGGGGCTAGGGGGCTCGGGTGGAATGGGGTTAGTGTCCTGGAGTGGGGTTAGTGGGCTGGTGTGGAGTGGGGTTAGTGGGCTGGTGTGGAGTGGGGTTAGTGGACTGGTGTGGAGTGGGGTTAGTGGGCTGGTGTGGAGTGGGGTTAGTGGGCTGGTGTAGAGTGGCGTCAGTGCCCTGGTGTGGAGTGGGGTTAGTGTCCTGGTGTGGTGTGGATATGTGGGCTGGTGTGAAGTGGGGTTCGTGGGCTGGTGTGGAGTGGGGTTAGTGGGCTGGTATGGGGGGGGAGGGGGTTAGTGCCCTGGCGTATAGTGGAGTTAGTGGGCTGGTGTGGAGTGGCGTTAGGGTCCTGGTGTGGAATGGAGTTAGTGGGCTGTTGTGGAGTGGGGTTATTGCCCTGTGGTGGAGTGTGGTTAGTGCCATAATGTGGAGTGGGGTTAGTGCCATAATGTGGAGTGGGGTTAGTGCCCTGGTGTGGAGAGGGGTTAGTGGGCTGATGTAGAGTGTGGTTAGTGGGCTGGTGTGGAGTGGGGTTAGTGCCCTGGTGTGGAGTGGGGTAAGTGGGCTGATGTGGAGTGCAGTTATTGCCCTGGTGTGGAGTGGCGTTAGTGGGCTGGTGTGGAGAGGGGTTAGTGCCCTGGTGTGGAGTGGGGTTAGTGCCCTGGTGTGGAGTGGGGTAAGTGGGCTGATGTGGAGTGCAGTTATTGCCCTGGTGTGGAGTGGGGTTAGTGGGCTGGTGTGGAGAGGGGTTAGTGCCCTGGTATGGAGTGGGGTTAGTGCCCTGGTGTGGAGAGGGGTTAGTGCCATAGTGTAGAGTGGTGTTCGTGCCCTGGTGTGGAGTGGGGTTCGTGCCCTGGTGTGGGTGGATATGTGGGCAGGTGTGAAGTGGGGTTAGTGGGCTGGTGTGGAGTGGGGTTAGTGGGCTGGTGTGGAGTGGGGTTAGTGGGTTGGTGTGGAGTGGGGTTATTGGGATGGTGTGGAGTGGGGTTAGTGCCATGGAGTGGTGTGGTGTGGCATTAGTACCCTAGTGTGGAGAGGGGTTTGTGCCCTGGTGTGGAATTGGGTTAGTGGGCTGATGTAGAGTGTGGTTAGTGGGCTGGTGTGGAGTGGAGTTAGTGCCCTGGTGTGGATTGGGGTTAGTGCCCTGGTGTGGAGTGGAGTTAGTGCCCTGGTGTGGAGTGGGGTTAGTGGGCTGATGTGGAGAGGTGTTAGTGCCATAGTGTAGAGTGGTGTTCGTGCCCTGGTGTGGAGTGGGGTTCGTGCCCTGGTGTGGATGGATATGTGGGCAGCTGTGAAGTGGGGTTAGTGGGCTGGTGTGGAGTGGGGTTATTGGGCTGGTGTGGAGTGGGGTTAGTGCCATAGTGTAGAGTGGTGTTCGTGCCCTGGTGTGGAGTGGGGTTCGTGCCCTGGTGTGGATGGATATGTGGGCAGCTGTGAAGTGGGGTTAGTGGGCTGGTGTGGAGTGGGGTTATTGGGCTGGTGTGGAGTGGGGTTAGTGGGTTGGTGTGGAGTGGGGTTAGTGCCCTGGTGTGGAGAGGGGTTAGTGCCCTGGTGTGGAATGGGGTTTGTGGGCTGGTGTGGAGAGTGGTTAGTGCCTTGATGTGCAGTGCATATGTGGGTCGGTGTGAAGTGGGGCTAGGGGGCTCGTGTGGAATGGGGTTAGTGTCCTGGAGTGGAGCTAGTGCCCTGGTGTGGAGTGGGGATAGTGGGCTGGTGTGGAGAGAGGTTAGTGCCCTGGTGTGGAGTGGGGTGAGTGGTCTGGTGTGGAGTGGGGTTAGTGGGCTGGTGTGGAGTGGGGTTAGTGGGCTGGTGTGGAGTGGATATGTGGGCTGGTGTGGAGTGGGGTCAGTGGGCTGGTGTGGATTGGGGTTAGTGCCCTGGTGTGGAGTGGGGTTAGTGGGCTGGTGTGGAGTGGGGTTAGTGCCACAGTGTAGAGTGGTGTTCGTGCCCTGGTGTGGAGTGGGGTTAGTGCCATGGTGTGGTGTGGCGTTAGTGCCCTGGTGTGGAGAAGTGTAAGTGCCCTGGTGTGGAGTGGGGTTAGTGGGCTGGTGTGGAGAGGAGTTAGTGCCCTGATGTGCAGTGGATATGTGGGTCGGTGTGAAGTGGGGCTAGGGGGCTCGTGTGGAATGGGGTTAGTGTCGTGGAGTGGGGTTAGTGGGCTGGTGTGGAGTGGGGTTAGTGGACTGGTGTGGAGTGGGGTGAGTGGGCTGGTTTGGAGTGGGGTTCGTGGGCTGGTGTGGAGTGGGGTTCGTGGGCTGGTGTGGAGTGGCGTCAGTGCCCTGGTGTGGAGTGGGGTTAGTGTCCTGGTGAGGAGTGGCATTAGTGCCCTAGTGTGGAATGGCATTAGTGCCCTGGTGTGGAGTGAATATGTGGGCTGGTGTGAAGTGGGGTTCGTGGGTTGGTGTGGAGTGGGGTTAGTGCCCTGGTGTGGAGTGGGAATAGTGGGCTGGTTTGGAGTGGGGTGAGTGGGCTGGTGTGGAGTGGGGTTAGTGGGCTGGTGTAGAGTGGGGTTCGTGGGCTGGTGTGGAGTGGGGTTCGTGGGCTGGTGTGGAGTGGGGTTAGTGGGCTGGTGTGGAGTGGGGTTAGTGGGCTGGTGTGGAGTGGGGTTAGTGGGCTGGTGTGGAGTGGCGTCAGTGGGCTGGTGTGGAGTGGGGTTAGTGTCCTGGTGTGGAATGGCATTAGTGCCCTGGTGTGGAGTGAATATGTGGGCTGGTGTGGAGTGGGGTTAGTGGGCTGGTGTGGAGTGGGGTTCGTGGGCTGGTGTGGAGTGGGGTTAGTGCCCTGGTGTGGAGTGGGAATAGTGGGCTGGTGTGGAGTGGGGTTTGTGGGCTGGTATGGAGTGGGGTTAGTGGGCTGGTATGGAGGTGGGTTTATTGCCCTGGGGTATAGTGGAGTTAGTGGGCTGGTGTGGAGTGCATTTAGTGCCCTGGTGTGGAGTGGCGTTAGGGTCCTGGTGTGGAGTGGGGTTAGTGGGCTGATGTAGAGTGTGGTTAGTGGGCTGGTGTAGAGTGGAGTTAGTGCCCTGGTGTGGAGTGGGGTTAGTGCCCTGGTGTGGAGTGGGGTAAGTGGGCTGATGTGGAGAGGTGTTAGTGCCATAGTGTAGAGTGGTGTTCGTGCCCTGGTGTGGAGTGGGGTTCGTGCCCTGGTGTGGATGGATATGTGGGCAGCTGTGAAGTGGGGTTAGTGGGCTGGTGTGGAGTGGGGTTATTGGGCTGGTGTGGAGTGGGGTTAGTGGGTTGGTGTGGAGTGGGGTTAGTGACCTGGTGTGGAGAGGGGTTAGTGCCCTGGTGTGGAATGGGGTTTGTGGGCTGGTGTGGAGAGTGGTTAGTGCCCTGATGTGCAGTGGATATGTGGGTCGGTGTGAAGTGGGGCTAGGGGGCTCGTGTGGAATGGGGTTAGTGTCGTGGAGTGGGGTTAGTGGGCTGGTGTGGAGTGGCGTTAGTGGACTGGTCTTGAGTGGGGTGCGTGGGCTGGTTTGGAGTGGGGTGAGTGGGCTGGTGTGGAGTGGGGTTAGTGGGCTGGTTTGGAGTGGGGTGAGTGGGCTGGTGTGGAGTGGGGTTAGTGGGCTGATGAGGAGTGGGGTTCGTGGGATGGTGTGGAGTGGATATGTGGGCTGGTGTGGAGTGGGGTCAGTGCCCTGGTGTAGAGTTGCGTGAGTGCCCTGGTGTGGAGTGAATATGTGGGCTGGTGTGAAGTGGGGTTAGTGGGTTGGTGTGGAGTGGGGTTAGTACCCTGGTGTGGAATGGGGTTAGTGGGCTGGTATAGAGTGCAGTTAGTGCCCCGGTGTGCAGAGGCGTTAGTGACCTGGTGTGGATTGTGGTTAGTGACCTGGTGTGGACTGGGGTTCGTGTCCTGGTGTGCAGAGGGGTTAGTCACCTGATGTGGAGTGGGGTTAGTGGGCTGGTGTGGAGTGGGGTTAGTGGGCTGGTGTGGAGTGGGGTTTGTGTCCTGGAGTAGAGTGGGGTTATTTCCCTGGTATGGAGTGGATATGTGGGCTGGTGTGAAGTGGGGTTAGTGGGCTGGTGTGGAGTGGGGTTTGTGTCCTGGTGTGGACTGGGGTTAGTGCCCTGGTGTGCAGAGGGGTTAGTCACCTGATGTGGAGTGGGGTTAGTGCCCTGGTGTGTAGTGGGGTTAGTGGGCTGGTGTGGATTGGGGTTAGTGCCCTGGTGTGGAGTGGGGTTGGTGTCCTGGTGTAGAGTGTAGTTAGTGCTCTGGTGTAGAGTGTGGTTAGTGCCCTGGTGTGGAATGGGGTTAGTGGGCTGGTATGGAGTGCAGTTAGTGCCCTGGTGTGCAGAGGGGTTAATGACCTGGTGTGGAGTGCAGTTAGTGCCCTGGTGTGGACTGGGGTTAGTGCCCTGGTGTGCAGAGGGGTTTGTCACCTGATGTGGAGTGGGGTTAGTGGGCTGGTGTGGAGTGGGGTTAGTGGGCTGGTGTGGAGTGGGGTTAGTGGGCTGTGTGGAGTGGGCTTAGTGCCCAGGTGTGGAGTGGGCTTAGTGCCCAGGTGTGGAGTGGGCTTAGTGCCCAGGTGTGGAGTGGGCTTAGTGCACTGGTGTGGAGTGTAGTTAGTGCCCAGGTGTGGAGTGGGCTTAGTGCGCTGGTGTGGAGTGGGCTAAGTGGGCTGGTGTGGAGTGGGCTTAGTGCGCTGGTGTGGAGTGGGCTTAGTGCGCTGGTGTGGAGTGGGGATAGTGGGCTGGTGTGGAGTGGGGATAGTGGGCTGGTGTAGGGTGGGGTTTGTGCCCTGCTGTGGAGTGGGGTTAGTTCCCTGATGTGGAGTGGGGTTAGTGTCCTGGTGTGGAGTGGGGTTATTTCCCTGGTGTCGAGTGGATATGTAGGCTGGTGTGAAGTGGGGTTAGTGGGCTGGTGTGGAGTGGATATGTGGGCTGATGTGAAGTGGGGTTAGTGGGCTGGTGTGGAGTGGGGTTAGTGGCCTGATGAGGAGTGGGGTTAGTGGCCTGGGGTTGCGTGGGGTTAGTGGGCTGGTGTGGAGTGGGGTTTGTGTCCTGGTGTAGAGTGCAGTTAGTGCCCTGGTGTGGACTGGGGTTAGTGCCCTGGTGTGGAGTGCAGTTAGTGCCCTGGTGTGCAGAGGGGTTTGTCGCCTGATGTGGAGTGGGGTTAGTGCCCTGGTGTGCAGTGGGGTTAGTGTCCTGGGGTTGCGTGGGGTTAGTGGGCTGGTGTGGAGTGGGGTTTGTGTCCTGGTGTAGAGTGCAGTTAGTGCCCTGGTGTGGACTGGGGTTAGTGCCCTGGTGTGGAGTGCAGTTAGTGCCCTGGTGTGCAGAGGGGTTAGTCACCTGATGTGGAGTGGGGTTAGTGGGCTGGTGTGGAGTGGGGTTAGTGGGCTGGTGTGGAGTGGGGTTAGTGGGCTGGTGTGGAGTGGCGTCAGTGGGCTGGTGTGGAGTGGGGTTAGTGTCCTGGTGTGGAATGGCATTAGTGCCCTGGTGTGGAGTGAATATGTGGGCTGGTGTGGAGTGGGGTTAGTGGGCTGGTGTGGAGTGGGGTTCGTGGGCTGGTGTGGAGTGGGGTTAGTGCCCTGGTGTGGAGTGGGAATAGTGGGCTGGTGTGGAGTGGGGTTTGTGGGCTGGTATGGAGTGGGGTTAGTGGGCTGGTATGGAGGTGGGTTTATTGCCCTGGGGTATAGTGGAGTTAGTGGGCTGGTGTGGAGTGCATTTAGTGCCCTGGTGTGGAGTGGCGTTAGGGTCCTGGTGTGGAGTGGGGTTAGTGGGCTGATGTAGAGTGTGGTTAGTGGGCTGGTGTAGAGTGGAGTTAGTGCCCTGGTGTGGAGTGGGGTTAGTGCCCTGGTGTGGAGTGGGGTAAGTGGGCTGATGTGGAGAGGTGTTAGTGCCATAGTGTAGAGTGGTGTTCGTGCCCTGGTGTGGAGTGGGGTTCGTGCCCTGGTGTGGATGGATATGTGGGCAGCTGTGAAGTGGGGTTAGTGGGCTGGTGTGGAGTGGGGTTATTGGGCTGGTGTGGAGTGGGGTTAGTGGGTTGGTGTGGAGTGGGGTTAGTGACCTGGTGTGGAGAGGGGTTAGTGCCCTGGTGTGGAATGGGGTTTGTGGGCTGGTGTGGAGAGTGGTTAGTGCCCTGATGTGCAGTGGATATGTGGGTCGGTGTGAAGTGGGGCTAGGGGGCTCGTGTGGAATGGGGTTAGTGTCGTGGAGTGGGGTTAGTGGGCTGGTGTGGAGTGGCGTTAGTGGACTGGTCTTGAGTGGGGTGCGTGGGCTGGTTTGGAGTGGGGTGAGTGGGCTGGTGTGGAGTGGGGTTAGTGGGCTGGTTTGGAGTGGGGTGAGTGGGCTGGTGTGGAGTGGGGTTAGTGGGCTGATGAGGAGTGGGGTTCGTGGGATGGTGTGGAGTGGATATGTGGGCTGGTGTGGAGTGGGGTCAGTGCCCTGGTGTAGAGTTGCGTGAGTGCCCTGGTGTGGAGTGAATATGTGGGCTGGTGTGAAGTGGGGTTAGTGGGTTGGTGTGGAGTGGGGTTAGTACCCTGGTGTGGAATGGGGTTAGTGGGCTGGTATAGAGTGCAGTTAGTGCCCCGGTGTGCAGAGGCGTTAGTGACCTGGTGTGGATTGTGGTTAGTGACCTGGTGTGGACTGGGGTTCGTGTCCTGGTGTGCAGAGGGGTTAGTCACCTGATGTGGAGTGGGGTTAGTGGGCTGGTGTGGAGTGGGGTTAGTGGGCTGGTGTGGAGTGGGGTTTGTGTCCTGGAGTAGAGTGGGGTTATTTCCCTGGTATGGAGTGGATATGTGGGCTGGTGTGAAGTGGGGTTAGTGGGCTGGTGTGGAGTGGGGTTTGTGTCCTGGTGTGGACTGGGGTTAGTGCCCTGGTGTGCAGAGGGGTTAGTCACCTGATGTGGAGTGGGGTTAGTGCCCTGGTGTGTAGTGGGGTTAGTGGGCTGGTGTGGATTGGGGTTAGTGCCCTGGTGTGGAGTGGGGTTGGTGTCCTGGTGTAGAGTGTAGTTAGTGCTCTGGTGTAGAGTGTGGTTAGTGCCCTGGTGTGGAATGGGGTTAGTGGGCTGGTATGGAGTGCAGTTAGTGCCCTGGTGTGCAGAGGGGTTAATGACCTGGTGTGGAGTGCAGTTAGTGCCCTGGTGTGGACTGGGGTTAGTGCCCTGGTGTGCAGAGGGGTTTGTCACCTGATGTGGAGTGGGGTTAGTGGGCTGGTGTGGAGTGGGGTTAGTGGGCTGGTGTGGAGTGGGGTTAGTGGGCTGTGTGGAGTGGGCTTAGTGCCCAGGTGTGGAGTGGGCTTAGTGCCCAGGTGTGGAGTGGGCTTAGTGCCCAGGTGTGGAGTGGGCTTAGTGCACTGGTGTGGAGTGTAGTTAGTGCCCAGGTGTGGAGTGGGCTTAGTGCGCTGGTGTGGAGTGGGCTAAGTGGGCTGGTGTGGAGTGGGCTTAGTGCGCTGGTGTGGAGTGGGCTTAGTGCGCTGGTGTGGAGTGGGGATAGTGGGCTGGTGTGGAGTGGGGATAGTGGGCTGGTGTAGGGTGGGGTTTGTGCCCTGCTGTGGAGTGGGGTTAGTTCCCTGATGTGGAGTGGGGTTAGTGTCCTGGTGTGGAGTGGGGTTATTTCCCTGGTGTCGAGTGGATATGTAGGCTGGTGTGAAGTGGGGTTAGTGGGCTGGTGTGGAGTGGATATGTGGGCTGATGTGAAGTGGGGTTAGTGGGCTGGTGTGGAGTGGGGTTAGTGGCCTGATGAGGAGTGGGGTTAGTGGCCTGGGGTTGCGTGGGGTTAGTGGGCTGGTGTGGAGTGGGGTTTGTGTCCTGGTGTAGAGTGCAGTTAGTGCCCTGGTGTGGACTGGGGTTAGTGCCCTGGTGTGGAGTGCAGTTAGTGCCCTGGTGTGCAGAGGGGTTTGTCGCCTGATGTGGAGTGGGGTTAGTGCCCTGGTGTGCAGTGGGGTTAGTGTCCTGGGGTTGCGTGGGGTTAGTGGGCTGGTGTGGAGTGGGGTTTGTGTCCTGGTGTAGAGTGCAGTTAGTGCCCTGGTGTGGACTGGGGTTAGTGCCCTGGTGTGGAGTGCAGTTAGTGCCCTGGTGTGCAGAGGGGTTAGTCACCTGATGTGGAGTGGGGTTAGTGCCCTGGTGTGTAGTGGGGTTAGTGGGCTGGTGTGGATTGGGGTTAGTGCCCTGGTGTGGAGTGGGGTTGGTGTCCTGGTGTAGAGTGCAGTTAGTGTTCTGGTGTAGAGTGGGGTTAGTGCCCTGGTGTGGAATGCGGTTAGTGGGCTGGTATGGAGTGCAGTTAGTGCCCTGGTGTGCAGAGGGGTTAGTGGCCTGGTGTGGAGTGGTTAGTGCCCTGGTGTGGACTGGGGTTAGTGCCCTGGTGTGGACTGGCGTTAGTGCCCTGGTGTGGAGTGGGGTTAGTGGGCTGGTGTGGAGTGGGGTTAGTGGGCTGTGTGGAGTGGGCTTAGTGCCCTGGTGTGGAGTGGGCTGAATGCACTGGTACGGAGTGGGCTTAGAACGCTGGTGTGGAGTGGGCTTAGTGCGCTGGTGTGGTGTGGGGATAGTGGGCTGGTGTAGGGTGGGGTTAGTGCTCTGCTGTGGAGCGGGGTTAGTTCCCTGGTGTGGAGTGGGTTAGTGACCTGGTGAGGTGTGGGGTTATTTCCCTGGTATGGAGTGGGTATGTAGGCTGGTGTGAAGTGGGGTTAGTGGGCTGGTGTGGAGTGGATATGTGGGCTGATGTGAAGTGGGGTTAGTGGGCTGGTGTGGAGTGGGGTTAGTGGCCTGATGTGGTGTGGGGTTAGTGTCCTGGGGTTGGGTGGAGTTAGTGGGCTGGTTTGGAGCGGGGTTAGTGCCCTGGTGTGGAGTGGGGTTAGTGGGCTGGTATGGAGTGGGGTTAGTGTCGTGGGGTTGGGTGGAGCAAGTGGGCTGGTGTGGAGCGGGGTTAGTGCCCTGGTGTGGAGAGGGGTTAGTGGGGTGGTGTGGAGTGGGGTTAGTGGGCTGGTGTGGAGTGGGGTTAGTGCCTTGGTGTGGAGAGGGGTTGGTGTCCTGGTGTGGAGTGGCGTTTGTGCTCTGGTGTGGAGCGGCGTTAGTGACCTGGTGTGGAGTGGGGTTAGTGTCCTGGTGTAGAATGGGGTTAGTGGGCTGATGTGGAGTGGGGTTAGTGGGCGGGTGTGGAGTGGGGTTAGTGGGCTGGTATGGAGTGTGGTTAGTGCCCTGGGGTGGAGTGGAGTTTTTGGGCTGGTTTGGAGCCGGGTAAGTGCCCTGCTGTGGAGTGGGGTTAGTGGGCTGGTGTGGAGTGCATTTGGTGCCCTGGTGTGGAGTGGCGTTAGTGTACTCATGTGGAATGGGGTTAGTGGGCTGGTGTGGAGTGGGGTGGTTGCCCTGGAGTGGAGTGGGGTTAGTGGGCTGGTGTGGAGTGGAGCTAGTTCCCTGGTGCGGAGTGGTGTTAGTGCCCTGGTATGGAGTGGGGATAGTGGGCTGGTGTGGTGTGGATATGTGGGCTCGTGTGAAGTGGGGTTAGTGGGCTTATGTGAAGTGGGGTTAGTTGGCTGGTGTGGAGTGGGGTTAGTGCCCTGGTGTGGAGTGGGGTCAGTGGGCTGGTGTGGAGTGGGGTTAGTGCCCTGGTGTGGAGTGGGGTTAGTGTCCTGGTGTGGAGTGGGGTAAGTGCCCTGGTGTGGAGTGGGGTAAGTGCCCTGGTGTGGAGTGGGGTAAGTGCCATAGAGTAGAGTGGTGTTCGTGCCCTGGTGTGGAGTGGGGTTTGTGTCCTGGAGTAGAGTGGGGTTATTTCCCTGGTATGGAGTGGATATGTGGGCTGGTGTGAAGTGGGGTTAGTGGGTTGGTGTGGAGTGGGGTTAGTGTCCTGGTGTGGAGTGGGGTTAGTGCCCTGGTGTGGAGTGGGGTTTGTGTCCTGGAGTAGAGTGGGGTTATTTCCCTGGTGTGAAGTGGGGTTAGTGGGTTGGTGTGGAGTGGGGTTAGTGTCCTGGTGTAGAGTGCAGTTAGTGCTCTGGTGTGGAGTGGGGTTAGTGCCCTGGTGTGGAGTGGGGTTAGTGAGCTGGTGTGGAGTGGGGTTAGTGAGCTGGTGTGGAGTGGGGTTAGTGCCCTGGTGTAGAGTGTGGTTAGTGCCCTGGTGTAGAGTGTGGTTAGTGCCCTGGTGTAGAGTGGGGTTAGTGCCCTGGTGTAGAGTGGGGTTAGTGCCCTGGTGTAGAGTGGGGTTAGTGCCCTGGTGTAGAGTGGGGTTAGTGCCCTGGTGTAGAGTGGGGTTAGTGGGCTGGTGTGGAGTGGGGTTAGTGGGCTGGTGTGGAGTGGGGTTAGTGGGCTGGTGTGGAGTGGGGTTAGTGGGCTGGTGTGGAGTGGGGTTAGTGGGCTGGTGTGGAGTGGGGTTAGTGGGCTGGTGTGGAGTGGGGTTAGTGGGCTGGTGTGGAGTGGGGTTAGTGGGCTGGTGTGGAGTGGGGTTAGTGGGCTGGTGTGGAGTGGGGTTAGTGGGCTGGTATGGAGTGTGGTTAGTGCCCTGGGGTGGAGTGGAGTTTTTGGGCTGGTTTGGAGCCGGGTAAGTGCCCTGCTGTGGAGTGGGGTTAGTGGGCTGGTGTGGAGTGCATTTGGTGCCCTGGTGTGGAGTGGCGTGAGTGTACTCATGTGGAATGGGGTTAGTGGGCTGGTGTGGAGTGGGGTAAGTGCCATAGAGTAGAGTGGTGTTCGTGCCCTGGTGTGGAGTGGGGTTTGTGTCCTGGAGTAGAGTGGGGTTATTTCCCTGGTATGGAGTGGATATGTGGGCTGGTGTGAAGTGGGGTTAGTGGGTTGGTGTGGAGTGGGGTTAGTGTCCTGGTGTGGAGTGGGGTTAGTGCCCTGGTGTGGAGTGGGGTTTGTGTCCTGGAGTAGAGTGGGGTTATTTCCCTGGTGTGAAGTGGGGTTAGTGGGTTGGTGTGGAGTGGGGTTAGTGTCCTGGTGTAGAGTGCAGTTAGTGCTCTGGTGTGGAGTGGGGTTAGTGCCCTGGTGTGGAGTGGGGTTAGTGAGCTGGTGTGGAGTGGGGTTAGTGAGCTGGTGTGGAGTGGGGTTAGTGAGCTGGTGTGGAGTGGGGTTAGTGCCCTGGTGTAGAGTGTGGTTAGTGCCCTGGTGTAGAGTGGGGTTAGTGCCCTGGTGTAGAGTGGGGTTAGTGCCCTGGTGTAGAGTGGGGTTAGTGCCCTGGTGTAGAGTGGGGTTAGTGGGCTGGTGTGGAGTGGGGTTAGTGGGCTGGTGTGGAGTGGGGTTAGTGGGCTGGTGTGGAGTGGGGTTAGTGGGCTGGTGTGGAGTGGGGTTAGTGGGCTGGTGTGGAGTGGGGTTAGTGGGCTGGTGTGGAGTGGGGTTAGTGGGCTGGTGTGGAGTGGGGTTAGTGGGCTGGTATGGAGTGTGGTTAGTGCCCTGGGGTGGAGTGGAGTTTTTGGGCTGGTTTGGAGCCGGGTAAGTGCCCTGCTGTGGAGTGGGGTTAGTGGGCTGGTGTGGAGTGCATTTGGTGCCCTGGTGTGGAGTGGCGTGAGTGTACTCATGTGGAATGGGGTTAGTGGGCTGGTGTGGAGTGGGGTGGTTGCCCTGGAGTGGAGTGGGGTTAGTGGGCTGGTGTGGAGTGGAGCTAGTTCCCTGGTGCGGAGTGGTGTTAGTGCCCTGGTATGGAGTGGGGATAGTGGGCTGGTGTGGTGTGGATATGTGGGCTGGTGTGAAGTGGGGTTAGTGGGCTTATGTGAAGTGGGGTTAGTTGGCTGGTGTGGAGTGGGGTTAGTGCCCTGGTGTGGAGTGGGGTCAGTGGGCTGGTGTGGAGTGGGGTTAGTGCCCTGGTTTGGAGTGGGATAAGTGGGCTGGTGTGGAGTGGGGTTAGTGCCCTGGTGTGGAGTGGGGTAAGTGGGCTGGTGTGGAGTGGAGTTAGTGGGCTGGTGTGGAGTGGGGTTAGTGGGCTGGTGTAGAGTGGCGTCAGTGCCCTGGTGTGGAGTGGGGTTAGTGCCCTGGTGTGGAGTGGGGTTAGTGGGCTGGTGTGGAGTGCAGTTAGTGCCCTGGTATGCAGAGGGGTTAGTGACCTGGTGTGGAGTGGTTAGTGCCCTGGTGAGGAGTGGGGTTAGTGCCCTGGTGTGCAGTGGGGTTAGTGGGCTGGTGTGGAGTGGGGTTAGTGGGGTGGTGTGGAGTGGGGTTAGTGGGGTGGTGTGGAGTGGGGTTAGTGGGCTGGTGTGGAGTGGGGTTAGTGGGCTGGTGTGGAGTGGGGTCAGTGGGCTGGTGTGGAGTGGGGTCAGTGGGCTGGTGTGGAGTGGGGTCAGTGGGCTGGTGTGGAGTGGGGTCAGTGGGCTGGTGTGGAGTGGGGTCAGTGGGCTGGTGTGGAGTGGGGTCAGTGGGCTGGTGTGGAGTGGGGTCAGTGCCCTGGTGTGGAGTGGGGTCAGTGCCCTGGTGTGGAGTGGGGTCAGTGCCCTGGTGTGGAGTGGGGTTAGTGCCCTGGTGTGGAGTGGGGTTAGTGCCCTGGTGTGGAGTGGGGTTAGTGCCCTGGTGTGGAGTGGGAATAGTGGGCTGGTGTGGAGTGGGGTTTGTGTCCTGGAGTAGAGTGGGGTTATTTCCCTGGTGTGAAGTGGGGTTAGTGGGTTGGTGTGGAGTGGGGTTAGTGTCCTGGTGTAGAGTGCAGTTAGTGCTCTGGTGTGGAGTGGGGTTAGTGCCCTGGTGTGGAGTGGGGTTAGTGAGCTGGTGTGGAGTGGGGTTAGTGAGCTGGTGTGGAGTGGGGTTAGTGAGCTGGTGTGGAGTGGGGTTAGTGAGCTGGTGTGGAGTGTGGTTAGTGCCCTGGTGTAGAGTGTGGTTAGTGCCCTGGTGTAGAGTGTGGTTAGTGCCCTGGTGTAGAGTGGGGTTAGTGCCCTGGTGTAGAGTGGGGTTAGTGCCCTGGTGTGGAGTGGGGTTAGTGCCCTGGTGTGGAGTGGGGTTAGTGGGCTGGTGTGGAGTGGGGTTAGTGCCCTGGTGTGGAGTGGGGTAAGTGGGCTGGTGTGGAGTGGAGTTAGTGGGCTGGTGTGGAGTGGGGTTAGTGGGCTGGTGTAGAGTGGCGTCAGTGCCCTGGTGTGGAGTGGGGTTAGTGCCCTGGTGTGGAGTGGGGTTAGTGGGCTGGTGTGGAGTGCAGTTAGTGCCCTGGTATGCAGAGGGGTTAGTGACCTGGTGTGGAGTGGTTAGTGCCCTGGTGAGGAGTGGGGTTAGTGCCCTGGTGTGCAGTGGGGTTAGTGGGCTGGTGTGGAGTGGGGTTAGTGGGCTGGTGTGGAGTGGGGTTAGTGGGCTGGTGTGGAGTGGGGTTAGTGGGGTGGTGTGGAGTGGGGTTAGTGGGCTGGTGTGGAGTGGGGTTAGTGGGCTGGTGTGGAGTGGGGTCAGTGGGCTGGTGTGGAGTGGGGTCAGTGGGCTGGTTTGGAGTGGGGTCAGTGGGCTGGTGTGGAGTGGGGTTAGTGCCCTGGTGTGGAGTGGGGTCAGTGCCCTGGTGTGGAGTGGGGTTAGTGCCCTGGTGTGGAGTGGGGTTAGTGCCCTGGTGTGGAGTGGGAATAGTGGGCTGGTGTGGAGTGGGGTTTGTGTCCTGGAGTAGAGTGGGGTTATTTCCCTGGTGTGAAGTGGGGTTAGTGGGTTGGTGTGGAGTGGGGTTTGTGTCCTGGAGTAGAGTGGGGTTATTTCCCTGGTGTGAAGTGGGGTTAGTGGGTTGGTGTGGAGTGGGGTTAGTGTCCTGGTGTAGAGTGCAGTTAGTGCTCTGGTGTGGAGTGGGGTTAGTGCCCTGGTGTGGAGTGGGGTTAGTGAGCTGGTGTGGAGTGGGGTTAGTGAGCTGGTGTGGAGTGGGGTTAGTGAGCTGGTGTGGAGTGTGGTTAGTGCCCTGGTGTAGAGTGTGGTTAGTGCCCTGGTGTAGAGTGGGGTTAGTGCCCTGGTGTAGAGTGGGGTTAGTGCCCTGGTGTGGAGTGGGGTTAGTGCCCTGGTGTGGAGTGGGGTTAGTGGGCTGGTGTGGAGTGGGGTTAGTGGGCTGGTGTGGAGTGGGGTTAGTGGGCTGGTGTGGAGTGGGGTTAGTGGGCTGGTGTGGAGTGGGGTTAGTGGGCTGGTGTGGAGTGGGGTTAGTGGGCTGGTATGGAGTGTGGTTAGTGCCCTGGGGTGGAGTGGAGTTTTTGGGCTGGTTTGGAGCCGGGTAAGTGCCCTGCTGTGGAGTGGGGTTAGTGGGCTGGTGTGGAGTGCATTTGGTGCCCTGGTGTGGAGTGGCGTGAGTGTACTCATGTGGAATGGGGTTAGTGGGCTGGTGTGGAGTGGGGTGGTTGCCCTGGAGTGGAGTGGGGTTAGTGGGCTGGTGTGGAGTGGAGCTAGTTCCCTGGTGCGGAGTGGTGTTAGTGCCCTGGTATGGAGTGGGGATAGTGGGCTGGTGTGGTGTGGATATGTGGGCTGGTGTGAAGTGGGGTTAGTGGGCTTATGTGAAGTGGGGTTAGTTGGCTGGTGTGGAGTGGGGTTAGTGCCCTGGTGTGGAGTGGGGTCAGTGGGCTGGTGTGGAGTGGGGTTAGTGCCCTGGTTTGGAGTGGGGTAAGTGGGCTGGTGTGGAGTGGGGTTAGTGCCCTGGTGTGGAGTGGGGTAAGTGGGCTGGTGTGGAGTGGAGTTAGTGGGCTGGTGTGGAGTGGGGTTAGTGGGCTGGTGTAGAGTGGCGTCAGTGCCCTGGTGTGGAGTGGGTTTAGTGCCCTGGTGTGGAGTGGGGTTAGTGGGCTGGTGTGGAGTGCAGTTAGTGCCCTGGTATGCAGAGGGGTTAGTGACCTGGTGTGGAGTGGTTAGTGCCCTGGTGAGGAGTGGGGTTAGTGCCCTGGTGTGCAGTGGGGTTAGTGGGCTGGTGTGGAGTGGGGTTAGTGGGCTGGTGTGGAGTGGGGTTAGTGGGCTGGTGTGGAGTGGGGTTAGTGGGCTGGTGTGGAGTGGGGTTAGTGGGGTGGTGTGGAGTGGGGTCAGTGGGCTGGTGTGGAGTGGGGTCAGTGGGCTGGTGTGGAGTGGGGTCAGTGGGCTGGTGTGGAGTGGGGTCAGTGGGCTGGTGTGGAGTGGGGTCAGTGGGCTGGTGTGGAGTGGGGTCAGTGGGCTGGTGTGGAGTGGGGTCAGTGGGCTGGTGTGGAGTGGGGTCAGTGCCCTGGTGTGGAGTGGGGTTAGTGGGCTTGTATGGAGTGGGGTTAGTGGGCTGGTATGGAGGGGGGGTTAGTGCCCTGAGGTATAGTGGAGTTAGTGGGCTGGTGTGGAGTGCATTTAGTGCTCTGGTGTGGAGTGGCGTTAGGGTCATGGTGTGGAATGGGGTTAGTGGGCTGTTGTGGAGTGGGGTTATTGCCCTGTGGTGGAGTGTGGTTAGTGCCATAATGTGGAGTGGGGTGAGTGCCCTGGTGTGGTGTGGGGTTCATGGGCTGATGTAGAGTGTGGTTAGTGGGCTGGTGTGGAGTGGGGTTAGTGCCCTGGTGTGGAGTGGGGTAAGTGCCCTGGTGTGGAGTGGGGTAAGTGCCATAGTGTAGAGTGGTGTTCGTGCCCTGGTGTGGAGTGGGGTTTGTGTCCTGGAGTAGAGTGGGGTTATTTCCCTGGTATGGAGTGGATATGTGGGCTGGTGTGAAGTGGGGTTAGTGGGTTGGTGTGGAGTGGGGTTAGTGTCCTGGTGTAGAGTGCAGTTAGTGCTCTGGTGTGGACTGGGATTAGTGCCCTGGTGTGGAGTGGGGTTAGTGGGCTGTTGTGGAGTGGGGTTAGTGCCATAATGTGGACTGGGATTAGTACCCTGGTGTGGAGTGGGGTTAGTGGGCTGTTGTGGAGTGGGGTTAGTGCCATAATGTGGAGTGGGGTTAGTGCCCTGGTGTGGAGTGGGGTTAGTGGGCTGGTGTGGAGAGGGGTTAGTGGGCTGGTGTGGAGAGGGGTTAGTGGGCTGGTGTGGAGTGGGGTTAGTACCCTGGTGTGGAGTGGGGTTAGTGGGCTGGTGTGGAGAGGGGTTAGTGGGCTGGTGTGGAGAGGGGTTAGTGGGCTGGTGTGGAGAGGGGTTAGTGGGCTGGTGTGGAGTGGGGTTAGTGGGCTGGTGTGGAGTGGGGTTAGTAGGCTGGTGTGGAGTGGGGTTAGTGCCCTGGTGTGGAGTGGGGTTAGTGCCCTGGTGTGGAGTGGGGTTAGTGCCCTGGTGTGGAGTGGGGTTAGTGGGCTGGTGTGGAGAGGGGTTAGTGCCTGGTGTGGAGAGGGGTTAGTGGGCTGGTGTGGAGAGGGGTTAGTGGGCTGGTGTGGAGTGGTGTTCGTGCCCTCGTGTGGAGTGGGGTTCGTGCCCTGGTGTGGGTGGATATGTGGGCAGGTGTGGAGTGGGGTGAGTGGGCTGGTGTGGTGTGGCGTTAGTGCCCTGGTGTTGAGAGGGGTTAGTGCCCTGATGTGCAGTGGATATGTGGGTCGGTGTGAAGTGGGGCTAGGGGGCTCGTGTGGAATGGGGTTAGTGTCCTGGTGTGGAGTGGGGTTAGTGGGCTGGTGTGGAGTGGGGTTAGTGGGCTGGTGTGGAGTGGGGTTAGTGGGCTGGTGTGGAGTGGGGTTAGTGGGCTGGTGTGGAGTGGGGTTAGTGGGCTGGTGTGGAGTGGGGTTAGTGGGCTGGTGTGGAGTGGGGTTAGTGGGCTGGTGTGGAGTGGGGTTAGTGGGCTGGTGTGGAGTGGGGTTAGTGGGCTGGTGTGGAGTGGGGTTAGTGGGCTGGTGTGGCGTGGGGTTAGTGGGCTGGTGTAGTGTGGCGTTAATACCCTGGTGTGGAAAGGGGTTAGTGGGCTGGTGTGGAATGGGGTTAGTGGGCTGGTGTGGAGATGGGTTCGTGCCCTGGTGTGGAGAGGGGTTAGTGCCCTGGTGTGGAGAGGGGTTAGTGAGCTGTTGTGGAGTGGATATGTGGGCTAGTGTGGTGGGGTTAGTGTCCTGGTGTGGAGTGGGGTTAGTGGGCTGGTGTGGAGAGGGGTTAGTGCCCTGGTGTGAAGTGGGGTTAGTGGGCTGGTGTGGAGTGGGGTTAGTGGGCTAGTGTGAAGTGGGGTTAGTGTCCTGCTGTGGAGTGGCGTCATTGCCCTGGTGTGGAGTGGGGTTAGTGTCCTGGTGTGGTGTGGCGTTAGTGCCCTAGTGTGGAATGGCAGTAGTGCCCTGGTGTGGAGTGAATATGTGGGCTGGTGTGAAGTGGGGTTCGTGGCTAGGTGTGGAGTGGGGTTAGTGCCCTGGTGTGGAGTGGGAATACTGGGCTGGTGTGGAGTGGGGTTTGTGGGCTGGTATGGAGTGGGGTTAGTGGGCTGGTATGGAGTGGGGTTAGTGGGCTGGTATGGATGTGGGGTTATTGCCCTGGGGTATAGTGGAGTTAGTGGGCTGGTGTGGAGTGCATTTAGTGCCCTGGTGTGGAGTGGCGTTAGGGTCCTGGTGTGGAGTGGGGTTAGTGGGCTGATGTAGAGTGTGGTTAGTGGGCTGGTGTAGAGTGGAGTTAGTGCCCTGGTGTGGAGTGGGGTTAGTGCCCTGGTGTGGAGTGGGGTAAGTGGGCTGATGTGGAGAGGGGTTAGTGCCATAGTGTAGAGTGGTGTTCGTGCCCTGGTGTGGAGTGGGGTTCGTGCCATGGTGTGGATGGATATGTGGGCAGGTGTGAAGTGGGGTTAGTGGGCTGGTGTGGAGTGGGGTTATTGGGATGGTGTGGAGTGGGGTTAGTCTCCTGGTGTGGAGTGGTTTTAAAGCCATGGTGTGGTGTGGCGTTAGTGCCCTGGTGTGGAGAGGGGTTAGTGCCCTGGTGTGGAATGGGGTTTGTGGGCTGGTGTGGAGAGTGGTTAGTGCCCTGATGTGCAATGGATATGTGGGTCGGTGTGAAGTGGGGCTAGGGGGCTCGTGTGGAATGGGGTTAGTGTCGTGGAGTGGGGTTAGTGGGTTGGTGTGGAGTGGGGTAAGTGGCATGGTCTGGAGTGGGGTGAGTGGGCTGGTTTGGAGTGGGGTGAGTGGGCTGGTGTGGAGTGGGGTTAGTGGGCTGGTGTGGAGTGGGGTTAGTGGGCTGGTGTGGAGTGGGGTTCGTGGGTTGGTGTGGAGTGGGGTTCGTGGGTTGGTGTGGAGTGGGGTAAGTGGGCTGGTGTGGAGTGGGGTTAGTGGGCTGGTGTGGAGTGGGGTTAGTGGGCTGGTGTGGAGTGGGGTTAGTGGGCTGGTGTGGAGTGGGGTCAGTGCCCTGGGGTGCAGAGGGGTTAGTGCCCTGGTGTGCAGAGGGGTTAGTCACCTGATGTGGAGTGGCGTTAGTGCCCTGGTGTGGAGTGGGGTTATTGGGGTGGTGTGGAGTGGGGTTAGTGGGCTGGTGTGGAGTGGGGTTAGTGGGCTGGTGTGGAGTGGGGTTAGTGGGCTGGTGTGGAGTGGGGTTAGTGGGCTGGTGTGAAGTGGGGTTTGTGGGCTGGTGAGGATTGGGGTAAGTGGGCTGGTGTGGAGTGGGGTTAGTGGGCTTGTATGGAGTGGGGTTAGTGGGCTGGTATGGAGGGGGGGTTAGTGCCCTGGGGTATAGTGGAGTTAGTGGGCTGGTGTGGAGTGCATTTAGTGCCCTGGTGTGGAGTGGCGTTAGGGTCCTGGTGTGGAATGGGGTTAGTGGGCTGTTGTGGAGTGGGGTTATTGCCCTGTGGTGGAGTGTGGTTAGTGCCATAATGTGGAGTGGGGTGAGTGCCCTGGTGTGGAGTGGGGTTAGTGCCCTGGTGTGGAGTGGGGTAAGTGCCCTGGTGTGGAGTGGGGTAAGTGCCCTGGTGTGGAGTGGGGTTAGTGCCATAGTGTAGAGTGGTGTTCGTGCCCTGGTGTGGAGTGGGGTTTGTGTCCTGGAGTAGAGTGGGGTTATTTCCCTGGTATGGAGTGGATATGTGGGCTGGTGTGAAGTGGGGTTAGTGGGTTGGTGTGGAGTGGGGTTAGTGTCCTGGTGTAGAGAGCAGTTAGTGCCCTGGTGTGGACTGGGATTAGTGCCCTGGTGTGGACTGGGGTTAGTGCCCTGGTGTGGAGTGGGGTTAGTGCCCTGGTGTGGAGTGGGGTTAGTGCCCTGGTGTGGAGTGGGGTTAGTGAGCTGGTGTGGAGTGGGGTTAGTGTCCTGGTGTGGAGTGGGGTTAGTGGGCTGGTGTGGAGTGGGGTTAGTGGGCTGGTGTGGAGTGGGGTTAGTGGGCTGGTGTGGAGTGGGGTTAGTGGGCTGGTGTGGAGTGGGGTTAGTGGGCTGGTGTGGAGTGGGGTTAGTGGGCTGGTGTGGAGTGGGGTTAGTGGGCTGGTGTGGAGTGGGAATAGTGGGCTGGTGTGGAGTGGGAATAGTGGGCTGGTGTGGAGTGGGAATAGTGGGCTGGTGTGGAGTGGGAATAGTGGGCTGGTGTGGAGTGGGAATAGTGGGCTGGTGTGGAGTGGGAATAGTGGGCTGGTGTGGAGTGGGAATAGTGGGCTGGTGTGGAGTGGGAATAGTGGGCTGGTGTGGAGTGGGAATAGTGGGCTGGTGTGGAGTGGGAATAGTGGGCTGGTGTGGAGTGGGGTTTGTGGGCTGGTGTGGAGTGGGGTTTGTGGGCTGGTGTGGAGTGGGGTTTGTGGGCTGGTGTGGAGTGGGGTTTGTGGGCTGGTGTGGAGTGGGGTTTGTGGGCTGGTGTGGAGTGGGGTTTGTGGGCTGTTGTGGAATGGGGTTAGTCTCCTGGTGAGGAGTGGGGTAAGTGGGCTGGTGTGGAGTGGGGTTAGTGGCTGATATGGAGGTGAGGTTAGTGCCCTGGGGTATAGTGGAGTTAGTGGGCTGGTGTGGAGTGCATTTAGTGCCCTGGAGCGGAGTGGCGTTAGGGTCCTGGTGTGGAATGGGGTTAGTGGTCTGGTGTAGAGTGTGGTTAGTAGGCTGGTGTGGAGTGGGGTTAGTGCCCTGGTGTGGAGTGGGGTTAGTGGGCTGGTGTGGAGAGGGGTTAGTGGGCTGGTGTGGAGTGGTGTTCGTGCCCTAGTGTGGAGTGGGGTTCGTGCCCTGGTGTAGGTGGATATGTGGGCAGGTGTGGAGTGGGGTGAGTGGGCTGGTGTGGAGTGGGGTTAGTGTCCTGGTGTGGAATGAGGTTTGTGGGCTGGTGTGGAGTGGGGTTAGTGTCCTGGTGTGGAATGAGGTTTGTGGGCTGGTGTGGAGTGGGGTTAGTGCCCTGGTGTGGAGTGGGGATAATGCCATGGTGTGGTGTGGCATTAGTGCCCTGGTGTGGAGAGGGGTTAGTGCCCTGGTGTGGAATGGGGTTTGTGGGCTGGTGTTGAGAGGGGTTAGTGCCCTGATGTGCAGTGGATATGTGGGTCGGTGTGAAGTGGGGCTAGGGGGCTCGTGTGGAATGGGGTTAGTGTCCTGGTGTGGAGTGGGGTTAGTGGGCTGGTGTGGAGTGGGGTTAGTGGACTGGTCTGGAGTGGGGTGAGTGGGCTGGTTTGGAGTGGGGTGAGTGGGCTGGTGTGGAGTGGGGTTAGTGGGCTGGTGTGGAGTGGGGTTAGTGGGCTGGTGTGGAGTGGGGTTAGTGGGCTGGTGTGGAGTGGGGTTAGTGGGCTGGTGTGGAGTGGGGTTAGTCCCCTGGTGTGGAAAGGGGTTAGTGGGCTGGTGTGGAGATGGGTTAGTGCCCTGGTGTGGAGAGGGGTTAGTGCCCTGGTGTGGAGAGGGGTTAGTGAGCTGTTGTGGAGTGGATATGTGGGCTAGTGTGGTGGGGTTAGTGTCCTGGTGTGGAGTGGCGTCATTGCCCTGGTGTGGAGTGGGGTTAGTGTCCTGGTGTGGTGTGGATATGTGGGCTGGTGTGAAGTGGGGTTCGTGGGTTGGTGTGGAGTGGGGTTAGTGCCCTGGTGTGGAGTGGGAATACTGGGCTGGTGTGGAGTGGGGTTTGTGGGCTGGTATGGAGTGGGGTTAGTGGGCTGGTATGGAGGTGGGGTTATTGCCCTGGGGTATAGTGGAGTTAGTGGGCTGGTGTGGAGTGCATTTAGTGCCCTGGTGTGGAGTGGCGTCAGGGTCCTGGTGTGGAGTGGGGTTAGTGGGCTGATGTAGAGTGTGGTTAGTGGGCTGGTGTAGAGTGGAGTTAGTGCCCTGGTGTGGAGTGGTGTTCGTGCCCTGGTGTGGAGTGGGGTAAGTGGGTTGGTGTGAAGTGGGGTTAGTGTCCTGGTGTGGAGTGGGGTTAGTGGGTTGGTGTGCAGTGGGGTTAGTGCCCTGGTGTGGAGTGGGGTTAGTGGGTTGGTGTGGAGTGGGGTTAGTGGGTTGGTGTGGAGTGGGGTTAGTGGGTTGGTGTGGAGTGGGGTTAGTGGGTTGGTGTGGAGTGGGGTTAGCGTCCTGGTGTGGAGTGGGGTTAGTGGGTTGGTGTGGAGTGGGGTTAGTGGGTTGGTGTGGAGTGGGGTTAGTGGGTTGGTGTGGAGTGGGGTTAGTGGGTTGGTGTGGAGTGGGGTTAGTGGGTTGGTATGGAGTGGGGTTATTGGGATGGTGTGGAGTGGGGTTAGTCTTCTGGTGTGGAGTGGGGTTAAAGCCATGGTGTGGTGTGGCGTTAGTGCCCTGGTGTGGAGAGGGGTTAGTGCCCTGGTGTGGAATGGGGTTTGTGGGCTGGTGTGGAGTGGGGTTAGTGTCCTGGTGTGGAGTGGGGTTAGTGGGCTGGTGTGGAGTGGGGTTAGTGGGCTGGTGTGGAGTGGGGTTAGTGGGCTGGTGTGGAGTGGGGTTAGTGGGCTGGTGTGGAGTGGGGTTAGTGGGCTGGTGTGGAGTGGGGTTAGTGGGCTGGTGTGGAGTGGGGTTAGTGCCCTGGTGTGCAGAGGGGTTAGTCACCTGATGTGGAGTGGGTTTAGTGCCCTGGTTTGGAGTGGGGTTAGTGCCCTGGTGTGGAGTGGGGTTAGTGAGCTGGTGTGGAGTGGGGTTAGTGTCCTGGTGTGGAGTGGGGTTAGTGTCCTGGTGTGGAGTGGGGTTAGTGGGCTGGTGTGGAGTGGGGTTAGTGGGCTGGTGTGGAGTGGGGTTAGTGGGCTGGTGTGGAGTGGGGTTAGTGGGCTGGTGT
The DNA here is from genome assembly GCF_037043375.1 of Chiloscyllium plagiosum. Classification (NCBI taxonomy): domain Eukaryota; kingdom Metazoa; phylum Chordata; class Chondrichthyes; order Orectolobiformes; family Hemiscylliidae; genus Chiloscyllium; species Chiloscyllium plagiosum. The sequence continues at coordinate 11,094,336 of NW_028270172.1, forward strand.
GGAGTGGGGTTAGTGGGCTGGTGTGGAGTGGGGTTAGTGGGCTGGTGTGGAGTGGGGTTAGTGGGCTGGTGTGGAGTGGGGTTAGTGGGCTGGTGTGGAGTGGGAATAGTGGGCTGGTGTGGAGTGGGGTTTGTGGGCTGGTGTGGAGTGGGGTTTGTGGGCTGGTGTGGAGTGGGGTTTGTGGGCTGGTGTGGAGTGGGGTTTGTGGGCTGGTGTGGAGTGGGGTTTGTGGGCTGGTGTGGAGTGGGGTTTGTGGGCTGGTGTGGAGTGGGGTTTGTGGGCTGGTGTGGAGTGGGGTTTGTGGGCTGGTGTGGAGTGGGGTTTGTGGGCTGGTGTGGAGTGGGGTTTGTGGGCTGGTGTGGAGTGGGGTTTGTGGGCTGGTGTGGAGTGGGGTTTGTGGGCTGGTGTGGAGTGGGGTTTGTGGGCTGTTGTGAAGTGGGGTTAGTCTCCTGGTGAGGAGTGGGGTAAGTGGGCTGGTATGGAGTGGGGTTAGTGGGCTGGTATGGAGGTGGGGTTATTGCCCTGGGGTATAGTGGAGTTAGTGGGCTGGTGTGGAGTGCATTTAGTGCCCTGGTGTGGAGTGGCGTTAGGGTCCTGGTGTGGAGTGGGGTTAGTGGGCTGGTGTAGAGTGGAGTTAGTGCCCTGGTGTGGAGTGGTGTTCGTGCCATGGTGTGGATGGATATGTGGGCAGGTGTGAAGTGGGGTTAGTGTCCTGGTGTGGAGTGGGGTTAGTGGGTTGGTGTGCAGTGGGGTTAGTGCCCTGGTGTGGAGTGGGGTTAGTGGGTTGGTGTGGAGTGGGGTTAGTGGGTTGGTGTGGAGTGGGGTTAGTGGGTTGGTGTGGAGTGGGGTTAGTGGGTTGGTGTGGAGTGGGGTTAGCGTCCTGGTGTGGAGTGGGGTTAGTGGGTTGGTGTGGAGTGGGGTTAGTGGGTTGGTGTGGAGTGGGGTTAGTGGGTTGGTGTGGAGTGGGGTTAAAGCCATGGTGTGGTGTGGCGTTAGTGCCCTGGTGTGGAGAGGGGTTAGTGCCCTGGTGTGGAATGGGGTTTGTGGGCTGGTGTGGAGAGTGGTTAGTGTCCTGGTGTGGAGACGGGTTAGTGCAGTGGTGTGGAGTGGAGTAAGTGCCCCGATGTGCAGTGGATATGTGGGTCGGTGTGAAGTGGGGCTAGGGGGCTCGTGTGGAATGGGGTTAGTGTCGTGGCGTGGGGTTAGTGGGCTGGTGTGGAGTGGGGTTAGTGGACTGGTCTGGAGTGGGGTGAGTGGGCTGGTGTGGAGTGGGGTTAGTGGACTGGTCTGGAGTGGGGTGAGTGGGCTGGTTTGGAGTGGGGTGAGTGGGCTGGTGTGGAGTGGGGTTAGTGGGCTGGTGAGGAGTGGGGTTAGTGGGCTGGTGAGGAGTGGGGTTAGTGGGCTGGTGAGGAGTGGGGTTCGTGGGATGGTGTGGAGTGGGGTGAGTGGGCTGGTGTGGAGTGGGGTTAGTGCCCTGGTGTGGAATGTGGTAGGTGTCCTGGTGTAGAGTGCAGTTAGTGCTCTGGTGTAGAGTGGGGTTAGTACCCTGGTGTGGAATGTGGTAGGTGTCCTGGTGTAGAGTGCAGTTAGTGCTCTGGTGTAGAGTGGGGTTAGTACCCTGGTGTGGAATGGGGTTAGTGGGCTGGTATAGAGTGCAGTTAGTGCCCCGGTGTGCAGAGGGGTTAGTGACCTGATGTGGAGTGGGGTTAGTGGGCTGGTGTGGAGTGGGGTTTGTGTCCTGGTGTAGAGTGCAGTTAGTGCCCTGGTGTGGACTGGGGTTAGTGCCCTGGTGTGGAGTGCGGTTAGTGCCCTGGTGTGGAGTGGGGTTAGTGCCCAGGTGTGGAGTGGGCTTAGGGCCCAGGTGTGGAGTGGGCTTAGTGCCCAGGTGTGGAGTGGGCTTAGTGCGCTGGTGTGGAGTGGGCTTAGTGCGCTGGTGTGGAGTGGGCTTAGTGCGCTGGTGTGGAGTGGGCTTAGTGCGCTGGTGTGGAGTGGGCTTAGTGCGCTGGTGTGGAGTGGGCTTAGTGCGCTGGTGTGGAGTGGGCTTAGTGCGCTGGTGTGGAGTGGGCTTAGTGCGCTGGTGTGGAGTGGGCTTAGTGCGCTGGTGTGGAGTGGGCTTAGTGCGCTGGTGTGGAGTGGGCTTAGTGCGCTGGTGTGGAGTGGGCTTAGTGCGCTGGTGTGGAGTGGGCTTAGTGCGCTGGTGTGGAGTGGGCTTAGTGCGCTGGTGTGGTGTGGGAATAGTGGGCTGGTGTAGGGTCGGGTTAGTGCCCTGCTGTGGAGTGGGGTTAGTGTCCTGGTGTGGAGTGGGGTTATTTCCCTGGTGTCGAGTGGATATGTGGGCTGATGTGAAGTGGGGTTAGTGGGCTGGTGTGGAGTGGATATGTGGGCTGATGTGAAGTGGGGTTAGTGGGCTGGTGTGGAGTGGGGTTATTGGCCTGATGAGGAGTGGGGTTAGTGTCCTGGGGTTGCGTGGGGTTAGTGGGCTGGTGTGGAGTGGGGTTTGTGTCCTGGTGTAGAGTGCAGTTAGTGCCCTGGTGTGGACTGGGGTTAGTGCCCTGGTGTGCAGAGGGGTTAGTGGGCTGGTGTGGATTGGGGTTAGTGCCCTGGTGTGGAGTGGGGTTGGTGTCCTGGTGTAGAGTGCAGTTAGTGTTCTGGTGTAGAGTGGGGTTAGTGCCCTGGTGTGGAATGCGGTTAGTGGGCTGGTATGGAGTGCAGTTAGTGCCCTGGTGTGCAGAGGGGTTAGTGACCTGGTGTGGAGTGCAGTTAGTGCCCTGGTGTGGACTGGGGTTAGTGCCCTGGTGTGGACTGGGGTTAGTCACCTGATGTGGAGTGGCGTTAGTGCCCTGGTGTGGAGTGGGGTTAGTGGGCTGGTGTGGAGTGGGGTTAGTGGGCTGGTGTGGAGTGGGCTTAGTACCCTGGTGTGGAGTGGGGTTAGTGGGCAGGTGTGGAGTGGGGTTAGTGGGCAGATGTGGAGTGGGGTTAGTGGCCTGGTGTGGAGTGGGGTTAGTGCCCTGGTGTGGAGTGGGGTCAGTGGGCTGGTGTGGAGTGGGGTCAGTGGGTTGGTGTGGAGTGGGGTTAGTGTGCTGGTGTGGAGTGGGGTTAGTGCCCTGGTGTGGAGTTGGGTTAGTGCCCTGGTGTGGAGTGGGGTTAGTGCCCTGGTGTGGAGTGGGGTTAGTGGGCTGGTGTGGAGTGGGGTTAGTGGGCTGGTGTGGAGTGGGGTTAGTGGGCTGGTGTGGAGTGGGGTTAGTGGGCTGGTGTGGAGTGGGGTTAGTGGGCTGGTGTGGAGTGGGGTTAGTGGGCTGGTGTGGAGTGGGGTTAGTGGGCTGGTGTGGAGTGGGGTTAGTGGGCTGGTGTGGAGTGGGGTTAGTGGGCTGGTGTGGAGTGGGGTTAGTGCCCTGGAGTGGAGTGGGGTTAGTGGGCTGGTGTGGAGTGGGGTTAGTGCCCTGGTGTGGAGTGGGAATAGTGGGCTGGTGTGGAGTGGGGTTTGTGGGCTGTTGTGAAGTGGGGTTAGTCTCCTGGTGAGGAGTGGGGTAAGTGGGCTGGTGTGGAGTGGGGTTAGTGGGCTTGTATGGAGTGGGGTTAGTGGGCTGGTATGGAGGGGGGGTTAGTGCCCTGGGGTATAGTGGAGTTAGTGGGCTGGTGTGGAGTGCATTTAGTGCCCTGGTGTGGAGTGGCGTTAGGGTCCTGGTGTGGAATGGGGTTAGTGGACTGTTGTGGAGTGGGGTTATTGCCCTGTGGTGGAGTGTGGTTAGTGCCATAATGTGGAGTGGGGTGAGTGCCCTGGTGTGGTGTGGGGTTAGTGGGCTGATGTAGAGTGTGGTTAGTGGGCTGGTGTGGAGTGGGGTTAGTGCCCTGCTGTGGAGTGGGGTTAGTGCCATAGTGTAGAGTGGGGTTCGTGCCCTGGTGTGGATGGATATGTGGGCAGGTGTGAAGTGGGGTGAGTGGGCTGGTGTGGAGTGGGGTTAGTGTCCTGGTGTGGAGTGGGGTTAGTGGGTTGGTGTGCAGTGGGGTTAGTGCCCTGGTGTGGAGTGGGGTTAGTGGGTTGGTGTGGAGTGGGGTTAGTGGGTTGGTGTGGAGTGGGGTTAGTGGGTTGGTGTGGAGTGGGGTTAGCGTCCTGGTGTGGAGTGGGGTTAGTGTCCTGGTGTGGAGTGGGGTTAGTGGGTTGGTGTGGAGTGGGGTTAGTGGGTTGGTGTGGAGTGGGGTTAATGTCCTGGTGTGGAGTGGGGTTAGTGGGTTGGTGTGGAGTGGGGTTAGTGGGTTGGTGTGGAGTGGGGTTAGTGGGTTGGTGTGGAGTGGGGTTAGTGCCCTGGTGTGGAGAGGGGTTAGTGCCCTGGTGTGGAGAGGGGTTAGTGCCCTGGTGTGGAGAGGGGTTAGTGCCCTGGTGTGGAGAGGGGTTAGTGCCCTGGTGTGGAGTGGGGTTAATGCCATGGTGTGGTGTGGCGTTAGTGCCCTGGTGTGGAGAGGGGTTAGTGCCCTGGTGTGGAATGGGGTTGGTGGGCTGGTGTGGAGTGGGGTTAGTGCCCTGATGTGCAGTGGATATGTGGGTCGGTGTGAAGTGGGGCTAGGGGGCTCGTGTGGAGTGGGGTTAGTGGGTTGGTGTGCAGTGGGGTTAGTGTCCTGGTGTGGAGTGGGGTTAGTGGGTTGGTGTGGAGTGGGGTTAGTGGGCTGGCGTGGAGTGGATATGTGGGCTGGTGTGGAGTGGGGTCAGTGCCCTGGTGTGGAGTTGCGTTAGTGCCCTGGTGTGGAGTGAATATGTGGGCTGGTGTGAAGTGGGGTTAGTGGGTTGGTGTGGGGTGGGGTTAGTGGGCTGGTGTCGAGTGGCGTTAGTGTCCTGGTGTGGAATGGGGTTATTGCCCTCGAGTGGAGTGGAGTTAGTGCCCTGGAGTGGAGTGGGGTTAGTGGTCTGGTGTGGAGTGGGGTTAGTGGGCTTGTGTGGAGTGGTGTTAGTGTCCTGGTGTGGAGTGGTGTTAGTGGCCTGGAGTGGAGTGGGGTTCGTGGGCTGGTGTGGAAAGAGGTTAGTGCCCTGTGGTGGAGTGCGATTAGTGGGCTGGTGTGGAGTGGGGTTAGTGTCCTGGTGTGAAGTGGGGTTAGTGGGCTTATGTGAAGTGGGGTTAGTTGGCTGGTGTGGAGTGGGGTTAGTGGGCTGATGTGGAGTGGGGTTAGTGGGCTGATGTGGAGTGGGGTTAGTGGGCTGGTGTGGAGTGGGGTTAGTGGGCTGGTGTGGAGTGGGGTTAGTGCCCTGGTGTGGAGTGGGGTTAGTCTCCTGGTGAGGAGTGGGGTTAGTGCCCTGGTGTGGAGTGGGGTTAGTGGGCTTGTATGGAGTGGGGTTAGTGGGCTGGTATGGAGGGGGGGTTAGTGCCCTGGGGTATAGTGGAGTTAGTGGGCTGGTGTGGAGTGCATTTAGTGCCCTGGTGTGGAGTGGCGTTAGGGTCCTGGTGTGGAATGGGGTTAGTGGGCTGTTGTGGAGTGGGGTTATTGCCCTGTGGTGGAGTGTGGTTAGTGCCATAATGTGGAGTGGGGTGAGTGCCCTGGTGTGGTGTGGGGTTAGTGGGCTGATGTGGAGTGGGGTTAGTGCCCTGGTGTGGAGTGGGGTAAGTGCCCTGGTGTGGAGTGGGGTAAGTGCCCTGGTGTGGATGGATATGTGGGCAGGTGTGAAGTGGGGTGAGTGGGCTGGTGTGGAGTGGGGTTAGTGTCCTGGTGTGGAGTGGGGTTAGTGTCCTGGTGTGGAGTGGGGTTAGTGGGTTGGTGTGGAGTGGGGTTAGTGGGTTGGTGTGGAGTGGGGTTAATGTCCTGGTGTGGAGTGGGGTTAGTGGGTTGGTGTGGAGTGGGGTTAGTGGGTTGGTGTGGAGTGGGGTTAGTGGGTTGGTGTGGAGTGGGGTTAGTGCCCTGGTGTGGAGTGGGGTTAGTGCCCTGGTGTGGAGTGGGGTTAGTGCCCTGGTGTGGAGAGGGGTTAGTGCCCTGGTGTGGAGAGGGGTTAGTGCCCTGGTGTGGAGTGGGGTTAATGCCATGGTGTGGTGTGGCGTTAGTGCCCTGGTGTGGAGAGGGGTTAGTGCCCTGGTGTGGAATGGGGTTGGTGGGCTGGTGTGGAGTGGGGTTAGTGCCCTGATGTGCAGTGGATATGTGGGTCGGTGTGAAGTGGGGCTAGGGGGCTGGTGTGGAGTGGGGTTAGTGGGTTGGTGTGCAGTGGGGTTAGTGTCCTGGTGTGGAGTGGGGTTAGTGGGCTGGTGTGGAGTGGGGTTAGTGGGCTGGTGTGGAGTGGATATGTGGGCTGGTGTGGAGTGGGGTCAGTGCCCTGGTGTGGAGTTGCGTTAGTGCCCTGGTGTGGAGTGAATATGTGGGCTGGTGTGAAGTGGGGTTAGTGGGTTGGTGTGGGGTGGGGTTAGTGGGCTGGTGTCGAGTGGCGTTAGTGTCCTGGTGTGGAATGGGGTTATTGCCCTCGAGTGGAGTGGAGTTAGTGCCCTGGAGTGGAGTGGGGTTAGTGGTCTGGTGTGGAGTGGGGTTAGTGGGCTTGTGTGGAGTGGTGTTAGTGGCCTGGAGTGGAGTGGGGTTAGTGGGCTGGTGTGGAAAGAGGTTAGTGCCCTGTGGTGGAGTGCGATTAGTGGGCTGGTGTGGAGTGGGGTTAGTGTCCTGGTGTGAAGTGGGGTTAGTGGGCTTATGTGAAGTGGGGTTAGTTGGCTGGTGTGGAGTGGGGTTAGTGGGCTGATGTGGAGTGGGGTTAGTGGGCTGATGTGGAGTGGGGTTAGTGGGCTGGTGTGGAGTGGGGTTAGTGGGCTGGTGTGGAGTGGGGTAAGTGCCCTGGTGTGGAGTGGGGTAAGTGCCCTGGTGTGGATGGATATGTGGGCAGGTGTGAAGTGGGGTGAGTGGGCTGGTGTGGAGTGGGGTTAGTGTCCTGGTGTGGAGTGGGGTTAGTGTCCTGGTGTGGAGTGGGGTTAGTGGGTTGGTGTGGAGTGGGGTTAGTGTCCTGGTGTGGAGTGGGGTTAGTGGGTTGGTGTGGAGTGTGGTTAGTGGGTTGGTGTGCAGTGGGGTTAGTGGGTTGGTGTGCAGTGGGGTTAGTGTCCTGGTGTGGAGTGGGGTTAGTGGGCTGGTGTGGAGTGGGGTTAGTGGGCTGGTGTGGAGTGGATATGTGGGCTGGTGTGGAGTGGATATGTGGGCTGGTGTGGAGTGGGGTCAGTGCCCTGGTGTGGAGTTGCGTTCGTGCCCTGGTGTGGAGTGAATATGTGGGTTGGTGTGGAGTGGGGTTAGTGGGCTGGTGTCGAGTGGCGTTAGTGTCCTGGTGTGGAATGGGGTTATTGCCCTGGAGTGGAGTGGGGTTAGTGGGCTGGTGTGGAGTGGGGTTAGTGGCCTGGTGTGGAGTGGGATTAGTGGGCTGGTGTGGAGTGGGGTGAGTGGGCTGGTGTGGAGTGGGGTGAGTGGGCTGGTGTGGAGTGGGGTGAGTGGGCTGGTGTGGAGTGGGGTGAGTGGGCTGGTGTGGAGTGGGGTGAGTGGGCTGGTGTGGAGTGGGGTGAGTGGGCTGGTGTGGAGTGGGGTGAGTGGGCTGGTGTGGAGTGGGGTGAGTGGGCTGGTGTGGAGATGGGTTAGTGCCCTGGTGTGGAGAGGGGTTAGTGCCCTGGTGTGGAGAGGGGTTAGTGCCCTGGTGTGGAGAGGGGTTAGTGCCCTGGTGTGGAGTGGATATGTGGGCTAGTGTGGTGGGGTTAGTGTCCTGGTGTGGAGTGGGGTTAGTGGGCTGGTGTGGAGAGGGGTTAGTGCCATAGTGTAGAGTGGTGTTCGTGCCCTGGTGTGGATGGATATGTGGGCAGGTGTGAAGTGGGGTTAGTGGGCTGGTGTGGAGTGGGGTTAGTGTCCTGGTGTGGAGTGGGCTTAGTGGTTTGGTGTGCAGTGGGGTTAGTGCCCTGGTGTGGAGTGGGGTTAGTGGGTTGGTGTGGAGTGGGGTTAGTGCCCTGGTGTGGAGTGGGGTTAGTGGGTTGGTGTGCAGTGGGGTTAGTGTCCTGGTGTGGAGTGGGGTTAATGCCATGGTGTGGAGTGGGGTTAGTGGGTTGGTGTGCAGTGGGGTTAGTGCCCTGGTGTGGAGTGGGGTTAGTGGGCTGGTGTGCAGTGGGGTTAGTGCCCTGGTGTGGAGTGGGGTTAGTGGGCTGGTGTGGAGTGGGGTTAGTGTCCTGGTGTGGAGTGGGGTTAGTGTTTTGGTGTGCAGTGGGGTTAGTGCCCTGGTGTGGAGTGGGGTTAGTGGGTTGGTGTGGAGTGGGGTTAGTGCCCTGGTGTGGAGTGGGGTTAGTGTCCTGGTGTGGAGTGGGGTTAATGCCATGGTGTGGAGTGGGGTGAGTGCCCTGGTGTGGTGTGGCGTTAGTGCCCTGGTGTGGAGAGGGTTAGTGCCCTGGTGTGGAATGGGGTTTGTGGGCTGGTGTGGAGAGGGGTTAGTGCCCTGATGTGCAGTGGATATGTGGATCGGTGTGAAGTGGGGCTAGGGGGCTCGTGTGGAATGCGGTTAGTGTCCTGGTGTGGAGTGGGGTTAGTGGGCTGGTGTGGAGAGGGGTTAGTGCCCTGGTGTGAAGTAGGGTTAGTGGGCTGGTGTGGAGTGGATATGTGGGCTAGTGTGAAGTGGGGTTAGTGTCCTGGTGTGGTGTGGGGTTAGTGGGCTGGTATGGAGTGGGGTTAGTACCCTGGGGTGGAGTGGGGTTCGTGGGCTGGTGTAGGGTGGGGTGAGCGCCCTGATGTGGAGTGGGGTCAGTGGGCTGGTGTGGAGAGGGCTTAGTGCCCTGGTGTGGAGTGGAGTTAGTGGGCTGGTGTGGAGTTGACTTACTGCCCTGCTGTGGAGTGGGGTTAGTGCCCGGATGTGGAGTGCGGTTAGTGGACTGCTATGGAGAGGGATTAGTGTCCTGGTGTGGAGTGGTGTTAGTGCCCTGGTGTGGAGTGGGTTATTTCCCTGGCATGGAGTGGATATGTGGGCTGCTGTGAAGTGGGGTTTGTGGCTGGTGTGGAGAGGGGTTAGTGCACTGGTGTGGAGTGGAGTAAGTGCCCCAATGTGCAGTGGATATGTGGGTCGGTGTGAAGTGGGGCTAGGGGGCTCGTGTGGAATGGGGTTAGTGTCCTGGTGTGGAGTGAGGTTAGTGGGCTGGTGTGGAGAGGGGTTAGAGGGCTGGTGTGGAGTGGAGTTAGTGGGCTGGTGTGGAGTGGGGTCAGTGGGCTGGTATGGAGAGGGCTTAGTGCCCTGGTGTGGATTGGAGTTAGTGGGCTGGTGTGGAGTGGACTTATTGCCCTGCTGGGGAGTGAGGTTAGTGCCCTTATGTGATTACGGTTAGTGGGCTGCTACGGAGAGGGATTAGTGTCCTGGTATAGAGTGGGGTTAGTGCCCTGGTGTGGAGTGGTGTTAGTGCCCTGGAATGGAGTGTGGTTAGTGGGCTGGTGTAGGGTGGGGTTAGTGCCCTGGTGTGGAGTGGGGTTAGTTCCCTGGTGTGGAGTGGGGTTAGTTCCCTGGTATGGAGTGGATATGTGGGCTGGTGTGAAGTGGGGTTAGTGGGCTGGTGTGGAGAGGGGTTAGTGCAGTGGTGTGGAGTGGAGTTAGTGCCCTGATGTGCAGTGGATATGTGGGTCGGTGTGAAGTGGGGTTAAGGTGCTCGTGTGGAATGGGGTTAGTGTCCTGGTGTGGAGTGAGGTTAGTGGGCTGGTGTGGAGTGGGGTTAGTGGTCTGGTGTGGAGTGGGGTTAGTGGGCTGGTGTGGAGTGGGGTTAGTGGGCTGGTGTGGAGTGGCGTCAGTGCCCTGGTGTGGAGTGGGGTTAGTGCCCTGGTGTGGAGTGGGAATAGTGGGCTGGTGTGGAGTGGGGTTTGTGGGCTGTTGTGAAGTGGGGTTAGTCTCCTGGTGAGGAGTGGGGTTATTGGGCTGGTATGGAGTGGGGTTAGTGGCTGGTATGGAGGTGGGGTTAGTGCCCTGAGGTATAGTGGAGTTAGTGGGCTGGTGTGGAGTGCATTTAGTGCCCTGTTGTCGAGTGGCGTTAGGGTCCTGGTGTGGAATGGGGTTAGTGGGCTGTTGTGGAGTGGGGTTATTGCCCTGGTGTGGAGTGTGGTTAGTGCCATAATGTGGAGTGGGGTTAGTGCCCTGGTGTGGAGTGGGGTTAGTGGGCTGATGTAGAGTGTGGTTAGTGGGCTGGTGTGGAGTGGGGTTAGTGCCCTGGTGTGGAGTGGGGTTAGTGGGCTGGTGTGGAGTGCAGTTATTGCCCTGGTGTGGAGTGGCGATAGTGCCCTGGTGTGGAGTGGTGTTCGTGCCCTGGTGTGGAGTGGGGTTAGTGGGGTGGTGTGGAGTGGGGTTAGTGGGCTGGTGTGGAGTGGGGTTAGTGTCGTGGGGTTGGGTGGAGCAAGTGGGCTGGTTTGGAGCGGGGTTAGTGCCCTGGTGTGGAGTGGGGTTCGTGGGGTGGTGTTGAGTGGGGTTAGTGGGCTGGTGTGGAGTGGGGTTAGTGCCTTGGTGTGGAGAGGGGTTGGTGTCCTGGTGTGGAGTGGTGTTAGTGCCCTGGTTTTTTTAGATTAGATTAGATTAGATTAGATTAGATTAGATTAGATTAGATTAGATTAGATTAGATTAGATTAGATTACTTACAGTGTGGAAACAGGCCCTTCGGCCCAACAAGTCCACACCGACCCGCCGAAGCGTAACCCACCCATACCCCTACATTTACCCAACACTACGGGCAATTTAGCATGGCCAATTCACCTGACTTGCACATCTTTGGACTGTGGGAGGAAACCGGAGCCCCCGGAGGAAACCCACGCAGACACGGGGAGAACGTGCAAACTCCACACAGTCAGTCGCCTGAGTCGGGAATTGAACCCGGGTCTCTGGCGCTGCGAGGCAGCAGTGCTAACCACTGTGCCACCGTGCCGCCCACTGGTGTGGAGTGGGGTTAGTGTCCTGGTGTCCTGGTGTAGAATGGGGTTAGTGGGCTGGTGTGGAGTGGGATTAGTGGGCTGGTGTGGAGTGGGGTTAGTGGGCTGGTGTGGGCGGGATAATTGCCCTGGTGTGGAGTGGGGTTAGTGGGCTGGTATGGAATGGGGTTAGTGGGCTGTTATGGATTGGGGTTAGTGGGCAGGTGTGGAGTGGGGTTAGTGCCCTGGAGTGGAGTGGGGTTAGTGTCCTGGTGTAGAATGGGGTTAGTGGGCTGGTGTGGAGTGGGGTTAGTGGGCGGGTGTGGAGTGGGGTTAGTGCCCTGGTGTGGAGTGGGGTTAGTGGGCTGGTGAGGAGTGGGGTTAGTGCCCTGGTGTGGAGTGGGGTTAGTGGGCTTGTATGGAGTGGGGTTAGTGGGCTGGTATGGAGGGGGGGTTAGTGCCCTGGGGTATAGTGGAGTTAGTGGGCTGGTGTGGAGTGCATTTAGTGCCCTGGTGTGGAGTGGCGTTAGGGTCCTGGTGTGGAATGGGGTTAGTGGGCTGTTGTGGAGTGGGGTTATTGCCCTGTGGTGGAGTGTGGTTAGTGCCATAATGTGGAGTGGGGTGAGTGCCCTGGTGTGGTGTGGGGTTAGTGGGCTGATGTAGAGTGTGGTTAGTGGGCTGGTGTGGAGTGGGGTTAGTGCCCTGCTGTGGAGTGGGGTTAGTGCCCTGGTGTGGAGTGGGGTAAGTGCCCTGGTGTGGAGTGGGGTAAGTGCCCTGGTGTGGATGGATATGTGGGCAGGTGTGAAGTGGGGTGAGTGGGCTGGTGTGGAGTGGGGTTAGTGTCCTGGTGTGGAGTGGGGTTAGTGGGTTGGTGTGGAGTGGGGTTAGTGTCCTGGTGTGGAGTGGGGTTAGTGTCCTGGTGTGGAGTGGGGTTAGTGGGTTGGTGTGGAGTGTGGTTAGTGGGTTGGTGTGGAGTGGGGTTAGTGGGTTGGTGTGGAGTGGGGTTAGTGTCCTGGTGTGGAGTGGGGTTAGTGGGCTGGTGTGGAGTGGGGTTAGTGGGCTGGTGTGGAGTGGATATGTGGGCTGGTGTGGAGTGGGGTCAGTGCCCTGGTGTGGAGTTGCGTTCGTGCCCTGGTGTGGAGTGAATATGTGGGCTGGTGTGAAGTGGGGTTAGTGGGTTGGTGTGGAGTGGGGTTAGTGGGCTGGTGTTGAGTGGCGTTAGTGTCCTGGTGTGGAATGGGGTTATTGCCCTTGAGTGGAGTGGAGTTAGTGCCCTGGAGTGGAGTGGGGTTAGTGGGCTGGTGTGGAGTGGGGTTAGTGGCCTGGTGTGGAGTGGGATTAGTGGGCTGGTGTGGAGTGGGGTTAGTGTCCTGGTGTGGAGTGGGGTGAGTGGGCTGGTGTGGAGTGGGGTGAGTGGGCTGGTGTGGAGTGGGGTGAGTGGGCTGGTGTGGAGTGGGGTGAGTGGGCTGGTGTGGAGTGGGGTGAGTGGGCTGGTGTGGAGTGGGGTGAGTGGGCTGGTGTGGAGTGGGGTGAGTGGGCTGGTGTGGAGTGGGGTGAGTGGGCTGGTGTGGAGTGGGGTGAGTGCCCTGGTGTGGAGAGGGGTTAGTGCCCTGGTGTGGAGAGGGGTTAGTGCCCTGGTGTGGAGAGGATCTGTGGGCTAGTGTGGTGGGGTTAGTGTCCTGGTGTGGAGTGGGGTTAGTGGGCTGGTGTGGAGAGGGGTTAGTGCCATAGTGTAGAGTGGTGTTCGTGCCCTGGTGTGGAGTGGGGTTCGTGCCCTGGTGTGGATGGATATGTGGGCAGGTGTGAAGTGGGGTTAGTGGGCTGGTGTGGAGTGGGGTTAGTGGTTTGGTGTGGAGTGGGGTTAGTGCCCTGGTGTGGAGTGGGGTTAGTGGGTTGGTGTGGAGTGGGGTTAGTGCCCTGGTGTGGAGTGGGGTTAGTGGGTTGGTGTGGAGTGGGGTTAGTGCCCTGGTGTGGAGTGGGGTTAGTGGGTTGGTGTGCAGTGGGGTTAGTGTCCTGGTGTGGAGTGGGGTTAATGCCATGGTGTGGAGTGGGGTTAGTGCCCTGTGTGGTGTGGCGTTAGTGCCCTGGTGTGGAGAGGGTTAGTGCCCTGGTGTGGAATGGGGTTTGTGGGCTGGTGTGGAGAGGGGTTAGTGCCCTGATGTGCAGTGGATATGTGGATCGGTGTGAAGTGGGGCTAGGGGGCTCGTGTGGAATGGGGTTAGTGTCCTGGTGTGGAGTGGGGTTAGTGGGCTGGTGTGGAGAGGGGTTAGTGCCCTGGTGTGAAGTAGGGTTAGTGGGCTGGTGTGGAGTGGATATGTGGGCTAGTGTGAAGTGGGGTTAGTGTCCTGGTGTGGTGTGGGGTTAGTGGGCTGGTATGGAGTGGGGTTAGTACCCTGGGGTGGAGTGGGGTTCGTGGGCTGGTGTAGGGTGGGGTGAGCGCCCTGATGTGGAGTGGGGTCAGTGGGCTGGTGTGGAGAGGGCTTAGTGCCCTGGTGTGGAGTGGAGTTAGTGGGCTGGTGTGGAGTTGACTTACTGCCCTGCTGTGGAGTGGGGTTAGTGCCCGGATGTGGAGTGCGGTTAGTGGACTGCTATGGAGAGGGATTAGTGTCCTGGTGTGGAGTGGTTGTTAGTGCCCTGGTGTGGAGTGGGTTATTTCCCTGGCATGGAGTGGATATGTGGGCTGCTGTGAAGTGGGGTTTGTGGCTGGTGTGGAGAGGGGTTAGTGCACTGGTGTGGAGTGGAGTAAGTGCCCCAATGTGCAGTGGATATGTGGGTCGGTGTGAAGTGGGGCTAGGGGGCTCGTGTGGAATGGGGTTAGTGTCCTGGTGTGGAGTGAGGTTAGTGGGCTGGTGTGGAGAGGGGTTAGAGGGCTGGTGTGGAGTGGAGTTAGTGGGCTGGTATGGAGAGGGCTTAGTGCCCTGGTGTGGATTGGAGTTAGTGGGCTGGTGTGGAGTGGACTTATTGCCCTGCTGGGGAGTGAGGTTAGTGCCCTTATGTGATTACGGTTAGTGGGCTGCTACGGAGAGGGATTAGTGTCCTGGTATAGAGTGGGGTTAGTGCCCTGGTGTGGAGTGGTGTTAGTGCCCTGGAATGGAGTGTGGTTAGTGGGCTGGTGTAGGGTGGGGTTAGTGCCCTGGTGTGGAGAGGGGTTAGTTCCCTGGTGTGGAGTGGGGTTATTTCCCTGGTATGGAGTGGATATGTGGGCTGGTGTGAAGTGGGGTTAGTGGGCTGGTGTGGAGAGGGGTTAGTGCAGTGGTGTGGAGTGGAGTTAGTGCCCTGATGTGCAGTGGATATGTGGGTCGGTGTGAAGTGGGGTTAAGGTGCTCGTGTGGAATGGGGTTAGTGTCCTGGTGTGGAGTGAGGTTAGTGGGCTGGTGTGGAGTGGGGTTAGTGGTCTGGTGTGGAGTGGGGTTAGTGGGCTGGTGTGGAGTGGGGTTAGTGGGCTGGTGTGGAGTGGCGTCAGTGCCCTGGTGTGGAGTGGGGTTAGTGCCCTGGTGTGGAGTGGGAATAGTGGGCTGGTGTGGAGTGGGGTTTGTGGGCTGTTGTGAAGTGGGGTTAGTCTCCTGGTGAGGAGTGGGGTTATTGGGCTGGTATGGAGTGGGGTTAGTGGCTGGTATGGAGGTGGGGTTAGTGCCCTGAGGTATAGTGGAGTTAGTGGGCTGGTGTGGAGTGCATTTAGTGCCCTGTTGTCGAGTGGCGTTAGGGTCCTGGTGTGGAATGGGGTTAGTGGGCTGTTGTGGAGTGGGGTTATTGCCCTGGTGTGGAGTGTGGTTAGTGCCATAATGTGGAGTGGGGTTAGTGCCCTGGTGTGGAGTGGGGTTAGTGGGCTGATGTAGAGTGTGGTTAGTGGGCTGGTGTGGAGTGGGGTTAGTGCCCTGGTGTGGAGTGGGGTTAGTGGGCTGGTGTGGAGTGCAGTTATTGCCCTGGTGTGGAGTGGCGATAGTGCCCTGGTGTGGAGTGGTGTTCGTGCCCTGGTGTGGAGTGGGGTTAGTGGGGTGGTGTGGAGTGGGGTTAGTGGGCTGGTGTGGAGTGGGGTTAGTGTCGTGGGGTTGGGTGGAGCAAGTGGGCTGGTTTGGAGCGGGGTTAGTGCCCTGGTGTGGAGTGGGGTTCGTGGGGTGGTGTTGAGTGGGGTTAGTGGGCTGGTGTGGAGTGGGGTTAGTGCCTTGGTGTGGAGAGGGGTTGGTGTCCTGGTGTGGAGTGGTGTTAGTGCTCTATTGTGGAGTTGCGTTAGTGCCCTGGTGTGGAGTGGGGTTAGTGTCCTGGTGTAGAATGGGGTTAGTGGGGCTGGTGTGGAGTGGGATTAGTGGGCTGGTGTGGAGTGGGTTTAGTGGGCGGTGTGGGCGGGATAATTGCCCTGGTGTGGAGTGGGGTTAGTGGGCTGGTATGGAATGGGGTTAGTGGGCTGTTATGGATTGGGGTTAGTGGGCAGGTGTGGAGTGGGGTTAGTGCCCTGGAGTGGAGTGGGGTTAGTGTCCTGGTGTAGAATGGGGTTAGTGGGCTGGTGTGGAGTGGGGTTAGTGGGCGGGTGTGGAGTGGGGTTAGTGCCCTGGTGTGGAGTGGGGTTAGTGGGCTGGTGTAGAATGGGGTTAGTGGGCAGGTGTGGAGTGGGGTGAGCACCCTGGTGTGGAGTGGGGTCAGTGGGCTGTTGTGGAGAGGGCTTAGTGCCCTGGTGTGGACTGGAGTTAGTGGGCTGGTGTGGAGTGGACGTATTGCCCTGCTGGGGAGTGAGGTTAGTGCCCTGATGTGGATTGCGGTTAGTGGGCTGCTATGGAGAGGGATTAGTGTCCTGGTATAGAGTGGGGTTAGTGCCCTGGTGTGGAGTGGTTTTAGTGCCCTGGAATGGAGTGTGGTTAGTGGGCTGGTGTGGGGTGGGGTTAGTGCCCTGGTGTGGAGTGGAGTTAGTTCCCTGGTGTGGAGTGGATATGTGGGCTGGTGTGAAGTGGGGTTAGTGGGCTGGTGTGGAGAAGGGTTAGTGCAGTGGTGTGGAGTGGAGTTAGTGCCCTGATGTGCAGTGGATATGTGGGTCGGTGTGAAGTGGGGTTAGGGTGCTCGTGTGGAATGGGGTTAGTGTCCTGGTGTGGAGTGAGGTTAGTGAGCTGGTGTGGAGAGGGGTTAGAGGGCTGGTGTGGAGTGGGGTTAGTGGGCAGGTGTGGAGTGGGGTTAGTGCCCTGGAGTGGAGTGGGGTTAGTGTCCTGGTGTAGAATGGGGTTAGTGGGCTGGTGTGGAGTGGGGTTAGTGGGCGGGTGTGGAGTTGGGTTAGTGGGCTGGTATGGAGTGTGGTTAGTGCCCTGGGGTGGAGTGGAGTTTTTGGGCTGGTTTGGAGTGGGGTAAGTGCCCTGCTGTGGAGTGGGGTTAGTGGGCTGGTGTGGAGTGGCGTTAGTGTACTCATGTGGAATGGGGTTAGTGGGCTGGTGTGGAGTGGGGTGATTGCCCTGGAGTGGAGTGGGGTTAGTGGGCTGGTGTGGAGTGGAGCTAGTTCCCTGGTGTGGAGTGGTGTTAGTGCCCTGGTATGGAGTGGGGATAGTGGGCTGGTGTGGAGTGGATATGTGGGCTGGTGTGAAGGGGGTTAGTGGGCTGGTGTGGAGTGGATATGTGGGCTGATGTGGAGTGGGGTTAGTGTCCTGGTGTGGAGTGGGGTTAGTGCCCTGGTGTGGAGTGGGGTCAGTGGGCTGGTGTGGAGTGGGGTTAGTGCCCTGGTGTGGAGTGGGGTTAGTGCCCTGGTGTGGAGTGGGGTTAGTGCCCTGGTGTGGAGTGGGGTTAGTGCCCTGGTGTGGAGTGGGGTCAGTGGGCTGGTGTGGAGTGGGGTTAGTGCCCTGGTGTGGAGTGGGGTTAGTGCCCTGGTGTGGAGTGGGGTTAGTGCCCTGGTGTGGAGTGGGGTTAGTGAGCTGGTGTGGAGTGGGGTTCGTGCCCTGGTGTGGAGTGGGGTTAGTGGGCTGGTGTGGAGTGGGGTTAGTGAGCTGGTGTGGAGTGGGGTTAGTGCCCTGGTGTGGAGTGGGGTTAGTGTCCTGGTGTGGAGTGGGGTTAGTGTCCTGGTGTGGAGTGGGGTTAGTGTCCTGGTGTGGAGTGGGGTTAGTGCCCTGGTGTGGAGTGGGGTTAGTGCCCTGGTGTGGAGTGGGGTTAGTGTCCTAGTGTGGAGTGGGGTAAGTGGGCTGGTGTGGAGTGGGGTTAGTGTCCTGGTGTGGAGTGAGGTTAGTGGGCTGGTGTGGAGTGGGGTTAGTGGGCTGGTGTGGAGTGGGGTTAGTGGGCTGGTGTGGAGAGGGGTTAGTGGGCTGGCGTGGAGAGGGGTTAGTGGGCTGGCGTGGAGTGGGGTTAGTGGGCTGGTGTGGAGTGAGGTTAGTGGGCTGGTGTGGAGTGGGGTTAGTGGGCTGGTGTGGAGTGGGGTTAGTGGGCTGGTGTGGAGTGGGGTTAGTGGGCTGGTATGGAGTGGGGTTAGTGGGCTAGTGTAGGGTGGGGTGAGCACCCTGGTGTGGAGTGGGGTCAGTGGGCTGTTGTGGAGAGGGGTTAGTGGGCTGGCGTGGAGAGGGGTTAGTGGGCTGGCGTGGAGTGGGGTTAGTGGGCTGGCGTGGAGTGGGGTTAGTGGGCTGGTGTGGAGTGAGGTTAGTGGGCTGGTGTGGAGTGGGGTTAGTGGGCTGGTGTGGAGTGGGGTTAGTGGGCTGGTGTGGAGTGGGGTTAGTGGGCTGGTATGGAGTGGGGTTAGTGGGCTAGTGTAGGGTGGGGTGAGCACCCTGGTGTGGAGTGGGGTCAGTGGGCTGTTGTGGAGAGGGTTTAGTGCCCTGGTGTGGAGTGGAGTTAGTGGGCTGGTGTGGAGTGGCCTTACTGCCCTGCTGGGGAGTGAGGTTAGTGCCCTGATGTGGAGTGCGGTTAGTGGGCTGGTGTGGAGTGGACTTACTGCCCTGCTGGGGAGTGAGGTTAGTGGGCTGCTATGGAGAGGGATTAGTGTCCTGGTATAGAGTGGAGTTAGTGCCCTGGTGTGGAGTGGGGTTAGTTCTCTGGTGTGGAGTGAGGCTAGTGCCCTGGTGTGGAGTGGGGTTATTTCCCTGGTATGGAGTGGATATGTGGGTTGGTGTGAAGTGGGGCTTGTGGGCTGGTGTGGAGAGGGGTTAGTGCAGTGGTGTGGAGTGGAGTTCGTGCCCCGATGTGCAGTGGATATGTGGATCGGTGTGAAGTGGGGTTAGAGGGCTCGTGTGGAATGGGGTTAGTGGGCTGGTGTGGAGTGAGGTTAGTGGGCTGGTGTGGAGAGGGGTTAGTGGGCTGGTGTGGAGTGGGGTTAGTGGGCTGGTGTGGAGTGGGGTTAGTGTCCT
Source organism: Chiloscyllium plagiosum (assembly GCF_037043375.1). NCBI lineage: Eukaryota > Metazoa > Chordata > Chondrichthyes > Orectolobiformes > Hemiscylliidae > Chiloscyllium > Chiloscyllium plagiosum. Next base: position 11,112,482 of record NW_028270172.1, read on the forward strand.
GGTGTGGAGTGAGGTTAGTGGGCTGGTGTGGAGTGGGGTTAGTGGGCTGGTGTGGAGTGGGGTGAGCGCCCTGGTGTGGAGTGGAGTTAGTGCCCCGATTTGCAGTGGATATGTGGATCGGTGTGAAGTGGGGTTAGAGGGCTCGTGTGGAATGGGGTTAGTGTCCTGGTGTGGAGTGAGGTTAGTGGGCTGGTGTGGAGAGGGGTTAGTGGGCTGGTGTGGAGTGGGGTTAGTGGGCTGGTGTGGAGTGGGGTTAGTGTCCTGGTGTGGAGTGAGGTTAGTGGGCTGGTGTGGAGTGGGGTTAGTGGGCTGGTGTGGAGTGGGGTTAGTGGGCTGGTGTGGAGTGGGGTTAGTGGGCTGGTGTGGAGAGGGGTTAGTGGGCTGGCGTGGAGTGGGGTTAGTGGGCTGGCGTGGAGTGGGGTTAGTGGGCTGGTGTGGAGTGGGGTTAGTGGGCTGGTGTGGAGTGGGGTTAGTGGGCTGGTGTGGAGTGAGGTTAGTGGGCTGGTGTGGAGTGAGGTTAGTGGGCTGGTGTGGAGTGGGGTTAGTGGGCTGGTGTGGAGTGGGGTTAGTGGGCTGGTGTGGAGTGGGGTTAGTGGGCTGGTGTGGAGTGGGGTTAGTGGGCTGGTATGGAGTGGGGTTAGTGGGCTAGTGTAGGGTGGGGTTAGTGGGCTGGTATGGAGTGGGGTTAGTGGGCTAGTGTAGGGTGGGGTGAGCACCCTGGTGTGGAGTGGGGTCAGTGGGCTGTTGTGGAGAGGGGTTAGTGGGCTGGCGTGGAGAGGGGTTAGTGGGCTGGCGTGGAGTGGGGTTAGTGGGCTGGCGTGGAGTGGGGTTAGTGGGCTGGTGTGGAGTGAGGTTAGTGGGCTGGTGTGGAGTGGGGTTAGTGGGCTGGTGTGGAGTGGGGTTAGTGGGCTGGTGTGGAGTGGGGTTAGTGGGCTGGTATGGAGTGGGGTTAGTGGGCTAGTGTAGGGTGGGGTGAGCACCCTGGTGTGGAGTGGGGTCAGTGGGCTGTTGTGGAGAGGGTTTAGTGCCCTGGTGTGGAGTGGAGTTAGTGGGCTGGTGTGGAGTGGCCTTACTGCCCTGCTGGGGAGTGAGGTTAGTGCCCTGATGTGGAGTGCGGTTAGTGGGCTGGTGTGGAGTGGACTTACTGCCCTGCTGGGGAGTGAGGTTAGTGGGCTGCTATGGAGAGGGATTAGTGTCCTGGTATAGAGTGGAGTTAGTGCCCTGGTGTGGAGTGGGGTTAGTTCTCTGGTGTGGAGTGAGGCTAGTGCCCTGGTGTGGAGTGGGGTTATTTCCCTGGTATGGAGTGGATATGTGGGTTGGTGTGAAGTGGGGCTTGTGGGCTGGTGTGGAGAGGGGTTAGTGCAGTGGTGTGGAGTGGAGTTCGTGCCCCGATGTGCAGTGGATATGTGGATCGGTGTGAAGTGGGGTTAGAGGGCTCGTGTGGAATGGGGTTAGTGGGCTGGTGTGGAGTGAGGTTAGTGGGCTGGTGTGGAGAGGGGTTAGTGGGCTGGTGTGGAGTGGGGTTAGTGGGCTGGTGTGGAGTGGGGTTAGTGTCCTGGTGTGGAGTGAGGTTAGTGGGCTGGTGTGGAGTGGGGTTAGTGGGCTGGTGTGGAGTGGGGTGAGCGCCCTGGTGTGGAGTGGAGTTAGTGCCCCGATTTGCAGTGGATATGTGGATCGGTGTGAAGTGGGGTTAGAGGGCTCGTGTGGAATGGGGTTAGTGTCCTGGTGTGGAGTGAGGTTAGTGGGCTGGTGTGGAGAGGGGTTAGTGGGCTGGTGTGGAGTGGGGTTAGTGGGCTGGTGTGGAGTGGGGTTAGTGTCCTGGTGTGGAGTGAGGTTAGTGGGCTGGTGTGGAGTGGGGTTAGTGGGCTGGTGTGGAGTGGGGTTAGTGGGCTGGTGTGGAGTGGGGTTAGTGGGCTGGTGTGGAGAGGGGTTAGTGGGCTGGCGTGGAGTGGGGTTAGTGGGCTGGCGTGGAGTGGGGTTAGTGGGCTGGTGTGGAGTGGGGTTAGTGGGCTGGTGTGGAGTGGGGTTAGTGGGCTGGTGTGGAGTGGGGTTAGTGGGCTGGTGTGGAGTGAGGTTAGTGGGCTGGTGTGGAGTGGGGTTAGTGGGCTGGTGTGGAGTGGGGTTAGTGGGCTGGTGTGGAGTGGGGTTAGTGGGCTGGTATGGAGTGGGGTTAGTGGGCTAGTGTAGGGTGGGGTGAGCACCCTGGTGTGGAGTGGGGTCAGTGGGCTGTTGTGGAGAGGGTTTAGTGCCCTGGTGTGGAGTGGAGTTAGTGGGCTGGTGTGGAGTGGCCTTACTGCCCTGCTGGGGAGTGAGGTTAGTGCCCTGATGTGGAGTGCGGTTAGTGGGCTGGTGTGGAGTGGACTTACTGCCCTGCTGGGGAGTGAGGTTAGTGGGCTGCTATGGAGAGGGATTAGTGTCCTGGTGTGGAGTGGGGTTAGTTCTCTGGTGTGGAGTGAGGCTAGTGCCCTGGTGTGGAGTGGGGTTATTTCCCTGGTATGGAGTGGATATGTGGGTTGGTGTGAAGTGGGGCTTGTGGGCTGGTGTGGAGAGGGGTTAGTGCAGTGGTGTGGAGTGGAGTTAGTGCCCTGATGTGCAGTGGACATGTGGGTCGGTGTGAAGTGGGGTTAGGGTGCTCGTATGGAATGGGGTTAGTGTCCTGGTGTGGAGTGGGGTTAGTGGGCTGGTGTGGAGTGGAGTTAGTGGGCTGGTGTGGAGTGGGGTTAGTGTCCTGGTGTGGCGTGGGGTGAGTGGACTGGTGTGGAGTGGGGTTTGTGGGCTGGTGTGGAGTGGGGTTAGTGTCCTGGTGTGGAGTGGGGTTAGTGTCCTGGTGTGGAGTGGATATATGGGCTGGTGTGGAGTGGGGTGAGTGGGCTGGTGTGGAGTGGGGTTAGTGGGCTGGTGTGGAGTGGGGTAAGTGGGTTGGTGTGGAGTGGGGTTAGTGGGCTGGTGTGGAGTGGGGTTCGTGGGTTGGTGTGGAGTGTGGTTCGTGGGATGGTGTGGAGTGACCTTAGTGTCCTTGTGTGGAATGGGGTTAGTGGGCTGGTGTGGAATGGGGTTATTGCCCTGGAGTGGAGTGGGGTTAGTGCCCTGGAGTGGAGTGGGGTTAGTGCCCTGGAGTGGAGAGAGGTTAGTTGGCTGGTGTGGAGTGGGGTTAGTGGGCTGGTGTGGAGTGGGGTTAGTGGCTGGTGTGGAGTGGGGTTAGTGTCCTGGTGTGGAGTGGGGTGAGTGGGCTGGTGTGGAGTGGAGTTAGTGGGCTGGTGTGGAGTGGAGTTAGTGGGCTGGTGTGGAGTGGAGTTAGTGGGCTGGTGTGGAGTGGGGTTAGTGTCCTGGTGTGGAGTGGGGTTAGTGGGCTGGTGTGGAGTGGGGTTAGTGGGCTGGTGTGGAGTGGGGTTAGTGGGCTGGTGTGGAGTGGGGTTAGTGGGCTGGTATGGAGTGGGGTTAGTGGGCTAGTGTAGGGTGGGGTGAGCACCCTGGTGTGGAGTGGGGTCAGTGGGCTGTTGTGGAGAGGGTTTAGTGCCCTGGTGTGGAGTGGAGTTAGTGGGCTGGTGTGGAGTGGCCTTACTGCCCTGCTGGGGAGTGAGGTTAGTGCCCTGATGTGGAGTGCGGTTAGTGGGCTGGTGTGGAGTGGACTTACTGCCCTGCTGGGGAGTGAGGTTAGTGGGCTGCTATGGAGAGGGATTAGTGTCCTGGTATAGAGTGGAGTTAGTGCCCTGGTGTGGAGTGGGGTTAGTTCTCTGGTGTGGAGTGAGGCTAGTGCCCTGGTGTGGAGTGGGGTTATTTCCCTGGTATGGAGTGGATATGTGGGTTGGTGTGAAGTGGGGCTTGTGGGCTGGTGTGGAGAGGGGTTAGTGCAGTGGTGTGGAGTGGAGTTCGTGTCCTGATGTGCAGTGGACATGTGGGTCGGTGTGAAGTGGGGTTAGGGTGCTCGTATGGAATGGGGTTAGTGTCCTGGTGTGGAGTGGGGTTAGTGAGCTGGTGTGGAGAGGGGTTAGTGGGCTGGTGTGGAGTGGGGTCAGTGGGCTGGTGTGGAGTGGGGTTAGTGGGCTGGTGTGGAGTGGGGTGAGTGGGCTGGTTTGGAGTGGGGTGAGTGGGCTGGTGTGGAGTGGGGTGAGTGGGCTGGTGTGGAGTGAGGTTAGTGGGCTGGTGTGGAGTGAGGTTAGTGGGCTGGTGTGGAGTGAGGTTAGTGGGCTGGTGTGGAGTGAGGTTAGTGGGCTGGTGTGGAGTGAGGTTAGTGGGCTGGTGTGGAGTGAGGTTAGTGGGCTGGTGTGGAGTGAGGTTAGTGGGCTGGTGTGGAGTGGGGTTAGTGCCCTGGTGTGGAGTGGGGTTAGTGTCCTGGTGTGGAGTGGGGTTAGTGTCCTGGTGTGGAGTGGGGTTAGTGTCCTGGTGTGGTGCAGGGTTAGTGCCCTGGTGTGGAGTAGGTTTTGTGGGCTGGTGTGGAGTGGAGATAGTGGGCTGTTGTATGGTGGGGTTAGTGCCCTGTGGTGGAGTGGGGTTCGTGCCCTGGTTTTGAGTGGGGTTAGTGGGCTGGTGTGGAGTGGGGTTAGTGCCCTGGTGTGGAGTGGGGTTAATGTGCTGGTGTAGGGTGGGGTTAGTTCCCTGGGTTGGTGTGGAGTTAGTGGGCTGGTTTAGAGCGTGGTTAGTGCCCTAGTGTGGAGTGGGGTTAGTGGGCTGGTGTAGGGTGTGGTTGTGCCCTGGTGTGGAGTGGGGTTAGTGGGCTGGTGTGGAGAGGTGTTGGTCCCCTGGTGTGGAGCAGGGTTAGTGCCTGGTGTGGTTTGGGGTTAGTGGGCTGGTGTGGAGTGGGGTTAGTGCCCTGGTGTGGAGTGGAGTTCGTGAGCTTGTGTGGAGAAGGGCTAGTGCCCTGTTATGGAGTGGGGTTAGTACCCTGGGATGGAGAGGGGTTAGTGCCCTGGGGTTGAGTGGAGTTAGTGGGCTGGTTTGGAGTGGGGTTAGTGCCCTGGTGTGGAGTGGGGTTAGTGCCCTGGGGTGGAATGGGGTTAGTGCCCTGGGGTGGAGAGGGGTTAGTGCCCTGGGGTGGAGAGGGGTTAGTGCCCTGGGGTGGAGAGGGGTTAGTGCCCTGGGGTGGAGAGGGGTTAGTGCCCTGGGGTGGAATGGGGTTAGTGCCCTGGTGTGGAGAGGGGTTAGTGGGATGGTGTGGAGTGGGCTTAGTGGGCTGGTGTAGGGTGGGGTTGTGCCCTGGTGTGGATTGGGGTTAGTGGGCTTGTGTGGAGCGGGGTTAGTGCCCTGGTGTGGAGTGGGGTTAGTGGGCTGGTGTGGAGAGGTGTTGGTTCCCTGGTGTGAAGTGGGGTTAGTGGGCTGATGTGGAGTGGGGTTAGTTCCCTGGGTTGATGTGGAGTTAGTGGGCTGGTTTAGAGCGGGGTTAGTGCCCTAGTGTGGAGTGGGGTTAGTGGGCTGGTGTAGGGTGTGGTTGTGCCTTGGTGTGGATTGGGGTTAGTGGGCTGGTGTGGAGCGGGGTTAGTGCCCTGGTGTGGTTTGGGGTTAGTGCCCTGTTGTGGAGTACGGTTCGAACATAGAACAATACAGCACAGAACAGGCCCTTCGGCCCACGATGTTGTGCCGAACATTTGTCCTGGCTTAAGCACCCATCCATGTACCTATCCAATTGCCGCTTAAAGGTCACCAAAGATTCTGACTCTACCACTCCCACAGGCAGCGCATTCCATGTCCCCACCACTCTCTGGGTAAAGAACCCACCCCTGACATCTCCCCTATACCTTCCACCCTTCACCTTAAATTTATGTCCCCTTGTAACACTCTGTTGTACCCGGGGAAAAAGTTTCTGATTGTCTACTCTATCTATTCCTCTGATCATCTTATAAACCTCCATCAAGTCACCCCTCATCCTTCGCCGTTCCAACGAGAAAAGGCCTAGCACTCTCAACCTATCCTCGTACGACCTGTTCTCCATTCCAGGCAACATCCTAGTAAATCTTCTCTGCAACCTCTCCAAAGCTTCCACACCTTTCCTAAAGTGAGGCGACCAGAACTGCACACAGTACTCCAAATGTGGCCTAACCAAAGTCCTGTACAGTTGCAACATCACCTCACGACTCTTGAATTCAATCCCTCTGCTAATGAACGCTAATACACCATAGGCCTTCTTACAAGCCCTATCCACCTGAGTGGCAACTTTCAAAGATCTATGAACATAGACCCCAAGATCCCTCTGTTCCTCCACCTCACTAAGAACCCTACCGTTAACCCTGTATTCCGCATTCTTATTTGTCTTTCCAAAATGGACAACCTCACACTTGGCAGGGTTGAACTCCATCTGCCACTCCTCAGCCCAGCTCTGCATCATAGTGGGCGGCACGGTGGCACAGTGGTTAGCACTGCTGCCTCACAGTGCCAGAGACCTGGGTTCAATTCCCGCCTCAGGCGACTGACTGTGTGGAGTTTGCACGTTCTCCCCGTGTCTGCGTGGGTTTCCTCCGGGTGCTCCAGTTTCCTCCCACAGTCCAAAGATGTGCAGGTCAGGTGAATTGGCCATGCTAAATTGCCTGTAATGTTAAGTAAGGGGTAAAATGTAAATGTAGGGGTATGGGTGGGTTGCGCTTCGGCGGGTCGGTGTGGACTTGTTGGGCCGAAGGGCCTGTTTCCACACTGTAATGTAATCTAATCTAATCTAAATATCTAAGTCCTTTTGCAGCCGACAACAGCCCTCCTCACTATCCACAACTCCACCAATCTTCGTATCATCTGCAAATTTACTGACCCACCCTTCGACTCCCTCATCCAAGTCATTAATAAAAATTACGAACGGCAGAGGACCCAGAACTGATCCCTATGGAACTCCACTTGTAACTGGGCTCCAGGCTGAATATTTACCATCTACCACCACTCTCTGACTTCGACCGGTTAGCCAGTTTTCTATCCAATTGGCCAAATTTCCCTCTATCCCATGCCTCCTGACTTTCCGCATAAGCCTACTGTGGGGAACCTTATCAAATGCCTTACTAAAATCCATGTATACTACATCCACTGCTCTACCCTCATCCACATGCTTGGTCACCTCCTCAAAGAATTCAATCAGACTTGTAAGGCAAGACCTACCCTTCACAAATCCGTGCTGGCTGTCCCTAATCAAGCAGTGCCTTTCCAGATACTCATAAATCCTATCCCTCAGTACCCTTTCCATTACTTTACCTACCACCGAAGTAAGACTAACTGGCCTGTAATTCCCGGAGTTATCCCTATTCCCTTTTTTGAACAGGGGCACAACATTCACCACTCTCCAGTCCCCTGGTACCACCCCCGTTGACAGTGAAGATGAAAAGATCATTGCCAACGGTACTGCAATTTCCTCTCTTGCTTCCCACATAATCCTAGGATATATCCCATCAGGCCTGGGGGACTTGTCTATCCTCAAGTTGTTCAAAATGTCCAACACATCTTCCTTCCTAACAAGTATCTCCTCTAGCTTACCAGTCCGTTTCACACTCTCCTCTTCAACAATACGGTCCCTCTCATTCGTAAATACTGAAGAAAAGTACTCATTCAAGACTTCTCCTATCTCTTCCGACTCAATACACAGTCTCCCACTACTGTCCTTGATTGGACCTACCCTCGTTCTCGTCATTCTCATGTTTCTCACATACGCATAAAATGCCTTTGGGTTATCCTTGATCCTATCCGCCAAAGATTTTTCATGCCCTCTCTTAGCTCTCCTAATCCCTTTCTTCAGCTCCCTTCTGGCTATCCTGTATCCCTCCACTGCTCTGTCTGAACCCTGTTTCCTCAACCTTATGTAAGCCTCCTTCTTCCTCTTTACAAGACATTCAGCCTCCCTCGTCAACCAAGGTTCCCTCACACGACCATTTCTTTCCTGCCTGACAGGTACATACATATCAAGGACACGTCGTATCTGTTCCGTGAAAAAGTTCCACATTTCCACGACATCCTTCCCTGACAGCCTATGCTCCCAACTTATGCTCCTCAGATCCTGTCTTACAGCATCATAATTACCCTTCCCCCAATTGTAAAACCTACCGTGTTGCACGCACCTATCTCTCTCCATAACCAAGGTGAAAGTCACAGAATTGTGGTCACCATCACCAAAATGTTCACCCAATAACAAGCCCATCACTTGTCCCGGTTCATTACCGAATACCAAATTCAAAATGGCCTCCCCTCTGGTCGGACAGTCTACATACTGAGTTAGAAAAGCTTCCTGGGCACACTGGACAAACACCGCCCCATCCAATCTACTTGATCTAAAGAGCTTCCAATCAATATTTGGGAAGTTGAAATTTGGTTAGTGGGCTGCTATGGAGTGGGATTAGTGTCCTGGTGTGTAGTGGGGTTAGTGCCCTGGTGTGGAGTGGGGTTAGTGCCCTGGTGTGGAGTGGGGTTAGTGCCCTGGTGTGGAGTGGGGTTAGTGCCCTGGTGTAGGGTGGGGTTAGTGCCCTGGTGTGGAGAGCGGTTAGTGGGCTGTTGTGGAGTGGGGTTAGTTCCCTGGTGTGGAGTGTCGTTAGTGCCCTGGTGTGGACGGGGGTTAGTGTCCTGGTGTGGAGTGTGGTTAGTGGGCGGGTATGGAGCAGGATTAGTGCCCTGGGGTAGAGAGGAGTTAGTGCCCTGGGGTGCAGAGGGGTAAGTGGACTAGTTTGGAGCGGGGTTAGTGCCCCGATGTGGAGTGGGGTTAGTGGGCTGGTGTGGAGTGGGGTTAGTGGGCTGGTGTGGAGTGGGGTTAGTGCCCTGGTGTGGAGTGGGGTTAGTGGGCTGGTGTGGAGTGGCGTTAGTGCCCTGGTGTGGAGTGGGGTTAGTGCCCTGGTGTGGAGTGTCGTTAGTGCCCTGGTGTGGAGTGGCGTTAGTGCCCTGGTGTGGAGTGGCATTAGTGCCCTGGTGTGGAGTGGCGTTAGTGCCCTGGTGTGGAGTGGCGTTAGTGCCCTGGTGTGGAGTGGCGTTAGTGGGATGGTGTGGAGTGGGGTTAGTGCCCTAGTGTGAGGTGGGGTCAGTCCCTGGTGTGGAGAAAGGTTAGTCCCTGGTGTGGAGTGGTGTTATTGCCCTGGTGTGGAGTGGGGTTAGTGGGCTGTTGTGGAGAGGGGTTAGTGTCCTAGTGTGGAGTGGGGTTAGTGCCCTGGTGTGGAGTGGGGTTAGTGCCCTAGTGTGGAGTGGAGTTAGTGGGCTGTTGTGGAGAGGGGTTAGTGTCCTAGTGTGGAGTGGGGTTAGTGCCCTGGTGTGGAGTGGGGTTAGTGCCCTGGTGTGGAGTGGGGTTAGTGCCCTGGTGTGGAGTGGGGTTAGTGCCCTGGTGTGGAGTGGGGTTAGTGCCCTGGTGTGGAGTGGGGTTAGTGGCCTAGTGTGGAGTGGGGTTAGTGCCCCGGTGTGGAGTGGGGTTAGTGCCCTGGTGTGGAGTGGGGTTAGTGCCCTGGTGTGGAGTGGGGTTAGTGCCCTGGTGTGGAGTGGGGTTAGTGTCCTGGTGTGGAGTGGGTTTTGTGGGCTGGTGTGGAGTGGAGATAGAGGGCTGGTGTGGAGTGGGGTTAGTTCCCTGGTGTGGAGTGGGGTTCGTGAGTTTTTGTGGAGAGGGGTTGGTGCCCTGGTGTGGAGTGAGGTTAGTACCTCGGGTGGAGAGGGGTTAGTGCCCTGGGGTTGAGTGGAGTTAGTGCCCTGGTGTGGAATGGGGTTAGTGGGCTGGTTTGGAGCAGGTTTAGTGCCCTGGTGTGGAGTGGAGTTAGTGCCCTGGTGTGGAATGGGGTTCGTGGGCTGGTTTGGAGCAGGTTTAGTGCCCTGGTGTGGAGTGGAGTTAGTGCCCTGGTGTGGAGTGGGGTTAGTGGGCTGGTTTGGAGTGGGGTTAGTGCCCTGGTGTCGACTGGGGTTAGTGCCCAGGTGGGGAGTGGGGTTAGTGGGTTTGTGTGGAGAGGGGTTAGTGCCCTGGTGGGGAGTGGGGTTACTGGGCTGGTGTGGAGTGGTTTTAGTGCTCTGGTGTGGAGTGGGGTTAGTGCCCTGTGGGGAGTGGGGTTAGTGGGCTGGTGTGGATTGGAGTTAGTGCCCTGGTGTCGACTGGGGTTAGTGCCCTGGTGTCGACTGGGGTTAGTGGGCTTGTGTGGAGAGGGCTTAGTGCCCTCGTGGGGAGTGGGGTTAGTGGGCTGGTGTGGAGAGGGGTTAGTGCCCTGGTGGGGAGTGGGGTCCGTGAGCTTGTGTGGAGAGGGGTTAGTACACTGGTGCGGAGTGGTGTTAGTGCCTTGGTGTGGAGTGGCGTTAGTACCCGGGTGTGGAGTGGGGTTAGTGGGCTGGTGTGGAGAGGGGTTAGTGCCCTGGTGTGGAGTGCCCTCGTGTAAAGTGGGGTTAGTGACCTAGTGTAGAGTGGGGTTAGTGCCCCGGTGTGGAATGGGGTTAGTGGGCTGGTGTGGAGTCGGGTTAGTGCCCTGATATGGAGTGGGGTTAGTGCCCCGGTGTGGAATGGGGTTAGTGGGCTGGTGTGGAGTGGGGTTAGTGCCCTGGTGTGGAGTGGGGTTAATGGCCTGGTGTGGAGCGGGTTTGGTGGGCTGGGGTGGAGTGGGGTTAGTGCCCTGGTGTGGAGTGCCCTCGTGTAAAGTGGGGTTAGTGACCTAGTGTAGAGTGGGGTTAGTGCCCCGGTGTGGAATGGGGTTAGTGGGCTGGTGTGGAGTGGGGTTAGTGCCCTGGTGTGGAGTGGGGTTAATGGCCTGGTGTGGAGCGGGTATGGTGGGCTGGGGTGGAGTGGGGTTAGTACCCTGGTGTGCAGTGAAGTTAGTGCCCTGGTGTAGAGTTGAGTTAGTGCCCTGGTGTAGCGTGGGGTTAGTGGACTGGTGTGGAGTGGGTTAGTGGCCTGACGTGGAGTGGGTTTAGTGGGCTGGTGTGGAGTGGTGTTAGTGCCCTGGTGTGGAGTGGTGTTAGTGCCCTGCTGGGGAGTGGTGTTAGTACCCTGGTGGGGAGTGCGGTTAATGGGCTGGTGGGGAATGGGGTTAGTGCCCTGGTGTGGAGTGGGGTTCGTGCGCTGGTGTGGAGTGGGGTTAGTGGCCTGGTGTGGAGTGGGGTTAGTGGCCTGGTGTGGAGTGGGGTTAGTGGCCTGGTGTGGAGTGGGGTTAGTCCCTGGTGTGGAGAGGGGTTAGTGCCCTGATATGGAGTGGGGTTATTGCACTGGTGTGGAGTGGGGTTAGTGGGCTGGGGTTAGTGTCCTGGTATAGAGTGGGGTTAGTGCCCTGGTATAGAGTGGGGTTAATGGGCTGGTGTGGAGTGGGGATAGTAGGCTGATGTGGAGTGGGATTAGTGAGCTGGTGTCGAGTGTGGTTAGTGCCCTGGTGTGGAGTGGGGTTAATGGGCTGGTGTGGAGTTGGGTTAGTGGGCTGGTGTGGAGTTGGGTTAGTGGGCTGGTGTGGAGTGGGATTAGTGAGCTGGTGTCAAGTGGGGTTAGTGCCCTGGTGTGGAGTGGGGTTAATGGGCTGGTGTGGAGTGGGATTAGTGAGCTGGTGTCAAGTGGGGTTAGTGCCCTGGTGTGGAGTGGGGTTAGTGGGCTGGTGTGGAGTGGGGTTAATGGGCTGGTGTGGAGTGGGGTTAATGGGCTGGTGTGGAGTGGGGTTAATGGGCTGGTGTGGAGTGGGGTTAATGGGCTGGTGTGGAGTGGGATTAGTGAGCTGGTGTCGAGTGGGGTTAGTGACCTGGTGTGGAGTGGGGTTAATGGGCTGGTGTGGAGTGGGTTTGGTGGGCTGGTGTGGAGTGGGGTTAGTGCCCTGGTGTGGAGTGCCCTGGTGTAAAGTGGGGTTAATGGGCTGGTGTGGAGTGGGTTAGTGGCCTGACGTGGAGTGGGTTTAGTGGGCTGGTGTGGAGTGGGGTCAGTGCACTGGAGTGGAGTTGGTTTAGTGGGCTGGTGTGGAGTGGCGTTAGTGCCCTGGTGTGGAGTGGTGTTAGTACCCTGGTGGGGAGTGCGGTTAATGGGCTGGTGGGGAATGGGGTTAGTGCCCTGGTGTGGAGTGGGGTTCGTGGGCTGGTGTGGAGTGGGGTTAGTGGCCTGGTGTGGAGTGGGGTTAGTTCTCTGGTATGGAGTGGGGTTAGTCCCTGGTGTGGAGAGGGGTTAGTGCCCTGATATGGAGTGGGGTTATTGCACTGGTGTGGAGTGGGGATAGTAGGCTGGTGTGGAGTATGGTTAGTCGGCTGGTTTGGAGTGGGGTTAGTGCCCTGGAGTGGAGTGTGGTTAGTGCCCTGGTGTGGCGTGGGGATAGTGGGCTGGTGTGGAGTTGGGTTAGTGGGCTGGTATGGAGTGGGGTTAGTGGGCTGATGTGGAGTGGGTTTGGTGGGCTGGTGTGTAGTGGGGTTAGTGCCCTGGTGTGGAGTGCCCTGGTGTAAAGTGGGGTTAATGGGCTGGTGTGGAATGGGGTTAGTGCCCTGGTATAGAGTGGAGTTAGTGCCCTGGTGAGGAGTGGGGATAGTGGGCTGGTGTGGAGTGGGGTTAGTGCCCTGGTGTAGTGTGTAGATAGTGCCCTGGTGTGGAATGGGGTTAGTGCCCTGGTGTGGCATGGGGATAGTGGGCTGGTGTGGAGTCGGGTCAGTGGGCTGGTGTGAAGCGGGGTTAATGGGCTGGTGTGGAGTCGGGTCAGTGGGCTGTTGTGAAGCGGGGTTAGTGGGCTGGTGTGAAGCAGGGTTAGTGGGCTGGTGTGGAGAGGGGTTAGTGCCCTGGTGAGGAGTGGGGATAGTGGGCTGGTGTGGAGTGGGGTTAGTGCCCTGGTATAGTGTGTAGATAGTGCCCTCGTGTGGAATGGGGTTAGTGCCCTGGTGTAGAGTGGGGTTAGTGCCCTGGTGTGGCATGGGGATAGTGGGCTGGAATGGAGTCGGGTCAGTGGGCTGATGTGAAGTGGGGTTAGTGGGCTGGTGTGGAGAGGGGTTAGTGCCCTGGTGTGGAGAGGGGTTAGTGGGCTGGTGTGAAGTCGGGTCAGTGGGCTGGTGTGAAGCGGGGTTAGTGGGCTGGTGCGGAGCGGGGTTAGTGGGCTGGTGCGGAGCATAGAGGCAGGCAGTGGTCAGACCGTGCAGAGATCTCTTGTGCTGGTTTGCTATGGAGAGCCTTTGGAGAGTGACCTTGGTTTTTGTCTTTTTAACAGACCTAATTGGCTGCAGTGCTTAGCTGTGCAGTTGCAATGCTTGTTACAGTGCAGTGGTAGTGCTCCCACCTCTGAGCCAGGGGATCTGATTTCAAAACCCACCTTCCATCTGAACAGATTGATTTAGTGACTTAAATTTGAAAGTAACTTTGAATCACTTTGTAGATTCCTAAAGACATGAAAGTTGATCTGTGAATCCTTCTCTTTCTAATGACCAAATCCATCTGCTTTAATTGCTTCTCAAAATCTCTTGGCTTCAGTGTTGTTCACCTAACATAAACGATATTAAAATCACTGCAAATTAACTTTGACAATTGCAAATGATGTGAACAACAGCTAACTCCATTATAACCCCACTCTGAGGAAGAAATCCATTGTCAGAGCCTAAGGGGCAAAGAAGGAATTAATTCCAAGTCAGTCATTCTACTGGCACTGAGTGATAATCTCATGTTCAAAACATGTGGGTCCGCCAATTCTTCTCTTCACTTGTAACCAGTATTTTTTTTCTAAATCATTAAAGCGAGCAGCTGTCTCACAAGGTCAACATTTGTTCTGCCAATCCTTTTGGCTCGAACACTGCCCGTTGGTTTTGAAAGCACACTTAGGAAAGAAAAAGTACGCTATGTTAATCATCAAGTGCTGCCGTGTAGCTAAGCACGTTCGCATCAGTGCGAGTGAAAACTCAATTAATGCTTCACTGATGAAACTTAATCAGTCCAGCATATGGTCAAACAGTACTCAGTATTATAAGATGACTTTTTAAGAAGAATTTACTAATGCATGGAACATGGCAATTTATTCAATTTTTTTTTGAGAAATTCACAATATTATGAATAAATATTAGAAATCACAAGAGATTCATGTGCTTTGCATTAAAATAAAAGGTTTCTGACAACAAAGCTTCAGCATGAATAATAATTATGAAGTAAAGACCATAGGATGCAAGATCAGAAGCAGGCCATTCAGCCCATCGAGTCTGCTCCACCAATCAGAGAGATCGTGGCTAATCTGATCATCTTTAATTCAACTTTCCTGCCTTTTCCCCCATAACAATTAATTCCCTGATTGATTAAAAACCAGTCAGCCTTGAATATACTTAATGTCCAACCTTAACAGTGCTCTATATTAAGGAGCTCTACAAATTCGCTCCTCTCAGAGAGCACAAACTCCTCCTCATCTCTGCACTATATGTCCAACCATTTAGATTAGATTAGATTAGATTACAGTGTGGAAACAGGCCCTTCGGCCCAACAAGTCCACACCGACCCACCAAAGCGAAACCCACCCATACCCCTACATTTACCCCTTACCTAACACTATGGGCAATTTAGTATGGCCAATTCACCTGACCCTGCACATCTTTGGACTGTGGGAGGAAACCGGAGCACCCGGAGGAAACCCACGCAGACACAGGGAGAACGTGCAAACTCCACACAGTCAGTCGCCTGAGGCGGGAACTGAACCCGGGTCTCTGGCGCTGTGGCGCTGTGAGGCAGCAGTGCTTACTGTATTCTGTGATGATACCCTCTGGTCCTAGACTCTCCCACAATTGGAAACACCCTTTCAACATTTACTCTGTCAATCCCTCAAAGAATCCAGGTATCTCCTCCCTATTAGTGAGTTTTGAGAAGATTTGTAGCTCAGGTTGAGGTTCTGGATGTAGGTTTGCTCGCTGAGCTGGAAGGTTCATTTTCAGACGCTTCGTCACCTCATCCGAATGAGGCTCACTGAAGATATTACCTAGATGTTACCTCTACATCCAGAACCTCAACCTGAGCTAAAAATCTTCTCAAAGCTCGTTAACATCTATGGGTGCAATATGTTAAAACTGGCCAGAAAGTGGAAAACCAATGTCATCAATCAGACCACCACCTGCAAACAGCTGTACTTCCTGCACGAATACCAAAGGAAACAGGTAATACTACGTAAAGGCTTTATTCGGAGGGTCACTGAAGACGTTACCTAGTATGGTGATGAAACGTCTGAAAATGAACCTTGCAGCTCAGTGAGCAAACCTACCTCCCTCTCTTCCAAACTCATTTAAAACATATACGAATGCTTTAAAGTTTGCAACAGCAAGAGGCAAAGGACATTAGTGGCTGTGTTCTCCTATTTCTGTTTTCCTGGTTCATCAATATTACGGTTTTAAAATCAGATTTCAGTTTCAGGTTGCATGGTTGTGAAGAGTCAGATCATAATTAAGATAAATCCAGAGTCATGACTGAATTATGTCCTGTTTAAACGTTGCAGAGTTGAAGATGGAGGATTGAAGAGGTTGATGGTTTGGATTAAAACCCAAAAGAACTGAGGATACTGGAGATCAGAAACAAAAAACAGAAGTTACTGGTAAAGCTCAGCAGGTCTGGCAGCAGCTGTGAAGAGAAATCAGAGTTAACGTTTCAGGTCCTCCCTCAGTTCTGAGGAAGGGTGACTGGATCCTAAGCGTTAACTCTGATTTCTCTACACAGATGCTGTGAAGGTTAAATTGGGTTGGATATTGGATGACAAGCCTTCAGGTGGAGTATTGAAGGGTGGGGAGCATGATACAGTTGGAATGGGGATTTGAGATGCAACCTTTTAGATAGAGCCCCTGAAAGGCAGCATTAATACTCCTGAAGTCATCCTTTCTGAACTTTACCTGTATCTTCCAGTCAGCGAGAGATCGAATAGACAACTGAGAAAAAGCCAGTTTTATGCAGCGAGTTGCTGGGATCTAGAATTCCCGTGCCCATGGCCTGTAAAATAAGACAGCAGTATGTGTTTTGCTAAATATAGACCCATACACTACCACCCATACAGCGACAGTGCTTATTTTTCCCAGCAGCCATGTCATGTGTGTGTGTGTGCAGGTGTTGGACAACGTGAAAAAAGACGAGTGCAGAAAACTTTATTCACATTCCACCACCAGGAAGAAAAGAAACACCCTGGTGGCCAGTGACAAACAGAGCCCTTCGCATCACAAGGTAATGCCTATGGGATTGAAAAAGTGGAGGGGGGGGTAGGGATTAAATCAAAATATAATCGGAGGGGGAGATAAAACACTCCTGCAGTGCCCACCTGTCTCTAAAAAGCTCAAGGGAATTCCTCCTTCCCCAGGGACTCTCAGGCCTGAACATAGGCAGCAGCTATTTTCTGAGTTACTCTGTCACCAAGTCACCCTTCATTACCCTGTGGAGAGTCCTTGACACTGAGCCAGCTCTCAGAGTGAATCTCCTGTGTTTTTTTTTATTGAACAGAACCTCTGACACTCTCGATTATATTTTTTTGCTTTTATTTTCTTTATTTTAGATTTTCCCCCACACTACCACCTAACAGCAGGAGTGCTTATTTTACCCCAATACCCATGTCACGTGTGTGCAGGAGGCAGCAGCTATTAACAGACGTGGTATTTGGAACCATGACCGAGTGAATCACATGGAGGGTGAGATTCTTGATGGGGTTGTTAACCTGGGCCAATCAGGAATCTCTCTTAGTCAATGAAATCCACCTGGCATAAAATAAGCACTACCGCACTTAGGTGGTAGTGTGGGGGTTAAAAAAAAAAGAAATAAAAAAATAAACAGGAAAAAAAAAGAAAGAAAAAAAAATAAAGTGCTATACCCACCCGGGTGTTTTCCTATCTTCCTGGTAAAAAAAAAGAAGAAGAAAAAAAAGAAATCCACCTGGCCATGGTTCCAATCACTATATTAGACAGCCGATGATATCATAGGAAGTGAAGCTTAGTCATATTTTACTTGGAATCTTGTTTCTGTTCCTGGGTTAGGAATGTCATGATCATTCCGCAAGCCATTGAGTCACTGGTAGAGGGAAAGTCTGAAACAAAGGGGACAAGACAACTTGAAACAAGGCTGGCGTCAAGTGAATGAATGCAAAGAAATGTTCAGTCATATTAGCTGACATAAATTTGAAAGTACAGCTGATGATGTCTGCAAAACTAATACTCTCCTCCTCCCTAGACAGAAGAAGTCTCATCAACATGCCATGCTAGTGTTTTTATGGTGAGTTAGTGCAGAAGTGTGCTAATTTCTCAGTGATCAGTTTGTCAATACAAGTTAAATGTCTTCACTAGCTCAAAGCACATTTTCTGAAACAAAGTAAGGCTGTTGCATATGAAAGTGGAGCAGAGATTTTATGAAAATAATAAATCTCTTATGACGGGTGAGACAATAGGCAAACCATCAAGTTTGACCATTCAACCTTCAATATCCTTTGGTCTCATTTCATAAATTGGAAAATCTTAAATCAGTTGCTTCCCTGAAGTTCTGCTGCTACTTGACATTAAAAAGCCTCTCCAGATAAGTTCACTTCAGCTCGGTGGCTTTTGGAGATGTTTATTTGCTATCCCTATTGGTTATAATGGCTTCTAGTTCCTTCAGAATTAATGTCAATGTTTGTTTAATTCTGTTAATTGGGAATATGTTGATTATTACATTCAGGTTTTCTGAAGCAGTCACCCATGTAGTTGATGATTTGTATTGTGTTTATAGAAGTAGTACACTGGAATGTGAAAGAGCTTCTCAATCACTATGATATTAACTGAAGTGATAGCTCAGCTCTGTATGCCCTGAACAAAATGCTAAATCTTCCTTGTTTCATAAGTTCTCCTCCCATTGATTATTTTGAATTATGTTGCCTAGTGTTATGACACAGGGTAAACTCTCCTGCTTATAGTAAACCAGCAACACAAAATAGATTTGTCCCGTTCAGTAATCTGAAAATTTGGGAGGCCAATAACTATTTAAAGTAGAAATTAACAACTTTATTTCTTAAAGTACAACACAATAATTAACTAACAACTATTTACAACTCCTCTCTAACCTATCTGTTATCTTCCATTCTGCAATACTAGTCTGATAAAACTTCCGATTACAATTCTCAAAACAAAACTACTTGTCTCAAAACCAGGCAGCTTTCAGTTTTCTGTGTTCTGGTCATCTTTTCTACTTGGGGATTCTGCTTCACAGGTTACTGATTGATAAAGGTATCTTTAAGAGAGCTTTTTTTTTTCCAGACAGTCTTTACATGTTGGTAGCTTGGAATTTCTCCTCTCAACTGCTCAATTTTTCCTGGACTTTCCCTAAAGCATCAGATTGTGTCATTGACTTTGAAGATGGTCAATATAGAGAAATTATCCAAATACCAATTATCCGAAGGAGATCTCGAGATCCCAATCGAACATTACATTAAAGACACGTTTCCAACAGTGATCGCGTCTTTTGTTAGTGATTAAACAGGCACCATCTCCAAATGACCGTCTGCCCACCCCCTCTCTCTTCCCCCCCCCCCCACTTTCCCTGGAGTTCTACACAGGGGTTAACCCTAAACCCAACCCCCCTTCCCCAGATAATCTCTCTAACATTGTCCTGTACAGAAAAAAGGTGGAACCTGCCAAAAAGTTGAGTGGGGCTGTGGCTGTGTGTGTGTTGGACGGAGCTGGGGCGGGGTCAGCATTGGTCGGTGTTGGGGGCGGGGGGTCAGTGTTGGACGGAGTCGGGGTGGGGGGAGTCGGTGTTGGATGGGGTGGGGGCTGTGGGGCGGGGCCTTTCACACGCTGTGTACTGCTGCAGTCTCCTGAACGGGGAACAAACTTTAAACACTCTGAGCCCCAGAGGAAAGGCATTTAAATTGATTAACCGGATAATCAACTATCCGAACGAAATAGTGGCCGCCAAGGATGAAAACTGGTGATAAACTTAAATTTGGATAATTGATATTCTGTATATTCAATTCAAAATGGATTGGAGTTTGGTATTTTTTGGGGTATAATTTAAATTGATTGGCCTAATTCTAATCTGTTGTCATTTCCAGGTAACTCAGCTAATCTAGCTACCCTAGTAGCTGGAGCACGTGTTACATTATACCTTTTTTCAGAACACTTGGTGTGGTCAGGTAGTGTTTGCTTGCTTTTAACTCTCTTAAAAAGGTACAGTACACCACATAACACCACCCACCTTAAGAAAAAAATGAATCATCATCATTTCTTCTGTTTTTTAACACATTACCCTAATGTACAGATAACCTTAATATAAGTTCACCTTAACTTAGCTCTGTTAAACCTGTGATAACTTATCAGTGATTACATTCTTACAATCCGCAACATGTATGACTTTTAGAAGTCTGTAACATAAGACTCCAACAAAAGTCTCATCTTGTCTTTTTAAAGCGTTCTAAAAATTTAAGCAGTTGTGAGCCATGTACACAACTGTACATTGTTCGTGACATAAACATTGAAATGTAGTAAGACTAGTACCAAACTCAATAGTTTCTTTGCGATAGTGGAGTATTTCCTCTGGTGAATAGTGATCTTCTTCAAAAAGTAACCAACTGGCATTTCAACCCCATCCTCACCTTCTTGTAGGAGTATAGTTCCAACTCCAATGTCACTAGCATCAATTGCAACTTTAAAAGCTTTTTAAAAAGTTTGGTGTAGTTAACTGGTTTGGTGGTTAATATTGAGTTCAAATGGTCGAGTGTGTCCTGGCATGATTCTGTCCACTGAAACTTTGTGTTCTTCTTCAGCCAATCGGTTAACGGTGCCACTACACTGCTGAAGATTGGAACAACTTCCGATAGAATCCATCGAGTCTTAAGAAACCAAGCAGCTTTTTCTTCGAGGTGGTTGTGAAAATTCCCTGATGACCTTCATCTTTGCATTCCTTGGGGTCAGCCTTCCATGCCCGATGTTCTATCCCAAGAACGTCACCTCCGCTTTAGCGAATTCCATTTTATTTAAGTTTATCACCAGTTTTCCTCCTTGTAGTCATTCAAAGAGCTCTGCTAACTGTACCATTAGATTTTTCCAGGACTTACTAAAGATCACTACATCATCCAAACAGACTGCACAGTTTGTTAACCCAGCCACAAATGTTCCTGAGTCTTTGGAATGTGGCGGGTGTGTTCTTCATTCCAAAGGGCATCACTTTAAAGTGATACAGCCCATTTGGGGTTACAAACGCAGAAATTTCACCGTCTCTGATAAAGGTACCTGCCAGTAACCACAATTAAGTCCAACTTGGTGAAGTAACTGGCTTGTCTGACTTTCTTGATACAGTACTCCATTCTAGGAATTGATAGGAGTCCAATTTTGTAACAGCGATGACATTCTGATAATCCACGCAGAATCATTGAGTTTCATCCGGTTTGGGAACTAAGACGATCGGCGAACTCCACTCGCTCTCACTTTATTCGATGATATCCTAGTTGAGCATAGCCTCCACCACCACCTGGACCTGTCTGGCTTTGAAAGGAATAAGCTGATAGGGGTGTTGTTTTATTGGAGCAATATTCCCTACGTCTACTTCATGTTCAATAGCATTAGTCCTCCCCATCTGATTCTTACATATGTCCTTATACTGCAGTAACAAATCTTTCAACTGCATTCTATGCTCCTGAGACAGATAGCTTACTTACCTGTCCCACCCCTTAAGGACTTCATTTTTTAATCTATTTTGAGGCACATTAAAATCCACATCATCTGGATTTGACTTCTCACTCTGCAGGGCAGTAACTAACACTTGTTTCTCCAATTCTTTCCCTCTAGTATAATAGTTTCAACATGTTCACATAACCTACTCTATGCCTTTTTTTTCCTATCAGGTATCTTTACTAGATAGACTCTACCTTTTCTCAATTTGATAGGGACCACTAAACCTGGCTTTGAAGGGATCTCCTATCACTGGTAGCAGTACGAGAACATCATCCCCTCGGGAAAACATCCGAGTCTCGGAGCTCTTATCTGCCAACTGCTTCATTCTACACTGTGCCCTCTTTAGATGCTGTTTGGCTAACTCACCTATTCTATTTAATCTCTCCCTCACTCCCGATACATAATCACTAACCCCTACATTTTATTTAAAGATCTAGGACACTAACCTGCAATTGTTTAAATCTGCTGGGACTTTTCGTACCCCAAAATCTGTTCAAATCTGTAAAACAGTTCAAATCACTGTCCCGAGCCCCCAAACTGTAAAGACACTGGGTAAACTCATTTGCTTACTGTAAACCATCAACACAAAAGATTTATCCCTTGCAGTAATCTGTGAAAATTTGAGGCCAAAAACTAGTTATAGTAAAAATTAACAATTTTATTTAAAGTATAACAGAAAATAAGTAACTATTATTTATAACTTCCCTCTAACCTACCTTGTACCTTCCCTTCTATAATACTAGTCCAAAACTCCCGATTATGATTTACAAAATAAACTTCTTATTTCAAAACCAGGCAGCTTTTCTGTGTTCCAGTCGTCTTTTCTTCTCAGGGATTCTGCTTCACAGGTCATTGATCGATCAAGGTACCTTTAAGAGAGTTTTTTTTTGGGCAGTCATTACATGCTGGTGGCTTGGCAGTTCTCCTCCCAAGTGTTCTTTTTTTTTTCAGTCTTATACCCCAAAGCATCGGATTATGTCATTGGCTTTTAAAGATTTGTCAATAGACTGAATTCAAACTGGATTGGAGTTTGGTATTTTTCGGGGTATAATTTAAACTGATTGGTCTAATTTGAATTTATTTCATTGTTTTCAGGCAACCAGCTACCCCAGTAGCTGGAGCACCTCTTACAATATGTCTTTTTTTCAGAACACTTGGTGTGGTCAGTTAGCTTTTAACTCTCTTAAAGGTACAATACACCCACATCTTCATAAAACTAGTCCTTTTGTATTGCTGTTGATGATACTATGCATTTTTTGCACATCACAAAACCGTCACAACCCAGAAAGAGACCATTCAGCCCATTATGTCTGAACCAGTTCTCTAAATGAGCAATGCTTCTTTTGACCCTCCCTCACTGTTCACCCCTTAACCCTGCTCATTCTATCTCTTGTGATAATTTCATCTTTAAAACCTCATTTGAACCTGCATCCACCTCACTCAGGCAGTACATTGCAGACCTGAAATATTTGGTGATGGGAGGCGATGGTCCAGTGGTATTATTGCTGGATGATTGACCCAGAAACCCAGACAATAATCTAAGGAACTAGGCTTGAATCCCACTGGCAATTCAATTCAAAATAAGTCTGGAATTGAGTCTAATGACGGTCACAATACTCTTGTCAATTGTCAGGAAAATCTCATCTGGTTCACCAATGGCCTTTAAGAAGGGAAATGGCTATCTTCACCCTGCTCTGACCTACATGTGACTCCAGACCCCTCCCTCCCCCAGCAATGTGGTTGACTCTTAACAGTCCTTTGGGTAATTAGGGATGGGCAGTAAGTGCTGACCCAGCCAATGATGCCCTCATCCTATGAACGAATAAACGTAAATGTTCTGACTTACATACTATCTTTCTGTCACGTATAACATTGTAGAACTTTATCACAATGATGGAGTTTATTTGGTCAACCCTGATACACTGACAAGTGAATGATCCATTAGATCCTTTCTTCCACTCATTCCCTCATTAAGTTTCCTTTTTCAAGCATGTGTCCACTTTACTTCTCACATTTATTATCAATTCTGCTTCCACCATTGTATCTGGTAGAGATTTATAGCTTCTGTCAGTGCCTGTATAACACAGGATTCCCAGCCTCTCATGTTGTTGTTTTGTAGATGATGCCCAACTATTGCCAACTCTCAGATTAATGAAGTAGTTTATTTTTCTACTTGCCTTATCAAACATAATTTCAATCCTCCAGAACACCACAGCAAGCCCAGTCAACTGTGACTTCTTCCAAACATTCTTGCGCCAAACCTTCAGTGGAGAATCGGAACTATTTCCTCCTTAGCAAGTTTTGAGAAGATTTGTAGCTCAGGTTGAGGTTTTGAATGTAGGTTTGCTCGCAGAGCTGGAAGGTTCATTTCCAGACATTTCATTACCTTACTAGGTAATGAAATGGACCTCATGCAAAGCAATCCTGAAACTTCCTGCTTTCTATTTATATGTTTGGGTTTCTTTAGGTTGGTGATGTCATTTCCTTTGGTGATGTTATTTCCTGTGTTGAAGTCACTTCCTGTTCCTTTTCTCAGGGGGTGGTAGATGGGGTCTAACTCTGTGTTTGTTGATAGAGTTCCGGTTGGAATGCCATGCATGTCTTTGTTTGGCTTGTCCTAGGATGAATGTATTAGGATCATCAGTTATTTCCTCCTTCCTGACATCCCTCCAAAACCTTTATTGTTCAAAAAGGCAGGTGAGAGGGATATGAACAGTTTACAGATGGATATTGATAAGTTAAGGAAGTGGGCAAGAAGTTGGAAAACGAACTATAATGTGGGAAGCTGGATATTTTGGAAGGGAGATCAGAAGACAGAATTATCTAAATGGAGACAAGCTGCAACACAAAGGGACCCTGAGGTACTTATACGTGAAACACAGAAAGCCAGCACATAGGGTGCAGTAGGTAATCAGAAAGGCTAATGGAATGGCACTTTCGCAAAACTCAATAAGACTCTGGCCATTGTTACAGACAACATGAGGATCACCTGGGTGTTCATTCTTACTCTTTCAACACTGATTAGGCTTGTATCTGCTGGACGTTTTTTATTTAATCAGACAAGCGATGGGAACGTCGTGAACTAGACCAGAAATTATTGCCCATCCCTAATTCACCTGGAGAAGGTGAGCTGCCTTATTGAACTGCACAGTCCATGTGCTGTAGGTAGACCCACAATACTGTTCGGGAGGGAATTCCAGGATTTTGACCCAGCGACAGTGAAGGAATGGCAATATATTTCCAAGTCAGGATAGTGAGTGGCCTAGAGAAGAAATTGCAGCTGGTGGTGTTCCCATGTATCTGCTGCAAGTGTTCATGAGTTTGATGGATTATAAACAGGCACAAGGGATTAGAGTCTTCGGTTATGAAGAGAAACTGGAAAGGTGCAGTATTCAGCTGTTCTGAGTTTGATCATGTGAGTCTGGTAATAGATCTATGCTGGCTGTGTTTGGTTGGTTAAGCCTGGGTGTTGACTCAAAAACGTGAACAGGTACAGGTAGAACAAGGAGCTAGAACCAAAGGCTTAAGCAGTTCAGACACTCTGTGATTGCAGAAATATTTTAAAACCCTTCTAATTAACATGTCACACACCAAAAAACTCATGTTATCTCTGCATCACTCAGATACAGAATAGAGCACAGCCAGGACTGAGAAGGTTGAGAGGCGAAAAGGTGACCTGAGAAGGAGTGGGTTTTGGTAAGAGTAGACAGAGAAAGACCATTCCCTCTGGGGACTGCGTTAGTAAGCAGAGACAATGGTTTCCAAACGATTGACAAAATGATGGAGAAGGGAGATGAGTCAGACCCCTTTCCACATGGAGATGTGTGGAAGTAGGTACAAGTTGTTAGTGAGGGAATTCCAGGATTGTGACCTACTGACAGTGAAGGAAGTAACTGCGATATAAAGCCAAGTTGGGGTGGTGAGTGAGTTGGATGGGAACTTGCAGGTGGTGGTGTTCCTAAGTATCTGCTGCCCTTGTCCTTTGAGATGAACATGGTCATGGGTGCCTAAAGGGGCTATCAAGGGAAAGATCTGGACAACTGTGAAGCTGGAGAGCACAGCAGGTCAGACATAACCAGGACTGTTATAGGATCTCAACCCAAAACATTGAATTTCCTGCTCCTACTCTGCTGTCTGACCTTCTGTTTCTCCAGCTCCACATCTATTGGTTCTGACTTCCAGCATTTAAAGTTCTTACTGTCTCCAAAGGTCTGGACAAGATGCATGTAGAAGCAATGTATCCTCTTATGGAACAATTGAACTGTTTAACATTAGGCATTGCCCATTGAAAGCTGTTCTCTCAGTGTCATGAGTCCTTACAACTCTCTTCCTTGAAATGCATTCAACGCCGGGTTATAGTCCAACAGATTTATTTGGAAGGAGTAGCTTTTGGAGTGCTGCTCCTCTGTCAGGTAGCTACCTGATGAAGGAGCGGTGCTCCGAAAGCTAGTGCTTCCAAATAAACCTGTTGGACTATAACCTGGTGTTGTGTGATTTTTAACTTTGTGTACCCCAGTCCTCCACATCTTGAAATGCACAGGGAGCAGAATCTTTGAATACTTGTCTAAGACAGGATTAGACAGATCCTTCATCAGCAAGGAGGTGAAAGTTTATCAGGGGTAGGTGGGAAAATGGAGTAATGAGGTCAGCCCTGATCGTATTGACTAGGAAAGGTGGCTCGAGGGGCCAGATGCCGTATTCCGGCTTCGCCCACCAGTCTAGACGGCAGCATCATAGTCAGTGGTGGTACAACGGAAGTCACTGCACTTGGCCAACTCTTTCATAAGGACAAGGTTCCCCATGGGAGACTGATTAGCAAGGTTAGATCTTATGGAATATAGGTAGAACTAGCCATTTTGATACAGAACTGCCTCCAAGGTAGAAGACAAAGGGTGGTGGTGGAGGGTTGCTTTTCAGGCTGGAGGTCTGTGACCAGTGGAGTGCCACAAGGATCAGTGCTGGGACCACTACTTTTCGTCATTTATATAAATGACCATAAGAGGTATAGTTACTAAGTTTGCAGATGATATCAAAATTGGAGGTGTACTGGACAGTGAAGAAAGTTACCTCAGATTACAATGGGATCTTGATCAGATGGTCCAATGGGCTGAGAAATAGAAGATGGAATTGAATTTAGATAAATGCGAGGTGCTGCATTTTGGGAAAGCAAATCTTAGCAGGACTTACACACTTAACAGTAAGGTCCTAGGGAGTGTTGCTGAACAAAGAGACCTTAGAGTGCAGGTTCATATCTCCTTGAAAGTGGAGTTGCAGGTAGAAGAAGGCGTTTGGTATGCTTTCCTTTATTGGTCAGAGTATCGAGTACAGAAGTTGGGAGGTCATGTTGCAGCTGTACAGGATATTGGGTAGGCCACTGTTGGAATATTGCGTGCAATTCTGGTCTCCTTCCTATCGGAAACATGTTGTGAAACTTGAAAGGGTTCAGAAAAGATTTACAAGGATGTTGCCAGGGTTGGACAATTTGAGCTACAGGGAGATGCTGAACAGGCTGGGGCTGTTTTCGCTGGAGCGTCGGAGGTTGAGGAATGACCTTATAGAGGTTTACAAAATTATGAAGGGCATGAATAGGGTAAATAGACAAAGTCTTTTCCCTGGAGTCGGGGAGTCCAGAATTATAGGGTATAGGTTTAGGGTTAGAGGGGAAAGATATAAAAGAGACCTAAGGGGCAACCTTTTCAAACAGGGGGTGGTAAGTGTATGGAATCACTGCCAGAAGAAATGCTGGAGGTTGGTACAATTGCAACATTTAAAAGCCATTTGGATGGGTATATGAATAGGAAGGGTTTGGAGGGATATGGCCTGGGTGCTGGCAGGTGGGACTCGATTGGTTTGGGATATCTGGTCGGCATGGACGGGTTGGACCAGAAGGCTCTGTTTCCATGCTGTACATCTCTGACTCTATGACTGGATGTGCCCGTTCATCAGTTTGTTAGCGAGTCTCACCTCTCCTCCACCAAATCTCCCTTCTCAAGAGTGAAGCATTACCTCCACCTCCCTGCAACAGTCTGTGGGATTCCACTTTCCTATCATCGCCCTCATACATCCTGTTGCAGCACCACCGAAAGCTCTGAAATATTGCCCCAGTGCACTTTGTCCCACTCTATCACGCTGTGCTGCTAAATATGGGGGAGATTGAGCTTCCACAACTTGACAAAGCAGCAGAAAAGACTGAGAGACATTGAGCAGCAACAATGTCCAGCGTAAATTGAGCTTTTGCAATCTTTACCCATAGATCAAGAAATATCACACCCATGGTGCATCCTTCAATCAAATTAGCAAAATTGCCAAATTCTCATTTGAATCTCATCAATTCTCAGCTCATCAGTTTATAGCCACCTGGGAGACTTCAGTGTACAGGTATGTTTTAGAAGTTTTAAAATTTCAAAAAATATTTGTGAGGAACTGACCAACATACCCACAGCAACGGATAAACAGTCCAACTTGGGGATTTTTAGTCATTTTCAAGTTACTAACAGTTGGGGAACGAGGCGTTCTTATTGAAAATGCTCACATTTTGTGCTGAAGCCACTTTCAGCTGAGGAATCAAACTGCAAATACATCAAGGAAGCATTTCGAATGCCATGGGGGAAAAAAATAAACAGTTCTGTTCTAAAGCACTGCCATGGTGCTGGTTGACAGAAGCTTTGTGTTTGATTGATTGTGCAAATTAATTTCAGAAAAAAACTCCAAACATATCTTCACTTTGGGGAAAATTGCATCACTTTAAGAGCAACAATAGAGTCGTAGAAAGGTTGCAGCTTAAAGAGACCATTTGGCATGTAGTCTCCGTGATAACCCTCATGGAAGAACAATTTCAACAGCCCACACTCCTCTCCAATTCCTCTAGCCCTGCAGTATTTATTCTGTTGTCAGCTATCAACCCAATCCCACAATGAGAGCCACCATTTTATTTGATTCTGATGCCACCAGCCACATAGATAGTACTTTCCCAGATCTTAGCTACATGCGACAAAAAAGGTTTCTCCTCATCTCAATTTCTATTCATTTTGCAACTATCCTTATTAAGCGCCCTCTGTTTCTGATCCCTTCAGTGTGGAAGCAAGCCTTTCAGCCCAACCTCCCCTACCCTATAAATTTGCATTTCCCATTGCTAATCCACATGACTGACACATCCCTGGACACTTTAGCATGGTCAATTCACCTAACCTGCACATTTTTGGACTGTGGGAGGAAACCGGAGCACCCAGAGGAAACCCACGCAGACACGGGGAGAATGTGCAAACTCCACACAGACAGTCGCCTGAGGCTGGAATTGAACCTGGGTTCCTGCTACGGTGAGGCAGATTGGACCACTGAGCCACCGTACCTTCTATCAATGGGAACAGTTTCTCCCCATCCACTCCATCAAGACCTCTGATTTTGAATTGTCTTGAACTTTGTAACCAACAGGGCCCAAGTGCCCTGTTGGTAGTTAACCCCAGCTCATACATTTCTCACATCATCTTGTTGCATAATTGATCGATGTCCTTTAGGAAAGGAAGCCCACTGTCCTTTCACAGTCTGGCGGACATTTGACTCCAGACCCAGAGCAATGTGATTGAGTCAAACTGCCTCTGGACAATTTGGGATGGGCAATAAATGTTGGGCCTAGCCAGTGATGCGCACACCCCATGAACAACTTTTGAAAATTTGGTGCGAGGTAACAATTATTACAATATAAGTATATAATGCAGGGTATGGCATTCAGGTTTTCTTCCAATGGTGCTGAAATGTGGTGACTCTTTGCAAGCTGTCCTCAGCAGATCATCCCCTCACATCCTTTATAATCATTCTACTCTTCGAAATCCCAATTGCGACTCTGTCATAAACTGGAGTTGATCTTTTTCTCCTACATCTCTGTAGCCGTGACACTATATTCTGCTCTATTACCCTGATGTACTTATGTAAGTTATGGTTTGCCTGGTTAACACACAAAACAATACTTTTCACTGCATCTCAAGATGTGTGACAATAATAAATCAAATCAAGACATTCAGACGTATTTCCACAGAACAGTGGGCACTGTTGTAAAGTCTGATTTGATTCAATTATTAAGGAATTAATAGCAGCTCATTTGGAAACTCATAAACTAATCAAAATCAGAGTCAGCATGGTTTCACAGAAGGGACATTGTATCTGACTAATTTAGAGTTCTTTCAGGCTGTCTCAACAAAAATGGATAGAGGGGAACCATTTGATGTGTTGTATTTGGACTTCCAGAAGATATTCAACAAGGTAGCTTGCAAAAGGTTAAGTCCTAGAGTCATCAAGCTATACAATGTGGAAACAGGCCCTTCAGTCTAACTCATCCATGCTGTCCAGATATCCTAAATAAATGTTAGTCCCATTTGCCAGCACTTGGCCCATATCCCTCTGAACTCTTCCTATTCATATACCCATTTAAATGTTGTAATTGTACCAACCTCCACCACTTCCTCTGGCAGCTCATTGCATACATGCACCACCCTCTGCATGAAAAGATTGCCCATTAGGTCCATCTTAAATCTTTCCGCTCTCACCCTAAACCTACGCCCTCTAGTTCTGGACTCCCTCACCCCAGGAGAAAAAACCCTGTCTATTCACCCTATCCATGACCCTCCTGATTTTATAAACCTCTCCAAGGTCAACCCTCAGCCTCCAACACTCCAGGGAAAACAGCCCCAGTCTGTTCAGCCTCTGCGTATAGCTCAAAACCTCCAACCTCTGGCAACATCCTTGTAAAACCTTTCACGTTTCACAACATCCTTCCTATAGCAGCATTGCATGTAGCATTCCAAAGGTGGCCTAACAAATGTCCTATACAGCCACAACATGACTTCCCAACTCCTATACTCAATGCACTGCCCAATATAGACAAGCATACCAAATGCCGCCTTCACTATCCTATCTACCTGCAACTCCAATTTCAAGGAACTATGCACTGCACTCCAAGGTCTGGACATAGGTTTGCTTGCTGAGTTGGAAGGTTCTGTTTCTGAAGCTTCATCACCACACTAGGTAACATCGGTGAGGCTCCGGAGGCTCACTGATGTTACCTAGTATGGTGACGAAATGTCTGAACCAAATCTTCCAGCCCAGCGAGCAAACGTACATCTAGAACTTCAACCTGAGCTACAAATCTTCTCCA
Organism: Chiloscyllium plagiosum; assembly: GCF_037043375.1. Lineage (NCBI taxonomy): Eukaryota > Metazoa > Chordata > Chondrichthyes > Orectolobiformes > Hemiscylliidae > Chiloscyllium > Chiloscyllium plagiosum. The sequence goes on from NW_028270172.1 coordinate 11,142,120, forward strand.
AACTCACTAACTCCAAGGTCTCTTTGTTCAGCAACACTCCCCTGGATCTTACCTTTGAATGCATAAGTCCTGCTCTGATTTGCTTTTCCAAAATGCAGTACCTTACATTTATCTAAATTAAACTCCATTTGCCACTTCTCAGCCCATTGGCCCATCTGATCAAGATCCTGTTGTAATCTGAGGTAACCTTCTTTGCTGTCCACTGCACCTCCAATTTTGGTGTCATCTGCAAACTTACTAACTGTACCTCTTATGCTCGCATCCAAATCATTTATGTAAATGACAAAAAATAGAGGGCCCAACACCGATCCTTGTGGCACTCCACTGGTCACAGGCCTCCAGTCTGAAAACCACCACCCTCTGTCTTCTACCTTCAAGCCAGTTCTGTATTTAAATGTCTAGTTCTCCGTCTATTGTGTGATCCAACCTTGCTAACCAGTCTACCATGACGACCCTTGTCGAACACCTTACTGAAGTCCACATAGATCACGTCCACCGCTCTGCCCTCATCAATCCTCTTTGTTACTTCTTCAAAAAACTCAATCAGGTTCGTGAGACATGATTTCCCACGCACCAAGCCATGTTGGCCATCCCTGATCAATCCTTGCCTTTCCAAATACATGTAAATCCTTCTCTCAGGATTCCCTCGAATAACTTGCCCACCACCAACATCAGCTTTACCAGTCTGCATTTCCCTGACTTTTCCTTACCACTTTCTTAAATAGTGGCCCACATTAGCTAACCTCCAGTCTTCTGGCACCTCACCTGTGACTATCATTTGATACAAATATCTCAGCAAGGGGCCCCGCAATCTCTTCCCTAGCTTCCCAAAGAATTCCAGGGTGCACCTAACCAGGTCCTGGGGATTTGTCCACCTTTATATGTTTTAAGACATCCAACATAAGACAAAAGCCCAGGTGTTGGAGGCAGTATATTGACATGGATAGAAAATTGGCTCATGGGCAGGAAACAGCAAGTGGGGATAAAGAGGTTCTTTGGGATCCGTACTGGGATTGCAACTGTTTGCAATACATATTAATGACATGGAGGAAGAGAGAAAGCATACTGTCACCAAATCTGCAGACAATACAAAACCAGGTGGAAAGGCAAGTTATGAGAGGGATATAAACAGTTTAAAGATAGATATTGATACATTGAGTAAGTGGGCAAAGAAGTTGGCAAATGTACTATAATGTGGGAAAATATTAAATTGGTCATTTTGGAAAGGAGAACAAAAGAACAGAATATTATTATTTAATGGAGAAAAACAGCAGAAAGCTGCAACACAAAGGGACTTGGGAACTAGTACAGAAAACCACCCAGGAGCAGCAGCTAATCAGGAAGGCTAATGGAATGTTGGCCTTTATTTCCAGGAGTTAGAGCATAGACTGGGAAGTCTTACTCATTCCCTCTTCAACTTCTATTGTTCAGGCCTTTATCCACCTACCCACTTAAAATTGATTGTCCATTCTGCTTCCATATTGCGTTTGGTGGGAATTACACTTCTCATGGTTCTTTGCATAAGAAAAGCCTCCTGGCACTGCCCCCTCATTATTTTGGAGATTAACTCAAATTTCATTCACTAACTCAGTCATACAATCTTAATTTCCTGCTTTCTAATAGTGAAGTGTTACGATGCACTTAGAAAGCCCAAATAGATTCGACATGTGGATCATAAGCTGTCATACAAACAGCCAACAAGCTCGACATTGTCCAAGGCAAAGCAAGCCCCTTTGATGGGGCCCAAGCTCTTTCCCTTACGTGTGGTGATCAGGAATCTCCCCCACACCCTATGGGCATGGGTTGGAAGGATTTGTAGCAAGTTAACAAATTTGGACACCTCCATTGCCCTTCACCTGACCAAATTATCCACCCTTCCTGAGTCTCAAACCCAGAGTTTCCAGTTCAGCATCAGAGTCACTACCTACTGCATTATTGCAACTCCTTCCAAACAGCTATGAAAAATTCTCAATATCTCTTGATCTAGTGTATAACTAAAGTCTCACATCACTGGTATCCTCTCACTGAGTCTTTCCCATATCCTTAACATTGTAAAGCAGACAGTGAGAACTGTAGATGCTGGAAAGTCAGAGTTGGTAAAACGTGGAGTTGGAAAAAGCACAGCAGGTCAGGCAGCATCAGAGGAGCAGCTCTCCTGATGATGTCCTGCCCGAAACATTTTCTCCTGCTCTTCTGATGCTTGCTCTGCTGTGCTTTTTCCGGTTCCACATTTTATTGACATTGTAAAGCACCTAAACCAAACAGAGAGCATACTGTAGCCTGGGTTTTACTCCCTACAAGACGCAAGAATCCCTATCAGTCTAGGGTGACATATTTTCAAACTCACTTAGAACAGCAGTTGTTGGAACAGTGAGTAAGATGACCAGAGAACAGAAGATGCTGTATGTGTAACATTTAATGCTTTCAACTCCTTCCCTGCCTGACATTGTTTAAGACCCTGGGAGCAGAAGTAGGCCATTCAGCCCATTGACTCTGCACTGCCATTCAACAAGATCATGGCTGATCTGATAATCTACACCTCCACTTTCCTGCCTTTGATTTCTTTACAGATTGAAAATCTGACACTGCTTGTGTTGTAAATCTAATGTACAGCAGGTCAGGCAGCATCCGAGAATCGATGTTTCAGGCATGAGACCTTCATCAGGACTGAGTGAGGACAAGGGGTCTCTGCCCTAACTGTATTGGAAGGGGGGGTGGGGGGGGCTTTAGAGCGGTGGGGAATGGGGAATGGAGATGGTGCAGTGGAGGGCTGTCTGGACGATGGAGGGAGGAAAAGCCTGTTGTTCAAAGTAGGTGGAATGTCTCCTTGTCCAATTAGATGCGGTGGAGGTGGAGGAATTGGAAGAATAGGATGGAGCTCTTGTAGGATACTGGCTGGGATGAGGTGTAGCCCAGGCAGTTATGGGAGTCTGTAAGTTTGTAGTAGACATCCGTCTGGAGACTGTCGCCGGAGATGGAAATGGTGAGGTCAGTAAAGGGGATGGAGGTGACCAAGATGGACCAAGTGAATTTGAGGGCGGGGTGGAACTTGTGAGCGAAGTCTTTGAACTGCTCCAGTTCAGCCTGGGTGCGGGACATTGCGTCGATTCAGTCATCGGTGTAACGGTGGAAGAGTTAGGGTACAGTGCCTGTGTGGCTGCTGCAGAGGTACTGTTCGATATGGCTGACAAAGAGGCAGGCGCAGCTGGGACCCATCCCTAGCCACCCCCTCGATGTGGAGGGATCGGATGGAGTTAAAGGAAAGGTTATTGAGGGTGAGGACCAGTTCAGCAAGGCAGAGGAGGGTATTGGTGGAGGGGAACTCGATGGGTCGATTGAAGAGGAAGAAACAGTGGGCCTGGAGGCCATCCTTGTGGGGTATAGATGTGTATAAGCACTGCATGTCCATAGTGAAGAGAAAGTGCTGTGAGCCAGGGAACTGGAAGTTGTTGAAGATATGGAGGGTGTGGTTGGTGTCACGGATGTAGGTGGGAAGTGCCTGAACTAAGGGGGAGAGGATAGTCACGAGGTAGGATAAGATGAATCTGTGGGGCAGGAACATGTCAAGATGATGGGTTGGCCAGGGCAGTTGGGCTATAGGTCTTGGGGAGCAGGTAGAACTGGACAGTACGGGGCTGGGGGATTGAGTGTGGAGGCAATTGAGGGGAGATCATCAGAGGCAATGAGGGCACTGACAGTGCCTCGGATTTGGCATGATGGGTCATGGTAGGGTCATGGGCAAGGGGGAGGTAGGATGTGATGTCGGAGAGTTGATGTCCATCCTCCAGACTACCACCACCTCGCCTTTGTTGGTGGGTTTGATGGTGAACCGGGGAGTTGTTGCGGAGCAAATAGAGTGCTGCACATTCAGAGGGGATGAGGTTGCGGTGGAGGGGGGGATGGTAGGTGGAGGAATTGAGGCTGCCAATGTCATGTCGGCAGTCAGCAATGAAGAGGTCCCGGCTGGTACGAGGCCGACGGGGTGACCAAGTGGAGGAGGTAGGTTAGAGGTGGGAGAAGGGGTCATCAGAGGGAGGTTGGGAGTTTTTGTCAAAGGAGAAGGCGTGGTGGGCAGCGGAAGAAGAGCTCCACATCATGGCAGTCCAAAATTCAATGAGCTGGGGGTGGAGGGGGGTACGAAAGTGAGCCTTTTCCTGAGGATCAATGGTTTGGCCTCAGAGTCCGAGGTCAGGAGGGAGATAGTGAATATGTGGCAGGGCTCGGGGGGGTGGTTAGGGGTAGTCCCAGGGCCCACCCTCAGCCCTGAAGAAGGGTTACACCCAAATCATTGACTTCTTCACCTCCTGGTGCTGCCTGGCTTGCTGTGTTCTTCCAGCCTCCTGCCTGTCTACTTTGGATTCCAGCATCTGCAGTTTTTTGTCTCTAACCATGATCGAGTGGCGGAGCAGACTTGATGGGCTGAATGGCTTAATTTCTGCTCCTGCATCTTATGGTCTTATTTTGTTCTGGTTCTTTTTTTGAAGAGAGGTTATAAGGCAGAATCGCAGAGCAGTCTATCGGGAACCACGAGAGTAAATAAATGAGGCCTAGGGTTTTTTTAAAGAGCCTGGGCAGGGCCAGCTCTCTCAGACCAGGCTATCTAGTTTTTCATAGCTTGAAGAAGCAGAGCTGTTTGGGGTCTCCAAAGAGTTGGAAGCTTCAGTGCTCAAGATGACAAACACTGTTGGGTGTTTGTCACTACGGGTCAGCACCTATGGGGAGAAAGAAAGGTAACATTTCAGGTCTAGATGACTCTTCTTCAGAGCTAACGTGAGGTGTCGAGGTGGCAGTATTTATGCAATAGTGCGGGGAGGGGGCTGGAGGGTAGTGTGCTGGGGGTGAAAGGGTGTGGATAGTTCACATTGCATGATGGGAATGTGAAAAGGAAATGGTGTGTCTAACTGCCAGACTGGAAAGAGCAGACAGTCCAGTAGGATGGGGGTAAAGGGAGAGAAGGTGACAGAATGTAACAAGTAAAGTTTTAAAAAAGGGAAGGAATGGGAGTTGATTCACAATTTGAAAATTGGTGAAAGTGGGTACTGCAGATACTGGAGATTAGAGTCAAGATTAGAGTGGTGCTGGAAAAGCACAGCAGGTCAGGTGGCATCTCATTCCTGATGCCCGAAACATCTTTTTTATCCCCCTGCTCCTCGGATGCAGCCTGACCTGCTGTGCTTTTCCAGCACCACTCTAATCTTGACTTACAATTTGAAGGTGTTGAACTGAATATTACACCCCATATTATGTAAAGTTCCTAACCTCAGCTACAGTGAATGCTCCTTGGCTGCTACACTCTCTGGATTTTCTCTTGATGTTGTTTCCCTCCTGGACTGGAGAACTCCATGTGAGAATCTGTGCCTGAATTTGCCTTTTTGCCTACTGGTGTATTTTAAGGGCTGTTACTATATTGGAACAGTTAATTACTAATACGTGCTGTACCTATTATTCAGTTCAGTTTTCCAATAGTTGAGTTATCCTGAATTCTTCTTCCTTTTTTGTTTGTATCTTGACTCAAGCGTTCAAATAAGTTGTTTGGCTTAACGTTGAGTAGTTTTCCCAGCCACATCGCATCTGGAACACAGCACTTCACATTTACCTTGGAAATAAGAAAAAGTTAGCCTAGCCTTTAAGAAGGAATCTACCTTCTGAAAACATATTGAGGGGTTCTGGTCTGGTCCACAACAATGAACCCAAAACCTTCTCACACGTTTGAGACATGACTGTGTCATCTGACATCTGCAAAGATAAGGTAAAAACAATGACCGCAGATGCTGGAAACCAGATTCTGGATTAGTGGTGCTGGAAGAGCACAGCGGTTCAGGCAGCACAGCATCCGAGGAGCAAAAGCCCTTCATCAGGAATAAAAAGCCCTCTTCCAGCACCACTAATCCAAAATCTGTAAAGATAATATTACTGACAACTTTACATCAAATCTGCATTCTTTAAATTCAGCAAAATACTTTTTATAACAATAAAGAAATCTGCTCAGTATTAAACAGTTGAATAAATTTTTCAAAGGCAAATGACATTTGAGCAGTTCACTTGATTGTGAGGATAATGACTAGCATTGGTTTTGTGCATTGAGAGTGCAACTTTCAGTGTCTTATAAAAAGAGAAATTCTCCCAGATACTTTAGGGGAAGCTCTTGCCAACAGATACAGGGAAATAAACAAAAATAGCAGAGCAGAGTAATTTCGAAGGTGAAAAGATGAAAAATCAGGTTGAAGCCAAGAAAACAATATCAGACAAGATTCTGAAGGGGTTTGACGGGGTAGTTGGTCATGGAGAGGTGTTTTGTTCACTGGGCTGGGGAATCTAGCACATGGGGGCACAGGGGTGAGGATGGGGGAAAGTTTGTTCACTCAAAGGGTGTTGAATCTTTGTTCTCTACCACAAGGTCTGTGGAGAGTGTAGGTAAGTGGCGTTGAAATGTCCATCAGCTGTGATTAAATGGCGGAGTGGACTCGATGGGCTGAATGGCCTTACTTACACTCCTATTTCTTATGGATTCTCAGTCATTCAGCTGACCTGAGGTTGAGGTCGATAGATTTTGGGATTTTAGAAGAGCATTGGATTAGGCAGTGAAGGTGGATCTGAGCTCAATGACCAGTCACGGAATCAACACCATTGGGAGCAGGCTTGAGGGGCCAAATGGCCACCGTTCATTGAGTCTTATTGACCACCCATCACAGAACTCTGTTGGCAGACACCCGAGGACAGCAATGTTATCAAACAGAAGAACAGGGAAAGGCAGGAAAGGTAGAGGAGTAGGAGCACAGAATGGAAATAGGAAGGAGCGAGACCAAATAAAAGGAATGAACAAATGTGTAAAGGATGAGAAAATAGACTCGAGAGGAAAGAATAAAAAAGACAAAGGACATTAAAGTAACTTTTTGGTTCCTCAAGGACATTAAAGTAACATTTGTTTGTGTGTGAGATACTCAGCTGACAGCCTTAAAATCCGAGCTTGGTTTGTATTAGGTTTAGCCCAACCACTAGATGGAGTTTTTTACCACAAGATAAGGGCTAATTTATTTCATTTTCACAAATTCAGTATTTATGTAATCCAGATTTTTTTTAAACACAAAATTGTTACAGTGCAGAAAGAGCCCATCGTGTCTGCACTAACTCTGAGCATTTTCACCTATTGCCCATCTCCTGCCTTTTCCCCACACCCTTCTGTTTAAAGCATTAGTCACAAGAAAATAAATAGTCATAGAGATGTACAGCATGGAAACAGACCCTTTGGTCCAACCCGTCCATGCTGACCAGATATCCCAACCCAATCTAGTCCCACCTGCCAGCACCTGGCCCATATCCCTCCAAACCCTTCCTATTCATACACCCATCCAAATGCCTCTTAAATGTTGCAATTGTACCAGCCTCCACCACTTCCTCTGGCAGCTTATTCCATATACATACCATCCTCTGTGTGAAAAAGTTGCCCCCTTAGGTCTCTTTTATATCTTTCCCCTCTCACCCTAAACCTATGCCCTCTAGTTCTGGACTCCCCACCCCAGGGAAAAGATTTTGCTTATTTACCCTATTCATGCCCCTCATAATTTTGTAAACCTCTATAAGGTCACCCCTCAGCCTCCAATGTTCCAGGGAAAACAGCCCCAGCCTGTTCAGCCTCTCCCTGTAGCTACTTGAATGAAGGCCTAAAACAAATTAATAAACTTGCGAAATCAAATTCAACGAAGCTGGATCTTCAGTTAAAACTTGATGGCCTTCAAGCAAGTGAAATCTCTACGAAATACTGTGGAAAAATTCCTGATACAGACGGAACACCGATGAATGTAGAATTAAAAACCAGACTGACACACAATTGGAACATTGTCCTGAAAATAGGATTAAAGTTTTGAATTCGATACAATCCAGAGGACAAGAAGGATATGATGTGCAGAATGGAAGAGTAGATCCTGACTTTAAAAGCAGATAAGAAAATTAAGGTGTAGAATGAGACGCTGGTGAGTAAATTAGGAAGGAGGCTAAGGAGCGTTCAGACAAAAAAAGTTCAAACATGGACGTCATGCCCATGTTAAGTGGGTCAATGTTGAATACAGTCAGTTCATCCAGGACGCACTAGTTATGTTTCTATGTGACCCTGCGCTGTACAAAAATCACAAATAACACCTAAAGTGTTGGTGATCTAATCACATTATAGCCAACACACACTTTAAAAGTTCATTCTTTCAAAACAGCGATCCCTACTCACCCAGTTGCGTTACACTGATTAATGAAAGATGCATTGCTGCAGACCTGACTACATGACTTGGAAACCAAGGAAAGAGAACTGTCTGGGGTGGTTGCTCAGCTGAATGTAGGGTTTGGACAACCTGATGAGGAATCAGAGATTAATGGAATGGACAAGAGGTTGGATGGAAATGTGGTAGAAGAGGAAATCAAGTCTCCCCTTTTGAAGGATCAGTGGAAGAAATGGGTGTGTGCAAAAGGAGGTGGCACATTGCTCACATCAGTGAGAAATGACTTGATTAAAAACAGCAAACCTCTCCAGGTGCAGGTTTATTTGTCTAAATCCTTCAATCTGAAACACTGGCCTTCCATAACAAACTTTAAAGGACCCAATTCTATCACCAGACAGTAAACTAAAAAAGACAGTCACAATCCTCTCTAAGAGGAGCCAATGTCAAAGTCATTGATAAAAACATCACATCACATATGCAGCATGGTGGCTCAGTGGTTAGCACTGCTGCCTCACATCACCGAGGATCTGGGTTCAATTCCAGCCTTGAGTGACTGTCTGTGTGTTTACACATTCTCCCCGTGTCTGTGAGTGTTTCCTCCGGGTGCTCTGGTTTCCTCCCACAGGCCAAAGATGTGGATTGGTCATGCTAAATTGCCCATACTGTCCAGGGATGCGAAGGTTGGGTGGGTGGGGGTGTATCTGGATGGGAGGTTCAGTGGATACTCAATAGGCCGAATGGCCTGCTTCCACAATGTCGGGATTCTATTTGTGATGAGCAGGAGATCAGCAGAGTACTGGCTGATGTTATACCAAAAAGCTTGAAAATCCATGAAGGAGAGGCTGGTCAAGATATTCCTTGAGAAAAGTTTGACATCATCATTGTATGTTGTCGACATGAAAAGATTATTTTATAATTGTTAATAATCAACACAGAGCTTAAAGAAAGGAGGTAAAAGCAATATTGATGCTGAGTTATGTTATTGCCCTAAATGGTATAAGTTTGTATTCTATTTATTCTATTTGTTAAATCTTCTTATGGACTTATACATGCAACTTAATTGTTGTTTAGGAAGGGTATTGTACATAGGGTTAATATGAAAATCCACCACAATGTTTATTCAGATTTGTAATTTTGTAGCTCAGGTTGTACATTTGCTCGCTGAGCTGGAAGGTTTGATCTCAGATGTTTCATCACCACACTAGGTAACATCAGTGAGGCGCTGGTGTTCTGTTCCACTTGCTATTTATGTGTCTTGGTCTGTTGTGGTGGTGATATCATGTCCAATTCTTTTTCTCAGAGGTTGGTAAATGGGGTCCAAATCAATGTGTTTATTGATGGAGTTCTGGTTTGAATACCAGACATCTAGGAATTCCCATGCGTGTCTTTGTTTAGCCTGTCCCAGGATGGATGTATTCTCCCAGTTAAACTGGTGTCCCACCTCATCTGTGTGTAATGGATACCGGTGATTAGTTGGTGCTCATGTATCCTAGTGGCTAGTTTCCTGCCCATCCAACCGATGTAATGTTTGTTGCAGTCCTTGCAGGGTATTTTGTCTATGACATTCATTCTGATGGCTATTGGTACAGGGTCCTTTAGATTCATCAGGAGCTGTTTCAGTGTGGTGGTAGGATTGTGGGTTATCATGATGCCCAGGGGCCGCAGTAGTCTGGTCATCATCTCCGAGGTGTCTTTTTAATGTATGGTAGTTTATTCAGATTGTTAATCATTTTTGCATACCTTAGTGGTATGCAAACTATTAAAGTTATTCCAAGTTCACAGTGCTGGTAAAGCTTTAACATATCAGTAAATATTTTACCCCAGTGGACTAATCAAGAGTTTTTTTTTTGAATAGGCTTGAGGAACATGAAAAAATCCATTAAATTCACAGCACAGTTAAAACAACTTACTCCAACAATGCTAAAGCATATTTAAACCAGGGATCAAACACTGAGGAGAGAAACATGCAAGAAAATAATTGCGCTACTGTTTTCAAGGAAGCACACATTGCATGAGAACAAGATACTTAGAAGGTCGAAGGGCCGGAGCATTGGTGGAATAGGGGTGAGCATTGCTGCCTTCCAAGCACATGAGCTGCTTTCAGTTCCTGCTCATTGTAAGTTCTGAATTTAAGGGGGTTGATTTAGGTCAGTTGGCTGGCCAGCTGACGGTGAAAGGAAATGTGAGTTCAATTCCAGCACAAGCTGTAGTTAACCTGAAGGATTCATCTTCTCCACCTCTCCCCTCACCTGACTTGTGGTGAGCCTCAGTTTGAACCTTTACCAATTTGCGCTCTTGCGTTCTCTCTCCCCCCAGTGGTCTGGTAAGGCTATGGCAACTTTACCTTTAGGGGCTCATGCAGAGCAGTCATATCTGTGAGTCAGGAGTCCTGGGTTCCAGTCCCTACAGACTCTAGAGGTGTGTAATGACATCTGCAAACAGTTTGAGACAACATCTATACGGTGTAGTCTATCAGGGCTCATTCTTATGCTGGAGAAAGTGAGGTCTGCAGATGCTGGAGCTCAGAGTCAAGAGTGTGGTGCTGGAAAAGCACAGCCGGTCAGGCAGCATCCGAGGAGCAGGAGAATCAACGTTTCAACGCATTCTAATGCAAGGTGACACATCACAGAAAACATACGGAGGAACAGGAAAAGCATAGGATGCTTGGTGCCTTTTCCCTGAAGTTGGCAGGGCAGGTTAGTGGGGTAGTTAAGGAGGTATATGGGACCCTTGCCTTTAACAGGACAGGTTAATAAGGTAGTTAAGGAGATATATGAGACCCTTGCTTCTATCAGTCATCGTACAGACTGTAACAGCAGGGAGGTCATGTCAGAGCAGTACAATGCATTGGTTTGCTCGCAGCTGGAGTATGGTGTGCAGTTCAAGTCACTACACTATAGGAAGGGTGTGATGCTTCGGAGGGGGTGCAGAGAAAATTCACCAGGATGCCTGGGTTTGAGCATTTTGCTCTGGAAAGAGGCTGGAAAAGCTCGGGTTGTCTGCCTTGGAGGAGACAATGTTGAGAGGAGTCCTGATTGAGCTGTATAAGAGTATGAGGGGCATGGAGAGGATGAGTAATTAGTTGAAGGGTCAATGACAAGGAGGATAGTTTTAAAGTGGAAGGCAGGATGTTTAGAGGAGATTTGAGGGAAAATGCTCTCACCCAGAGAAACCTCACAACCTTTCTAAAGCACTTGGATGCGCACTTGAAGTTTCACTACATTCACGGCTATGGAACTAGTTTAACTAGTAGTATAGGCGAGGTAATGCAGACTTGATGGGCCAAAGGGCCTTTCCTGTGCAGTATGGTTCCATGAGGAGGCCATTTAGTCTCTTCTACCATTGAATAGGCTCACAGCTGACCTGCAACTTATCTGCACAATGGAGGCTTATCACGGAGAATAAAGATTACCACACCATGGAGACACACTTTCACAACTGACTGAGGCAGAAACTGTGCCACCATTATAAATGGGAATGAGAGGTGTAGAATACAAAAGGAAGCGGGGGCTGATGGGGTTAGAGTAGGCGGTAGAGCTAATGACTGCATGGCATGTGGGAGGGATAGAGCCAATGGATTCTCGAAATCAGTCAATCTCAGTCTTGAACATATTTTCCCCCATACTGAAGACAATGACCCAGTGGTATTATCATTGGACTGTTTATCCAGAGACCTAGATATTATCCTGCGGACCCGGGTGCAAATCCTGCCAGAGCAGATGGTGGAATTTGAACTCAATCCTGGAAAAAATCTGAAATTAAGAATCTAATGATGACCATGAATCAATTGTGGTAAAAACCTATCTGGTTCACTAATGTCCTTGAGGGAAGGAAACTGCCATCCTTACCTGGTCTGGCCTACATGTGACTCCAGACTCACAGCCATATATTTGACTCTAAAGTGCTCTCTGGGATGGGTAATAAATGCTGACCTAGTCAGCGACACCCTCATTCTGTGAATGAAGAAATAGTCAAAGACTGAGCTTCCACAGCCCTCTGGGGTAGAGCATTCCAAGGAAGCATTACCTTTTGAGTGAAGAAATCTCTCCTCATGTCAAGCTTAAATAGCCTGTGGCCTTATTCTGAGACTGTTCCCCTCTCCCATAACCCACACCTCTCCTCTCTACAGGCCAACCAGGGGAAATGTGCCAGTTAGGTGGAACTTGGACAGTGACAGGACTCTGAGGTTTGAATTTTGATTTTAATTGCTAACTGAAAAGCACCAAACAGAGCCGAAGATGAGAGAGCAATGAAGACTGGACGAATGTATGATTTGAACAATCCGGCTTTTTTTCAATATATAATTTCAGTTACATCGCATTGTAAGCCACAGAATTTATAAAAGTTTACAATCTTATTCTCCATAATCACCTGATGAAGGAGCAGCACTCCGAAAGCTAGTGCTTCCAAATAAACCTGTTGGACTATACCTGGTGTTGTGTGTGCAACTTAAGCCTCGACACACTCCATTCCTGTTCTGAATGATGAGGGTGGGAGATCAAATCAGGGGCAATGTGCTGCAGAAGGAGACAAAACAAAGATTTGTTTGACCACATGATAACTGTGGGTGCAACGTTTCAGTGTCGGTCAGCAATGATACAATGCACATTGTGGTATCGTGATGCACACATGAATCCATTGGCTCTACCCCTCCCACGTGCCAACAGTCATTAACTCTGCAGCCTACTCTAACCCCATCCGTCCCCGCTTCCTTTTGTATTCTGCACCTCTCATTCCCATTTATAATGATGGCACAGTTTCTGCCTCAGTCAGTTGTGAAAGTGTGTCTCCATGGTGTGGTAATCTTTATTCTCTGCGATAATCCTCCAAAAGTCGCAGATCAGCCGTGATCCTATTCAATGGTAGAACATGGGGTTAACGTGGGAAAGTGGCATTGGGATAAATGATGGGTCATGATCTAAAATGGCAGAGGGGCCTCAAGGGGCTGAATGGCCTACTCCTGCTCATTTGGAGGTTGAGATTGGGTCTGGATTTGACTCAAGTTGCATGGTTTTTTTAAAGCTGAAATAAAGCGGCTGACCTATACTGAGAGAGATTGACGACATTCAGTCCATTTTCTCAGGAAGTTGAAAGGAATGAGAGTCAACAACGTAAAAGATTCTGAAGGATTAGAGACAGGAAGCAAGGTTAAGCAACAACTGGCTGAAACTTGTGGAAGAGACTGGGTGTCACTTGACAGACCTGAGCTGATGGGCAGCCCCGTCAACCCATTAGCCAATGGGGTATACCCAGAATGCAAAACCGTAACACTGCCAAGAGAGGCACACTCACCCCACTCCAGGGACATCAGGTGGTGCTAAGCTGGTCACACAGGGTTCTTGTCAACTGGCTCTCCTCATACTGCTCTGCTCAGATAGTTGCTGACCAACCCGATTGTCATTACACACCTCTGCAGCAAGTGGGACTTGAACCCCCAGCCTTTGAGCTCGGAGGCAGGGACAATACCATGGTGCTGCAGGAACCCTAGTTCATCCCAGCAAGATGAAGTCCTGGAGTGGTCACTAATGGGTCACTTAATTGGCAGCGGGGTCAGGAAAGTCAACCATGAAGATGAAGTCAACTGCACAAGTTGCTAAGTTCGTAAGTTTAATGCAGTCTAATTGAGACAGTGGTGGCTTGTTCTGATTTCCAAGATACAGTGACACAGCACAAATGTCTAAGGTTTCCTTGAGTAACACATTGCTGAATACGTTTGCAATGTTGAATGAGCACAATCACAGACAGGGCAGTGTGGTATGAGGTGAAGGGATCTAACCCACAGTGCAGCAATGACCCTACTGTTGTCAGCCAATTCTTCAGTCTTATCCGTAAGTAAAAATCGACCATACTCACCCAAACAAAACCCATCTAAAACACCGCCATAACAATTTCCATGACCAACGAAAGGCTGACAAGGAGGGTTGTGTCAAATATTGCAAATATTGGTCAGCATGTAATACAAGTTCTTGATGAGCTTACATCTGGTAGAGGCAGTAAGACTTCAATTGCAACACACCATCCGTCTAATTAAAGGCGCTTCCAATCTCCAAGTTCATCACAAGATTCCAGCCAGAGGGCACATTCAATCCTCCTGGTGACCCTGTCTTTGGTCACTGAATTCACATGAGAGAGTATGATGTCCTCTTTTACCTTGTCACTGACCATCTTTGGAAAGGTTGCATTCAGAAAACCTGAATAAAGACAGCTCAAAATAGCAAAGGAATGGAGTTAATGTTGTTTTCCTCGATTTAAAACAGACAGGGAATGCAGGGAGGTTTAAACATCAAAAGAGGGGAATAATATACACCAAAAAAGTCAGAACTTGTCTTATGTGATTTCATGACTATAAAGCTTGTTATTATTTAGGACTGTCATTTTGATCAGGAGTTATATTCTATTACACCCATACTCACACACTGCAGGGATTCTTTGATTTTACAATTCTGTACCAGGGATACGAGGACCTTATTGTATTGTTATTTGACTCTTAACCCAGAGACCCTGGTAATGTTCTGGGGACCTGAGTTCAAATCTTGCCATGGCAGATGGTGGAATTTGAATTTGAAAAAGAAATCTGGGATTGAGTCTAGATTCATGAGCAATGAATTAGTTGTCAGGAAAATCTCATCTGGTTCACAAATGCCCTTTAGGGAAGGGAACTGCCAACCTTACCTGGTCTGGCCTCCATGTGACTCCAGACACACAGCAATGTGGTTGACTCTGAACTGACCACTGGGATGGGCAATAAATGCTGACCTAGTCAGTGACGCTCTCATCCCATGAACTAATTTAAAAAAAAAGGAGACATTGTTCAACAACTGTAAGTCATAAGAGTTGCCCAGTTCTTTTTACGAGATTGCTGCATCTCATTTCTCCAGAAGTTTCAAATGCTTTACAATCGTACACTTCCAACCAAGCTTTGCCGAAGATGTTTTACAATATGGAACAAAATATTTTAAAATCCTCGTTGTCAGCTTTTTGTTGTAAATATAATTTTTATGATGGCATTTTAGATGTTTGTGCTGAGTTCAGCTGATTTTTGTTCCAGATAAGATTTACTGATATTTGAGGAATTGGCTGACATCAATAATCATAAAGTTATAAAGTCAAGGTTTTACAGCAGTCCTTTTAGCCCATTGTGTCTGTGTCAGTCATTAAGCACCTACTTATTCTCATTCTATTTCCAGCACTTGGTCTGCAGCCTTATATGCTGTTGGATTTCGAAATATTTCTTAAGTGATGTGATGCTTCTGGTCTCGACCACCCTTTCAGTCAATGACTTTCAGAGACCCACCACTCTGAGTAAAGCAATTCTTCTGTAAATCCTCATAGAATCATAGAGATGTACAGTACAGGAACAGACCCTTCAATCCAACTCGTCCATGCCCACCAGATAATCTAAATTAATTTAGTCCCATTTGCCAGCATTTGGCCCGTATCCCTCCAAACCCTTCCTATTCATATACCCGTCCAGATGCCTTTTAAATGTCGTAATTGTACAAACCTCCACCACTTCCTCTGGCAGCTCATTCCATACACACACCACCCTCTATGTGACAAAGTTGCTCCTTAGGGTCTCTTTTATATCTTTCCCCTCTCACCATAAACCTATGCCCTCTAGTTCTGGACTCCCCCCATCCTGGGAAAAGACTGTCTATTTACCCTATCCATGCCCCTCATGATTTTGTAAACCTCTATGAGGTCACCCCCTCAGCCTCCAACGCTCCAGGGAAAACAGCCCCAGCCTATTCAACCTCTCCCTATAGCTCAAATCCTCTAACCCTGGTAACATCCTTTCAAACTTCACAACATCCTTCCTCGAGCAGGGAGACCAGAATTGCATGCAATATTCCAAAAATGGCCCAACCAATTTCCTGTACAGCTGCAATATGACCTCCCAACTCCTACGCTGAATGCATTGACCAATAAAGGAAAGCGTACCAAACACCTTCTTCATTATCCTATCTACCTGCAACTCCACTTTCAAGGAATTTTGCACCTGCACTCCAAGGTCTCTTTGTTCAGCAACACTCCCCAGGATCTTACCATTAAGTGTATAAGTCCTGCCATGATTTGTCTTTCCAAAGTGCAGCACCTCACACTTATCCACATTAGACTGCATCTGCCATTCTCTGGCCCAATGGCCCATCTGACCAAGATCCTGTTGCACTCTGAGGTAACCTCCTTCACTGTCCACTACACCTCCAGTTAACTTCCATCTGAAGCTCCTGCACCTTCCCTTAAATCTAAGCCTTCTGGTTATTGATCCCTCTTCTAAGAGAAATGTCTTCTTCCCATTTATTCCATCTATGTCCCTCAGAACTTTGTACACCTCAATCCCCTCAGCATTTCCTGGTCAGAGGATAACAAAGCCTGTCAATCTGTTCTCTCTTCATAACTGAATCGCTCCAGCCCAGGCAACATCGTGGTGAATCTCCTCTGTACCCTCTCAAGTGTAATCCCATCCTTCCAATAGTGTAGCAGCCAGAACTGTGCACAGTACTCCATTTGTGCCCTCACTAATGTTTTTTAGGGTTCCATTAAAGCCTCCCTCCTCTTGTATTCTATGACTCAGATAATAAAGGCAAGTAGGTGAAAGTGAGGACTGCAGATGCTGGAGATCAGAGTTGAGTGTGGTGCTGGAGAAGCACAGCAGGTCAAGCAGCATCCAAGGAGCAGGAGAATTGACATTTTGGGCAAAAGCCTTTCATCAAGAAACCTGCAAATATTATACCCCTATTCAAAACAGGAGGGAGGCAATAAATTGGTAACTATAGGCTGCTTAGTCTAACATCTATTGCCAGAACATGATTGGAATCTATTACGAATGGCCTCTTCCTGCACTGTACAGATTCTACAATTCCTTAAGACATAGAAGATTCTTAAGGGACTTGATGGGGTCAATGCTGAGAGGATATTTCTCCTCATGGGAGAGTCTAGGACCAGAGGGCATAGTCTCAGAATAAAGGGGCACCAATTGAAGACTGAGATGAGGAGGGTTCCAACTCTGAGAGTTGTTCGCCTTTGGAACTTCTTCCCACAGAGAGCAACAGGGCAGAGACCTAGTGAATAATTCAGGCTGAGATAGATAGTTTCTTGACCAGTAGGGGATCAAGGGTTGTAGGAAAACTGTAGAAAGTGGACATTAACAATGTTGAAACAGCCATGATCCTGTTGAATGGTGGAGCAGGCTTGAAGGGCTGAATGGCCTTCCTGTTCCTGTTTCTTATGGTCTTATGTAGACAAGTGTTGCACTCTGAAAAACAATCTTCAACAATTGCCGTCTGCTTCCTACAAATTTTAGATCCAATTTGCCAAATTGCCCTGGATCCCACGGGCTGCTACCTTTTTGATAAGTCTCCTATCTGCAACCTTGTCTAAAGCTTTACTGTAGTCTATGTCGACTGCATCCTCTGCACTACCCACATTCATGCACCTACTCACCTCCTCGCAAAATTCAGTTGAACCTGTCAGACATGATTTCCCCCTGACAAACTATGTTGATTATCCTTGATTAATCCTTGTCTCTCCATGTGGAGATTAATCTGCCTCTCAGAATGTTTTCTGAGTGTTTCCCTATTACTCCCAGGCCCATAATTCACTGATACTTCCCTACCAGCTTTCTTGAAGAATGATACTACATTAGTTGTCCTCTGGCACCACCCCAACAGCCAGAGATTGTTGGAAATTGATGTCAGGATTCTTGTTATTTCCTCCCTTCCCTCTCTAAGCCTTCTGGGCCTGGGGAGTTGTCCACTTTTGAGCTTGGTAAAGCCATTAATACTCTCTCCCTCTCAATTGTAATTTGACATGGTATTTCTCAGTCCCCTCTCTAATTTCTATACTTAAATCATCCTTCTTATCATGAATACAGATGCAAAAGTACTCTCCCACACCAGTGTCTTCCAATTCCCCATATAGTCACTATTTTTGACCCTAATGGTCCTTACTCTTTCCCTGATTTTCCTCTTGTTCCTAATATACTTTAAAAAACATCAGAGTTTTTCTTTACTTTAGTCACTAGTGTTTCTTCATGCCCCTCTTCATTTTCCGAATTTCTCTTTGAACTAGCTCCTGCACTTTCTACACATTTCCATCATTTTGAGCCTTTGGCATGCGGCACGGTGGCTCAGTGGTTAGCACTGCTGCCTCATAGCACCAGGGAGCCAGGTTCAATTCCAGCCTTGGGTGACTGTCTGTGTCAAGTGTGCACATTCTCCCTGCGTCTGTGGGGGTTTCCTCCCACAGTCCAAAGATGTGCCGATCAGGTGAATTGACCATAGTGTTCAGGAATGTGTAGGTTAGTCACATTAGTCACGGGTAAATGTAGGGAAATGGGTCTGGGTGGGTTACTCCTCAGAGGGTCAGTGAGGGCTTGTTGGGCTGAAGGGCCTGTTTCGACACTGTAGGGATTCAATATTAACCATAAGCCTCCCCTTATTTGATCCTGTAATTTCCTCAATATTCAATGTTCTCTACACTTGTTCATCCCACCCTTCATCTGTATAGAAACACATTGGCCCTGCACTCTCACAGTTTCCTTTATGCATGATTCCCACTGCTCTGATGCAAATTTTCTTATTTATCTTATTAAAATCAGTCTGCCCTCAATTCTGAACCTTTATTTCTGGTCCATCATTGTCTTTTCCCTTGACTGCCTTAAATCTTATTTAGTTATGGTCATTATCACCAAAATGCTCCCTCACTGACACTCCTAACACTTACCCAGAATCCTTCCTGAAAATTAGGTCCAGCACTAGCCCATCTCTTGTAGGAATTTCCACATATGGACTATAAAAGCTCTTTTTAAGGATTCTGCCTCCTCTAAGCCTTTCACATGATGTTGATCCCAATTAATATTGGGAAGTTGAAATCCCCTAATACTAGGCGAAAGTGTGGACTATAGATCCTGGAGATCTGAGTCAAAAAGTGTGGTGCTGGAAAAGCACAGCCGGTCAGGCAGCATCCAAGAAGCAGGAGAGTAGACTATTTGAGTATAAGCTATTCATCAGGAATGTGGGAGCGTTTGCCCAAGGGGGCTGAGAGATGAATAGAAGGAGGGTGGGGCTGGTAATGCGATGGGCAGATGAAGGTGATGATGTTAGGTTGGAGTGGAGGGTGGAGCGGATAGGGGGGAAGGAAGATGGACAGGTCATGAGGGCGGTGCGAAATTGGAAGGTTGGATCTGGGAGAAAGTAGGGGGAGGTGAAATGAGGAAACTGGTGAAACCGACATTGATTCTGTGTGGTTGAAGGGTCCCAAGGTGGAAGATGAGGCATTCTTCCTCCAGGCTTTGGGTGGATTGGATTTGACAGTGGAGGGGGCCCAAGACTTGCATGTTTTCGGCGGAGTGGGAGGGGGAGTTGAAGTGTTCGGCCACAGGGCGGTGGGTTGTTTTGTGCGTGTGTCCCAGAGATGTTCCCTGAAATGTTCTGCAAGTTGGCGTCCTGTCTGTCCCAGCGTACAGGAGACCACATCGAGACCAACAGACACAGTAGATGAGGTGCAGGAAAATCTCTTCGGATATGGCCCTGCCTTAGTTATATTTATACTTCTCTGAAATTTTCCTACATAACTGCCTTTCTACGTCTCCCTATTTGGGCATCTTTTGTACACCCATATCCCTCCAAACCTTTTCTATTCATCCATCTAGCCAAACACCTTTTAAACATTGCGCCTGTACTTGCACTCATCACTTTCTCTGGCAGTTCATTCCACACACAGACCCTTCTACTTTTTCCTTTCATCTTAAAAATATGTCACCTAGTTCTGGACTCCCTGACCTTGGGAAAAAGACCTTTGCTATTTACCCTGTCCATACCCCTCATGATTTTATAAACCTCTCTTAACGCACCCCTCAGCCTCCTCCCAATGAAAGAAGTCTAAGCTCGCCCCAGCCTATTTTTGTAACTCAAACTCTCCGCTCCCAGCAACATCCTGATAAAGCTTTTCTGAACCCTTTCCAATGTAATAATATCCTTCCTATAGGAGGGTGACCAGAAGTGGACACAGTACTCCAGAAGAGGCCTCACTAACATCCTGTACAACCTCAACATGACGTCTCACTCCTACACTCAAAGGTCTGAGCAATGAAGGCAAATGTGCTAAACACCTTCTTAACCGCACTGTGTATATGTGATGCAAATTTTAAAGAATTATGTTCCTGAACCCCTGGGTCTCTCTGTTCTACTACACTGCCCAGAGTCTGGATTAGTGGTGCTGGAAGAGCACAGCAGGTCAGGCAGCATCCGAGGAGCAGTAAAATCGATGTTTCGGGCAAAAGCCCTTCATCAGGAATAAAGGCAGAGAGCCTGAAGGGTGGAGAGATAAGTGAGAGGTGGGTGGGGGTGGGGAGAAAGTAGCATAGAGTATAATAGGTGAGTGGGGGAGGGGATGAAGATGATAGGTTGGAGGGGGGGAGGGTGGAGTGGATAGGTGGAAAAGAAGATAGGCGGGTAGGACAGGTCATGGGGACAGTGCTGAGCTGGAAGTTTGGAACTAGGGTGAAGTGGGGGAAGGGGAAATGAGGAAACTGTTGAAGTCCACATTGATGCCCTGGGGTTGAAGTGTTCCGAGGCGGAAGATAAGGCGTTCTTCCTCCAGGCGTCTGGTGGTGAGGGAGCGGCGGTGAAGGAGGCCCAGGACCTCCATGTCCTTGGCAGAATGGGAGGGGGAGTTGAAATGTTGGGCCACAGGATGGTGTGGTTGATTGGTGCAGGTGTCCCGGATGCAATAAATGATATTGGTGGATGTGCAGGTAAAACTTTGATGGATGTGGAAGGCTCCTTTAAGGCCTTGGATGGAGGTGAGGGAGGAGGTGTGGGCACAGGTTTTGCAATTCCTGCAGTGGCAGGGGTAGGTGCCAGGATGGAAGGGGGGCGTGGACCTGACCAGGTAGTCACAGAGGGAACGGTCTTTGCGGATGGCGGAAAGGGGTGGGGAGGGAAATATATCCCTGGTGGTGGGGTCTTTTTGGAGGTGGCGGAAATGTCAGCGGATGATTTGGTTTATGCAAAAGTTGGTAGGGTGGAAGGTGAGCACCAGGGGCATTCTGTCCTTGTTACGGTTGGAGGGGTGGGGTCTGAGGGCGGAGGTGCGGGATGTGGACGAGATGCGTTGGAGAGCATCTTTAACCACGTGGGAAGGGAAATTGCGGTCTCCAGGGCCCTATCATTATTTGTATAAATCCTGCTCTTGTTTTATTTTCCCAGAGTGTAATACCTCATATTTATCCAAATTAAATTCCATCTGCCACTCCTCAGCCCATTAACCCAATTCTTTGATCAATATTGCAACACTACTTCCTCTTTTACACCCTGTCCGATCTCTCTCTGTGAAGTCCCCATACCCCAGAATATTGAGTTGTCAGATTTGTCCCTGCCTCAACCATATCTCCATGACAGCAATGACATCACATTTTAATCAGCACCTTCAACTCATCTACCTTACTCACAAGATATTAAATTAATGCCCCGCATTTCGCTGTGCTCCCTTGTGCCATGACTTGATGACATACACACTTCCTGACAGATTGGCTTCGCTTTTCTTCCAGATTTATCTGTGGATGGCCCACTTTTGTATCCCCACTCATATCGCATTCTCCTGCCAAATGAGTTTGCACCCTCCACCAACCGTGCTAACAACATAACCCTCAACGCCTGTAACGATGGTGATCCCATTGCAATCTCGATGCAACCCATTGAACGTGTATAGTTCCCACCTTCCCCAGCAATGGACTGAGTGATCCAGGAATCTAAAACCTTCCGTCCTGCACCAACTCTTCAGCAGCACTCTCATCTGTTCTATCTGGCTATTCCTATACTCACTAGCACATGGTGCCAGGAGTAACCCGGAGATTTCAACCCCGCAAGATCCTGCTTTTTAATCTGCTGCCTCGCTCCTTACATTCCTGTTGCAGGACCTCATCTCCCTTTCAAACAATGTCATCAGTACAAATGTGAACCACGTCCTGTGACTGTTTGCTCCCCCACTTCAGAATGCCTTGCACCTGTTTTGTGACATCCTTGACCCCAGGGAGGACCATACCATCATGGAGTCACATCTACAGTCACTGAAACACCTGTTAGTACCCCTCACTATTGAGTCTTCTACAACTACAGCTCTTCCCCTCTTTCTCTTCCCACGTTCGTGTGGCTGGACTCTGATACACTCTGATGAAACATCACTTTCAACATTTTCCAAGCCAGAAAGACTCTTCTTAAGTGAGACGTGCTCTGGCATTTTCCTGCCTGCCTCCTTTTCTCTACCTGGTGGTCACCATTCCTTCCCTCGCTATTTTTCTAGGCTGTAGGGTGACCGTGTCTAAAAACATGTTTCTCCACATCCTGCTCAGTCTCGCTGACTCCTGCCGATACTCAAACCTCCAGTACTCAGGCTCGTCAATTTAGCCATGCTCCCTGTAGATCGAACCATCCAGAGTTCCAGGAGCAGCCAAGCTGCCTTACATATTGACGGTCAAACAACGCACAGGACTCAGCTCACCTGCCAATACCTTGAATTAAATTACTCTCAACCAAAATTTAAGCCAGATAGAAAAATAATTTGCTTTCTTGCACTGTTAACTCTATGCAGCAAATTAGTAGACGGTAGAGTTTCTTCACCAGTTCCCAGTGATATTCCCATCAATTCTTTTCAGCCCTCTGCCCGTTTTGTTCATATTTTTCAAAATGACTGAGGTGCTGCATTTTGGGAAAGCAAATCTTAGTAGGACTTATACACTTAATGGTAAGGTCCTAGGGAGTGTTGCTGAACAAAGAGACCTTGGAGTGCAGGTTCACTGCTCCTTGAAAGTGGAGTTGCAGGTAGATAGGATAGTGAAGAAGACATTTGGTATGCTTTCTTTTATTGAGTACAGGAGTTGGGAGGTCATGTTGCGGCTGTACAGGACATTGGTTAGGCCACTGTTGGAATATTGTGTGCAATTCTGGTCTCCTTCCTATCGGAAACGTGTTGTGAAACTTGAAAGGGTTCAGAAAAGATTTACAAGGATGTTGCCAGGGTTGGAGGATTTGAGCTATAGGGAGAGGCTGAATACGTATCCCCGGAGTATCAGAAGCTGAGGGGTGACCTTATAGAGGTTTACAAAATTATGAGGGGCATGGATAGGATAAATAGACATGGTCTTTTCCCTGGGATGGAGTTCAGAACTAGAGGGCATAGGTTGAGGGTGAGAGGGCAACTTGTTCACGCAGAGGGTGGTACATGTATGGAATGAGCTGCCAGAGGAGGTGGTGGAGGCTGGTACAATTGCAACATTTAAAAGCCATCTGGATGGGTATGTGAATAGGAAGGGTTTGGAGGGATATAGGTTGGGTGCTGGCAGGTGGGACTAGATTGGGTTGGGATATCTATTCGGCATGGACGGGTTGGACCGAAGGGTCTGTTTCTGTGCTGTACATCTCTATGACTCTAAACTGCGTCCCGAACAGTATCTGTTCGATGTTCAGCTCAGGATTATCCAGTGATGTCACTCTCACGCATTGCACAAATTCAGCCAAGCAGCTGAGGACTCTCCAGGATCTGGATGGTGAGTAACTGACAGCCAGAAGTTTAAGTCAGTGCTAACTTACAGTTAGCAGATCATGGTTGTAAACAAATTTAATGTTAAAACTTTAATCACTTGTTTCTCCTGTCACCAAACATGCGGCGTTATTATTCTGGAGCAAAATCACACCGTACTAACTGTCCTGGGTCCCCACCCCCTCCTCTCTGACACTGACTTCCCTGGGTCCCCACCCCCTCCTCTCTGACACTGACTGTCACTGGGTCCCCACTCCCTCCTATCAGTGACACTGACTGTCCCCAGGTAACCACCTCACCCCCTCCTCTCTCTGACACTGACTGTCCCCAGGTAACCACTTCACCCCCCTCCTCTCGCAGACACTGACTGTCCCCAGGTAACCACCTCACCCCCTCCTCTCCCTGACTGACTGTCCCCAGGTAACCACTTCACCCCCTCCTCTCCCTGACACTGACTGTCCCCAGGTAACCACCTCACCCCCTCCTCTCCCTGACACTGACCATCCCCAGGTAACCACCTCACCCCCTCCTCTCCCTGACACTGACCATCCCCAGGTAACCACCTCACCCTCTTCTCTCTGACACTGACCGTCCCCAGGTAACCACCTCACCCCCCTCCTCTCCCTGACACTGACTGTCTCCAGGTAGCCACCTCACCCCCTCCTCTCCCTGACACTGACCGTCCCCAGGTAACCACCTCACCCCCTCTTCTCTCTGACACTGACCGTCCCCAGGTAACCACCTCACCCCCCTCCTCTCTCTGACACTGACTGTCCCCAGGTAACCACCTCACCCCCCTCCTCTCCCTGACACTGACCGTCCCCAGGTAACCACCTCACCCCCTCTTCTCTCTGACACTGACCGTCCCCAGGTAACCACCTCACCCCCTCCTCTCCCTGACTGACTGTCCCCAGGTAACCACTTCACCCCCTCCTCTCCCTGACACTGACTGTCCCCAGGTAACCACCTCACCCCCCTCCTCTCCCTGACACTGACCGTCCCCAGGTAACCACCTCACCCCCTCTTCTCTCTGACACTGACCGTCCCCAGGTAACCACCTCACCCCCTCCTCTCCCTGACTGACTGTCCCCAGGTAACCACTTCACCCCCTCCTCTCCCTGACACTGACTGTCCCCAGGTAACCACCTCACCCCCTCCTCTCCCTGACACTGACCATCCCCAGGTAACCACCTCACCCCCTCCTCTCCCTGACACTGACCATCCCCAGGTAACCACCTCACCCACTTCTCTCTTTGACACTGACCGTCCCCAGGTAACCACCTCACCCTCTCCTCTCGCGGACACTGACTGTCCCCAGGTAACCACCTCACCCCCTCCTCTCTCTGACACTGACTGTCCCCAGGTAACCACTTCACCCCCTCCTCTCCCTGACTGACTGTCCCCAGGTAACCACCTCACCCCCTCCTTTCCCTGACATTGACTGTCCACAGGTAACCACCTCACCCCCTTCTCTCACGGACACTGACTGTCCCCAGGTAACCACTTCACCCCCCTCCTCTCGCAGACACTGACTGTCCCCAGGTAACCACCTCACCCCCCTCCTCTCTCTGACACTGCCTGTCCCCAGGTAACCACCTCACCCCCTCCTCTCTCTGACACTGACTGTCACAGGGTCCCCACCACCTCACCCGTTTTTCTTCAAGTAATGTAATCCTGAAGAAGGGTCACTCAACCTGAAACGTTAACTCTGATTTCTCTTCACAGATGCTGCCCAACTTGATGAGCTTTTCCAGCAATTTCTGTTTTCATTTCAGAAGTAATTCCAAATCTTTGCAATGTTTTGTGATGCCTGCTCCCTATAACTACACTGTGGTAGCAATGTCTCATCCATATCGATGCTCATTTACTGTTGCAAACTTATTCGCTAATGTACAGTACTGTTCAAGGAAACCATTGACAGTTGTGCTGTGTCACTATCTGAGGAATTTTAATCTAGAACTATTCCTGATGAGGGGCTTTTCCCCGAAACGTCGATTTTCCTGCTCCTCGGATGCTGCCTGGCCTGCTGTGCTTTTCCAGCACCACTCTAATCTTGACTCAGGTCACCATTGTCTCAGTCTGGGTTGCATTGAACTTATGACCTCAGCTGAATTCAGCTGAACAAGATCCCCAATATAACCTGTTGGTACGGGTCTCAGCCAAGCCCAGCACTCACTGGGAATTGTCCGTTTCCACCAGAAACAGGTCTTTGATGAAATGACCCCAATCTCTTCCCGTTTTCATATCTCCGATGTTTCGATGTGCCATTGCAATATTTGAATGTGCAGATGTATGCAAGAAATTCCTTTGATACCACAACGGCCCAGTCCTGCTCAAATTTACCTTAATAATGGAACAGAGTAATGAGCCACTTTTCTTGAGATGCTAGTTGGGAAGTCCACCGATGGGTTCTGACTGCTGTCTGTTGTAAACCCATACTTTGCCGGTCAATATACATTCTGCCATTCCTAAGGCTCCACACAGAAAGCCTGGCCTCATCAGCAATCTCATAAATAAGGCATGAGTCGTTTACTTACCGTGCAAATGTTTAAGTAGGGTGTATAACACCAGTCTGGGCAATAATGGCTACCTCTTCAGTTCATTGTTAGCAGCATTTCATGCAAACATATTAACGACTTGAAGGTCACCACCTTCAGTCTGTAAAATTGGCCAGTCTACATCAAGTGGTCCTGGAATGGGAAAGAGTCCCAGATATTTGAGAACCAGGTGGAATTAACTAAACTTAGCAGTAGCTAAATGAGGGTTCTCCTCCACAGAATCCTGCCATCAAGCTAGAAAAAGTAATGTTGCGTATGAATTCCGGTGTTATTGTGATGCCAGGTATGTAGGCTATAAGACTATACGAAATAGGAACAGGATGAGGCCATTCAGCCCCTCAAGTTCCTCCACCATTAAATAGGATCATGGCTGATCCACCATTCCTCACGTCCACTTCCCTGCCCTTTCCCCATAACCCTTGATTCTCTGACTGATCACGAATCTCTCAATTTCAGCCTTAAATGTTCACAAGGACTCTGCCCCCACAGCTCTCTGTGGCAAGGAATTCCAAAGACTCTCAACCCTCAGAAGAAATTCCTCATCATCTCCGTCTTAAATTGGCACCCCTTTATTCTAAAACAATACCCCTCTGGTCCTAGACTCTCCCATGAGGGAAAACTTCCTTCCAGCATTAACCCTGTCAAATCCCTTAAGAATCTGATATGTTTCAAAGAGATCACCTCTCATTCTTAACTCCAGTGAGTAGAGTCCCAACTTGTTTAGCTTTTGCTCATAAGACAATACCAGATGCCAATCCCATTGACTGCAAGATCATGTTAAACAGTCCCTTCAGCAGTTTCCAATAGGAAGAGAATGAATGGATTCCAGCAGTCAATATTTGCCAAAGGCAAGGTATAGTGGCTAGCTGCGATTCCACAATGGCACAGCACTTACTGATCACTTCAGAGTGTGCCAATAATTATACAACAGCTATTGTAAGATGATCAGTCAGGCTCACAAAAGGGCTCCCTTACACTTGCTACATTGGCAAGGTCAATGCTAAGTGGACATTTCCCTTCATGGGAGAGCCTAGGACCAGAGGGTATAGTTTCTGGAAAAAAAGGGGTGCCAATTTAAGACTGAGATGAGGAGGAATTTATTCTGAGAGTTTTGAGTCTTTGGAACTCCTTGCCACACAGAGCTGTGCGGCAGAGTTCTTGTGTATATTTAAGACTGTGATGGATTCTTGATCAGATGGGGAATCTAGGGTTACAGGGAGAGGGCATGAAAGTGGATGTGAGGAATATCAGATCAGCCAGGAGCCAGCTAAAAGACTGAGGGGCTAAAATGGCATACTCCTGTTCCTATTTCTTATGGTCTTACAGGAGGACAAACTGCAAAGAGATTTTCCAAGGATGCAATCAGATCTGAGAGATTATGGCCATGGGGAAAGACTGAGCAGGCTGGATTTTTTTTCCCCCTATAGAATAGATAAGATTTAGATATGAGCTCATTGAGTTTTTGGATAACATGATTGAAACAAAGAGATTGTTGTGGCAGAATCCAGAGTAACGGGTCATGGTGACTCATCGATCCAGCAGAGAAATAAGGTATCATTTCTCTCACTGAGAGACAGGTTAGAAACCAGAATATCCTATCATAAAAAAATGCTTGATGCAAATAGATTAAATAGTTTCAAAAGGATACTAACACCGACTAGATGCACTGAATGGCCTGTATCTGAATTGTATATTCATGTAATGATACATTAGCACCTCAACTAAGTTCAAAAGCCTCTTTCACTGCCAGTAGCTGTGTACTGTCATCCTTACAATCAATATTCAATGTGAACCCAGTCTTATGAAGTGAGAGAATATTTTCACAAGTGTCTCTCAGTTCTCCCATTTCCCTTTTGGCTCCACACCCATCATCTTATCAATATTGCTGTGACTGATCCAAACGATAAGTCCACAAATGATTTACCCAGTGGGATATAATTTGCAATATCAAGTGGGATATAGTCCCCTCTCTTCCCATTGTTTATTTTACATTAACCCAAGACTTGAATATGAGATCCAATCTGATCTCAATATAAGTCTAACAGCACATTATGTTGCTGATAAACTATCCCTGAATTGATCATCATAATCATAAACAGAAAAGGAACCTTGAACCTTGAAGCTGTTTCCTGCTCCAGAGACTTTGGAGACACACTAGTGCTGGAAAAATGACTGTAGATTTATGAGACCATGATGAAACTATTTAGACCCTTTCCACTGTAAACAGAAAGAACACAACCAGGCTAAGTATCCTTTTCAATTAAACAAAGGCTTGGAAGACAGCTGTTTCTTGCTGTATTCTTCACAGTAATGCTGTGACCAGAGTCCACTTGTCAACCAAACATCACCCTTTCCAATGCAGCATGTTCCCTTGGAGATTTCACATTCTTGCAATGCCATCCTGATGACTGTAAGTCAAAAGGTTTTGCCAGCATGTCACTCTCGCCAGCTGCTAAATGTCTCAGCTTACTGCACAATGGCAAATTACAAGGCAGGATACCTAACCAGAGTATATGTACCAAATGCAGAGTCAAGCAGGATATGCCTATACTCACTGCTACATAGATCCACCATGGTCTCATAAATCTGCACAGTCATCTTTTTTCTGTCCCCCAAAGCTTTGGAGCAAGATATTGCTTCAAGGTTCAAGGTTTTGTTTCTGTTTATGATTATTATTATGGTCAATTCAAGGATAATTTATCAGCAACATAATGTGCTGTTTGATTTATATTGAGATTAAATTGGATCTCATTTTCAAGTCTTGGGTTAATCTAATGTAAACAATGTGAATTGAGGGGATTTTATCTTACCTCATATCATGAATTCTATCCCACTGGGTAAATCATTTGTGAACTTATCATTTTGATCAGTTACAGCAGTATCGAGAAGATGATGGGTGTGGAGCCAAAAGGGAAATGGGAGAACTGAGAGACAGATGATCAGAGGATTAGATAGGGTAGACAGAGAAAGACTTTTTCCTAGGATGATGACGTCAGCTTGTACTAGAGGGCATAACTACAAATTGAGGGGTGATAGATTTAAGACTGATGTCAGAGGCAAGTTCTTTACACTGAGAGTGGTAAGGGCTTGGAATGCCCTATCTGCTAATGTAGTCAACTCAGCTACATTAGGGAGATTTAAACAATCCTTAGATAAGCACATGGATGATTTGGGGATAGTGTAGGGGGATGAGCTGAGAAAAGTTCACAGGTCGGCGCAACATTGAGGGCCGAAGGGCCTGTTCTGCGCTGTATTGTTCTAACTTCTAAATAGAACATAGAACAGGCCCTTTGGCCTCATGATGTTGTGCCAAGGATTAATCTTAATGTAAACTAAAATAACCTAACCTACACACCCCTCAGTTCACTGCTGTCCATGTGCATGTCCAGCAGTCTCTTAAATGTCCCTAATGACTCTGCTTCCACCACCACCGCTGGCAATGCATTCTATGCATTCACAACTCTCTGCGTAAAGAACCTAGCTCTGACATACCTTCTATACCTTTCTCCTAATATCTTAAAACTATGACCCCTCGTACCAGTCAATCCTGCTCTGGGAAAAAGTCTCTGGCTACTGACTCTATCCCTTCCTCTCATTACCTTGTATACCTTGATCAAGTCACCTCTCTTCCTCCTTCTCTCCAGACAGAAAAGTCCAAGCTTAGTCAACCTCTCTTCATAAGACAAGCCCTCCAGTCCAGGCAGCATCCTGGTAAACCTTCTTTGCACCTTCTCCAAAGCCTCTGTATCTTTCCTATAGTAGGGCGACCAGAACTGGACACAATATTCCAAGTGTGGTCTCACCAGGGACTTGTAGAGCTGTAGCAAAACCTCGCAGTTCTTAAACTCGATCCCCCTGTTAATGAAAGCCAAAGCACCATATGCTTTCTTAACAACCCTATCCACTTGGGTGGCACCTTTGAAGGATCTATGTATTTGCACACCCAGAGCCCTCTGTTCCTCCACATTGCCAAGAATTCTGTCTTTAATCTTATATTCAGCATTCAGGTTCAACCTTCCAAAATGCATCACTACACTTTTATCCAGATTGAACTCCATCTGCCATTTCTAAGTCCAGCTCTACATCCTGTCTATGTCGCACTGCAGCCTGCAGTAGTCCTCAATACGGCACCTCCAACCTTTGTGTCATCTGAAAATTTACCCCTCAACCTTCTCATCCAAGTCATTTATAAAAACTACAAAGAGCAGAGGCCCACAAACAGAGCCCTGCGGGACCCCATTCAACACTGACCTCCAGGCAAAGTACTTTCCATCTACAACCACTCTCTGCCAGCCAATTCTGAATCCAGATAGCCAAGTCTCCCTGTATCCCATACCTCCTGACTTTACGAATGGGCCTGCCAAAGGGAACATTATGGACTTCAGCAAGGCATTTGATATACACCTTATCCACTGCTCGACCTTCGTCAACCTGTCTTGTCACCTCCTCAAAGAACTTAGTAAGATTTGTGAGGCATGACCTGCCCCTCGCAAAGCCATGCTGACTGTCTTTAATCACACTATGCTTTTCCAAATAGTCATAAATCCTATCCCTCAGAATTCCTTCCAAAACCCTGCTGACCACAGACGTAAGACTGACTGGTCTGTAATTGCCAGGGATTTCCCCATTCCCCTTCTTCAAAAAAGGAACAACATTCGCCTCCTTCCAATCCTCCAGTACGACCCCCGTGGAGAGTGAGGAAGCATGGATCTTTGCCAGCGGCTTAGCAACCTCATTTCTCGCTTCCCGGAGCAGGCTGGGATAAGTCTGGTCTGGCCTTGGGGACTTATCAATCTCAATGTTTGCCAGAATTTCCAATACATCAACTTATATTCTCTCACTTCACAAGACTGGGTTCACATTGAATATTGACTGTAAGGATGACAGCCTCAGACAGCCACTGGCAGTGAAAGAGGTTTTTGAACTTAGTTGAGGTGCTAATGTATCATTGCATAGAATATGCAATTCAGACACAGGCCATTCAGCACATCTAGTCTGTGTTAGTATCCTTTTGAAACTATTTAATCTATTTCCAACAAGCATATTTTTATGATAGGGTGTTCTGGTTTCTAACCTCTCTGAGTGAGAGATTAGCAAGCCAGCAGACAAATAAGGTGAGTCGCTATTGCCCATTATTCTGGATTCTGCACCAACAGTATCTGTTTACCTCAATCACCTTATTAAAGAACTCAATGAGCTCATATCCAAATCTTATCTATTCTAAAGAAACAAAAAAACCCAGCCTGTTCAGTCTTCCCCCATGGCCACAATCTCTCAGATCTGATTGCATTCTTGGAAAATCTCTTTGCAGTTTCTCCTCCTGTAAGACCATAAGAAAAAGGAACAGGGGTGCGCCATTTTGGCCTCTCAAGCCTGCCATGCCGTTCAGTTGGATCCTGGCTGACCTGACGTTCCTCATGTCCACTTTCCTGCCCTCTCCCTGTAACCTTTGATTCTCCATCTGATCAAGAATCTATCTGTCTCAGCCTTAAGTATATTTAAGAATACTGCCCCACAGTTCTCTGGAGTTCCAAAAACTAAAAACCCTTTGACAGAAGAACTTCCTCCTCATGTCAGTCTTAAATTGGCACCCCTTTATTCAGAAACTATACCCTCTGGTCCTAGACTCTCCCATGAGAAGAGGCATCCTCTTAACATTGACCCTGTCAAACCCCTTAAGAATTCTGGCTGTTTCAATGCGATCACCTGTCTGTCTTCTGAACCCAGTGAGTAGAGATCTGGAGATCAAACCTGTGCAAAGCCCTCAGTGTGATCTGAACAAACTCAGATGTGAGTTTAACATAACTTTTGAATTCCACACGCCCAGGAATAAAATCTAGTGTTTTGTTAATGTTTCTAACTGTCTTGCGGCCATATAATTCTGCTTTTTCCGATGTGCTTATGTGTACCCCTACACTCCTGTACCTTTCTGCCTTTGTTCATTATTTTTATTCAGGAATGCTTCTTACTTCCCCAACACGCTCAGTTCGCATTTATCTGTATAAGAATCCATTTGCTACTTTGTTTTCATTCTTCACAACTTCTTGGCCATCTCTGGTTCAGCCCGCATTTGTTGCCTATCCATTATTGCCCTGAAAAAGGTGGTCATATTTCACCTTCGAAACCACGTTCACCCACATGGAGCAGGTACACCACAGCACTGTTGGAGACGGAGCTCCAGGGTGATGAGATACAGAAGGACTCTGCCCCCCCCATCTCTCTGTGACAAAGAGTTCCAAAGACTCTCAACCCTCTGAGAAAAGAAATTCCTCCTCCTCTCAGTCTTAAATTGGCACCCCTTCATTCTGAGACTGAAAAAGAAAGGTCGCTATCGTTCCACTCAAGATGGGGTTTGGCTTAGCGATGACCTTTTCAAGTGGTGTTTCTTTGTGAGGAGGGTGTGCTCACCAAAGTAATCGGAGCTCCGTCCCTTGAAAGTTCCCCTAGCACCATCTTACCTTGGATAATTCTTCAGTGTCGCTGGGTCAAAGTCCAGGAACTAAGGGCATTGTGAGTCTAGCTGCACCACAGCGATTGCAGTGGTTCAAGAAAGCATCTCACCCCCGGGCCTCTCTGGGACAGCTAGGGAGAGGCAATACTAGCCCAGTCAGCAATGGCAACATCAAGTGACCGGATAAAAACAATTTGGCAGTCTCAAGGGAAATGACTTCACCATCAAGCATTTATTCCAGAAACACTCAGGAATCCTTTGACCCATTGAACTCAACAAGGAAAAGGAAAGTAATGGAAAGTTACAGCCTTTCTGCAGTCCTGACATTGTTGACACTGTGATGCACAAACCTCATACATTAATTCATTGGAATAACAAACTGAATATCATTAGATTAAAAATCACCAGAGCAGCAAGTATCTCATGTCTGGTGACTGAGGTGTTTTTCCACACAAAAATAAAAGCTAACACACACATACACACAATCAAACCACATAAACCTTTCCAATTTATCCAATAAACATTTATAACATTGTAAAATGTGAAAATAACTTCACTGTCCAATATAGAATTTTAGTTTGTTATCTCATTTTGCTCCTCACGCTGTCTCCAGTTACTGGGGAAAGCATTCTGCTTGCACAGCATTGACACCACATTAAGTATTTTCTTCAAGAACCTGGTTAAAAATTACTTTGAATATTTTCTTCCTGACACTGAAATGTTCTGCATTTTCAACAGGGAAGCAGTGACCCAGTATGAAAGTAACAGTCAGTAGTTAAGAGGCCCAGGTTAATGTTATGGCTGTTAGTGGAATTTAATGCAATTAACAAAATTTGGAATTAAAGGCTAGTTTAACAATGAATATGAAACCATTGTCAAATGTTGTAAAATCCCATCTGGTTCACTAATGTCCTTTTAGGAAGGGAAATCATCATGTGAGGGTTCCTTCAAGTTCAAAGTGATCAATTTTGCACCAAGATATGTACCTCTCATGTTTAATTAGAAGTGTATTGTTAATTAAACTGTGCAAGGTTTATTGGATCAATGCAACTGTTTGTGGATTACATGAATATGACCCCCTTTACAGCAAAGACTGATGAAGTAGACTAGCTCCAGGCCTGCCTCCTACAAGCTCCATCTTTGCTTCCACATACGACGTCTTGTTGTTTGGAACTCTCTTCCACAAACAGCAGTGGATGTTGGATCAATTGTAAATCTTAAATCTGAGATAGATAAACAGAGGAACCTTGATTATCCAGCATTCAATTTTCCAAATTTCTGAATATCTAAACAAGATCACAAGGTCCCAATGCTTGGCTAAACTGTGTTATCTGGCATTCGATTATCTGAACATTTGATTATCCAAACAAAATAGTCCCTGCTCGTGTCGTTTGGATAATTGAGGTTCCTCTGTATTTTTGTTAAGCAAAGGGTATTAAGGGAGATGGGCCAAAGGTAGGTTCGGCCACAGATCAGCCATGATCTTATTGAATGGTGGAACAGACTCTAGGGGCTGAATGGCCAACTTGTCTTCCTATGTGTACTTTCTGGCCAAGTTCCCATGATCATAATCAGTGTTTATTACTCAATTGAGTTTTGGCTCTTCCATACCCATATACTGCATATCCTTCCACTTACTCTACCCTTCATAATCATTATACTGTGATATCTTGGTCAGTATATTTATGTTTCTCTCTTCCCATCCTCCCCAGGTTTTTAACTTTACAAATGCAAACAATGATGAGGTGTCTCTACTATCCCCAAGTGTGTTCTCTTTAGAGTTGGAAGATTGGGCAAAGGACTGTCTCCCTGATGATCTGAGTTCTCTCTTGAACCGAAGGCCTTTAACCTCTTGTATTGCTTTCACAGAGGACGCTGGAGATGGATAACAGACCTATTCTTTATTGCTGCCAGTATGGTCTCTGACCTAGCAAGTGGTTTCTCCTTTGCAGTGTTTGGATTGTTACATTTCGTTGCTTCACTCTTCCTCATGGTATCTTCTATGGAGTTTATGCACTACATCTTGACTTGCAGCAATGGGAGTTGCTTTTCATTTCACCAGCAGATCTATGCTAAAGTAGATGGGGTTATTACCTCAACATTTTGACTACATCAAGATTTCTCCTTCCTTCATAGCTATTAAATTATTGGCGGATCTGGCTTCATTCTTGCTTTGCAAAGGAAGTGGTTGATGCAGGCACAGTAACAACATTTAAAAGACATTTGGGACAGGCACACGAATAGGGAAGGTTTAAGAGGATATGACCAAATGGGATTAGTTTGGGATTTGGAAACTTGGTCAGCAAGAGCAAGTTGGACAGAAGAGTCTGTTTCTGTGCGGTATGACTCTATGACTTTATGTCTCTATGACTCTATTTTGCTCCAACGCATCTCTTCATAATCAGTTCTGCCTCTTGTAGCAGACAAGATTTGGTGTTGATAGTTCACTGTGTTGTATAGCAACCAAACTCAATTTAGTTGAAGATATTTCCATTGCTTATTACGGTATCTCATCTCAAGTGATGTAGACAGATCAGTTGCTGCCTCTTCATCTGGGGACCTGGGTTCAATTCCAGCCTTGAGCAACTCACACTGGGGAGAGACCATTCATCTGCTCTGTGTGGGGGAAGGGATTCACTCAGCTATCCAGCCTAGTGTCACACCAGCGAATTCACACTGATCAGAAACCCTTTAAATGTTCTGTGTGTGAGAGAAGCTTTATGAGCTCGGGGTGTTTAATTCAACATCAGCGACTTCACACTGAGGAGAGGCCATTCGTCTGTGCCAAACGCAGCAAGACGTTCAGGTCTTCATCTCAACTCTCAAAGCACCTATGTGTGCACACAGGAGAAAGACCATTCACCTGCTCTCAGTGTGGAAAGAGGTTCAGGTGTTCATCAAACCTGACTGAACATCCACGTGTTCACACTGGAGAGACCATTTGTCTGCTCTGAGTGTGGAAGGGACTTACTTGTTCATCCCACCTGACGGAGCACAGGCGGGTTCACACTGGGGAGAAGCCATTTGTCTGCTCCATATGTGGGAAGGGATTCAACACGTCATCCCAGCATCTTAAACACCAGCCGGTTCATGCTGGGGAGAGACCATTCTCCTGCTGCTTGAGCGGGAAGGGATTCAGTCATTTATCCACACTGCAAAGACATCAGCAAGTTCACACTGGAGGGAAACCATTCCCCTGCTCCCAGTGTGGAAAGGGATTCACTCAGTCTTCCCACCTGCTGAGACACCAGCAAGTTCACAAGTGACTCCAGGAGTTAGGATTCTCCTGCTTTTGCTGCTGTTGTCCAGTCCTAGGCGTGACTATGTTCATTTTTGCAGTATTCTGACTTCCTGCGCTTGGGGTTTGTTGTCCTATAAATCATATTTGTCTTTTAAAAAAAAAGGTGGCATGGTGGCTCAGTGGTTAGCACTGCTGCCTCACAGCGCCAGGGACCTGGGTTCGATTCCAGCCTCGAGTGACTGTCTATGTGGAGTTTGCACATTCTCCCTGTGTTTGTGTGGGTTTACTCTGGTTTACTCCCATAATCCAAAAATGGGCTGGTCAGGTGGATTGGCCATGTTAAATTGTCCCAAAATGTTCAGTGCATTAGTCAGGGATAAATATAGGGTAGGGGAATGGGTCTGGGTGAGCTACTCTTCAGAGGGTCAGTGTGGACTTGTCGGGCAGAAGGACCTGTTTCCATACTGTAGGGGATCTAATCTAATCTAATCTAATGAACTGTCTACATGGGGTTGCACATTCTCCCTGTGTCTGCATGGATTTTTTTTCGGGTGCTCCAGTCTCTTCCCACAGTCAGGTTGATTGGTCATGATAAATTGCCCCATAGTGTCCAGGAATGTGCAGGTTAGGTGAGTTAGCCATGGGAAATGCAGGGATGGAATTGGGACTGGGTGGGGTGCTCTTCAGAGGATCAGTGTGGGCTCAATGAGCCAAATGGCCTGCTTCCACACTGAAGGGATTCTTCGTTTGATCTTCATCCTTGACGGAGACTAGCAAAATTTTCTATCAACGTTTCATCTAAGCTCTTGCTCATGCTGAGTAAGGTGAGGCCCATGGTGTTCGAGGTGAGCTACTGGCATGGATTGAGGATTGGCTGTCTGACAGAAGGCGGAGAGTTGGGATAAAAGGTTCTTTTTCGGGATGGCAGCCGGTGACAAGTGGTGCCCCGCAGGGTTCAGTGTTGGGGCTGCAGCTGTTCACATTATATATTAATGATCTGGATGAAGGGACTGGGGCATTCTGGTGAAGTTCACCGATTATACGAAGTTGGGTGGACAGGCAGATAGTTTTGAGGAGGTGGGGAGACTGCAGCAAGATTTAGACAGTTTGGGAGAGTGGTCCAGGAAATGGCTGATGAAATTCAACGTGGGCAAATGCGAGGTCTTGCACTTTGGAAAAAAGAATACAGGCATGGACTCTTTTCTAACTGGTGAAAAAATTCCTAAAGCCAAAGTACAAAGGGATCTGGGAGTGCTAGTCCAGGATTCTCTAAAGATTAACTTGCAGGTTGAGTCTGTGATTAAGAAAGCGAGTGTAATGTTGTCATTTATCTCAAGAGGGTCGGAATATAAAAGCAGCGATGTGCTTCTGAGACTTTATAAAGCTCTAGTTAGGCCCCATTTAGAATACTGTGCCCAATTTGGGCCCCACAGCTCAGGAAGGATATACTGTCACTGGAGCGTGTCCAGCAGTGATTCACACAGATGATCCCTGGAGTGGTAGGCCTAACATACGATGTAGAGCTGAGAATCCTGGGATTGTATTCAGAGTTTAGAAAGTTGGAGGGGATCTAATAGAAACTTAAAAGATAATGCATAGCTTAGAAAGGGTGGACACTGAGAAGTTGTTTACGTTAGGTGGGGATACTAGGAACCATGGGCACAGCCTTAGAATTAGAGGGGGTCAATTTAGAACAGAAATGGGGAGACATTTCTTCAGCCTGAGAGTGGTAGGGCCTGTGGAATTCATTGCCACGGAGCGCAGTGGAGGCTGATGTTAAATGTCTTCAATGCAAAGATTGATAAATTCTTGATCTCGCAAGGAATTCAGGGGGAGAGTGCGGGTAAGTGGAGTTGAAATGCCCATCAGCCATGATTGAATGTCAGAGTGGACTCAATGGGCAGAATGGCCTTACTTCTACTCCTATGTCTTATGGTCTTATTCTGAATGAGATTGCAGTCAATATTTGCCCTCTCACTCAGGAGTGACTCTTCTTGGTTGTGCAGTACATGCAGGGCTTGTCGGGTTTGGAATCCTCTATAACGTAGTGTTATTTAACATGCCTTTAACGTTACATACAATGCCCCCAGGTCATGCAGCTTAACTTCTACCTTAACCAAGGCTCTGTAATTGACAATGCTGTGAAACTTGCTCTCAAATCTAACTCGAAATCCATGAGATTCTTTTGATGTAAATATCCACATGTTAAACATTTCAGTCTATATCACTAAGTTCCCTTAAGAACTTTTTTACTGGAAGCCGTTCTACTTCATTTATTTCATTATGTGAGTATTTCTTTGGTCTTTTGTTTTTTTGTGGCTGTGTTCTTTGTCGGTACATATACTGGAAGTGACTTACTTTTGGTTTTAAAACATCCAGACAATGTCCAGGCTTGGACTGATAAGTGGCAAGTAACATCTGTGTCACAAACATCTAACAATGACTATCTCCATCAAGAGGAAATCTAACAATCTCCCAGTGAATGTCAATGGTGTCGCATTCAATGAGCCCCCCCCCCCACCCCCCTCACTATCAGCATCCTGGGAGTCATTGGCTAGAAACTGAACAGGACCAACCATGTACATAAAAGCAAAGTATTGCAGATGCTGGAGGTCTGAAATAAAAACAGGAAGTACTAAAGAAACTCAGCAGGTCTGGCAGCAAATGCAGAAAGAGTAGAAAGTTAGTATTTCAATTCCAAAGACTCTTCCTTGGAACATTAGCCATATACATAATGTGTTTCCAAGAGCTGGAAATCCTGCAGCGAGTAACTCATCCTTCCAATTTGCCAGAGATTGTCCAGCATTTACAAGGCACAAGTTAGTAATGTGATTGAATGTTCCCCACTTGCCTGGATGGGTTCTTCCTGATGAAGAGCTCATGCTCAAAACATCGACTCTCCTGCTCCTCAGATGCTGCCTGACTTGCTGTGCTTTTCCAGCGCCACACTTTTCAACTCTGATCTCCAACATCTGCAGTCCTCACTTTCTCCCTCCTGGATGGGTGTAGCTCCAACAACACTGAAGAAGCTTGATACCATCCAGGACAAAGCAGCCAACTTGATTGGCACATGATCCAGTCGCTTAAACATTCACTCCATTAATCACCAATGCTCAGTCGCAGCAGTGTGTACTGCCTACAAGAAGCACCGTAGTAATTCAGCAGAGCTTATTAGACAGCATCTTTGAAACCATGACCTCCTCATGAGAAGGATGAGGGCAGCAGAACACCACCACCTGCACGTTCCCTCCAACTCGCTCACTATCCTGATTTGGAAATATATCGCCATTCCCCTATGGTCACTGGGTCAAAGTCCTGAACCTCTCTCCTTAATAGAACTCTCGGCTGACCTACAGCAAACAGACTGCAGCAGTTCAGGAAGCAGTTCAGTGCCACCTTCTCAAGCAGGAATGGGCAGAAACTGCTGGCCCACCAGCGATGCCCGGATCCCCTGAGCAAGTTTTGAAAAGAGCAGCATTTATTTGGACAGAGACCCTGCTGTTATTTGTCACCCGTTGGTAATGTATCCTCCCAGTCTGACAGAGACATAGAAAACTGGAGCAGGAGTAGGCCATTCAGCCCTTCAAGCCTGTTCCGCCATTCAATTGGTTCATGGCTGATCATCTAATTCAATCCACTGTTCCTGTCATTCACCCCCATGGCCTTTGATCCCTTCAGCCCTAAGAACTATGTCTAGTTCCTTCCTGAAAGCATTCAGTTGCTTTCTGAGACAAAGTATTGCATTAGTTCACCACTCTGTGGGTGAAGACATTTCTCTTGATCTCCCACTCCCTGCTGGAGTGAGGTCACCTCCTGCTTTCCCCTTATCAATCCCAAGAAAGATGATCAGACAACATCAGAATCAATGAGAGGGAGGGCTGAACTGTTTATGATCAGCAGTTGATTTCCATCACTAGAAACAGTGTTACAATTACTCCGTGATATACCATTAAATTTAAGACATCACTTTATTCCCTCTTTGTCCTTTATGACAGTTTTTACAGGAGACAATGACCCCATTGCACTCTTTACAATTCACACATTGTGCCTTTTTGCCTGAAGGCACCTGACTTTCTTATGAGTTTATTGAGAAATAACTTGCGTCTAAACATTGAATGTGATGAGCAAGGGTATCCTGGTTTGAGGTGTGAACCAGAGTAAACAAATTCCATTCACCAGTCACCCATCTCAGAAAACATTCAATGAGAAAATCACTTGGGGAGGGGGCTCATGGACAACACAGACTCATGAAAGTAATTAGTAAAGCTATGAATGCCATTGTAAATTGAAAATCCATGATGACAGAACACTGAAATCAAACAATTGACATTGTGGCTGGAATTCTTTCCCTCCTTAGTGTGTTTACACTTGTGAGAATTATAGTGATTAAAAGACTCCACAAAAATTCTCAACACTAAGAAACACTTTCCTGATTTCACCCCCTCAAACCAGAATCTTGCCCTTGAGTCATGGAAGATTATTTTGCTTCCATGTATTTTGTATCTCCTTGAAGCTCTGACTCACCCCATTTAGGACCCACGTCCAATTCTCCTCTTCTCCAGGGTAAAACTGCATGGTACAAATTTCCAACATGGAAATCAGAGCAGGAGTCTGGCGGCTGAAGTTTCCCAAAATGCTTGTCACTCAATATCCAAAGGCGCATGTCCACACATGCTCCATCCTCTTCAAAGGTGGGCATTGGCAAACCCACCAGGGTCACCACATCGTCACTGCCCACCTTTGGACCAACCACTTTGGGCCTTCAGCACTTCACTTGGAGCTCATGGTCACCTCCAACATGTATCCTTCTGCTAGGTCATGTTGCAGACAGGGACTCGCATGCATCCAATGGATATTTGCTTACTTTCATGGTGCTCACTCACTCTCATGCTTTTTATAGGGTGGCATGATGGCACAGCGGTTAGCACTGCTGCCTCACAGTGCCAGGAACCCAGGTTCAATTCCAGCCTCGGGCAACTGTCTGTGTGGAGTTTGCACATTCTCCCCGTGTCTGCATGGGTTTCCTCTGGGTGCTCCGATTTCCTCCTACAGTCCAAAGATGTGCAAGGCAGGTGAATTAGCCATACTAATGTGCCCATAGTATTCAGGGATGTGTAGGTTAGATGCATTAGTCAGGGGTAAATGTAGAGGAATGGGTCTGGATGAGTGACTCTTGAGGGTCGGTGTGGACTTGTTGGGCCAAATGGGCTGTCTCCACACTCTAAGAGGTTAGAGTGAAGGTTAGGTGGATTGGCCATGCTAAATTCCCCCTAGTGTCCAGGCTAG
Source organism: Chiloscyllium plagiosum (assembly GCF_037043375.1). Taxonomy (NCBI): domain Eukaryota; kingdom Metazoa; phylum Chordata; class Chondrichthyes; order Orectolobiformes; family Hemiscylliidae; genus Chiloscyllium; species Chiloscyllium plagiosum. The sequence continues at coordinate 11,183,403 of NW_028270172.1, forward strand.
ATATGTTAGCCATTGGAAATTGCCCAAAGTATGGAGATTAAGTGGATTAACCATTACCAGGGTTACAGAGGTGGGGTAGGCCGAGGCGGGAGGATTAGCCTTAACTCAATGAGCCAAATGGCCTGCTTCCACACTGTAGGGATTCCATGAGACTGCCATCCTCTGTTTCCATCATGTTGCTCTCTGACTGCACAAAGCCTCGAGCGCCCAGTTACAAGCTGCCAACCTAGGTGGTATCAGTTTGCTCACTTGTTAGCGTCAAGGGAGAGGAAGGCAGAGAACGTGTTGGTGTCTGGTACAATTAGAGCATTTAACAGGCATCTGGATGGGTATATGAATAGGAAGGGCTTAGAGCAATATGGACCAAGTGCTGACAAATGGGACTAGATTAATTTAGGATATGCAATTGGCTTGGACGAGTTGGACCAAAGGCTCTGTTTCTGTGCTGTATAACTCTGTGACTCTATATCTCTGGCCAAGCCCCTGGAGTGGAACAGGAGAAGCCCTGTGACTGATTGTGGTGGTACCCCTGTCTGATCGTAGTCCCCCTTCCTCCAATTTAAACAAAAACATTCAGTCCCTGATTTAAATTTCACAATCAGAATTGAACTAACATCGATCACCGTTTGGGGAAGAGAGTTCCAAACCTCCATTAATCTTTGCGTATAGAGGTGCTTTCTGATGTCTCTCCTGAATGACCTGGCTCTGATTCTTACTCTGTGCCCCCCAGTTCGAGAATCTTCAACTTATCTTTATCTACTCTGTCTTTCCTTGTTACTATTCTGAAGATCATGATTAGATTATCCCTTAACCATCTAAATTCGAGAAGAGAGGTTTAATTTGTCTAAAATCTCTGCTCATAATGTAAACACTGAAGACCAGGTAAGCCTACATTGTATTCCCTCCAGGGCTATAACAGCCTTCCTAAGGTGTCCAGATCTGCACATGGTACTCTCAGTGGGGACTAACCAGCATAACTACAGCATAATGTCTGCATCCCTATACTCAAGCCCTTTAGATATGAAAGCCAATATGCCATTATTTGGAGACGCCAGTGTTGGACTGGGGTGGACAAAGTTAAACATCACACAACACCTGGTTATAGTCCAACAGGTTTATTTGGAAGCACTAGCTTTCAGAGCGCTGCTCCTTCGTCAGGTGGTTGTGGAGAATAAGATTGTAAGACACAGAATTTATAGCAAAAGTTTACAGTGTGATGTAACTGAAATTATATATTGAAAAAGACCCGGATTGTTTGTTAAGTCTCTCATCTTTTAAAATGACCATGTAGGTTTCAGTTCTTTCATATGTAAATCGCAAAACATTTTTTAAAAAGTTACATTCTCAAGTGCACTTTAACAATTGGTGTCATGTCGGCCCAGATAAGGTATTGAAAATGTTCGCTCCCTGTGGGGCTGTCTGTGCCACAATGGTCAGACTGATTCTAATCTAAAAAAACGGATTCATGCAGGTTTTAAGTAGAGTAAAATGTAATTCTGCAAGTATAAATTCACTCCACAAACTTTGTGTGTGAGAGAGAGACAGAGAGGTAGGGCGGTTATGAGTGTCTGTGAGAGGGTGTGTGTATGTACGTGAGTGTGAGTGTAAAGGGGTTTAAGTCTGTGAGAGGGTGTATGTGGGAGTGTGTGCGTGAGTATATGAGAGAGGGTCTGTGTGTGTGTGTGTTTGTCTGTGTGTGTGTTATAGTGCAGTGGGGTCACCTGTAGTGTGACATGAACCCAAGGTCCCGGTTGAAGCCATCCCCATGGGGACCCAACTTGGCTATCAGCCTCTGCTCAGCTACTTTTCATTACTGCCTGTCCCGCAGTCCACCTTGGAGCACGGTCACCCAAAGATCCGAGGTTGAATGTCTTGGACCGCTGAAGTGTTCTCTGACTGGGAGGGAACAGTCCTGTCTGTTGATTGTTCTGCGGTGTCCATGCTGCAGCCTCTGCTTGGTTTCCCTCATGTACCATGCCTCAGGACATCTTTGCCTGCAGCGTATGAGATAGACAATGTTGGCTGAGTCACATGAGTACCTCCCACATACATGGTGGGAGGTGTCCCCGGGTGTAATGGTGGTATCAGTATCTACATTCTGACACGTCTTGCAGCATATACCGTGACAGGGTTGTATGGTAATGTCCTGAAAGCCGGGCAGTTTGCTTTGAACAATAATCTGTTTGAGGTTTGGTAGCTGTTTAAAGCTGAGAAGTGGAGGTGTAGGGAAGGTCTTGGTGAGTTGCTCATCCTCATTGATAATGTGTTGCAGGTCGCGAAGAACATGGCGCAGTTTTTCGGCTCCTGGGAAGTACTGGACAACGAAGGGTACCCTGTCAGTTGCAGCACGTGTCTGTCTCTTGAGGGTGTCATTATAGTTCCTTGCTGTGGCACGTCGGAACTGGCGGTTGATGAGTTGAGCATCGTGCCCTGTTCGTATGAGGGCATCCCTGAGTACTTCCAAGTGCCCGTCGCATTCCTCCTCACCTGAACAGATCTGGTGTAAGCGTCGGGCTTGTCCATAGGGGATAGCTGTTTTAATATGTTTCGGGTTGAAGCTGGAGAAGTGTAGCATCGTTAGGTTATCCGTGGGTTTGTGGTAGAGTGTGGTGTTGAGGTGCTCCTCATTGATAGAGATGCATGTGCCCAAGAATGAGACAGACAGTCGAGAGTAGTCCATGGGGAGTCTGATGGTGGGATGAAACTTGTTGATGTCGCTGTGTAGTTTTATCAGTGACTCCTCGCCATGGGCCCAGAGGGAGAAAATGTCATCAATGTACCTGGTGTATAGTATTGGTTGGAGATCCTGCATAGAGAAGAAGTCTTGTTTGAACCTGTGCATGAAAATGTTGGCATATTGGGGTGCAAATCTGGTCCCCCAGGCTGTTCCATGTGTCTGGATGAAGATCTGGTTGTCAAAGGTGAAGACGTTGTGATCGAGGATAAAGCGGATGAGTTGTAAGACGGTGTTCAGCGTTTGGCAGTTGTTGGTGTTGAGTACTGAGGCTGGTGCTGCGATGCCATCCTTGAGGGAGATGCTGGCGTAGAGTCCCGAAACATCCATTGTGATGGGAGTGTTCCTGGTTCGGTTCGTGGGTGCTGAGTTTCTGTAAGAAATCTGTGGTTGTCAGGACAGAAGCTGGGGGTTCCCTGTGCAATGGGTTTCAAAGTGCCTTCGACATGACCAGAGAGGTTCATTGCCTGATACGATGGGACATCCTGGTGTGTTGGCTTTGTGTATCTTCGGAAGGCAGTAGAAGTCACCTACGCGAGAAGTACGTGGGATGAGTGTGCGTAGGGAGCTCTGAGGAACGGGGTCCAAAGTCCTGATCAATATGTTTAGTTCACGGGTATGCTGTTTGGTCGGATCATCTGGTAGTTACCTGTAGTGTTCCTGGTTGTTCAGTTGTCGGTACACTTCCTTGGAGTAATTTGTTCTATTCTGAATGACGATGGCGCCTCCTTTATCTGCTGGTTTGATGACAATGTTGTGATTGGTTTTGAGAGCATGGACGGCGTTGCGTTGTGATTGGGTGATGTTCTGCTCTACCTTTGGGGTGCGGTTGATTAACCGGTTGATTAACCGTACCCACAAGGTAGAGCCGTACCCATTTATATATTTCCTGATGGTTTGAGCATAGATGTCAAGCCCAGGGGAGCGGCCCTCTGGTGGGGTCCAAGTTGACTCCTTCTTTGGTTGCTCCTCTGCAGATGCCTGTGATGACTGTCCAGGTACGTCGGTGGGATCACTGCTGGCATCTTGAATGAATTCCTGGAGTCTCATTTGTCTGATGAAGCACACACATACATTCACAACCTCTCACATGCACACACTCTCACACTCGCTCTCATGCACTCACACATACACACATCTTCTCTCATGTACTCACACATACCTCCCACACACACCACACACTCACACTCTCTCTCATGAACTCACCCATACGCTCACACATACACACACACACCCTTTCTCATGCACTCACATATACAATCCCACACACCATCTCATGGACTTAAACCCCTTTACACTCAAACGCTCACACACATTCACACATCCTCTCGCAGACACTCATAAACCCCCACAAATCCCTCCCCCACACGCATACATATGCGCACACCCCCACATGCATGCACGCGCATACACACATATACACATATAAGTATGTGGGGTGAATTTGTACTTGCAGAATTACATTTTACTTTGCACAATAATTGCATGAATCCATGTAGGATTCTGTAAATCCATTTTTTTCAGATTAGAATCAGTCTGACCATTGTGGCACAGACAGCCCCACAGGGAGCTAACATTTTCAGTATCTCATCTGGGCCCACATGACACCAATTGTTAAAGTGCACTTGAGAATGTAACTTTTTAAAAATGTTTTGCGATTTACATTTGAAAGAACTGAAACCAACATGCTCATTCTAAAAGATGAGTGACCTAAACAAACAATCTGGGTCTTTTTCAATATGTAATTTCAGTTACATCACACTGTAAACTTTTGCTATAAATTCTGTGTCTTACAATCTTATTCTCCACAACCACCTGACGAAGGAGCAGCATTCTGAAAGCTAGTGCTTCCAAATAAACCTGTTGGACTATAACCAGGTGTTGTGTGATGTTTAACTTTGTCCACCCCAGTCCAACACCGGCGTCTCCAAATAATGGCATATTGGCTTTCATATCTAAAGGGCTTGAGTATAGGGATGCAGACATTCTGCTGTAGTTATATATAACCCTGGTTAGTCCCCACTGAGAGTACCATGTGCAGATCTGGACACCTTAGGAAGGCTGTTATAGCCCTGGAGGGAATACAATGTAGGCTTACCTGGTCTTCAGTGTTTACATTATGAGCAGAGATTTTAGACAAATTAAACCTCTCTTCTCGAATTTAGATGGTTAAGGGATAATCTAATCATGATCTTCAGAATAGTAACAAGGAAAGACAGTGTAGATAAAGATAAGTTGAAGATTCTCGAACTGGGGGGCACAGAGTAAGAATCAGAGCGAGGTCATTCAGGAGAGACATCAGAAAGCACCTCTATACGCAAAGATTAATGGAGGTTTGGAACTCTCTTCCCCAAACGGTGATCAATGTTAGTTCAATTCTAATTGTGAAATTTAAATCAGGGACTGAATGTTTTTGTTTAAATTGGAGGAAGGGGGACTACGATCAGACAGGGGTACCACCACAGTCAGTCACAGGGCTTCTCCTGTTCCACTCCAGGGGCTTGGCCAGAGATATAGAGTCACAGAGTTATACAGCACAGAAACAGAACCTTCGGTCCAACTTGTCCAAGCCAATTGCATATCCTAAATTAATCTAGTCCCATTTGTCAGCACTTGGCCCATATCTTTCTAAGCCCTTCCTATTCAGATACCCATCCAGATGCCTGTTAAATGTTGTAATTGTACCAGCCTCCAACACGTTCTCTGGCAGCTCATTCCATCCACACACCACCCTCAGTCTGAAAAACTTGCAGTTAGATCCCTTTTATATCTTGCCTTTCTCACCCTAAACCTATGTCCTCTAGATTTGGATTCCCCCACTCCCGGGAAATGACCTTGTCTATTTATCCTAACCATTTTATAAACTTCTATTAGGTCACCCCTCAGCCCCTGACGCTCCAGGGAAAACAGCCCCAGCCTATTCAGCCCCTCCCTATAGCTCAAACCCTCCAACCCTGACAACATCCTTGTAAATCTTTTCTGAACCCAGTCAGGTACTTGGTCCTGTAGAATCCAGGGATTCATGGTGGCTGGGAGTTGGGCCACAGTCAGTCCTGCAGAGCAATGGCAAACAGCCTTGGGGCTGAAAATGTGTTGCTGGAAAAGCGCAGCAGGTGAAGCAGCATCAAAGGAGAAGGAGAATCGACGTTTTGGGCATGAGCCCTTCTTCAGGAATGAGGAGAGTGTGCCAAACGGGCTAAGATAAAAGGTAGGGAGGAGGGGCTTAGGGGAGGGACCTTTAAACAGCCCAGTGAGTGAGATTGGTCAGTCAGGGCTCTCTTGTCAGTCCAGAGGGTGGGCCTTGGTCAGTCCATGGGGATTTGGTCAATAATGGTCAGGAGAAACTAGTGCTTCCAAATAAATCTGTTGAACCATAACCTGGTGTTGTGTGATTTTTATCTTTGTCCACTCCAGTCCAACATCTAGGGATGGGCTTCATTATGTTGGGTCATTAAGGGAGTGGTGACAATGAGAGGACCAACTGGAGATGGTAGGGTGGGGCTGTATAGAGAATGGGAAGAGATTGGAAACTGAGGAAGAGAGAGATTCAAATGCATTATGGTAACTCTGCCTTTCACACCAGGCAGGATAGGGCCCTACAGGAGCTAAAAGGAGCATTGGAATGTCCAATGTCTGGGGAAGTAGGGCTAAAGTGGGCACATTAGGAGGGGGAAGGAAGCTGAGAGATCACCTTCCCCGAGTCGAGCAGTTTGGGGCACTGGGACTCTCCACCATCTCTGGTTTCCCCAGGTGCAGGCTTCTATCAATGATACCAACATTGCTTTGAGAGCTCCCCATCACCAAACTGCATGGTGTGTAAACAGCAAAGCTTCCACTCCATCGAAGTTGAAATGATATGGGATACTCACTGCTGAATGATGGGCGAGGTACCTCACCAGCTGCCATGACTCTTATCCAGTAGAGAGCTCACTGATTCCATGCAGGGACATGGGGATGGTCCCTGGGAGATCTGGGATAACCCTCCAAACATTGCTTATGACATCTTTACAACACACTCAGACTGACCCAGACTCACTCATTCATCAGTGGTCCCTCGCAGACGAGGATGAATCTCTTCCACTCTCGGGGTGAGTCTGTAGGTGACTGCACAGATGGATATTCCTACCACAGGCTCTGAAACCACTTGGGGCAGAAGATGGTCATGGGAAGCAGGTGGGTGGGGCATTGGTGTGACAGCGCACTTCTTATGCTGTTTCCACCTGGCTTCCATGTTTTACTGACAGCAAGTCTCGAGGTGCCTGACACCTTCCTGGATGCTCCTCCCCCCACTTCGGACGGTTTCTGGCCACTGATTCCCAGGTGCTTGTGGGAATGCCACACTTCCCCAGTGAGGCCTTGAGGGTATCCTTGAAGTGCTTCCTCTGTCCACCTGGGGCTCGCCTGCCGTTTGGGAGCTGGGAGTAGAGCACCTACTCAGGGGGTCTCATGTCGGTCATGGGGACGATATGCCCAGCCCATCGCAGCTAATCAAGAGGGTGGAGGGATGGGTCAATGCCTCAATGCTGGGGGGACATTGGCCTGGTCAAGAACGTTGCTGTTGGTGTGTCTGTCTTCCCAGCGGATTGGCGGGATCGTGCACAGGCAGTGTTGGTGGGACTGCTCTGGTGACTCGAGGTGTCTGCTGTAGATCGGAAATACATCACTTCAACAAGAGGCACAGTGGAACAGTGCCTTCAAAAGGAACCTTTTGAAGATGAGATTTTGATGACTAGATCACTCTAGCAGCACCTCACTGCACAAACCAGTCAGGGTGTCCCATATCATTGCAGCCATGATGTTTCATTCAAGACAGGACAGCAACCAAGTGGCTTCTGGATCTGCATATAGGTTTGCTTGCTGAGCTGGAAGGTTCGTTTTCAGCTGGAAAGTTCCGGCTCACTGAGCAAACCTACCTTTACAACCTCAACCTACAAACCTTCTCAAAACTTGTTAAGGCTTCTGGATGCAAACAAAATTGAGTTTAAAAGCAGGGAGGTTATGTTGCAGCTGGGTAGGGTGCTGGTGAGGCCACACTTGGAGTACTGTGTGCAGTTTTGGTCTCCTTACTTGAGAAAGGATGTACTGGTGCTGGAGGGGGTGCAGAGGAGGTTCACTAGGTTGGTTCCAGAGTTGAGAGGGTTGGCTTATGAGGAGAGACTGAGTAGACTGGGATTATACTCATTGGAATTCAGAAGAATGAGGGAGGATCTTATAGAAATATATAAAATTATGAGGGCAGTAGACAAGATAGAAGAAGAGAATGTTCTACTGGCAGGTGCCACTAGGACAAGAGGGCACAGTCTCAAAATTAGGGGAGCAGATTTGGGACTGAATTTAGGAGGAACTTTTTCACCCAGAAGGTTGTGAATCTGTGGAATTCCCTGCCCAGTGAAGGGATTGACGTTACTTCAGTAAACGTTTTTTAAGCTAAAATAGATTTTGTTTGAACAATGAAGGAATTAAGGATTACGGTAAGAGGGCGGGTAAGTGGAGCTGAGGCCATGAAAAGATCAGCCATGATCTTATTGAATGGCGGAGCAGGCTAGCAGGCTCCTAGTTCTTATGATCTTATAACAGTTGTCTGAGGATGGAAACGAGCTTGCGGATGAGGAGATTCCACACAAGTGTCAATTAAGAGACCATGCATCCCAGAGCCTCAGAGGCTGGTGAGAGAACCTCATTACAAGACACTCCCATTGTGAATGAATCAAAAACATAAATTGCTGGAGAAATGCAGCAGGTCTGTGATGAGGGAAACAACAGTAAGGTTTCGGGTCCGGTGACCCTTCTTCCAAAATGGGACAGATCTCATTGAAGGGTGGAATGGCTGAAGTGGCTCCTCCTGTTCCGATGTAAGGATGGAATGCTGAGTCCCAGGCCAAAGCATAACCCCTGACATTGCATTTCGGTTCAACCTTGTCCACTTGAAAATGCAGCCATCACTGAGGTCCGAGTCTAGAGTCAGAGACAAAGTTAAAACTCACATAGCACCAGGTTATCGTCCAATAGGTTTATTTGGAAACATTTCGGAGTGCTGCTCCTTCATCAGACAATTGTCACCACCTGATAGAGTGGCGCTCTGAAAGCTAGTTTATTTTTTATTTCAAAAATATACTTTATTCTTAAAATACTTTGATGATCTGTACAACTGGACATGCCATACATATGTAAACATTCCATTTGTTTGCATACCGAAAACAGAGTAATCATTCCTATTTACAGGTCTGTACAATTACATTTTTAGCTGAGGTGTCAGCAGAGCCAAAATGACTGCGCGGGCCCCCTGTTCTTCGTTAGGCAGGCAGATGTTACACAGTGGTCTTTCCCCACCGCGCCTTGGCAGCAGCTGCCCCAAGCTTCAGCGCGTCCCTCAACACGTAGTCCTGGACCTTGGAATGTGCCAGTCTGCAACACTCAGTCGGGGTCAACTCCTTCAGCTGGAAGATCAACAGGTTTCGGACCACCCAGACAGCGTCCTTCACCGAGTTGATGATCCTCCAGGCACAGTTGATGTTCGTCTCGGTGTGCGTCCCGGGGAACAGGCCGTAGAGCATGGAGTCCCGCGTCACGGCGCTGCTCGGGACGTACCTTGACAAACACCACTGCATTCCTCTCCAGACTTCTTCTGCGTAGGCACATTCCAGAAGGAGGTGTGTGACAGTCTCGTCCCCCCCGGCAACCGCTTCGAGGGCAGCGTGCGGTGCGGCTGAGAGTCCCGGCGTGCATAAAGGATCTCACAGGCAGAGCCCTTCTCACCACCAGCCAAGCCATGTCTTGGTGCTTGTTGGAAAGTTCTGGCGATGAGGCATTCTGCCAAATGGCTTTGACAGTCTGCTCAGGGAACCGCTCGATAGGATCCGCCCTCTCCTTTTCCCGAAGGGTCTCAAGGACACTACATGCTGACCACTTCCTGATGGACTTGTGGTCAAAGGTGTTTTTCTTCATAAACTTCTCCACGAAGGACAGGTGATACGGAACGGTCCAACTACTCGGAGCGTTCCGCGGCAGCGAGGCCAGGCCCATCCTTCGCAACACCGGGGACAGGTAGAACCTCAGTACGTAATGACACTTGGTGTTTGCGTACCGGGGATCCACGCACAGCTTGATGCAGCCACACACAAAGGTGGCCATCAGGGTGAGGGTGGCATTGGGTGTATTTTTTCCCCCGTTGCCCAGATCTTTGTACAGCGAGTCCTTCGGACCCGGTCCATCTTTGACCTCCATATAAACTGGAAGATGGCCCAGGTAATTGCAGCGGCACAGGTTCTGGGAATAGGCCAGACCTGTGCCACGTATAATAGCAATGACAGTGCCTCACACCTGATGACCAGGTTTTTTCCCGTAGCTTCCATCTGCCCAGTTTCTGCCTCACTTTGCTGATACGCTCCTCCCAAGACTTGGCGCACGCCCAGCCCCCCCCGAACCAAATACCCAGCACCTTCAGGTGGTCGGTCCTGATGGTGAAGGGGATCGAGGATTGGTCGGCCCAGTTCCCGAAGAGCATGGCCTCGCTCTTGCTTCGGTTTACCTTGGCCCCCGAGGCCTGTTCGAACTGGTCACATATGCACATGAGTCTGCGCAGGGACAGCGGATCCGAGCAGAAAATGGCGACGTCATCCATGTACAGGGAGGCCTTAACCTGCAGGCCCCCGCTGCCAGGAATAGCCACCCCTCTCAGGCTCGCATCCTTCCTGATGGACTCGGCAAATGGCTCTATGCAGCACACAAACAAGGCAGGAGAGAGAGGGCAGCCCTGCCTGACTCCAGATCTGACTGGGGAGCTATCTGATTCCCACCCATTGATTGAGACTGCACTGACAATGTTGGCGTAGAGCAGTCTGATCCAATTGCAGATTCCCTCCCCAAAGCCCATTTTGGAGAGAACATCTCTCATATACCTGTGTGATATCCTGTCAAAGGCTTTCTCCTGGTCCAGGCTGATCAGGCAGGTGTCCAACCCTCTGTCCTGCACGTAGGCGATCGTATCCCTGAGGAGTGCGAGACTCTCAGCGATCTTCCTGCCCGGTACAGCACAGGTTTGGTCAGGGTGAATCACCGATCCCAGAGCAGACCTGACCCGGTTGGCGATGACCTTTGACAGAATTTTGTAGTCTGTGTTTAACAGTGAGATCGGTCTCCAATTTTTGAGTTCCTCCCTCTCCCCCTTCCGCTTGTAGATGGGGGTGATGATGCCTTTCCTCATGGATTCACTCATGGTACCTGCCCGAAGCATACTGACATACACCTCCAGCAGGTCCTGGCCAATCAAGTCCCACAGAGCGGAATAGAGCTCGACCGGTAAGCCGTCGCTTCCGAGAGTTTTATTCTTTTCGAAGGACTCGAAGACCTTGGTCAGCTCGTCCAGAGATAGCGGCTGGTCCAGCCTCTCACGTGTTCTGTCGTCTAAGACCTCCGTGATAGAGGACAGGAACGACTGGGCGGCCGCACTGTCAGTCAGCTTCGCGTCATACAGACTGGTATAGAAGGATTTGCTGATCCTCATGACGTCAGCCTGAGATGACGTTATCGAGCCATCTTCTTCCTTCAGGCTGCTGAGCACAGAGCTCTCTTTGTGCACCTTCTGGAAGAAGAAACGTGAGCACGTCTCGTCCTGCTCCACCGAGCGGACCCTGGACCGGAAGATTATCTTGGAGGCCTCCGAGGCAAAGAGCGAGGCTTGCTGGCCCTTCACCTCCTTGAGGTCCTCCGTGACATCGACCCCCATCGTCTGCAGCAGGAGCAGGATCTGCATACTTTCCTGGAGCTGAGACAGTTTTCCCCGCCTCTCTCTCACCTCCTGAACACCTTTGAGGATGAAGAACCTCTTGATGTTCCCTTTTACTGTTTCCCACCAGTCCACTGGGGACTCAAAGAGGGGCTTCATGGTTCTCCAACCTGCGTAGTCCCTCTTGAGCTCCTCAATGTTTCCCGGGGTCAACAGCTTTGTGTTCAGCTTCCACGTTCCCTTACCAGCCCATTGCTCATCCTGTAGGTGACAGTCGGCCAGCAGGAGGCAGTGGTCAGAGAAGAACACCGGCTTGACGTCGGTGGATCTGACCGAGAGCGTTCGGGACACAAACAGGTAATCTATCCTTGAGCGGATAGACCCGTCTGCCCGTGACCAGGTGTATCTACGCTGCGCTCCGTCTGCAGGGGTGCTGAAGACGTCGTGCAGCTTGGCATCTTTACCGTGTCCATCAGGGCTCTAGACGTGGCGTCCAGTTTACTGTCCCCCCCGCCGGATCGTCCATCTGCAACAATTATACAGTTGACGTCTCCGGCCAGAATGACCGCCTGGACGTAGCCAGCAACAGTGGAAGCAACGCTCACCCTAGACATCTACTTTCACCCTCAGAGACATGTGAAGGAGCTGCTTGCCTCTCAGACGGATACAACTTAACACGGTCCAACAGCAAAAAACTGTACCATCGCAGACGTTTCACCAGAAAGGGTGTTAGAGGGAACCCTGGTGGAACACTGGTTCTGCCTCTCCACAGATCCCAGCCACTCAGTGGCATGAGAGGCGACAGTTTGTGTGGTGACATTGGTCCAAACAATGGTGTGAAAATAGCACTTTCACTGCAAACGGGGAAAGTGAGCTCCTCGAGGCGTACGCAAAAATAAACAAAGAAAAGCCTTCAAAAAAAATTCAATACCTTGAGGGGGGAGGGTGGGGGCATATTTTCAACTTCTAGCAGATTTCAAATTTGATTCTGAGCTCAAGGTTTTATGATTAATTTTCCCTGAATACAGATGGTCATTGTTCTCCCCAATTAAAACAAGCAATCTCCTTGACAGGAGTTGTAATTGATTTACAAGTTCATGACCATCAGTCAAAGAAAGAGCAGAAGGGCTAATTTTAATTATAAACGCATGCTCTCTCTCCAAAACTACACATCACGTCCCCTCCAGCAAAGACAAGGTAGAGTGGGAAGTGAAATAGAAAAAGTAAATCAGACAAGATCTATGTGAGATGCCTTGGGACATTATAATAATAAAAATCTAAAGACACATGTTGACATTGTCCACTTGTCACGAGGCTGTAGAACATGTGGCAGCACAGCACAGGAACACTTTGGCCCACTATATCTATGCTGACCATGATGCCATTCTAAACTGCACATGGTGCGTATCCCTCTATTCTCTGCCTATTCATGTGTCTGTCTAAATGCCTTTTAAACATGACTATTGTATCGGCTTCTCCTACTTGCCCTAGCAGCTCATTCCAGATACCCACCACCCTCTACATAACCATATTTTCAAAAGTATGATTTTTACAGTTTTCCACTCATTAGAACTCTTTGCAAAGTGAAGTGAAACAATTTAAAGATACAAAGTCACCAAAGGTTGACAGCGGCATAACAAAGGAATCACCCTGGGGTTGGGAGGAGGTAAACTAGTGAAACTCCCTCGAGTTAAACAACCATCAAAGACTACCATTTATTCATTATCCAGGGAATGTGGACATCGCTGGCTGGGCCACCTTCTGAAACCACTGCATTGTTCAATGTTTTTGAACATTGTGCAGTCGTCAGTGAACATCCCCACTTCTGACCTTACACTGGAGGGACAGTCATTAGAGTAGAGTGGTAGAGAGTAGAGGATGCTAGTGCTTCCAAATAAACCTGTTGAACCATAACCTGGTGCTGTGTAATTTTTAAGTTTGTCCACCCCAGTCCAACACCGCCTCCTCCAGGTCTGAGTACAGTAGCTTTAATTGTCCTTTCTGCCATACACAGCTGGTACAATAAAAACGAGACAGCATTCCTCCAGGACCAAGGTGCTATATGAACACACAGACCACACGAGACTACAGTCATACACAGGGCAGCATAAAGTGCATAGAAAAGTGTAAACATGCAAGACAGTACAGTAATTCCTGACAAGACAACAGGCTGCGTGGTTGACAAATTACAATCTGACAATGACTGATCATTAATAAAATATTGTTTTAGCAACAATTTAAAAAGTCGTCCGAATATTGCAAATGGAATAGAGTGTGACCATACAGTGTTAAGGAGCTTGATGGCTATGGGGAAGAAACTATCATACAGTCTGGCTGTGAGAGACTGAATGCTCCGGTATCTTCTGCCAGATGGCAGGAGGGAGAAGAGTTTGAGTGAGGGATGTGTGGGGTCTTCCACAATGCAGTTAGCCTTTCGGATGCAGCATGTGGTGTATATGTCAGTAATGGAGGGAAGCGAGACGCCGATGATCCTCTCAGCTGCCCTCATTACCCATTGTAGTGTCTTACGATCCAAGATGGTGCAATTCCTGAACCAGGCAGTGACGCAACAACTCAGGGTACTCTCTGTAGAATGTGGTGAGGGTGGGGGATGGGAGATGGGCTTTCCTCAACCCATGCAGAAAGTAGAGACGCTGCTGGGCTTTCTTGGCTGTGGAGCTGGTGTTGAGGGACCAGGTGAGATTCTCTGGCAGGTGGATGCCAAGAAATTAGGTGCTCTTCACGATCTCCACGGGGGAGCCATCAATGTCCAGTGGAGAGTGACCGCTCCATGCCCTCCTGAAGTCAACAACCATTTTTTTCATTGGCTCTGCACCAGTCCGTTAACCACTGCACCTCCTCTCTGTATGCGGACTCATGGTTCTATTAGTGAAGCAACAGAAGAGGGTTAGGGCTAGGAACTTCTGCAGAGATGTCAGAGATAGCTGAAGTGACTGACCTCCAACAACCATGACCATTTTCCAATGTGCCAGGTGTGATTCCAACCAGTGGAGAATTCTCCCTCTGATTCCCATTGACTCCAGTTTTACTAATAGCCCACCCTCCACCTTATCCCAACTCTCTACCTCCGCTTAGTTAGTCAATCATCCATCCACGCCATTATACAGCTTCCAATACCATAGTCGCCTAAATGTATAGTACCTTATGAAACAGCTTCTGAAAATCCATTCATTGCTTACTCTTTATCAATCCTGCTTTTAAGCTCCTCCAAGACTGTAAGTGAATTTGTCAGGGTGTGGTTTCCCCTTTAAGAAGCCGTCCTGACCCTACATTCTTAATAATTGACCCGAACATTTCCTAATAACAGATATTAAACAAATTAGTCTATAATTACCTGCTTTTGGAAGTGTTACATTAGTGTTTTTTCAATCCTCTGGATGTTTCCAGATGCTAAGGATTGTTAGAAGATTACTACCAGTGTATCCATTATTATCACTGTAGCCACTTTCTTTAATATCCTATATTGTGGAGGTGCAAGTGTTGGACTAGGGTGGACAAGGTCAGAAGTCACCAGGTTATAGTCCAACTGTGCGCTTTCCTTAACTTCATCTGATGAAACAGCAGCGCTCCAAAAGCTTGCGATTTCAAATAAACCTATTGGACTATAACCTGGTGTTGTGTGACTTTGATATCCTAGGATACATCCCAATGTGTCCAGGGGATTTACCGGTCTTTAACACTGTTAGTTTCCCTATGTCTCTTCTCCAGTGATAAATACTGTCGTTATTTTTCTTTTGTCTGTTGAGTGTTTAGTAATTTTGAAATGATATTAACGCCTTTGACTGTGAAGACTGATGTGAAGTATATTTTTAATTCCCCTGCTAATTCCAGGTCCCCCAACTGTATTACTAAGCAAGTGCTGCTTGATAGCAGTTGATTGCAACTTCCAACACTTTACGGAAGATCACAGGTAGACTGTTGGGATGGTAATGGTGGTGGAGGTTCTATGCACAGACTCACTGGGCTGAATGGCCTCGATCTGTACTGTCAGGATTCTACAATTCTATGACTCTACTAACATCATTTGGGATGCAGTCATTTGGGATCTGCTGACGCCTCAGCTAAAGATGTAATTGTACAGACCTGTAAATAGGAATGATTACTCTGTTTCGGTATGCAAACAAATGGAATGTTTACATATGTATGGCATGTCCAACTGTACAGACCATTAAAGTATTTTATGAATAAAGTATATTTTTGAAATAAAAAAAAGTTGGGTTTTGAGAATCTAGCCCTGTTCCAAAATACCCCTTGTTAATGGATAGAATGTTTGCATTGCTGAGCATGAGCTGTGGGGGATATTGGTTTTAACCAGCAGGAGGTTTCCTCACCAATGTTTGACATGATGGCATGATGTCATGGAGTCCAGAGTCAATGTTAAGGACTCCCAGGAAATCTCTGTCCTGACTGTATGCCACTGTGCCATCACTGTCGCTGGTGGGACATACTCAGGGGTAAGGGCGGTGTTATGTAAGACATTGTCCGTAAGGTAGGCTTCCATAGGCATGACCATTTCAGGCTGTTGTTTGATTTGTCTATGGGACTGCTCTCCCAATTTTGGCTCCACACTCCAAATATTTGTGGGTGGCATGGTGGCACAATAGTTAGCACTGCTGCCTCACAGCGCCAGAGACCCGGGTTCAATTCCCGCCTCAGACGACTGTCTGTGTGGAGTTTGCACATTCTCCCCGTGTCTGCGTAGGTTTCCTCCGGGTGCTCCAGTTTCCTCCCACAGTCCAAAAATGTGCAGGTTAGGTAAATTGGCCGTGCTAAATTGCCCGTAGTGTTAGGTAGAGGGGTAAATGTAGGGGAATGGGTCTGCATGAGTTGCGCTTCGGCGGGTTGGTGTGGACTTGTTGGGCCGAAGGGCCTGTTTCCACACTGTAAGTAATCTAATCTAATTAGTAGAATCATAGAATCCCAACAGTACAGATAGAGGCCATTCAGCCCATCGAGTCTACACATAGACCCTCCAAAGAACATCCCACCCAGACCCAACTTTACTGTGGCTAACCTACCTAACCTGCACATCCCTGAACACTACAGACAACTTGCCATGGTCAATCCACCTAACCCTCACATCTTTAGACTGTAGGAGGAAACCGGAGCACCCTGAGGAAGACACGAGGAGAATGTGCAAACTCCACACAGACAATCACCCGAGGCTGGAATTGAGCCTTGTTCCCTGTTGCTGTGAGGCTACTTTGCAGAGTCAACAGTTTTCCATCGCCGTTTCCAGTACCTGGGTTGATATCGGGTGTCTTGGCCAGTTTCATTTTCTGTTAAGCTTTAGGAGCAGTTTGATCCAACTGAATGGCTTGATGGCCATTTTTGAGGTCATTAAGAATCATCCACATTACTGTAGATCTAGAGTCACATGTAGGACAGACCAGATAAGGACAGCAGATCCCCTTCCCTAAACAGCAGTTGTAAACCAAATGGATGTTTACAACAATTGTCGATGGTTACATATTTATCACTAGCTATTCTTACTTTAAATTCCCATTTCTAATTGTTTCTGAGTCAAAGTTCTGGAACTACCTCCTTATTAGCATATGGACATAAGCAGTGAAGAACTGGGAGCAGGAGGAGGCCATTCAGCCCCTCAAGCCTGCTCCGCCTTTTAATACAATCATGGCTGATCTCATCTTGGCCTAAACTTTACTTTCCTGGCCACTCCCCATAGCTCTTCAATCCGTTACTAAATAAAAATCTATCTCCTCCCTAAACGTACAGACAGTCCCAGTATCCCCTGCACTCTTGGCGAATGAATTCCACAGACTCAAAACCCTATGAGAGAAGTAATTTCGCCTCATCTCGGTGTTAAAGCTGCCGCCCCTTATGCTAAAACTATGACCTTTTGTTCCTGTTTGCCCCACTTGAGGAAATATCCTCTCTACATTGACTTTGTCCAATGCCTTTAGCATCTTGTACACCTCAATTAGATACGTCACATGGAAGCTTTTTGAAGGAGACTCATCAGCAACTTCTTCAAGGCCCCAGGGAAGCCCACATCCCGTGAAGTGTTAACAAGAATATATATTTTGAATATCAAGCTCTATTTCAGTTTCTCCAACTCCCAGCCTTAAGTTGCTCAGTTGTAGATTTCTCCCATCGTTGCCCTCTCGCTAATGAAGCTCGCTAATGAAATGCCTCACTAGAATCATAGAGTCATAGAAACGTACAGCATGGAAACAGACCCTTCGGTCCAACCCGTCCATGCCGACCAGATATCCCAACCCAATCTAGTCCCACCTGCCAGCACCCGGCCCATTTCCCTCCAAATCCTTCCTATTCATATACCCGTCCAAGTGTCTCTTAAATGATGCACTTGTACCAACCTCCACCACTTGCCCTGGCAGCTCATTCCACACATGCACCACCTGCTGCATGAAAGAATTGCCCCCTAGGTCCCTTTTATATCTTTTCCCTCTCACACTAAACCAATGCCCTCTAGTTCTGGACTCCCCGACCCCAGGGAAAACATTGATATTTATTCACCCTACCAATGCCCCTCATGATTTTTAAACCTCTATAAGGTCACCCCTCAGCCTCCGACACTCCAGGGAAAACAGCCCCAGCCTGTTCAGCCTCTTCCTATAGCTCAAACCCTCCAACCCTGGCAACATCCTTGTAAATCTTTTCTGAACCCTTTCAAGTTTCACAACATCTTTCCGATAGGAAGGAGACTAGAACTGCACACAATATTAACTCAACATTTTCAAGGAACTCCCACTAATCGTTCTTCAAACACCCAACACAACCATCCAGATGAACATCCCAACATTCACTAGTACCTTATATATCCTGGAGCAAATAATAACTTGATCAGTGACAGCTCATAAAAACCAGAGCTGAAAGCTGTCATGCAGGATAAACCTGGCATAGGACTCAATAAGCAGAGAATGTGGATTGCAGATAGCTGACAGCCCAGAGAAAACCCAGCAACAACACATTAGAATTGTGACTATCCTCTGAAGGTGCTGCCTGATAGGGTGACCAAAGCAGATTCAAGTGGGCAACTCAAGAGAATATTGGAGTCGAGAGTGTGGTGCTGAAAAAGCACAGCAGGTCAGGCAGCATCCGAGGAGCAGGAGAGTTGACATTTCAGGCAAAAGCCTTTCATCAGGAATGACCCGCATTCTTAATGAAGAGGTTTTGCCTGAAACATTGATTCTCCTGGTCCTCAGATGCTTTACCAGCACCACACTCTCGATTCTAATCTCCAGCATCTGCAGTGCTCACGTTCGCCTCAAGAGAATATCAAATAACTACATGGAGGGTACATTAAAAATTACATTAGTCCTCGACCTGAAACATTAACTCTGATTTCGCTCCACAGATGCTGCCAGACCTGCTGAGCTTTTCCAGCAATTTCTGTATTAAAAATGACAGGTGAGCGTGTGTGTGTGTATACGTGTAACTGTGTGTGTGTGCATGTGTATAGAGCAGGTCTGTGGGAAATAGATCCCATCCTGTGACTCTATTTGAGACCCTGCACCAGTATGATGGCCCAAATGGCTTTTATCTACACACCACTCTAAGAACGTGGTTTGCAACAGTTCACCCACTATCTGTCAATGGCAAATACAGCAGTGAATATTTGCTCCTCCAAATTACTGTTGCACCTACACTTTTATTGACCCACAATCTGATTAAATATACAAAATTCTGAGGGGGCTGACAGGGTGGATGTTGAGAACATGTTTCTGTCAGTGGGGGAATCTCAACCTAAGGGACATAGTCCCAGAATAAGAGGACACTCACTTCAAACTGAGATGCCAGGGAATTTCTTATCCCAGCAGGTACTGAGTGCCTGGAATTCTCCATCACAGAGAGTTGTGACAGCTACATCATTGAAAGTACCGAGAGAGGAGGCTGTAGATTTCTGAAATATCAGGGAGTTTGATGGCTATGACGGTATGGAACAAAAGAGGAGTTAAGGCCTGTGGCAGTCAGTATCTTATAGAGCCATAGATGTGTACAGCACATTCCATACACACATTACCCTCTGCATGAAAAAGTTGCCCCTTAGATCCCTTTTATATCTTTCTTCTCCCACCCTAAACCTATGCTCTCTAGTTCAGGACTCCCCCACCCCAGGGAAAAATGACAGGACAGACCTGAAGGACTGAATGGCCTACTCTGCTCCTATTTCTTATGGTCAACATTCATTCCCCTCCCCCTGGAGACAGTGTCAACAGTGTGTGCCATCTACAAAATGCACAGCAACAACTCACCAAACCTCCTTTGTCAGTACCTTCCAAACCCCCTGACCTTTATCACCAAGGAGAACTGCAGATACATGCTATTCCATTGATGTCATTAGGAAATAGACATCTATTCACTTCCAAGTACACAACTGAGCTTCCAACGCCCTGGGATCGAAGGAATTATGAAGATTTACCGCCCTCTGAGTGAAGAAGTTCCTGCTCATCTCAGTCCTAAATGGCTTACACAGTGGCACAGTGGTTAGCACCAGGGACCCGAGTTTGAGTGAGGGCAGCACAGTGGCTCAGTGTTCAGCACTGCTGCCTCACAGTGCCAGGGAACCAAGTTTGATTCCAGCCTCGGGCGACTGTCTGTGTGGAGTTTGCATATTCCTGCCGTGTCGGCAAGGGTTTCCTCCGGGTGCTCCAGTTTCCTCCCACAGTCCAAAGATGTGCAGGTTAGGTGGATTGGCCATGCTAAATTGCCCATGGTGTTCAGGGATGTGTAGGTTAGGTGCGTTAGTCAGGGGTAAATGTAGGGTAATAGGTTAGGGGAATGGGTCTGGGTGGGTTACTCTTGGGATGGTTAGTGTGGACTTGTTGGGCTGAATGGCCTGTTTCCACACTGTAAAGATTCAATGAAAATGTCCCCCAATTGAGGTAAAATCTACACTGTCTATCTCTTTAAGAATTATTAAAGTTTTTGAGATCGCCTCTCATTGTTCTCAACTCTGCAAACCCAGTCTCCTTAATCAGTCTCAAAAGGAGAACAATCAGCCTGGTGAACTACCTCTGCATTCCCACTATGGCAAGGGGACCAGAACTGCATGCAGTACTCCAGGAATGGTCTCTTCAGTGTTCTTTACAATTGTAGCAAGGCTGCTTTGCTGCTGTTTGAATCCTCTTGTGCATTTTCTCTCTGAATCACTTGCCGTACCCACACTCAAGATTTCAGTAGCTCACACACAAGGATATCTATACTTTCCAACATCTCACTGTTTAAAAAATACTCTGCCCCTTGCTTCCTCCTTGGATATCACACTTACTCACTTTGTCTTCCATCTGCCATGTTCTTGCCCTTCATTCAGGCTGCCTAATCTTCTTTGCAACTTCCTCACAACTCACAATCCCACCTAGTTTTGTATCATCTGCAAACTTGGGGAAGATTGCAATTGGTCCCTAAATCATTTAAATCATTGCTATGGATGGGACGTAAGCATTGACCCTTGTGGCATCCCACTGATTACAATCTGACACCCTGGAGATGACTCACTTATTCCTACGTTCTGTTTTCTGCCTGTTAGCCTATCCTCTATCCATGCCAGTATGTCACCTCCAATACTTTAATTGTAATTAATAACCTCCTGTGTGGGACTTTATCGAAAACCACTGGAAAATCCAAATACACTACATCCACTGGCTTCCTTCATTGACTCTGCTAGTAACATTGTCAAACAACTATCAGGTTTGTAAAACATGATTTCTCTGTCATAAACCTATGCTGACTTTGCTCAATCAGACAATTCTTTTTTAAATCTCCGGTAATCATCCCCTTTACCCAGAATCTAGTATTTTGCCTGACATCAGGTTAACGGGTCTTTAGTTCTCTGCTTTCTCCCTCCTACTTTTCTTGAACAGCGCAGTTCAATAACAGTTTTCTATTGTAAGCACCATTGCACCCTGCGTAGAATTTTGTACGATGATTACCAATGCATCTACTATCACTGTAACCAGCTCTTTCAACACTCCAGAGTAAAGGTCATCACATTCCTGATGAAGGGCTTATGCCCAGAACATTGATTTGCCCACTCCTCAGATGCTGCCTGACCGGCTGTGCTTTTCCAGCACCACACTCTAGACTCTGAAGGTCATCTAGTCCCATGGATTTGTCAAAATTTAGTCCCAATAATTTCTCCAATAATACCTTTATGTTACTCTTAATTTATTTCCATTCCTTGTCATTAGACTCTTGATTTTAATTGAATAGAGTAGAGTGATATGC
Source organism: Chiloscyllium plagiosum (assembly GCF_037043375.1). Taxonomy (NCBI): domain Eukaryota; kingdom Metazoa; phylum Chordata; class Chondrichthyes; order Orectolobiformes; family Hemiscylliidae; genus Chiloscyllium; species Chiloscyllium plagiosum. The sequence continues at coordinate 11,205,095 of NW_028270172.1, forward strand.
TTTTCTTGTTGGATGTGGAAGGTTAGGGAGTGTTTACGGGTTACTGAGGACTATATCTGCAATAAATGCCGTTGGTTGCGAATCCTATCAGATCGAATGGATCAGTTAAAGTGATAGAGGCAATGAAGAATTCACAAAAGCAAGGGGATGTGATGGATGGCAGTTTTGGAAGAGGGAAAAGTCACTGATACAGTCACATAAATGGGTTAACTCCAGGAAAGGTAAGAGAGGTAGGCAGGTAGTGCAGGATTCTTCTGTGGTTATCCCCATTTTAAATGAGTATGCTGTTTTGGAACATGTAGGGGGGATAGATTCAAAGGGAATGTAGTGCAAACAGCCACTTTTCTGGTATTGAGACTGGGTCTAAGGGAATGAGGGGTTCCAAGAGATCGATTATGTTAGGGACGCTCTAGTCTGAGGTACAGGCAAACATTTCTGTGGCCAGCAGCGAAAAATTAGAATGGTATGTTGCTTCCCTGGTGCCAGGATCAAGGATGTCTCAGAGAGGGTACAGAATGTTCTCAAGGTGGGGAGGGACCAAAGGAGGTCATTGTACACATTGGAACTAACGACATAGGAAGGGAAAAGGTTGAGATTCTAAAGGGAGATTACAGAGAGTTAGGCAGAAATTTAAAAAGGAGGTCATTGAGGGTAGTAATATTTAGGTTACTCACAGTGCTATGAGCTAGTGAGAGCAGGAATAGGAGGACAGAGCAGATGAATGCGTGGCTGAGGAGCTGGTGTATGGGAGAAGGATTCACATTTTTGGAGCATTGGAATCTCTTTTGGGGTAGAAGTGACCTGTACAAGAAGGACGGATTGCATCTAAATTGGAAGGGGACTAATATACTGGCAGGGAGATTTGCTGGAGCTGCTCAGGAGGATTTAAACTAGTAAGGTGGGGGGGGTGGGACCCAGGGAGATAGTGAGGAAGGAGATCAATCTGAGACTGGTACAGTTGAGAACAGAAGCGAGTCAAACAGCCAGGGCAGGCAGGGACAAAGCAGAGAGTAAGGTAGGACTGATAAATTAAACTACATTTATTTCAATGCAAGGGGCCTAACAGGGAAGGCAGGTGAACTCAGAGCATCGCTAGGAACATGGGACTGGGATATCATAGCATTTACAGAAACATGGCTCAGAGATGGCCAGGATTGATAGCTTAATGTTCCAGGATACAAATGCTACAGGAAGGATAGAAAGGGAGGCAAGAGAGGAGGGGGAGTGGCATTTTTGATAAGGGATAGCATTACAGCTGTGCTGAGGGAGGATATTCCCGGAAATACATCCAGGGAAGTTATTTGGGTGGAACTGAGAAATAATAAAGGGATGATCACCTTATTGGGATTGTATTATAGACCCCCCAATAGTCAGAGAGAAATCGAGAAACAAACTTGTAAGGAGATCTCAGCTATCTGTAAGAATAATAGGGTGGTTATGGTAGGGGATTTTAACTTTCCAAACATAGACTGGGACTGCCATAGTGTTAAGAGTTTAGATGGAGAGGAATTTCTTAAGTGTGTACAAGACAATTTTCTGATTCAGTATGTGGATGTACCTACTAGAGAAGGTGCAAACCTTGACCTACTCTTGGGAAATAAAGCAGGGCAGGTGACTGAGGTGTCAGTGGAGGAGCACTTTTAGGCCAGTGACCATAATTCTATCAGTTTTAAAATAGTGATGGAAAAGGATAGACCAGATCTAAAAGTTGAAGTTCTAAATTGGAGGAAGGCCAATTTTGACAGTATTAGGCAAGCACTTTCGAAAGCTGATTGGAGGCAGATATTTGCAGGTAAAGAGGCGGCTGGAAAATGGGAAGCCTTCAGAAATGAGATAACAAGATTCCAGAGAAAGTATATTCCTGTTAGGCTAAAAAGAAAGGCTGGTAGGTAAAGGGAATGCTGGATGACTAAAGAAATTGAGGGTTTGGTTAAGAAAAAAAGGAAGCATATGTCAGGTACAGGCAGGATAGATCGAGTGAATCCTTAGAAGAGTACAAAGGCAGTAGGAGTACACGAAAGAGGGAAATCAGGAGGGCAAAAAGGGGATAGGAGATAGCTTTGGCAAATAGAGTTAAGGAGAATGCAAAGAGTTTTTACAAATACATTAAGGACAAAAGGGTAGCTAGGGATAGAATAGGGCAAGGCAGATTTTGTGTGGAGTCGCAGAAAATGGGGGAGATGCTAAATGAGTATTTTGCATCAATGTTTAATGTGGAAAAGGACATGGGAGATATAGACTGCAGGGAAATAGATGGTGACATCTTGGAAAATGTCCACATTACAGAGGAGGAAGTGCTGCATGTCTTGAAATGCAAAAAAGTGGATAAATCCCGAAGACCTGATCAGGTGTATCCTAGAACTCTGGGAAGCTAGAGAAGTGATTGCTGGGCCTCTTACTGAGATATTTATATCATCGATAGTCACAGGAGAGGTGCCAGAAGACTGGAGGTTGACTAACATGGTGCCACTGTTTAAGAAGGGTGGTGAGGACAAGCCAGGGAACTATAGACCAGTGAGCCTGACCTTGGTGGTGGGCAAGTTGTTAGAGGGAATCCTGAGAGACAGGATGTACATATATTTGGTAAGGTAAGGACTGATTAGGGATAGTCAACACGGCTTTGTGTGTGGACAATCATGTTTCACAAACATGATTGAGTTTTTTGAAGAAGTAACAAAGAGGATTGATGAGGGTAGAGTGGTAGATGTGATCTATACAGACTTCAGTGAGGCGTTTGACAAGTTTCCCCATGGGAAACTGGTTCACAAGGTTAGATCTCACAGAATGCAGGGAGAACTAGCCATTTGGATACAGAACTGGCTCAAAGGTAGGGGGTGGTGGAGGGTTGTTTTTCAACTGGAGCAAAAGTGAGGACTGCAGATGCTGGAAATCAGAGTCGAGATTAGAGTGTTGCTGGAAAAGCACAGCAGGTCAAGCTGCCTCCGAGGAGCAGGAAAATCGATGTTTCGGGCAAAAGCCCTTCATCTCATTCCTGATGAATACAAGGAGAACTAGTCATTTGGATACAGAACTGGTTCAAAGGTAGAAGACAGAGGGTGGTGGTGGAGGGTTGTTTTTCAGACTGGAGGCCTGTGACCAGTGGAGTGCCACAAGGATCGGTGCTGGGTCCATTACTTTTCATTATTTATATAAATGATTTGGCTGTGACCATAAGAGGTACAGTTAGTAAGTTTGCAGATGACACCAAAATTGGAGGTGTAGTGGACAGCGAAGAGGGTTACCTCAGATTACAATGGAATCTTGATCAGATGGGTCCAATAGGCTGAGAAGTGGCAGATGGAGTTTAATTTAGATAAATGTGAGGTGCTGCATTTTGGGAAAGTAAATCTTAGCAGGACTTATACACTTAATGGTAAGGTCCTAGGGAGTGTTGCTAAACAAAGAGACCTTGGAGTGCAGGTTCATAACTCCTTGAAAGTGGAGTCGCAGGTGGATAGGATAGTGAAGAAGGTGTTTGGTATGCTTTCCTTTATTGGTCAGAGTATTGAGTACAGGAGTTGGGAGGTCATGTTGCGGCTGTACAGGACATTGGTCAGGCCACTGTTGGAATATTGCGTGCAATTCTGGTCTCCTTCCAATTGGAAATATTTTGTGAAACATGAAAGAGTTCAGAAAAGATTTACACGGTTGTTGCAAGGTTTGGAGGATCTGAGCTGTAGGGAGAGACTGAACAGGCTGGGGCTGTTTTCCCTGGAGCATCGGAGGCTGAGGGGTGACCTTATAGAGGTTAATAAAATCATGAGGGGCATGGATAGGTTAAATAGACAAAGTCATAGATAAATAGACAAAGTCTTTTCCTGGGGTGGGGAAGTCCAGAACTAAATGGCATAGGTTTAGGGTGGGAGGGGAAAGATACAAAAGAGACCTACGGGGCAACTTTTTCACGTAAAGGGTGGTACGTGTATGGAATGAGCTGCCAGAGGGAATAGTGAAGGCTAGTACAAGTGCAACATTTAAGAGGCATCTGGATGGATATATGAATAGGAAGGGTTTGGAGGGATATGGGCCGGGTGCTGGCAGGTGGGACTAGATTGGGTTGGGATATCTGGTCGGCGTGGACGGTTTGTACTGAAGGGTCTGTTTCCATGCTGTTTCCATCTCTATGACTTTAATGACCCCTCTTCCCCACTGCCTATTAAAACAGAGAGTTCCAAAGCCTCTGAGAGAAATAATTCCCCTCATTTCAGTCCTGAGAAGAATGGGCCTTAATTTTAAAACAGTTCTTCCTAGTTCTGGACTGATCCACAGGAGAATATATCCATAAAACCACAAGATATAGGAGCAGAATTAGGCCATTAGGCCATTTGGCACATCAAGTCTGGCTAATATGTTTCTCAACCCCATTCTCCTGCCTTCTCCCCTATTCTTGATCCCCTTACCAAACCCCCTCAAAATATTTTAAGTAGGTAGCCCAGACCCTAATATTTTCTTATGTTAAAAGTAAATGTAAAGAGTTGCATTCCAGATTGGTCAAACTATCAGCTTTAAGCAAAACACACTTTATTTTTACACGACTATTAAAATACAGACAAAATAAAAATAAAATAAAAGAATTGGCTTAACTATAACTCTATCAAAATGCCACACAAAATACTGTATATTAACTACTATTAATTAACTGTTCCAATATTGTTACATCTCATAAGCACACTCTTGGCAAAGGCAAATTCAGTAAAATAGTTTGTCTCATATGCAATCCTAGCAGCAGGAAGAGTACTCAGCTTTTAGTTCTAATGGAGAGAGGAATAAAAGCTTCCACCTCCAGCTTCAAGACCCCAGCAACTGCAGAAAGCTAAAACTAAAAACCTTGGTTCTGTGGGAAACTGACCCACCCATTCAGGCTGCTTCTATTGTTCCAAATTTACAAAAAAACACTCAAGGTCTGTTGTTTACTTTATGGGCTTTGAGAAGACCAGTTGGTATCTCGGTCTCAACATTTCTTCACAAAAAATCCAGGACAAAATACATCTCTAAAACCCATAGTATCGTCACATTAATCAAGAACCTATCTATCTCTATCTCAAATACATTCATTGAATTGGCCTCCACAGCCTTGTGCAGCAATCAGTTCCACAGTCACCACACACTAGCTGAAGAAATTCCTCCCCATCTCAGTTCTAAAAGGTCATACCTTCACTCTGAGGCTCTGCCCTTGGGCCCTATCCTTCTCCATGTCCACTCCATCCCGGCCTCTCAGTATTCTGCAAATTGCAATCAGATCACCCCCTTATCCTTCTAAACTTTATCAAGTCCAAACCCAGACTCCTCAAATGCTCCTCATATGACATGCCCTTCATCTCTGGAATCATTTTTGTGAGAATCCTCTGGACCCTCTCCAATGCCAGCATTCCTTAGATATAGGGCCAGAAACTGCTCACAATATTCCAAATACAGTCTGACCAGAGCCTTGTACAGGGAGAAAGCGAGGACTGCAGATTCTGGAGATCAGAGTCAAGAGTGCAGTGCTGGAAAAGCACAGCAGGTCAGGTAGCATCTGAGGAGCAGGAGAATCAACGTTTTGGGCATAAGCCTCTGATGAAGGGCTTATGCTCGAAACGTCGATTCTCTTGCTCCTCAGGTGCTGCCAGACTGGCTGCGCTTTTCCAGCACCGAACTCTTGACAGAGTCTTATACAGCCTCAGCAGTACATTCTTTCCATGTTCACCTTGCTGTGACATTTCAGGATCTTAAGCAGTTCAATCAGGTCACCCCTCACTCATTTATACTCGAATGAAAATAAGCCCAGTCTGTCTAACCTATCCTCATCAAACAACACACTCATTCCAGGTATCAGTCTCATGAAGAAAACAACAAATGCTGGAGATCACAGCGGGTCAGGCAGCATCAGTGGAGAGAGAGCAGGCTAAGGGCGGCATGGTAGCTCAGTGATTAACATTGCTGCCACACAGCGCCAGGGACCTGGGTTCAATCCCAGCCTCGGGCTGTGTGGAGTATGCACATTCTCTCTGTGTCTGCGTGGGTTTCCTCCTGGTGTTCTGATTTTCTCCCGCAGCCCAAAGGTGTGTTGTTCAGGTGAATTGACTGTGCTAAATTGCCCGTAGTGTGAGGTGCATTCATCAGGGGTGACTCTAGGGAAAATGAGTCTGGGTGGGTTACCCTTCAGAGGTTCGGTGTGGACTTGTTGGGCTGAAGGGCCTGTTTCCAGACTGTAGGGAATCTAATTTATGCAATAGTGGCAGTATTTATGCAATAGTGGATGCTGCCTGATCTCTGGCATGTTTTGTTTTCAGTACAGATTCCAGCATCTACAGTGATTCACTCCATCAATCTAATAAACGTATAAAACTCAACCTGCCCCATTATTTCCATTTGAGACTGTGCCAGAAAATACCGCCTTAAATGAAGCAGTGTCATTTTTTTCCATCAGTACCCAGTGGAACACCATAGATCACCGTCAGTGACACTGCAATCTGTATCTGAGTAACTCCAGCCATTGAACGCTAAGGGAAATGAGAAGATTTGTTTCATTCCAATTGAACTTTCCAAGTCTATATCTGAGCCACCACACAGCCAGAAGGATAGGTGCATACAGTGCCAGACTTTCCCTCTAAGGACGGGAGTGGATTTCTGGACAGGTAGCAACATAGGAACAGGAGGAGGCCATTCAGCCCCTCGAATGATATCATGGCTGGTCTGCGACATAACTCCATACACCTGCCTTTGGCCCATATCCCTTTACTTAACAAAACATTATGTATATTAGATTTAAAATTTACAACTGATCCAGACCTAATATTATTTGAGAGTTCCAAACATCTCCTACCCTTTGTGTGTAGAAGTACTTCTAGAACAGTCTGGCCCTAGTCCTCAGACTATGCCCCTAAATCTAGAATTCCCGAGCAGTGGAAATAATTTATCTTTATCTACCCTTTCTTTTCCTGTTGATATCTTGAAGACTTCAATCAGATTATCCCTGAACTTTCTAAATTCCAGAGAAAACAGGCCTAATTGGTGTAATCTCAGTTCCCAGGTCCCAGATCTATCATGAGGGAAAAGTCACCAGTCCATGTATCCTGGAGCCATCCCACTTAATGGGCAGAGATGGGAGTGGATGGGTTTGGGGGGGGGTGCGGTGGTGTGTGGCTCTCAAGGCTGGGGGTCTCTCTTGCCTCCCATTAACTGAGAAATGATATATTGATATTGGAGGCAACTCAGAGAAAGTTGACTAGATTGATTCTGCGATTCGGAATGGGACTATTTGGCGCCAATCATTTGGCCCCACCATTTTAGCTCTAAACTATTTTGGCGCTCATTACTTTGGCACTGAGCTGTTTTGGCGCCAATACATATAGATAACCATCGAGTGAAAATTTTGGTTTGTCTCTCTTGCTTAGAATGTTTTCAGCCATTTCTGGTATGGGCTC